>NC_080843.1:63339638-63976801 GCF_030435755.1 Ochotona princeps | reverse complement strand
ACAGTGTCATTACTGGGTGAAGGGACTACTTGAAAACCCTCCCTTTTCTTAAATCTTTCTAATCCTGGAACTTGGGCTGAATAAAAGGACGTTTCTCACCACTTTGTCCCCGGAGGTTCTTGCAGCCTAAGAACACTGTGGTCTCACCCTGGGTGACGTCGGGGCTTGCTGGCAGGCCTAGGCTCCAAAGAGTCTGTTCTTCATATTTCTTGGATCTCTTGATTCTCACATTGTTTGCTCTGTATAACGTACATAAGATTCTTTTTTCCCCCTTCCTTAAAGATTAAAGCCAGAGTTGTGACACGGTGGGTTACGCCACTTCTGCAATGCCATCATCCGATATGTGCATTGTTTCAAGTACTGTTTACTCCAGCTCCAGTTCAGCTCCCTGTTGATGCATCCAGGAAAGCACCAGAAGATAACCCAGGTGCGTGTGGCCCTGCTGCCAGTGTGTGAGACCTGAATGGAGTTCTCTCTCTTTCCCTCTCCTCTCTCCTCTCTCTCCTGTCCTTTCTCTCCTCTCTTCTGGGATGTCCCTCTCTAACTCTACCTTTCTAATAAAATCAATCTTAAAAAAATTTGGACATATAATACCTTTTTATGGAGGGCAGTGCAATATTTCAACAGCTGTATACAGCATAAACTGGTCAAATTGCCTAATTAACATTCTGTTTCCTCATTTTTTCTTTATATTTGGAGCTTAGTAGCTCCTACCTGTAGTCCTTCATATGACACACAATATGTTATTGTATCCTAAATTCTTACTAATCACAATTTGGAGAAATTTTTACAAGAGGAGAACAATGGAACTAACTGTATGCTCTGCTTTGGCAGCTGATTCCAAAGCCATAGTTGGTGCTCATTTTCTCCCTCACCCACCCGCCTTTGGTTTCCCCCTCTACCCCAGCTAAGCACCCCTGCTTGTGCAGGCAGTTTGATTGATAGATTGAACCAGGCATTCATTTGTGAGATGTTTCAGATCCAACTTACCATGCCTTTATCAGTTTGTGGTTGCAGTACTTGCTCATTTGCGATTACAGCTGGACTTGAAAATACCAAGAAATTCCCCTTAGTGTGTCCCCTGAGGAACCAGTGTAGTCCTCTCTGTCCTCTTCTGTATCAGCAGTGTCCACCTCCTTCTGATGGTTGCGTGCTGATCTGGCATTAGAATCCCACAGCAGCCAAAGAGCATGGCTTTCTTGAAGTTTAGGGAACTCTTACCATGTCCTCTGATGGAAGTATTCTACCTTTCAGTAGCAGAACCTGTAGCCTAGTACAGCTCCAGCTGCAGGGCCATGAAGCAGACTCTTCAGATGTAACATTGGGAGTGGTAGTGCATGGCTTACTTATTCTGCCTTACCTCTAGATCCGTGTAGCCTATCTACTGGATGTGGTACCATAAAAAGTATCTCAACAAGTTCATGAAAAGTCTGTGTTCTGGAAAAGCTGTGCTTGAATTCAATGTTTTACACCAAAATGAATTCATCTTTAGTCCCATTTTCTTCATATAAACTCCTATAGTGTTATGTAACAACCATTGGTTTAAGGATAGGTGTTACTTCCAACGTAAAGCCTCAACTGTGCTTTGAATAAGTCATTGCTCCACTCCTTGAATTTGATAGCTTGTAAATGGTGTGGTACTTAGTGTGAGCAAGGGTCTTCTAGACAAACACCACCCCCACACCTTTCCTTGGTCTGAAACCATGTCATGCAAAATGCTGTGTCAATATCAGTTATTCTTTGAGTGCTTGTCTATTGGTGATGGCTAAGATACGTGAATCAGGAAGGCAAGCTCAGAACACAAACGAAAAGCAGTCATGAGACTGTCCTTCCAATCCAGGTTCTTGCTAATGTTCCTGAGAGGTAATAGATAATGGCCCAAGGATTTGGATCTCTACCATGTAGCTGGAAGACACAGATTGAATTCCTCACTTCTGGCTTCATTTTGGCCCTTAACTAAGCTGTTATGGGAGTTTGAGGAGTGAACTTGAAGGTGGAAAGTTATTCTCTCTCTCTCATTTTGAAATAACTAAGTCAAACAAATCTAAGAGCTCAGTGTTAGTCTCTGCTGCTGAGCATCAGTAGCAGCAGCAGCAACATCGATCAGCCTTGGACAGAGTTCAAGGAGTCAGGCCCATTCATGGCCTCAGTTTTTGCCAACACAGCTACCCATGGTGAGTCCGTTGTGGAACAAAGGGGCTGGCCACAGACAGAAGCAGCCTAATGTGCACTGACCTAGTCATCCTGTCTACTTGGTTGGTTCATGCCCCTTCTGCTGTGGAAACTCTGATGAACAGTATGTGCCATAAAGATCCGTCCACTGCGTGCTCTTCCTTCAGAGGTCCATCCACCTGCCATCTGTTTCAGCTTTTCCCTGTTTCTTTTACCAAACCTATGAAAAAGAAGGTTAACATTTTCACTGCCCATGAATATACCTTCAGCCATAGCCAATTCTGTCTTCCAAATCTGACTAAATGGTTCCCTGAAACTCTGCCTACTAGGAAAAGTTCCTTTCCCCAATCGCTTTCATCACCACCACCACTGACCCTGAAAAGGGTGTAAAGGTGTAGCTACAGATATTTGCAGTTCACAGTCATGACAAAGTGACCCAATAATGGGGAATGTCCCTGCAACCTGATGGAGCTGCATTGGGACAACAGTGGTGGGGGCGTGAGAGTCTCAGCCACCTGTTTGTTCAGCCCTCCTGTGTTCTCTGCTGGAGTCTAACCTCTGGACTCCTGATTCCTAGCAATGCACTGTTTCTGCACCTGCCTAATCTTACGACACAGTAAATCCAACTTATGGTCACTAGGTGGCTATGAGATATGACTTGCTAATCGGTTTCTAATAGGGCTGAGTATCATGACAGGAGCTCTTTTTCAAATGCTGTAACATTCCCTTCAGCAGATGGCATGGCCTTGCTCCAGAACCCTGGGGCTTATGCTGCAACTTGCCTATTGGAGCTTGCCAGAAGCACGACATGGCATCTTTCTCTAGTACCACAAGATCTGCTGACTCACGTAGCCCAAGTGGCAGGGCTGCTTGTATCACAGGATGTACTGACTACAGAGCCCTTTATTTCCCCAGGTTTCATTAAAAGCCAGCAGCTTTCCAAGCCATCTGATACATGTATTGCCAAGTACACTGAACATGCTGCCTCCAATTCCAAGAGGCTTATCCAGAATTCTCATTTTTTATCTTAAGTGGTAGGAATGTATGATACAAAAAATTGTCTTGTACTTTAGAAGGGAATGTTTCAGCACTCACAAGATCATTGGAACTTTAAAAATTTCGTGAACATAGCAGACACCTGAACCTTCATAAGTTTTATCTCCCACTTTCTGGAGATTTAAACTTAACAACGTATGCAGAGTACTTGCCATTTCTTGCTCCTAAGATTTAGTTTCCTTGGTGTCATCAATATGGAAGACCAATGCCATGCTGTACTGGATGTCCAGGCTGCTCAAGTGCCGTTGGACTATATTATGATGAGGAGTAGGATAATTAACATTGCTTTGGGATCCTGTGGCAGGCTGGGCCGGGCCAGATCAGAGCACCAATTGATTTGCATGAGTAGGACTAGGGGTGGAATTAACTGAGAGCTGCATCCACCACTATGTATATTGGTTGTTGCAGGTGCTGGATGAACCTGACCCCACACTAGCTGATACACACAAGAGTCAAATCTGAGGACTTCCCAGGTGAGGTTTCTTGCAGGACTCCCTAACTAGACAGCTGGACTCAAGCCCCAGCTTCAGGGAAAAATCATAAGATACGTGGTCCAACCTTGGAGTACATGTACTGGGACAGGGCTTTTACAGTTGCTGATGCCCATGCAATAGAAAAAATACCAAGATGTAGATGCAGCACACAACAACCGGTTCATCTAAGCTAGCAGAGGATGTTGAGAGCACCTCATCAAAAGATGGAATGCAAAACAGGTTAAATAGCTCTCCCGACTAGACTTTGCAGCAAATGGCTGGGTCTGTGGATATGCTGAAGTAGACCTGGTCAACCAATAGATCCTAGAAAGATTTTCTCAATCCTAATGCAGTGATGCCAACGATGTCTCAGAACTATCAAGACCAATCAAGCAGCACCCTCAGAACATAGCTCCTTACATTGGGGTCCCTAGAGTGACATCAAATTAAGGTCTCCATCCCCAGATACTGATGTAGTTTTTTTTTTTATTGATTACATTGCATTATGTGACGCAGTTTTATAGGCACTGGAATTTACCCCACCCCTCCCCCAATCCCCCCCCACAGTGGATTCCTCCACCTTGCTGCATTACCACAGTTCAAGTTCAGTTGAGATTCTTTCATTGCAAGCATCTACTGATGTACTTTGAAAACAAGGAGCAGATCCTCTACCCACCTGCCTTCCTGCAGACACAGGAAGAAGAGAAAGAACTGAGACATTTGTCTCACCCATCTTCTTTCATATCTTGACCCTCCCCACCCTAATCAGAGGCCAACATGGGTATGAATCCCTCTCAATTATGTATATAATATTAAAAATAAAATAAAAAATTGCCCTTGGGCAGGGTATACCATGTTTGTGCTGCAAGAATGCAAATTGTTCTGATCTTCCTTCCTGGTGAATATAGAACACCGTTAGTTGCATGCATGTACTGTGGCTGCTCTTTTATGCTCTAGGAAAGACGCAAAACACGATAAAGCAACATTAATGAGGACAGTATTTGGTTAAGTTCATGGTAGTCTTCTCCTGTCACTACCATGATCCATCCACTTTTTTCAGAAGTCAGATGGTGAATTAAGTAGGGTTGTAACAAGGTTCCAAGGCCTGCTTTGTGTGTCTAATCTCTGCCCCTCTCCTTGCAATATTGTTTTTGATTTAAAGATGTATTTCTAAAAAAAAAATTTAAAAATAGTAAAAAAAAAAGTAATTTTCTTTGATGGTTTAATCATATTATGTCCCGTTAATAGGAGTATTTCCTTTTTTAAAAATGATGTGTTCAAATTGTATGAAAGGCCCTTTCTTTGATGATGATGGTCATGGTTTTTATTTGCCAATTTGTTATGATAATATTTTTGTTGATTAGATAGGTATTAGAAGATGAACTAACCTTCCATTTAAGGGATATAAAATATATTGTCTTGATGTATTATCATTTTAAGTTTTGTCAGGCAAGACTTAACATTTTGTCAAGAATCTTTCTGTCTTGATTTATGTGTTAAGCTGCTTTATAATTTTACTTTGTATGTTGCTTCTATCATTTTTGGTATTTGAGGTATAATAATAAAATGTGTTAAATAAAAAAATATGTAAGGGGAAGGAAAAAAAGATGTATTTGTTTGAAAGGCAAGTTACAGAGAGAGAGGAAAAAGAAGAAAGAGAGAGAGAGAGATGCAGAGCTTCCATCTACTGATCCATTCACCAAATGGCTACAAAACCTAAGGCTAGACCAGGTCAAGGCCAGGAACCAGAAATTCCTTCCGGGTGAGTCTGGTACTGATTTGAGATGCTGCCATTGCATCTGTACCACAATGCCAACTCTGGAAGGGGCAGTTGTAATTGTGAAGACCGCTACGTCAGGTTTGCCACACCAGCTCTTGCTCTGTAGGTCAAGATGACAACATGAGGATCCTGTCCAGGACTCACTATTTCTGTTCTCCAGAAAGCTTACCACTGGTTGGATCTGATTCAGATGGACCTGTAGTTCCAGAATACCCACAACTGCTTAGTTCTCATTCAGTTCTTCATGCTAGAAATGCAACTTCTCTATGAGATTCTGGGAAATGACTCAGGTCTGAAAACTGGACAAGAGAGCATGTCTTTCCCTCAGAGTGCCTGACCTCAGCTTTCTGCTAACCTGTAATTTATTATGAATTCTCTTCTGTTTATACACATCTAGAGTTATTACTTATGGCTGCCATCTGTCTTTTTTCTCAGAGCACTGTATTTTAATAGTCCTCTCCATTGGTTTCCAGAAGTTGGTCCCCTAGGCTGTTCTTCTGACTTGACTGGCCATAACAGTAATAGTTTTTTTGGATGATTAAATTTTTTGATGTTTAAGTGCCATTGCCTAGTCTCTGCTTATTTGGTCTACTCTAATCTTTTTTGCTGCCTGGAAGTCTAGTTCTCCAAGAGCATCTCTTACTCCCAGCATCCACGACGGAAGACGCCTTCTTAAAGGGAGGTACCCCTTTCACCTAAGATTTTCTCATCACCACGGTTTTCTCAGAACCTTCTGAAGAAAGTAAATAACCATTGGTGGACTGCCTGGCGTTACACGGTGGAACTACTCTCATATGCTCCTTTGTGTGAGTCTTTCAATCCATTCTTCCGCAGCTTTCCGTGGCAATTCTGTCCTCCGCATTTCATTTAATGCATAGCATCTTTTTTTCCCCTAGATTCTAAAAGTTACCTGGAAGCATATTAGAAATATCCTTAAGATGCTTTCTAGGGAATTAAATACTGCATCATGGGAGCATGGTCTTCTAACAGTGAGTTCTGCCTGATGCAAACTTTATTTCCTGTCAGCTTTGGACCAGTACCTTCTTGGTTACTCCCCATATTCTCCGGCTTCCCTGGTGCAAGTAATCCACATATAGTAACGCTCTGTTGCAGTCCCTTTCCGTTCTTAGCATAGTAGGCGTTACATTAACTGAGTCATGAGGAAATGGGCCCCTCATTTTGGTCTGATGTTCGAAAGAGGGCAATGGGAGGAAAGGAAACACAGGATCTTCTTTATTTGTGACTTCTGCTTAGAAAAGGAAGGAGAGCGTGTGTTCTAACGAGAAGAGAGGGCCACTTCTGCAGTGTTGATCCAAGGATGCAAACTTTCAGTTATTAGATGAACAAGCCCTGATAGTCTGCGGTACCGTATTCGGCAGCAATAGCTGTGTTGATTACATTGATCATAGTAATCATTACACAATGTATAGATATGTCAAGTCATCCCTATAAACCATGAACACATTTGTCAATTAAATATTTTTACATTTAAGAAATAGGAAGAAAAAGAATGGCTGTGTTGATTTGCGTGAAACTGGTTGGACACTATATTGGAGGTACAAAAGAGCTCTGAGTGTAGAAAACTTAGTCATGTGGAACTAATCATTTTAATCTGATTCTTGCATTTCTATTGCATTCTGCCTCAAAGTATTTTCAAACTTCAGACCAAAGTAAATACAAGACGTAAACTACAGCATGCAGGACAGGCAACGGAAGATCACAAAGGGTCGTTGAATATTTCTGAGCAGATGAATGATGAAAATAAAACAACATGTTAATAATTAAACAGGATGTGGGCTTTCAAAGCAAGGAGGACAAGATCTGATGGAACCTGACCTTGGTCAGTAGCAGAGGGAGGGCTGCTGAGGGGAGAGAGGGTTCATGAGGTTCTGGGTGTGGGGTTACATGGAAGTAAACAGCCCCAGGTATCAAGTATCAGCTGGTTGCTGAGGTGACCTAAACTGTTTTTATGCGATAGAAAGGGAGCTCCATGGATCGCAAGAGGGATCCATGTTTGTACTGAAACTAGCCAGAAAAGACGTGGCTTTTCTGGGGCTTGGGTCTAGCAATACAGTCCATCTAGATGGAAAGCCAAACATAATAGAACAGGAAATCAGAGAAAATACACAAAGCATGAGAACTGGACAGTGTTCCTGTAACTGACCTTTCTACCCTTGTGTAGGAAAATGTGCGGTGAACTGAAAAATACAAAGCAAATGCAGTTAGATAACAAAGGTGTCCACTCGGGAAAAATGGCAAGGTTGTAGTACTGAATCTCAGTACAAAAAGTAACGTTTGGGCTTGGCAGCCTGGGCTAGTGGCTAAGGTCCTCGCCTTGATCCCATATGGTTGCTGGTTCTAATCCCGGCAGCTCCACTTCCTCTCTATCTCTCCTCCTCTCAGTATATCTGACTTTGTAATAAAAATAAAATAAATCTTGGGCCCGGCGGCATGGCCTAGTGGCCTAGTTCCTCGCCTTGAACGCACCGGGATCCCATATGGGCGCCGGTTCTAATCCCGGCAGCTCCACTTCCCATCCAGCTCCCTGCTTGTGGCCTGGGAAAGCAGTCGAGGATGGCCCAAAGCATTTGGGACCCTGCACCCATGTGGGAGACCCAGAAGAGGTTCCAGGTTCCCGGCTTCGGATCGGCGCAGCACCAGCCTGTTGCGGCTCACTTGGGGAGTGAATCATCGGACGGAAGATCTTCCTCTTTGTCTCTCCTCCTCTCTGTGTATCTGACTTTGTAATAAAAATAAATAAATCTTTAAATAAATAAATAAATAAAATAAAATAAAATAAATCTTTAAAAAAAAAAAAAGTAACGTTCAAGGCCAGAATTGTGGTGCAGGAGGTCAAGGCTGCTTGTGATGTGACATCCCACGTGGGCGTGCCGGTGTGAGACCTGTGGCTCTTCCGTTCTGATCCAGCTGTCTGCTGATGGGTCTGGGAAAGCAGCAAAGGATGGCCATGTGCTTGGTGTCCTGCAGCATGAGGAAGACCTGGATGGGATTCCTGATTGTTGGTTTCACGTTGGCTGTTGCACCTCTCGGAAAGGAAGGGTTGCTTTCTCTCTGATAATCTGCCCTGCAAATAAACAAGTAAAGCTTTAACAAAAGCTTACCTCTCCTCAATATTGTGGGAGCAGAGCTAATCAACAATATAAATCTGAGAGATATTCAGGGCAGAATGCCCTTGATAGTCACATTAAAGGGAATCTCTTACTAAGAAAAAGATAAATCACTTAAAAATCTATTGTTTAGGGCCCGGTACAGTGGCCTAGCGGCTAAAGTCCTCGCCTTGAACGCACCGGGATCCCATATGGGTGCCGGTTCTAATCCCGGTAGCTCCACTTCCCATCCAGCTCCCTGCTTGTGGCCTGGGAAAGCAGTTGAGGATGGCCCAATGCATTGGGACCCTGCACCCGTGTGGGAGACCCGGAAGAGGTTCCAGGTTCCCGGCATCGGATTGGCGCGCATCGGCCCATTGCGGCTCACTTGGGGAGTGAAACATCGGACGGAAGATCTTCCTCTCTGTCTCTCTTCCTCTCTGTATATCTGACTTTGTAATAAAAAATAAATAAATCTTTAAAAAAAATCTATTGTTTACATTAATATTTCAACTATCTTAGCAAATATTTCATTAAAATGTCTGGCTATGGATATTAAGGAAGAAATGAATCAGTTGTTTAATTATCTTGCAAAAATTCACATGGCAATTCAGGTTAGTGTTATACAATCAAAGGGGGGTATAGTCTCTATTTCTACTTACCCAGCTTACTGTAGGTCTGTCATTTTTAACTGCTCTCCCTCCAATAATCCTCACTTTCTCATTCCATTTTCTTTCCATCATACCTTGTTGGCAAAGCTTCAACCCCGAATAGCTCCCAGCCTCCACCTGGGCTGCTGAGTGCTGGTGATGAAAATCACACAACAGGGCAGATGGATATTGATATAAATGCATGGCTGCACCTGCAAATGCCTTCCCATTGGCAGGAAGTCCTACGGTTACATCCTGCCAGTTATCTCTCCAACTCTGCCCCAGGATTATTTGAAACCTACAATCGTTTCAGGCATGCAATCATCACTTTCTCTCTTTCCATTCCTTTCTCTCACAGCAGGTGAACATTTCTTCCTTTTAACAGAGGAAAGCAAAGCTATTTGAAAAGGAACTGCTTCAATTTTCATCAGATCTGTAGATTTCTGTGTGTCCCATAGAAACTGAAGGGGAGACTGAAAAACAAGGCCACAATATCTTATACTTCCTACCCTCAAGGAGTGGTGTCTATTTTCCCATCCTTTGAATTTGGACTGGTCTTGTGATTTGTTTTAAACAACAAGATGTAATGGAAGCAATGCATAAGTTCCAGAGTCCAGGTTCCAATAAAACTTAAAGCTTTCCAGCCACCGCAGTAGCCTAGCAGCTAAAGATCTTAAACCTTGCACATGCCAGGATCCCATATGGACGTGGGTTCCTGTCCCCATAGCCCTGTTTCCCATCCAGCTCCCTGCTTGTGGCCTGTGAAGGCAGTCAAGGATAGCCCAAAGCCTTGGGACCCTGCAACTGCATGGTAGACCTAGAAGAAGCACCTGGCTCCTGGCTTCAGATGGACTCAGCTCCAGCTGTTGCGACCACTTGGGGAGTGAATCAACGAACAGAATATTTTCCTCCGTTTCTTCTCCTTTCTATATACCTGGCTTTCCAATAGAAATAAATACATCTTTAAAGAAAAAAGAACTTACAGCTTTCACCTTTCATGTCACTGAGGCCATACTCACAATAAAAGAAAGTTGGAACCTGGTTCCAGCGCAGTAGCCCAGTGGCTAAAGTCTTTGCCTTTCACATCTCAGGATCCTGACGGAAGGTCTTCCTCTGTCTTTACTCCTCTCTGTATATCTGACTTTCCAATAAAAATGAAAGAAATTGGGCCCAGCGTGATGGCCTAGTGGCTAGGGTCCTCGACTTGCAAGCGCTGGGATTCCATGTGGGTGCCAGTTCTAATCCCAGCAGCTCCACTTCCCATCCAGCTCCCTGCTTGTGGCTTGAGAAAGCAGTTGAGAACAGCCCAGGGCCTTGAGACCCTGCACCCACATAGGAGACCCTGGAAGAGCTCCTGGCTTCGGATCAGCACAGCTCCGGCCTTTGTGGCCGCTTGGGGAGTGAATCAACAGATAAGGATCTTCCTCTCTATCTCTCCTCTTTTCTGTATTTCTGACTTTGCAATAACAATAAGTAAATCTGGGCCCGGCGGCGTGGCCTAGTGGTTAAAGTCCTCACCTTGAACGCACTGGGATCCCATATGGGCGCCAGTTCTAGTCCCAGCAGCTCCACTTCCCATCCAGCTCCCTGCTTGTGGCCTGGGAAAGCAGTTGAGAACAGCCCAGGGCCTTGAGACCCTGCACCCACATAGGAGACCCTGGAAGAGCTCCTGGCTTCGGATCAGCACAGCTCCGGCCTTTGTGGCCGCTTGGGGAGTGAATCAACAGATAAGGATCTTCCTCTCTATCTCTCCTCTTTTCTGTATTTCTGACTTTGCAATAACAATAAGTAAATCTGGGCCCGGCGGCGTGGCCTAGTGGTTAAAGTCCTCACCTTGAACGCACTGGGATCCCATATGGGCGCCAGTTCTAGTCCCGGAAGCTCCACTTCCCATCCAGCTCCCTGCTTGTGGCCTGGGAAAGCAGTTGAGGACGGCCCAATGCATTGGGACCCTGCACCCACGTGGGAGACCCGGAAGAGGTTCCAGGTTCCCGGCATCGGATCGGCGCACACCGGCCCATTGCGGCTCACTTGGGGAGTGAATCATCGGACGGAAGATCTTCCTCTCTGTCTCTACTCCTCTGTGTATATCTGGCTGTAATAAAATGAATAAATCTTTTTTTTAAAAAAAAGTAAATCTTTTAAAAATAAATAAATAAATATTTACAAAAAGAAAGTTGGAGCCTAATTGCTTAAACAAGGAAACATGAAGAAAGCCAGGCCAGGCCAAGAACCAGTGTCAAGGTCACAGGTATACAAATAAGGTCATGTGAAACCGCCCAGCCCAGGTGGAGCAACTGCCTGTAGTCAGGCAAGTAACGTTGAATGAAATCACCAGAACCACTTGGCTGTGCCCAATCAACCTATGCAATCATGAAAAAGGATACTTTGGGGCCCAGCGGCGTGGCCTAGTGGCTAAAGTCCTCGCCTTAAACACGCCAGGATCCCATATGGGTGTTCCACTTCCCATTCAGCTCCCTGCTTACGGCCTGGGAAAGCAGTCGAGGATGGCCGAAAGCCTTGGGACCCTGCACTCACGTGGGAGACCTAGAAGTTCCTGGCTCCTGGCTTTGGATTGGCTCAGCTCCGGCCGTTGAGCTCACTTGGGGAGTGAACCATCAGATGGAAGATCTTCCTCTTTGTCTTTCCTCCTCTCTATATATCTGACTTTGTAATGAAAATAAAATAAATCTTTAAAAAAAAAAGAAAAAGGATACTTTGTTATTTTATACTGCTGCATCAATACATTATAGTTGTTATCCTATTCTGCCTACCTATTAACCCTGGACAAGAAACCTCCTTGCGCATGAATGTGGTCTTTCCTCTAAGCTCTGTGGCCGTGACCTACAGCTGTTTAGAGATAGAGACCTATTATCCTCAACATCTGCTTTGCAACTAGAGATGCATATTTGCAATAAAATATCTCTAGTGCTTCATTTTTCAAGAAGTATTTTATTTTTGGGCCCGGCGGCATGGCCTAGTGGCTAAAGTCCTTGCCTTGAAAGCCCCGGGATCCCATATGGACGCCGGTTCTAATCCCGGCAGCTCCACTTCCCATCCAGCTCCCTGCTTGTGGCCTGGGAAAGCAGTCGAGGACGGCCCAAAGCACTGGGACCCTGCACCCGCATGGGAGACCCGGAAGAGGTTCCAGGTTCCCGGCTTCGGATCAGCGTGCATCGGCCCATTGCGGCTCACTTGGGGAGTGAATCATCGGACGGAAGATCTTCCTCTTTGTCTCTCCTCCTCTGTGTATATTTGGCTGTAATAAAATGAAAAAATCTTAAAAAAAAAAAAGTATTTTATTTTTATTTGAAAGACAGAGCTATACAGAGAAAGGGAGACAGAAAGACTTTCCATTCACTGCCTCCTTCCCCAAATGGCTGCAATGGTCAGAGCTGGGACAATCTGAAGTCAGAATCCAGGAGCTTCTTCCAGGTCTTCCACATGGGTGCAGGGGCTCAAGGCATTGAGCTCTCTCTCTCATTATCAGGAAACTGGATCAAAAATAGAATAGCCAGGGCCCCAAACCAGTGTCAATATAGGAATCTAGCACCACAGTAGGAGGCTTAGCCTACCATGCCATGGCTCAGCCCCCTCTCGTCTTCGACCCTGAGTTCACCTCCAATGATACTGCTATCCTGGATACTGAACTGTGTGCATAGGCAGTACCACTGCCTTTCACATCCCTTTCACAACTAGTATTACAAATGAGAAGAGCATCTATGCTCTTAACATGTGCTAGGCACAATTCTAAAATCTTTACATGCATTATCAGTTCCCTTAACTCTCATAATAGCCTTTTGAGATAATTACTACTTTTATTCCACTTGTAGAACTGAGTAAATAAAGTAATTCTCCCAGTTACCTAAAGCAGGCTTAAGTCAGAGTCACATTGCATGGCCAAAAAGGCTGGTCTCGTAAACATCATACTGTTAACTTATCTACAGTCTGTAGATATTATTTTGAACACATTCTTCAATTGCTTCAATCTGCCCCGTCTTTTCCTTTTTTGAATATTTATTTGAAAAGCAGCCAAGAGCTAGGAGCTTCATCCAGTTCTCCTACATGGGTAGCAGAGGCAGGAGTACCTGACCATCTTCTGCTTTCTTAGGGATATTAGCAGGAAGCTGGACCAGCAGCAGAGCAACCTGGACTCAAACTAGTGCTCTAATATGGGATGCCAGTAACACAAGCAGCAGCTTAACTTGCTGCACCATAACATCTGCTCCAGGCTGGCTGGAGTCGCTGCGCCATCACCATAACTACCCTTATGATTCCAAAACAAATCCTAAGATTTTTGTGATTTGTATCCCTCCAAAGTTCCATTGTAAACAAACACACAGTATATGTGCATAAAGGTAGATGATTTGGGTGGGAGGAACCTAGGAATGCCCAGTAGGGAAAAACCATTGCAGAAGAAGTTGAAACATGGTTTTGCTGAACCTGGCTGTTTTTCGGGTAGTCTAACTCTATAACTCTAACAAGACATATGTCAACAGTTTAGGTGAACAGTTTCAGGAGGAGTTTGCAGGGAAATCTTCAATACCCCAGTGAGGAGTAACTAATCTTTGTGTCCCACCCAGTGAGTTATGAGTGTATCCCCGTTGGCCGTTTCCTGTCTGCTTCTAAGCTTTCCTTGTTGTTCTCTGTCTATCTATTCTAGTTTTTTTTTTTTGTTTGTTTATTTGTTTGTTTGTCCCCAAGAAACCGTTGAACTTATCTGGACAATAAGATGCTGGACTTTATGCTTGGTAGATGCTTGCAGTGAAAGAACCTCAACTGAATTTGAACTGTGGTAATGCAACAAGGTGGAGGAATCCCCCATGGGGTGGGGATTGGGAGGGGTGGGGTAAATCCCAGTGCTTATAAAACTGTCACATAATGCAATGTAATCAATAAAAATTTTAAATAAAAAAGGAAGTTGAAAAACATTGTGACATATTCAACACTACATGTTGAGTGTTCTGCTTTGCAGAATTTCTTGGGATCAAAATGTTCTAGATTTTCGAATTTGGGGGATTTTGGGATATTTGCAGATACTTTATCTGTGGAATAACTCTAATGCAAACATGTGAAATCCCAAATTGGAAACTTTCTTGCGCATCCTGTCAGGACTAAAGTTCTGGATCTCAAACATTTCATTTTTCAAATTTGCAAGTTAGGGATGTGCAACCTGTTAGTGCGTTTATCTCATTTGACTTCTTGGCAGAATTCAACATCATAACATGTTCTTTCCTTCTCTTGGCTTTTATGAGATAATATTCCTGACTTCCCTGGGGGAATCTGGCCTCCTCCCCATTCTCCCTTTCTTGCTTCTCTTCTCCTCAGCCCCTAAGTGTTGGAGGTTCCCATAACTGGCTCTTTTCTTACTGTAACACACTTTGCAGGTAATCTAATTTACCCTTGAGTGCAGATTTCCACATTCTAAACTCTGGCCTTACCTTAATCTAGAGACTCATATATTCACTTGGCCACTAGATGTGTTCATCTCATGTTTTATGGGTCAAAAATGGAACTCTTTTTTCCTATACTTGTTCCTTTCAAAATATTCCTCATTTGGAAAGCAGCAACATCCTTACAAGTCACATTAATTCCCTCCTGGTCTTTACTTTGCATCCAGTGGTACCACAGCCATAGGAATCACTCTACCTGTCTTTCAGTATTGTTCCCTACAATTCATTCTTCACATAGCAGGCAGGATAAATCCCACTTGGGCACTTCCATTTCCCTAAATATAAAATCTGGGCTTCTTACTAGAAACCAAAAGGTCTTATATAATTTGGTCCCCATGTGCTTCTTTGCTACAGTCCTGCCACACTATTTCTATCCCTGCCTGCTCAGTATTGGGCTGAGGTGTTGGCACTTGCTGTCTGACTGCTCCACCGGCACCACTCTTCTCCCCCATCTTAGCAGATTTTGCTTCTCAGCTTTCAGGTTTTAGTTTAAGCATCCTCAGAGAGCCCTTCTAATGGAATTCCCTCTCCACTTTGTATCACTTTTCCCTGTCTGATTTCCTTTATAATACTTAGCCCTTTCTCCCTTTTCCTGAGATCCCCCTCCTTCCACTTCCCCTGTCACTCCCAGTTAAGGGGCTCTCATTTTCCTGTGTGATCTTGCCTCTGTGACTGTTTCATTGACACGAGAAAGGCCCAACCCAGCCAGAGAGGAGCACTTCCTGGGATTTTCCAAACTGAAATTGAGAAACACAATTAACTCGCTGGTAATGGCAGACGGTGAGTAAAGAGCAGGGACTGTTACAGTCGTACTTCCAGTTGGGTGGAGGAAATGAATCCACTAATGCTCACATGATAGCAAGGGGAAAAGTAAGTCATCTGTGAAAATGTTTTTGCTTGTTTTTAAGATCTAAATTACAGTCTGGATGATTATGGAATTATTTTTCCTGTGGCATCATCATTTTCCTTTTCTTTTTAATATCTTACTGCATTTGAGAGGCAGAGGCAACTCCCATCCACCTAGGCATTCCCCAAATGCTTGAAATAGTTAGGAATGGGCCAGAGCTGAAGCCAAGAGCTTGGAACTGGATCAAGGCCTCTCTGAATGAAAGGAATTCAATTACTTGAACCATCACCATCGCCACCCAGGGTCTGCATTTGCAGGAACCTGGAATCCGGAATAAAATCCAGGAGCTCCAGTAGAATCCAGGAGCTCCAATAAAACCCAGGTACTCTAGTACAGGACACAGGCATCTTCACAGCGAGGCTAAACACTCAGCACTGCATCAATGTTTTCTTTAAAACAATTTTTTTAGGAGGATGGTGGTCTGATTAAGCTGGCTTGCTCTTTTTGTTTCTGACATTGTGATCACACATGAATAATACGTATGTACCTTTTGTTGATAAACTTAAGGAACACATCAGTTGCAGAATGGGTGGTTAGATGGTTTCCATGGAAAATATGCTCTGACATTGAGAAAACAGAATCAAAAATTGTAGAAACTGGAAGCAGTCCAGTATGAGAAGACCCACGTGGGTTTTTACATTAATAAAGAATGAAGCATCAAGTTTTCCACAGCTGCCAAAAGTCTATGTTCAGAGGTAGGACTGGGGCAAGATGCAAAATGCTTTCAAATGACAATCATCCACCATTATTATTATGAAGGTGCACTTTAGCCTTTATACAAATTGATCCAATAAAACATATGCCAATTACATATAATTATTATACATATAATTATTACCAACTCGCTTGGCATTGAAGGGGCTACTGGGATGATTAAGGTAGAGAATTCAGCCATTAAATTCATTAAGGGGTAGTTTTTTTTTTAAATTAAAGAAAATGATTAAAATACAAGGTAACTGTGATTTTTTTTTTTTAAAAAAAGAAAGATTTATTTATTTTTATTGGAAAGGCGGATATACAGAGAGGAGGAGAGACAGAGAGGAAGATCTTCCATCTGATGGTTCACTCCCCAAGTGAGCACAACAGCTGGAGCTGAGCCAATCCAAAGAAGGAGCCAGGAGCTCTTCCGGGCTCCCATGCAGGTGCATGGTCCCAAAGCCTTGGGCCATCCTCGACTGCTTTCCCAGGCCGCAAGCAGGGCCAGGGCCACCGGGATTAGAACCGGTGACCATATGGGATCCCAGCACATGTAAGGCAAGGACTTTAACCACTATGCTATCGCACCGGGCCCAACTGTGATGTTTCTAAGTGAGCTGAAAGTGGAGCCCAGTGGAGGCAAAGCTATGGTAAAGTTTCTTGGTCACGAAGGGTCATGTGCAGCTGCAAGAATCAGGAAACTTTTCAGGACCAAGGTAGGCATTTGAGCTGTATGTTGGGAGCTGGGCAGGACTGGAAAGGTCAAAGATGGCATGGGGAAGCATCTCAGTCTTCAGGGATTGATAACCGAGGACCTGGCACAAGTATAAAGGTCTGTGTGACAGCCGCTGGCAGGGAAACAACAGAACGAGTGTCTAGCCAGCATTGATAGTTACAGGAACTAGGAGGCTCGGAGGGCAGTTCGGCTTGAGAAATTTTGCTGGGGATGACAGCAAAATATGCCCTTTGATAATTCAGAAGGCTGTTGAAATGTGGGCCTGTTTTGGGGGCAGGCATGTTGACACTGGAGATGTTCAGTTTAGGAAACAAGTAGAACTATACTTTATGCAAAAGCATCACGGGCAATATCAGAACACTGAGATATGGACCAGGGAGGGTCACAGGCTTTGCAATATTATTAGAGGTTATCAAGGCGCAGAGATAGGGCCATCACTATGATTTATGGGGTTAGAAATGAAGCTGAAAAGACAGTGACATGTCTCTGAAATGTTCAACTAATTAAAAAAACAGTCTATTCTCTTCACCTTCAGTCTACATTCTAACACAGGTTGGTTACACTTCTGGAATAGTTTTGTCTGCCGTAAACCCTTCCTGATTCATTGCTTTGACACATTTGTTACTTGCACAACTGAGTTTCCAGCTGCTACTTTTCCCTTTCCTAAAGCCATGGACACAAGTCCATGGCTAAGACCAGGCTGGGATAATAGCTGGGAATTATCACACGAGAACTAACAAGTAAAACTGGTGTTAGGTGTAACTAGCCAGGCTCCATTGTAAAGGATGGCTAGTGATGGTCTCTGCATCTCATTCTGAGAGTGTTGTACAGGCCAGCTTGCCTATATAACACCGTTCTCCTCCAAACTGGAGTCTGGACCCCTCAATCTCATCGCAGGCCGAGAGAAAAGAATAGCCACTCTATATTTTAGTGCTGGGACAGAGTCGTTTCCTGCCCCAGGAGTACTGACAGAACACTTAATTTCTTCAGCAAGAATTCATATCTTCATCCACAGTGCATGTAAGAAGTAAACATTTGGGTCATTTTTCAGTGAAGTGTTTAGCTATGAGTTGACAACTAGGTAGCATGAAAGCTTGTGGAAAAGTTGCTAGCTAGCATAACAGCTAGGTTATGTGCCCCTGAGAGTCCTTAAGCAAACAGGTGGGCAAATCAGCTTGAAACAAGAGCTGGGGAAATTGTAACCCCATAGTATTCAGCTAACGAAGAAGTTGTGGGGAAGGAACTGCATATTAGGTCATAAATCGCTGGCTGTTGGCTAGCCAAGTGTGCTGGCTCACCAGCACCCAGTCCTGCAAGATTATTGAGGAAGTCTGTTTTACTGTGCTTTTTGACTCCATCATTTGTGTGGACCGATGAGGCTGTTTATCACAGTGCACAGCAAACCAAAACATCGGTCGAAAGAATAGTTTTAAAGGTCGGAGGCATTCAGGAATGTCATGTGCAGATGGTACTGGACGTGGTGGAAGTTGGGCTACCTCTGAGTGCAGGTTCAAGGCCTTTTCACAACCTTTACTCCAGTGAGGGAACATGTGGGTGGAGAGATACAGAACTCAAAACACACACACATACACACACACTATACTTTTCCAGGAAGAGCCTTCCCCAAAGCCATATTTCATTAATGATGGAAAGGGACAGTTCTGCTAGAGAGACACCCGTTTCATGTAACTGAATGGAAGCCAAAGTATCCCTGTAATAAAACTGTCCACTTCTTGTGCACTGTGCACTTACTGTGTGTTGAGGTCTTTTGTATCTTTATTTTGCAAAGTAATCACTTCAGGGTCCATTTAATCAGAACCAGTCAACCTCAATGTTCAACAAATAATATACTAGGTTAAAAACAACTTAGTCTAAATCATCGGTGAAGTCCCTCATTTTCTGCTGGAAATTTATGTAAAAGAAGGTTCTTTTGTGGATTTCTCGCAAATGGTGTCGTCATCACCCATCACCATCATCACTGGATTTTTTTTTTTTTTATGTGAGCATGACCATTCATTGATTCATTCTCAAATGTCTACTGTTTGCCTTCATCAAGACATGATTACTAGCAGTTATGAGAGATACAAATATGATTCCCAAATGGAATTATCAACTAGCAAAGGGAGAGAAAATAAAACATACAGCAGATTTTGATGCGTACCGCAGGAACCCTAGTGAAAAAGCTACGTCTTGAAAATAGGACACATCCTATTCCCTTTGGGCCGTGGAGAAAAACTGGAAGCTAACAGTTGAAACAAGAGGAGCAAAGAAGAGTTACAAGAGAATGAGGGATCACGATCAAGGTATGGTCGGGACCCCCGAAGCAGACATCTTGCCTGCCTTAACATGATCAGCAAGCTAACTTTTGTGGATTTAGATCTACCAATTTTACCTGCCCCCCATTCCATGCTGTTTTACCGGCCGTGCGACAAAAGGTCATATTCAAAATAAGGTCCCCTCTGATGGAACCGGAGGAGCTGCGATCGTCGCCGGCGGCAGGGGCAGTGCTGGTCGGGAGTAGCGAGCGGCGGTCATTTTCCCATCGACGCATTCATGGTTTTTAACGTGTGCCGGTGCGTTGATTATCCTTGGGTAGCCCCTTATCAGACCGGGAACGCCAGGACCACCTCAAGGGACAGTCCGTGCGCTGTTTACCAATAGCATTCGTCGGCTAAGAATGCCCTGTAATATCTGGGACACCGAAGAGACACAAGGTCTGGTTCCAATAGCCTCTAGCGTCAACAACGCGTGAATCTTTTCAGTCAAGTTTTGGGCCAATTCAGAATCCAGCAATATCGCTGGAAAAAAACAAACAAACAAACATGTGATTCCCCCTCCCCCCTTAAGTGAATGAAAACTCATTTCATCGCGAACTACCAATCCCCTGATGCAACGCTCCCTATTCCCACCGTGCGGGGTGGAGTCGTCAGGGGGCGGCCACAGCGGCCGCCCCGGGGCATTGTGGGCATCGTAGTTTGCGGCCGGGCCGCCGCGGGCGCGGATCCACGTGGTCCGTGTGGCGGCAGCTTTGGGCAGCGACTCCCCGGGCTCTGTTCCCCACGGCCCTCGGGGGGCGCGGGCGACAGCGGGTCCTGCCAGCCGCCGCCGCGGGAGCCGGCTTGGAGCCAGGGCCCGAGGCTTGCCCCGAGCTTCGCGACGCTTTTGCGACAGGCGCGGCCGTGTTCCGCGGGTGCCCTCCCTCCTCCTCTCTCTGAGGAGGTACCGGCTGTTGTGCGGCGCTGCCTTTCTGTTGGAGTGTATGGGCGAGTGAGTGAGTGAGTGAGTGTGTGAGCGTGTGTGTGTGTGAGAGTGTGAGAGAGGAGAGGGTGAGGCGTGCGTGCGCGTGTGAGAGAGGAGCAGCGCCCGCCGCGGCCGCCCCGCCGCTCCCACCGCCGCGGGCCGGGGACAGCGCCCGTGGGGAGCCCGTGGGGAGCCCGTGGGGACCGGGGCACCGACCGCCGCTGCCCGCCCGCCCCGGCCGCTGCCCGGCCGGCCTCCTGGATGTCCCCGGCGCTCTGCTGCGGCCTGCTGCTCCTGCTCCTGCTCTCCCGGCCGCGTCGGTCGGGCTGCTGCTGCTGCTGCTGCGGCCGGCGGCCCTAGAGAGCGGCCGGGCTCCCGGGGACCCGCGGACGGCTCGTGCTGCTCTGCTCCCCGGCGTCCCCCTTCCTTCCCCGGCGTCCCCCCATCCCCACCCCGGCGTCCCGCTTCCTTCCCCGGCGTCCCCCCATCCCCACCCCGGCGTCCCGCTTCCTTCCCCGGCGTCCCCCCATCCCCACCCCGGCGTCCCGCTTCCTTCCCCGGCGTCCCCCCATCCCCACCCCGGCGTCCCCCTTCCTTCCCCGACGTCCCCCATCCCCACCCCGGCGTCCTCCCCCGACCCCCCGACCCAGCTCTCCGGCCTCGGAGGCTGTGACAATGGACTATGACTTTAAAGTGAAGCTGAGCAGCGAGCGGGAGCGGGTCGAGGACCTGTTTGAATACGAGGGCTGCAAAGTTGGCCGAGGCACTTACGGTCACGTCTACAAAGCCAAGAGGAAAGATGGGTGAGTGTGTGTGTGTGTGTGTGTGTGTGTGTGTGTGTGGCGGGAGGGCCGGCCGGGCTGCGGGGCTCCGGCTTCCCGACGCCCGCAGGTGTCTCCGCAGGCCGGCTTTGCAGGGAGGAAGTGGTGTCGGGGGCTGTGCTGGGGTGGTCCGTGCCCATGGGGGGGCCTTTGCCCCAGTGGGCTGGCGACTTTTCGAGGATTTCAGCGTATGATTTCTGAACCTTCATGATTCAAGGCCAGTTCGCATCCTGGTTTCTTTTCCCTGGGTCGGTTGATTATGGTAACCGTCCCTGGGGAGGTGTGTGTGCAGCTGGGGGAGCCTCTGGAATGACACCCATCAGTCGGGTGGGAAAGCTGCAATGCTTTCTCCCCCATCTGTGCGTGATCAATGTATTCTCAAATAAGGGTTTTATCTGTGCAAAAGAAGGTGCTTCTGGAGCGTTCCTCGGTGGTGACCGGCCACCCAGATGAAGCAGTGGCTATTTCGCTCTCATTAGCTGTGAGTTTTTCCGTAGAACAATGGGGGTTTGGTGCAGGGTGGGTGGTGGGAGAAAGGCAAGTGACAAATCGGGAGATCTTGGACCGGCGGTCTCCCCAAAATGTAGCACCTGACTGTGTGCTTTAAATAATCCCTTTGCTGTAAATATTCTCTAGAAATACCTCTATTAAACCAATTTAGTTTCCCGACAGGCCAGTGGAGTGTCGTTTCTCCTTTGTCAGTAGATGAGTGTGTTGAAATGTTGACAAAAGAGAAGGCAGTTTCTTAGTTGGGGGAAATAAAAAAATACATATATATATTTTATTCCCTACTTGCTTTTATTTTGTAAAAATGGGTGTTATCTCTGTAGGACAATATGGGGAGACATTGTGGGGAAGGTAGTGTCATGGCTTATTATATAATCTTTGGGTTTTATTGCCAACAAAGTAGCTTTACTTGAATAGCTATTCCTAGATGCTGGAAATTATTTTACATTTTCAGATTAGGTAGGAGATATGTCCAATTGTTCAGAAACGCATTAACACTAAAAAAAAAAAAACGAAACTATTCATAAAGCTGAAACAAGTTCCCTGGGGGGGGGGGGGCATATTTATAAATACTTTAGTATTCTGGATACTGCAGAAGGAAGTGTGCCTTTATCCAGTATTTTTCGTAGATTTGTTGAATGACTTCTCTTTATTAAAAATATTAAATTGCGGTCCAGGAGAAAGATAGCAGTTGTAATGAACTCGAAATGTGTATTTCAGTGCTTTTATGCCCCAGTGATGCAGTATAGATGTTTGGAAAAAACTTGCTGCCCTGTGTGCTGCGTGGATTTCAGAGTAGTTTTTAGTGAAGGCTTAGTCTGGTAACATTTGAGAAATCAGTGTATAGAAATAAAGCCGACAGATGTCTAATTCGATCTGTCCTGGAAGTTTTACTCTTAAATGGCATATATGTGTGTGTATATATATATATATATATATATATATATTTTTTTTTTTTTTTTAGAAACGATCCTTGTTAACTTGCCATGTGTTTTTGAAAGGCCTTCACCCATTTCCCTGCCACCTAGGATTCTGTCGATTCTGTCCTTTTGGGCAGATTCATAAAATTCCCAGGCCGGTGAGGTCAGACATTGCAGTACATTGGGCCAGTTTGTCATCCTTTTGTAAAATTCCAGTGACTTTATTTTTAATTACTTTGAGAATCAAGTTTTATTTTCCTAAGTTCTCATTTTAAGTTACTAAAAATTGCAGTGTGTTTTAACTCAGATTTTGTCTTTTATTTTAAAATTGTAATATTGTAGGTTGGCAGGAGGAAGTCCTGTTTTTGTTATTTGGTATTTTGATGGTCACATTTTAATTTAGACTGTTAAGAATAATTTGGGGAGAATTTTAAAATAGTGAATTAGTTTTTAAAAACATTGATTATGTATAAACATTTTTTAGTTATTTATGGTAGTTGAAAAGTAATATTCCGGAAAGGAAACTTTATTTGTCTTTTGGGTTTGTTTTTCAGCATGCTGTAATGATTCTGTTTATGTGATGAACGTTTTTTTCTTAATGGATCAAATGTCAGGAGAGATTTAAAATTACTTAAACCAGTTTCTGTTTTACAGAGGGAATAGTTTTTGGTTTGGCTTCTTTTTTTATGACTTTACCATCGTGAAATACCACATTACAATTATGAGATTCTTTTGATCTTAAGTCAGTCTATTGTAATTTAATGTATTTTAGTCCTGATAAAACAAAGTTTCTGGCAGTTTAATCTTATAATAAGATGATCAAATAATTTGTTTTTAGTATTGATTTTTTTTTTGAAATAGATTACATATTCTCCAACTGAAATTTCAGGGTACTGCAGGAAATCAAATGGTAATTCCTTCAAGAGGAATCCTGAGATTTTAAAAAGATGAAATAATATAAGTGGATTTTGTTTAGCTTTATGTGATTATTAAAATGATTGTATGTTGTTCACTGAGCATAGAACATGAATGAGTGATGAAAGAACTTAGACCAGAGGAGTTAGCTTTTTACAGTATTAAATGTTTGAAAATAAAATTGCTTGCAATTTCATTCTTTTGACTTAATGAAGTCACAATATTACAATGCTAGTATACACTTTTGATAAAATTGGTATTTTAAGAAATGTTGGAAAGGGGGAAATATTTGAGTCCTGAATACAATACAAGGAGGAAATGGGCATTTTACAGTTGTGTTAATTTCAGATTATAATACAGTTAAAATAAAAATTACATAAACTCAATAGAGTGGAAGTCACTTGAGCCTCCTGTGGGCATGACTGGGACCATGTCCTTTGTGTCTGAGCACCATGGGATTCGGCAGCTGGAGCTCCTCTTCACAGACATTAGGCAGCCAAACTCATTTTGTTTGAAAGAATAGAAAAGTACAACAAAACAGAAAATTATCTGTCTTTTAAAATTTTAGACTCTTAGTAAAAAGTCCTGGACATTAGTAGAATTAAAAAAAAACAGAATCTTTCCTCTAGGATGGTATGGATGTGCCCTGCAGGGCTCAGTGGGCTGCCATATCCTCCTTGTGGATCTGGGCCAGCTCTCCACTACTCCGTCTTTTCCACTGAGGAGGACCAGTTCTCGTGGGTGGACCAAGGACCCAGGTTAGGCAGCCTGGGCCACGCTGGACCCCCACCGTTGAGGCTCAGGGACCTGGCCCCCACCGCATACATGGGCCAAGGACCCAGGCCAGGTGACCTGGTCCCGTTGCCCTGCCCCTGAGGCTGACAGAACAAATTGTACAACTACCCCAGCCAAACCATGACAACAAATAGCTGGGTGAATGGAGACTCTGAGGGTGACTTTGTCAGCCAATGGACATTGAAAGGGTTCCCTTATCCTTAGATTGGTGAGATCAACAACAGTTCAGAACTATGGAAACCACCTGGGCAGAACCCTTAGAGTTTGCACCAAATTGGGACCCTGGCTTGATAGCAGGTGGCCATTCTCCATCCCTGGGTAATGGAGCGGTTGGGAGACTGTGTATGGCTTCTTCACTTATCTACCCCCACCCCCGCCAAAAAAAAAAAAAAAAAAGAGAAATAGAAAAAAATTGGAAACAATGATCACACCCACTTTTCCCTAACCCTTGACCTATCCCACTCTGATCAACTATGTTAACATGATGTAAAATTAAAAATAAATTTCAAAAATCAATTCAGGGGGCCAGTGTGGTTGTGTAGGAGGCTAAACCTCTCAAGTCATTGGTTCCCTGCACCTACATGGCCGACTCAGAGAGGATTCTAGCTTTGGACCAACCCAACTCTGGCTGTTGTAGCCATTTGGGGAGTGGAGCAGTGGATGGAAGATTTTTCTCCTTCTCTGTAAATTTGCCTTTCTAACAAAAATAAATCTTTAAAAATGTATCTCACAGAAAACTATTGATTTTGGGGCCATGGATGTAGCCACCACTTGTGGCAGCATCCCATGGAGTGCTGAATGGAGTCCTGGCTGCTCTGCTGCCTCACCTGCCTGCCTGCTAACGTGCCTGGGAAGGTCGTGGTGGATGACCCAAGTACTTAAGTCCCTGGCCATCCATTTGGGAGACCCAGATAGAGTTTCTGCCTGTTGGCTTTGGTCTAGATCTGACCTGGCTGTTGCAGCCATTTGGGAAGTGAATCAGCAGATGGAAGATCTTCGTTTCTCTCTCACTCTGCCTTTCATTTCAATGAAATAATCTTTCAAACAAATAAATTCAGGATAAGAGTTTATGTCCCAAAAGGAAAAGCAAAAAGAATTTTCTTAACTAGTATTCTTAATCTGTTTTCAAAACAGATGACACATAATTAGGACGGAGTGTGTTTTAGATATATAGAAAATGTTCTTTTGGGGCCCGGCGGCGTGGCCTAGTGGCTAAAGTCCTTGCCTTGAAAACCCCGGGATCCCATATGGGCGCCGGTTCTAATCCCGGCAGCTCCACTTCCCATCCAGCTCCCTGCTTGTGGCCTGGGAAAGCATTTGAGGACGGCCCAATGCATTGGGACCCTGCACCTACGTGGGAGACCTGGAAGAGGTTCCAGGTTCCCGGCATCGGATCGGCGTGCACCGGCCCGTTGCGGCTCACTTGGGGAGTGAAACAACGGGTGGAAGATCTTCCTCTCTGTCTCTCCTCTGTGTATATCTGGCTGTAATAAAATGAATAAATCTTTAAAAAAAAAAAAGAAAATGTTCTTTTGGACCTGTTTGTAGAAAAATGGGAGATTAGACTGTGATAATGATCACAACAGTTAAATTACTGAATAATGAAGTACAAGATCCTGAACATTAATCATGTGTTTAATCCATACAGCTATAGCCACTTGTTATTTTTCCTTATTACAGATGAGGAAACCGAGTCTTAGGAAATGGGCACATGGCTAATTGACCGTCAGTGTGGATTAGATGAGAGTCTCTTACTTCAACATCCATGCTCTTAATCATTATGCCTCATTATTATCATCTAGATAATAATACAGATTAAGTAAGTGTAAATATGGATGTCAAATTTGGTTTTCAGTAAGTTACTAAGAAAGCATGAATGCATGCATTTCATAGAGATGTTGTTTTCAATAAGCTGTGTTTTTGGTGTGCATTTTCATGACAGCTCTAGTTTTAAATGCTGTGAAAGTGTGTATGTGCCATAGAAGGGGAAGATGAGGCTGCGTACTACCGGCTCCAGCCTCACCCAGAGCTGGCCATATGGCCATCTGGGGAATGAACCAGTGGGTGCAAGATCTAGCTCTGTAACTGACTTTCAACTAAATAAATAAACCTTAAAAAAAAAAACACATAAAAAAAACAAAAAATGTGCATGTGATAAATGGTGTGTATGTATGTATACACATTGTACTTTTGTGTCTCTATAGATTATTACATACATATACTGTGTGTGTGGCGTAGGCCTAATAAAAGGCATAAGGGAAAACACCTCTAAATTAGCTACCCTTGGAGACCTGCATTAGAATTTGGCCTTCCTTTTATCAGGAGCATGACCTTGGGCAAGTCATTTGCCTCTGTAGACCTTGGCCTCCTTATTTGTAAGGGTAGGGGTTTTTAGTAGATAACTTTTGAAGAATTGAACATTATAAACATGGACTGTAAGACATTTTCAAGGTGAGATGATAGCCACCACTGAAACACAAACTCTGCTGTAGACATTGGTACCTTTCAGTATTTTTAAATGTTATTATTATTTTCTTTTAGCATTACTTCGCATCAGTGGCCAAAAGGAAGTTGGGTAACTTCCAAAGACCTTTCAGCCACTTAGCTAATTTATGGCATTCTTCCATATTTATCTCTTAGGATCTTGAGGATTCAGGCGCTAGTGACTGCTCCCATTTTTGTGAATCATTTGTCTGGTGTTCAGCACAAGGGGTCTTGCTAATTCAAGAAGTCAGTGTTAATATTTTAACTATGTCAGAACTTGGTTAGAATGCTTATTTCCAAAACAGTCCGTTAGGAACGTGTAAGTATCCCATTACTCTTGCCCTCAGAATATTGTTGGATCCTGTATTGGAGTTCATTTTTATTTGAATATTTCTTTAGATGTCAGATGCCAAATATAGCATGCTTTAAATTAATCTTCCTCTCTGGAGATTGTGAATGTGCGGCAGGGAGTATTCTTACAGCCGTCTAAACATGTGGTGGAAAAGGTTAAGCAAAAATATTTACTCTGTGCTTCTTGCCTGTTTGTAGTTGAATTTCTCTCATGGATATTCAGTGCATTCAAATCGACTGTTTGAGGCTTGGATCCCTTTTTTTTTTTTTTTTTTAATTTTGTATTTTTTTGTTTGTTTTTTTTTTCCCCCTGAGACTGGGAAATTAATTCATTTAACATTTGTTCATGAGTTTTCACTTTTGCTGTCTTCCAGCATTTGAAGAAATTCACTCATTCATTAAATTCTTACTGGACTCTTACGCTTCATGCACTGTCCAAGGTATTGGAAGTGCAGAGAGATGAATAACATGTTTCATTATTTAAGGAGTTAAGTACTGAAGAAAGAAACATGTAAGCAAACTGTAGCAATTTAGGAAGCACTGTAGTAATGATACAAGGTGTTATTGAAACTCCACAGAAGGCCCCAACCGCATAGGATTTTTAAGAGAAACCTTTCAAAGATGGCAACATTTGATTTGGATTTTTTTAAGTGTAACTTCATTTTTAAAGAGTATATAACATTTTGCTGTGTGCCCTTTCAGTACCTGTGTGTACTGTATAGTAGTTTGGATCTTGTAAAGCAGAGATGTTGTGAGAAGGGCATCCAGGGAATAGAAGGAAAGGGATGCCCTCTGTTGTGTTTCCTGCAGAACCCAGTGATTCCTCTTGGGCCTTTCCTGCACTCATTTTCCCATGCTGGCATTTTTGGGGGGAGAGGGAGAGACTCTTGCTGTATATGTAAGTATATACAGTTACATTACAAATTTTCCAATGAGCTCGCTGGGCATCAGTGGGGATATACCTTTCAACCATGTGCTGAATGCTTGAATTGTATATGTGACAGTTTTGTATCACAAGAATGTTGGCCATTCTGTGTAAGCAGCCTCTGAAATTCAAGTGTGTGGCTGAGGAGACCCTCTCATTTGTAAAACTGCCATGGCAGAATTCCATTTTGCTTGTGGTTTTGGAAGGCAGGTGATCCTGTTTTGGCTTCACCTGCATGAGGAGTAAAGGGCCAGAATTCTCGGTGGTGGTGGCAACAGCTGGGGTAGGGACTGGGTGTGAAGGGATTCTTCTCCCAGAGTTTAGGAAGTAATCAAAGTTCTTGTGATGGGACATTGATTGATTGGTGAGATGGAGATGGGACTAGGACTTCCACATGTTAGATTTTGAGCCAGAAAAATCAAGTAATGAAAAATTGCAACAAATGTTGTAGGCCATTTGCAAATGTTACAAACTTTCATTCCTTTGAAGCATTGTTTTTCCTGTAAATGTGTTTGGAACCCTGATTTATAGATATTTGAGATATGACATATTTGTTGGTTGGGAACTTGTATGTGTCAAATGAGACCATTCCTTTTGGCTTGCCGTCTGTCTCAAAGTGCATTTTGCTATTGGCTCTAATCCTCATTATCTTCTCACCGTTTTCCTGTTATTAACTGCTGTTAAAGAATGAAAACCCTACTGTCCTTTCCTCTTTCAGAATAACTTGTAAATTATTTCCTTTGTACCAGTTTAGGCAGTAGGCCTTAGTTATCACCTTGTTAGAAATTGCTCTGTCTTGTTTCCTTTAGGCAGTTCTTGATGTTATCTCCAAAAGGAGCCTTCACCTTAATGGTATCATGATGCTCTTTATTCTTTGTTGTTGTTCTGTAGTAGTTGTCAAAGTCTCCAGACAAGTTCTTGCCATGGTGGAGTGGCTTTATTGATCCAGCCTTGCTATGTCCTTCATATGTATTACTGCAGAGAAAATGCTGAAGCCCCCCACCAAAATGTTTTTAGTATATTGAACCATCATCACTATCTAATTTCAGAACATTTTTGTTATCCCAGAAAGAAACCCTGTAACAGTTTGTATTTCTACTTCTCAGCCACTGATGAATCTACTTTTCTGTCTTTATGGTTTTGCCTTTTCTGGACATTTCATGTCACTGGAATAATACAATATGTTGCCTTTTGTGTCTTTGACTTAGCATGTAGTATGTGTATGTTTCTGTAGTTTCTTGCAGTGGTTCTGAAATGCAGACTCACACAGCTCTTCTTTTCTAAGCAGCCCACTCTGACCCATTATTGAGCCAGCATCTTGGAATGGAACATTTCTCACTTGCTTGAAATAGGTGATAACCTTTAGCCTCAGAAATCCTAACTCATTCTTAACATACAATTCCAGTAATTCCCCCTTCCCTCATTGCCCCATAAAATTAGCTTGCCCTTCATTGACATAGCGTGTGACTCCTTCAGTGTGTATGTGGCTAATGTTTATATGTCCTCTGGGTCTGTCTGCTGAGTGATTATGGGTAAGAGATTACAGATTACTTCCAGGGAGGTGATTTTTGTGCTCTTGGCACATTGCCAAATTGTGACAAATATTTAATACACTTTTTTTTGGTGGGGATGTGTGAAATTTGCATTTTTAAAAAAGATTTTTATTTGATTTATAAGTTTTCTATCTAAACTTGTTAAAATTAAGAATTTAAGGAATATTAAAAAGAGTGGAAAAGCAATGCCTTGGGAAGATAAAATACCAAGAGAAGCCGAGTTTGGTGGACTGGCTGTGTTGATGCCCTGGAGAGATAGAATTGACCAATTTCAAAAGCCCAAGGCAAAGGATTGAACCCAAGCAGAGTATCCAGATGCTTGGAAGTGAAGACACTATGAAGAACTTCTCTGGTTCTGCCAGGTGAATGCTGCAAGGCTGCGGGCCAACCTGACTGCATTCCCAGGCCACAGGCAGGGAGCTGGGTGGGAAATGGAGCAGCTGGGACACCAGCCTATGGAATCCAGGCACATGCAAGGCTGGCGAGGACTTCCGCCGTTGAGCTGTTGCACTGGGCCCCTCCATGACTTTTCTTAGCTCATTAGCAGCGAGATTAACTGAAAGTAGAGCAACTTAGTCCAAATGGGAAAACAGTGTTACAGAAGCACCCTTTACCTGCTAGGCCACAGTGCTGTCCTCACAAACCTTGATTTCTAAAGTTAAGGAAAATATAATTAGCCTTCAAATGGTTTGGTATTCAATTTTATTTAAATTCCGTGATGTATGCAGCAGTATTTTTTCATATTTAAAGTTTACTTATACTACACCAATAAAGTTATTTAGGCAACTTAGTTACTCTTTTGTCTATCCAAGTGTTGTTTAAAATCTATCATTATAACCAGTGTATTCTCACAGTCATCCTATAGAGAGGAATTCATTACGTGTTGATGCAGAGCCTCGCTAGTGTTTTCTGTACACCTAAAATTTTACAGATTAACTAGAGAACTGAAAATTTAATAAAGGTAAATGTGATTATTATGGTTTATACTAAATACATCATATGTTTGGGCAAAAGGAGAGGTACTAAAATCTTACATAGCTTCTGTTTGAAGGAATACTATAAGCTGTGAGCATTTAAACTTACATGAATACATAGAATTGGGAGCTTTGTGCTTTGTTTTATGTCAGACTTCTCTTAGGTATGTGGCTTCTCAAGGTGTTCTATCCTTGACTCAGCATGAAGCAATGGTATATACAGTTTACAAGCACAAAGTGAGACATACTTGTAGTTTGTTTTTTAATATGTTAATACTCTTTTAAAGGCAAAATTGCTTAAAAATTTGATGTATTCATTGTAGCCTCTCCTTAACTAGTTTCTATGTTTTGAAAATATGTATGCTTATGATTTATTTAGTATCTGTTTACTGCGTGTCTATCATATGCTAGTTTTTATACCAGATAAAAGTAACTCAGTGGTAAAAAGCTCGTGGTCTAATCTTTAGGGAGCTTTAACAGTCTTTTGATTCTTTTCATGTAGGTAAACAGGCAATTATATAAGAGCTGAAATATAGAAAATTACAAGGTACCATGGGAGGTGTCTGATTTGCTCTTGGGAGCTCATGGATAATGATTCAGTTATGACTTTAAAAATAATTAAAAGTTGTGCAAGCGAATGGACAGTGTGAGTGGGAGTTAGAGGCTGGACAAGTAATACCAACAGTGGCCCCATCATTTCTTTATGTAAGAGAAAGTCACAATTAGTTGAAAAGGCTGTGCAATAATTTGTAGTAAGCAAGTTGTAAGTTGTTATTTATTTGTGGTAATTTGAGGAAAATGTTATAGGAGAAAAGTGTATAAACCTGGAAGATCTTTTTCTTTAAAAAATATAAAAATGCTATGGTAAGGGAACAGATAAATTTCTTTTTTCTTTTTTTTCTTTATTTTTGACATTGTTTACATAGTTAACTAGGGCACAAAGGGTCAAGGGCTACAGGAAAGTGGGTAAAATTATTATTTCCACATTGTTTTTGTCATGTATCTGGGGTAAAGGGGGAGATAAAGAAGCCCCACCCAGTCTCCCACCCTCCCCAGGTCCCTGATGTGGGTATGCTTCAAGGGTCTTGCTGAAGTGGTTCTGATAGTTCAACAGCTGTGAACTGCTGCCAGTCTTGCCATTCCAAACACGATGTCGCGGAAGAACCCACTGAATATCGTAGTCCATCTTACAGTCTCCATTTGCCCAGTTTTTCACTGCCAACATATGGCTGAGGTAGTTGACTGACTTGTTCTGTGTCTTTTCATGGTTAGGGTTCTGAGTCCGGCAGTTCGATTGGGAAGATCCCCAAAGAAACTTTGTCTGGGGTGTTCCCAGACCAGATTCTTGCATGTACTAGCAAGTACAGGTCCCAGTACAGTCCATCACCCCAATCAGCTGGTGGTTGCAGTTGCTGGGTCGGTTCTGTTTCCAGCCCTGTCTTCCACTGGAACCAATGGATGTTGCAGTCCAGCCTGGTTCTGCCCAGCACTTACTTGACCCTTACATAAACCAGTGGGAGCTACAGCCTAGTCGAAGCGACCCACAATAACCCCCACCAGGCCTGCCCCCTATCCTGGATTGCCAGTATGTGCAGCAGACTAATCTAGTCTGTCCCACATTCCGTTCAGCTCTCATACATGTCAATGGGCATTGAAGCCTAGTTCCACCCAACCATCCCGACTATCCAGCCCACACACATGCTGTTGGGTATCTGTCTAGCCACCCCTGTTCCTGTCCTAGTTTTCGTGCTCTCCCGTGGCAGTGGTAACCCAAGAGAAAGGAGCCCACTCTTGCCCTTCTAGGCCACTCCCACTCCCAGATTATGCACTCTCCAGGTGGTTCTATGGTTTAACTTGATAGAATTAGCCCCCAGTGCCAGCTTCTGCTAGCTGAATCTGTGGCTAAGCCCAACCAACCCTCACCCACTCTAATTTTGTTTGCACCAGTAGGAACAATCAGCCCAGCCTGGCTTTTCCCTGATCTAGGCCACATGAGGCCCACAGGTGTTGTAGCCCTGCCTAGTTGATCTGCCCCCATCCCAGCTCACGCTCTCCAGTGGGAGTAGCTGTCCAGCAGAGGGGGCCCCCCCACATTCCCCTGCCAGCTCCGCCCCCTCCCTCCCTGGTTTTCACTTGTGCTGGTTGGGCATTGGGAACTGATAAATTTCAATGCCAGGTCTTAGAGAGGAGTAAGGAAATAGGTTGAGAGGCACCCATTCATATTAACCCTGATTGTAATGGCTTCAACTCGTCAATCAAATGTCCTAGATTAGTAAACTGGATCAAAAAACAAAACCCATCTATCTGTTGCCTACAGGAGACACATCTCACCAACAAAGATACACAGAAACTGTATCTCATAGATTTTTTTTAAGATTTATTTATTTTTATTGCAAAGTCAGATATATACAGAGGAGGAGAGACAGAGGAAGATCTTCTGTCTGATGATTCACTCACTCCCCAGGTTACTGCAGCGGCTGGTGCTGCGCCGATCCGAAGCCAGGAGCCAGGAGCTCTTCCGGGTCTCCCATGCAGGTACAGGGTGCCAAGGCTTTGGGCCATCCTTGACTGTTTTCCCAGACCACAAGCAGGGAGCTGGATGGGAAGTGGAGCTGCTGGGATTAGAACTGGCAGCCATATGGGATCCCGGCGCATTCAAGGCTAGGACTTTAGCCACTAGGCCACGGCGCTGGGCCCTCTAAGTTTGTTTTTGTCAGATTTCTCTTTATCAGCCAATACTGCTTCTATAACTTGATTTTATCTTAAAAGACTGAGTCCTCCTGTGCGCTGCCTCCGTACACTTCCAAGTAATGCTGTTGCTTCCCACTCTTGCTTATGGTTGATCCCTTACCCTCATTTTCTGGTGCTGATTTCTGTCATCCTTTCAGTTTTTGCCCAACACTGAATTCTTAGTCTTTATTTTTTTTTCCTTTCCCTTTTCCATATTGTCTTGGGCCTGGGTCATGTTCATTCTCACCTTTGTCCATTTCATTTCCCTCTGGGCTTGCCTCCATAGCCAGAATCGGGGGCTCCTGCTGCAGCAGTTGCTTTCTGTGCTCAGCACAGGTCATCATGTTTAGTAGGAAAGGAGGGGTTTATTAAGCAGCTCTGTTCTATTCTGCTAATTTCAGATAGACTTTAAAAACTTTTTTTGAGTATGCAGAACATGATTTTGTTCATAGATGATTCCTGTACACCAGAAGTTGGAAAATGCTCTGTATAGATCGAAAGCTGAGGGAGGGGCCCGGCGCTGTGGCCTAGCGGCTAAAGTCCTCGCCCCTTAATGCACCGGGATCCCATATGGGCACCGATTCTAATTGCAGTGGCCCTGCTTCCCATCCAGCTCCCTGCTTGTGGCCTGGGAAAGCAGTCGAGGACGGCCCAAAGCCTTGGGACCCTACAACCACATGGGAGACCTGGAAGAGGTTCCTGGTTCCTAGCTTCAGATCAGCGCAGCACCGGCCATTGCAGCTCACTTGGGGAGTGAGTCATCGGACGGAAGATCTTCCTCTCTGTCTCTCCTCCTGTCTGTATATCTGACTTTGTAATAAAAATAAATAAATCTTTAAAAAAAAAGTAAGCTGAGGGAGTACACAAATATTCATTCTTTTATCTAAATACCCGTGTTAGCACAAGTGATACGTCATGTGTGAGGGAGTTTAAACCAGGCATCCTGTTGTCTTCTTTGCTAAGACTGTTTGACTTTCACAGATCTCCCTTAACTTATGACATGAATTGGACTCAGAATTTCTTAAGTGAAAACATAAGGAAACCTGTCAAGGTTCCACGGATAGTCTGTTTCCTAAAACACTAACAGTGTGCTGCTTTTAAATATCTTGATCGTAAAAGTCTTTGCTATGTTTTGATTGTACTTTGTGTAACTGAACTCCCCCGAATTTATGTATGTTTGTTGGTTTTCAAACCAGAATGCAATACAATTTGATTTTCCCTTTAGAGCAATTCTGTGCTGTAATTATCTTAGAAGCATTTTGGGGTGTTATATAACATTTAGTACTATTTGCTTATTTCTGGGTGTTTAAAAAGCAGTGTTAATTTAGTTGCAGTTTAGAAAAAGTAGAAAAATTAAGTCCTGGTTGTCTTCAGGAAAGCATTAGCGATCCCTTTCCAGAAGTTACAAATCTGTGATTCATGATGTTTCTTTTGTACATTTATCAGGGTATGTACTATATAGTTTAGTCAAAATATATATGTTAGTTGTTTTTTTATAGATTCATAGGGTTGAATGGTTTCCACTACAGCCTATTTTAGGATATTTTTGTTTCCCCTAAAGAAAGCCTCTACTCGCTAACACTCACTCCCCGTTTTCTCCAGTCAGTAGCCCTGGTCAGTATTTAGAATTTTCTGTTTCTGGATTTGTCTATTCTGTACATTTTATATAAATGAAACCACATAGTACGCGACCCTTTGTAACTGACTTCTCTTAAATATGCTTGATGTGCTTAATGTGAGTCACCATTTTGTAGCATGTATTCTATTATATTGTATTTGAATCTTGTTGACTGGCTATTGTGAATAATGTGACTCTGAACATTGCTGTACACGTGTTAGAATCTCTGCTTTTAGCTCCTACTTATTCATTATACCTAGGCTTGGAATTGCTGGGTCATCATGGTAACTCTATGTTTAGCTTTTTGAGTAACCACCGAACTGTTTTCCATTGCTACCACATCATTTCACATTCCTGCTTAGCAGTACACAAGTCTGTCTCCTTGACTAGCTGCTTGGATGATCTGATTTCTGGGCTGTTTTTCCCAATGGGTGTCCTCGAGTATTAAATGGCATTTTTCTACTAACATCATCTTATGTGTTTATTGGTCATATGTGTATCTTCTAGGAAAATGAATCCAAATCATTTATTCATTTTTAAAATTGAACCCTTTTTATTATTGCGTCGCAAGATTGTTCATGTATTCTGGATGTTAAGTACTTGTCATATATGTGATTTGCAGGTATTTGGGTTGCTTTCTTAAATTCTTGCTGATATTGTTTGTAGCACAGAAGTTTATAATTTTGACATCCTGTCATGGCTGTGTTTTTGATGCCAAGTCTTTAAATATATCACTTATATCCTGGTTCAGGAAGATATACTCCTAGGATTTTTTTTTCCCCTTCTGAGTTTTATAGTTTTAATTCTTAGATTTAGATCTGTAATCCGTGTTGTTATCCCGTGCATCAGAAGGTCCAAATCATTCTTTTGTTGATGAATGTTTTGTCCCAGCATCTTTGAATTATCTGGTCACCCTTGTTAAAAATTAGCCATATGCATAAGATTTCCTCCCCTTAAATCTGATTGTATGTTTGTCCCTAAGTTAGCACTGTGCTGTCTTGATTACTGTAGCTTTGCAACTTTGCAAATTTTGAAATTTGAAAGTGTGGACTTCCAACTCTGTTCTTTGTTTAGGTTGTTTTGACTTTTCTGTCGTCAGTAATGCTTAGAATAGACGTGCACCTGTATTATCTCTCACTTGCCTTTTTTTTTAGATTTATTTTATTTTTATTTGAAAGGCAGAGTTACAGAGAGCAAAAGAAAGAAAAAGATAAAGAGATGCCTGACCTCCATTGATTCATTTCTCAAATGGCCGCAACGTTCAGTTGGGTGAATCATGAGCCAGGAGCTTCTTGCAGATCTCTCGTGGGTACAGGGCCTAAGGACCTGAGTTATCCTTTGCTGCTTTCCAAGCCAAGGGAGCTGGATGGGAAGTCGAGCAGCTGGGACACAAACTGGCGCCCATATGGGCTGCAGGTGGAAGTTCACCATGGTGTGATGCTGATCCCTTACCTTTTTTTTCTTTAAAGATTTATTTATTTTTATTACAAAGTCAGAGAGGAGGAGAGACAGAGAGGAAGATCTTATGTCCGATGATTCACTCCCCAAGTGACTGCAACGGGCCGGTGCTGCGCCAATCTGAAGCTGGGAACCAGGAACCTCTTCCAGGTCTCCCACGCGGGTGCAGGGTCCCAAAGCTTTGGGCTGTCCTCGACTGCTTTCCCAGGCCACAAGCAGGGGGCTGGATGGGAAGTGGAGCTGCCGGGATTAGAACCAGCATCCATATGGGATCCCGGGTGTTCAAGGTGAGGACTTTAGCCGCTAGGCCACTGCGCCGGGCCCCCCTTACCTTTTTAATGACTAGATGAGCATATTTTCTGGGTGACCAACTTTTTAGTTGCTAATCTTTAGTTTAATCATTGTGGGTAAAAGTCATTCTAAAATTTATTATATAAGTTACACATTTTTATTGTACTTACAACACAATTTTTTCTATGCCGTTCAAGATCATTATTTTAAGAAGTTATCCACTGTGTAGTTGCATTTCAGGATGCTTTTTGTATTTTGGGTTCTTGGTTTCTGTAGTAAATAATTTTTTCTCACCCACATAGCTGAGGCAGAGACAGTTTTCATTTATTCTCCATAGCCACCATGGCCGGGGCTGGGCCAGTGAAGCCAGGAGTGTCATCTGAGTGTCCCACATGGTGCAGGGACCCAAGCATGTGCTCGGGCCATCCTCTGCTTCTTTCCTGGACTCATTAACAGGGGATGGCAGTAGAGCAGCTGGCGTCTTGCTGTGCCACAATACTGACCCACCGACCCCACTCCTGGCTCAACAGCTTCTTAAAACCACCAGTTTGATTGTGGAAGGGAGACTAGTGCCTGTAAAACTTGCCTATAATGTAGCTAAAATAGCACTGAAAATAATCTTGTGTGACTTTCAGCCTGGTGAACATTTCATTTTATCTCCTGGAGACTGTTAGTCTTATTGTAATCTTAGGCACAGCCTGGTGAAAGATTGAGTTGATAAGAATTTAGGAATAATGAGATGGAAGCCCTGGCAATGGAGGAGGAATCAGACCTCTGTAATAGTAGATAGCTCAAATTAACTCCTCAAAGGAACTTGTTAGAATTTTCAAAATGGGGAACCATATACTTGAATTAGAATATTAACAATGAATTTTTTTATAAAGATTTATTCATTTTTATTTGAAAGGCAGATAAGATTTACAAAGAGACAGAGAGAAAGATTTTCCATCCTCTGGTTCATTCCCCAGATGGTCTTAATGACCAGAGCTTGTCAGTCCGAAGCTAGGAGCCCAGAGTTTTTCCCAAATATACCACACAGGAACAGGGTCTCAAGACTTTGGGCCATTTTCCACTGCTTTCCCAAGCCACAAGCAGGGAGCTGGATGAGAAATGGAGCAGCAGGACATGAACAGGTGCCCGTATGGGATCCCTTTGCTTGCAAGGCAAGGATTTAGCTATTGAGCCGTTGTGCCAGGCCCAATAAAATGGCAACTGTTCAAAATTTTTAAAGATCAACTAACAAGGGCCACAGTGCTGGTCTTAACCTGCAGTGCCAACAGCCGATATGGGCACCAGTTTGAGTCCTGGGCTACTCCACTTCGCATCCAGCCTCCTGTTAATGGCCTGGGAGGCAGCGGAGGAGGGCCCTAATCCTTGGGCCCCTGTGTTCAGATGGGAGACCTGGAAGAGGATCCTGACTTGGGAACAGCCCACATCCAGCTATTGTGGCCATTTGTGGCATGATCCAGCAGATGGAAGATCTCTCTTGTTCTCTCTCTCAACTCTAACTCTGCCTTTCAAATAAAAATCATTTTTGAAAACAACTAATGTATGTACAAAATTTGAATAGTAATATTGCACTTAACAGTAAAACAGTGTTTTTTTCAAACTGATCAAGGAACAGAGATCTTGGAGTCTTCCCCTTTAATTCCAGTATAGGATGGTGTTATTCCTCCCAACTTCTAAAAATTTTAGAATTTTAGAATTAATTTTTAAAGATTTATTTATTTATTGGAAAGTTATATGTTACAGGGGAAAGATACATAGAGAAAAGTCTTCTATCCATTGGTTCATTCCTCAAGCGGCCGCAACTGAGTTGAGCTGATTCAAAGGCAGGATCCAGGAACTTCCTCCAGGTCTCCCATGAGGGTGCAGGGTCCCAAGGCTTTGGGTCATCCTCGACTGCTTTCCCAGGCCACAAGCAGGGAGCTGGATTGGAGTGGAGTACCTGGGATACAAACCAGTGCCCTTATGGGATGTTGTCACGTGCAAGGCGAGAACTTTACCCTCTAGGCTACTGCACGGGGTCCCCAGAGGTTAGTTTTTAAAAATAGAATATAAAGGACTTACTTCAGACATACGTTTCTTCCATCTTTGTGTCTTTAAAACCTTCCCTCTCAACCTTATAGGATATTTCAGTTTGTATACGTATTATCATTCTATGTATTTCCATCCCCTTTCTCTCGACTCCAGAATTTTGCATGTTATCATTTTTCAAGATTTATGTTTTCGTGTGAAATTGGAAGAATAGAGGAAAGAGAGAGTAATTACCTATTCTTTGGTTGACTTCTCCTCTGGCTGCATAGTCAAATGTAGCACAGATGGAAGCCGTGAGCTGGGACCCATGAGCTTCTTTGGATCTCCTACATGGGTACAGTGTCCTATGGAGCCAGATTCCACTGCTTCCCAGACACTAGCAGGCAGCCAGGTTGCAAGTGAAGCTGCTAGGGCTTGAACCAGTGCCCCATGGGATGTGGCGCTGCAGGCACCCAGTACCTGCGCCTGAAAGCTTTTAAGATTCTTCAGTTTGCTTTTTTTGGTTTGTTTTTCTCAATTTTGGAGTTTGTATATGTTTGTGTATCTTACTTCATCTTTTTTGCAGAGTCCCAAGATAGAGGGAAGAAGGTTTCCATTAAAAAAACACTATCCTTTAGTGCTAGGAAATGTTCTTATAATTTGATAATTTATCTCTTTACACTTTGTTGCCTTCTTTCTCTAGACTTGTTTTTTTTAACTTCATCTTTTAAGTCTAAGTTTTAATTTTTTGTTTTTGATTATATTTGTCATGTGGATGTTCTTTTACAATTTTTCCTTTATTTGCAAGGCAGAGAGAGAGACGGGGAGAGATTTACTCTCCAAATGTCCGCAGTAGCTAGGGGCAGGGCAGGCCAGGGTCAGCATCAGAATATAGTGCAGGTCTCCAGCGTGAGGGGCAAGGACTCAGCTCTCGGAACCAGCACTGCTGCCTGGCAGGTGCGGACTGGCAGGAAGCGGGACCGGAAGTAGAGTCATGGCTTGAACCCAGGCATTCTTACATAGGATGCAGGGAATCTAAGTAATATCTTAAGTACTATGGTAAGTGCTGATTTCTAAATGTCCTTTTTAAAAAAGGTAATTTTGTTTCTATTTCTGGATGTAATAGCTTGTTATTTGTGGTGGTAGGTTTTTTTCCCCCAAATTCTTTTTAATGCACTTAAAGGTTTTGTCTGTTTTTTTCCGTGAAGGGCGTAGAGGCAGAAAGAGGAAGAAACAGAATCATCTTCCATTCACTGTTTTACTCCCCAGATTTCCACTAGGTACTAGACTAAGGCCAAAACGTAAGCCTAGAACTGAGTCTGAGACCTTCATGTCAGTGACAGGGACATAGGCCTTTGAGCCCTTCAAGGGTACACATCAGGGCTTTACCAGAAGCTGAAATTGAAGTGGAATAGCTTGGACCTAAACCAGGCACTCCAATATAGAATGTGGGAATCAAAAGATTTATTTATTTTGGTACAGTGGCTCAACTGGTTAATCTTCCACTGTCAAGCGCTAGAATGTTGTATGGATGCCAGTTCATGTCCCGGCTGCTCCATGTCTTATCTAACTCCGTGCTTATATCCTGGGAAAGCAGTGAAGGAGGGCCCAAGCCTTGGGACCCTGCACTCATGTGGGAGACCTGGAAGGGACTCCTGACTTCAGAGCAGTCAGCCCTGGCTGTTGGGGCCGTTTGGGTAGCGAACCAGCAGACTGAAGATACTTCTCTCTCTCCTTTCTGTCTGTCTGCCTTTTCATTGAATATATATACATTTATTTTATGTTAAATATTTATTTTAATCATACATAATTTATAAATATTCATTAATAAAATATATTTATAAATAATTTATGAATAAATAAAATTTATAAATAATATTTATAAATAAAATAGATAATTAAATAAATATATTTCCATCGGAAAGGCAGATTGACAGAAGACACACACAGATTGAGACTCCATTTGATAATTCACTTCCTAGATGGCTACAATGGCTGGAACTGAGCCAGGAGCTTCTTCCAGGTCTCCCACATGGGTGCAGGTGTTCAAGGAACTGAACCATCGGCTACTGCTTTCTCAAACTACAGCAGGGAGCTGGATTCGAAGTAGAGCAGCTGGGACTTGAACTGGCGGCCATTAGGACTGTTGGCACTGCAAGTGGAGGATTAGCATGTTGTGTACCATGCAGACCCTAAAATTTTTTTTGACAAAAATATGTATTTATGGGCCCGGCGGCGTGGCCTAGCGGCTAAAGTCCTCGCCTTGAACGCCCCGGGATCCCATATGGGCGCCGGTTCTAATCCCAGCAGCTCCACTTCCCATCCAGCCCCCTGCTTGTGGCCTGGGAAAGCAGTTGAGGACGGCCCAATGCATTGGGACACTGCATCCGCGTGGGAGACCTGGAAGAGGTTCCTGGTTCCCGGCTTCGGATCGGCGCGCACCGGCCATTGCGGCTCACTTGGGGAGTGAAACATCAGACGGAAGATCTTCCTCTCTGTCTCTCCTCCTCTCTGTATATCCGGCTTTCCAATAATAATAAAAAAAAAATCTAAAAAAAAATATGTATTTATAATGTATGATATATTTTTAGCCTGTATTTACTCTGAGAAAAGGCTATATGGGAGTAATTAACTTTTTTCTTTTTATTGAGAACACTTAGAATTTGTTCTCTTTGACTTTCAAGTATACAAATACATTGTTAACTGTAATCATTTTACTGTACAATATATCACTTGAACTTATTTCACCCAGTCAGCTGAAATTTCATGTACTTTGACCAACATCTTCCTGTGCCCCTGGTAACTACCATTTTACTCTCTGCTTCAGAGCTTGGTAGCTTTAGATTGCACAAATGAATGTAATCATGTGATGTTTAAATTTCTTTGCATGGCTTGGATCACTAAGCATCCTGTCGTCCAAGTTCATCTGTGTTGATTATCATGGCTATTATGAATAGTGTTACAGTGAATATGGGAGTACTGATAACGTTTCAAAATATTAAATTCATATCCTCCTGGTATATTTTCTGTAGTGTAATTGCTGAAATATGATAATTCTTTTGTGACTTTTTGATGAGCATCATAGTGGCTGAAGTCATTTACATCCCATCAACAGTGTATGAGAGGTCTCTGTTTTATTTTGCTGGTAACATTGTTTCCATAGTTGAGGAATGCATACCCATGTGGGTCTCACACTGGGCGGAGGAGGATTGAGGTATGGAGCAGAGAGAATGGGACAAATGTTTCAATTCTTTTTTTCTGCTGTGTTGACTGGGCAGGGGAGGATGGTGGTCACTTCTTGCTGTCAAACTACGTCAGTACCTGGCGATGGTAGGATGGTCTTTTGATGAACATCAGAAATTCTACTGGAAGAGTATTCCAGGGGTGCCAATTCTCAGCAGTTTATTAATGTTTACAAAAAAATTAACAGTACATTAATTGAATGAACTACCTGTACAAACAGATCCTTGGTTTGGGGAGATAAGATCACTTCTTATGGGTTTCCTAGTAGTTTTTGTGCTATCTGTGGCTCTTTTGTTTTCGGCTTCCCAAAGCATCCTACTAATAAAACAGCTAGGTTTATTGCTTTCTCTGAGCATCTTCTGTCTTTAAAAAAGGAAAAAAACAAAAAACAAAAAGCAAAAAAACCCAAGCAACTAATAGCAAGCAAACCTCTTTGTATCAGACAGGAGGAAAGTAAAGGTGAAATTCGTGTGAGAGTTTTACAGGTTTAGGTGATTTCCACTGCTGAAGCCTTTTGGGATATGATGCAATTATGGCAGTAGGCAAGGGTTTCATGAATCTTAAGAAGAATGACAGGAGCTTTTGGAGACATTCCAGTTTTCTAGATGGTCGAATAGGTGAGGAAAGGTTTAAACAGATTGAGAAGGATTAGCTGAGGTGAGTCAGAGAGGTTATGACCCCGGGAAATAGGAGAGGACAGGCTGGCAGAGGGACTTCTGGAGATCTGTGCACATGGGGAAGCAGTAGAGACAGCAGGGCGCTGGTGCAGTGAACATATATCCCAGCAGTGATCGGAGGTCAAATTGGAGCTCCACCAGTGGCCAGGTGGGGAGGGGAGTTTACAGGGAACTTGGAAGGTAAACTCAAACATTGCACTGCAGGTCCTGCTGACTTGTTTAATCAGACCACAAGCAGAAACAGTGGCAGAGCCCAAGCAGTCTTGTGTGGGAACAGGGTGGATTTCATGGTCCACACCCTCACCAGTGCCACATAGGCCACCATTTTGACTTCTGTGGAAAAGGCTGTGGGAAGGGACAACAGTAAGTTGCACATGTGCTAAGCGCTACACTGGTGCCACCGGGAAAGCTATTGACTTGGAGTCCCATGATCCAAAATATACCCTTGTTCCCCCTAAACCTAATTGCTAACAGATTCCATCAAAAAGAGGAAAGAAAAAAAAGGTATCCATGCAGCCAGTTCCGGTCAAAATCCTGTATTCCAGATTAAAGTCACAGCTGGTGTTTTCTTAGACCGGTTTACTGCTGCAACCTGGAATGGACAAAAACTGCAGGCAATGGAATGGCCATGGCACAGGATCACAGGGAGTGGAGAGTGGTGAACTGGGAGCTGTAGCTGTGGAGACCATAGGAGAAACACAGCACAGGAGCCTTTCAGTGAAGCTTGCAGGAGGGAGGGGAGTGAGTGACGGCATATGAAGAACTGGGCTCTGACCAGGATCAGTAAGTTGACCTGTAGACCTATGGACAGCATAGCTAAAAACCTGCCCCAAGGAGAAGAATCCACTAATCAGAGTTGCAGTGGCCAAGGATAAAAGACATTTGAGTGAGGTTGTTGCTGCGTCTCCAAAAAGGAACAGAAATCTATGTCAACCTTAGAGTTAGATGAAGAACTACAATGATAAAAGAATTTAAAAGAACATTATAATGCTCCTTAAAAACAATGAGAAGCACATATAGAAGTTCAACAAGTATGTTACGCAGGAATTAGCAGCATTGAACCAAATCAAGCTGAATTATTAGAAATGAAGCATACAATACAGCAAATTAAAATTTCATTAGAAAGCCTCAGTAATAGAATGGGTAAGGCAAAAGAAAGAATCTCAATTTGAAGATACCTCCTACAGTAACGCTGAATCAGTCAGAGTGCTGGAGAGGAACTAAATCAAGAAAAGCATCCACTAATTAAGGGACACCATCAGAAGACCAAACGTAAGAGTTATTGGGGTTCCAGAAGGGCAAGAAAGAAAAGTTGGGTTCATTGCTGTACTCAATAAAAGAATTTTTTATCCTAACATGGAGAAAGAATTGGGAAACGAAACACAGGAGAGGTATAGAACTCTCAAGAGAGTCGGTCAAAAGTGATCCTTGCCAAGACACATCATAATCAGGGTCTGTTCAGTTGACCATAAAGATAGGATACTTAAATATATATGTGAACAAACTCAGTTAACTTGCAGAGGAACCTCAGTCAGATTTGAAACTGACTTCTCAGAGGAAACTGCAGGTCAGAAGAGAATGTAGTAATAGATTCCAGATCTTAAAAGGAAAAAATTGTCAGCCCAGAATAACATACCCAGCTGTGCTTACCTTTGTATATGAAAATGAAAGAAAATACTCCCAAAGCAAACAAAAACTGAAAGACTTCACCTCCACCACACCTGCTCTAGAAATGTTACTTACAAATGTGCTTGAGATAGGAAAATAACACCTACCAAAATGTCCCAATAAAATGACAAAAGAAGACTACACTAAACATTGAATAACCCTTTGCTAAAATGACAAGAGGAATTCACTATCAGTGTTAACCCTGAATGTAAATGGCTTAAACTCATCAATCAAACATCATAGATTAGAGCATTGGATCAAAAAACAAGATCAATCATTCTGTTGCCTACAAGAGACACATCTCACCCACAACGATATGCATAAGCTGAAAGTGAAACTGGAGACCAACAAGTCGAAATACCCCCAGAAGATATGCAAATACTTGGAGACTGAACAACATGCTGCTAAATGATCAACTGGTGATAGAAGACTCAAAGAGGAAATAAAATGAGGGCATCTACACATATCAAAACTTGTGGGACATAGTCAAGGATTTAATAATAAGATATTCATTTCATTGGATGTTTATGTCAAGAAATTAGAAAAACACCAAGTAAAGGGGATAACACTATTTTTGAAGGAGCTGGACAAACAACAGTAAAGCAATCGTATGAGCAGACAAAAAATAACCAAAATAAGGAAGGAAATAAACCAAACAAAGACCAGTAGAACGATACATAAGAGCAGTGAATCTTATATATGAATGAAGGTGCTGGTTCTTTGAGAAAATCAACAAAATAGATTCCACACTAACCCAACTAATAAAAATAGAGAGAGGATATGAATCCATAAAATCAGAGACAGAAAAAGAAATATAACAATGGATACTTGGACATATATTAAAATCTGGAACCACTGCAAGCAGTTGTATGCCAACAAATCAGAAGACTTAGAAATCGGTAGATTTTTAGACACATACAATCTGCCAAACTGAATCATGAGGCAAATAATCTAATCAGTCTCATATAACCATGAAGGATATTGAATCAATAATTCATCCCTCCCAGCAAAGAAAAGGCCTGGAACAATGACTCCACTGCTGAATTCTAATTGAAAGTTTCATTAACAGAAAGGGAGACAATCTTTCTAAACTTTTCCTATGTAGTCAGCATCACCTTAATATGAAAGACAGATATCAGAAAAGAAAACTACAAACTGATGTCCATGTTGAACGTAGACACAAAATCCTCAACAAAATACTGGCTGACAAAATCCAACAATACAGATAGATCACTCCCCCGGACAAGGTGGTATTTAACCTTTGCATGCAGGGGTGGTTTAACATAAGCAAATCAATAAAGGTGATATATCATAAGAACAAATTGAAGCAATACGATTATCTCAATAGATAACAGAGAAGGAGTTGATAAAATCCAACACCACTGAAAGCTAAAAACCCTAGGCAAGATAGACATAGAAGGAACATTCTACAACAGTCAAAGCAATTTATGAAACACCCAGGGCCAGCATCATGCTGAACAGGGAAAGACTGGAAGCTTTTCCACTAAGATCTGAGATCTGGAACTAGACAGGAATGCCCACTTTCATTACTGCTGTTCAATATCGTGTTGGAAGTCCTCACTAAAACTATTAGGCAAGAAAAGGAAATGAAAGAAATTTGAGTCTGGTGCAATGGCTCAAGGGGTAGATCCTCTGCTTAAATGTGCTGGCATCCTATGAGTGTCAATTTCTGTTCCCAGCTGCTTCACTTCTGACTTACCTCCCTTATTGTGACCTGGAAAAGCAGTAGAGGATGGGCCAATGCCTTGGGACTCTGTATCTCTGTGGGACACCCGGAAGAAGCCCCTGGCCTCAGGTTAGCTCAGCTCGGCTCAGCTCCAGCCATTGATACCACCTGGGGAGTGAATCAGTGGATAGAAGGCCTTTCTGTCTGTATCTCCTTCTCTTTGTAAAATTGACCTTTCCAATAAAAAATAATAAAAGTAAAAGGAATCCTAATCAGAAGTAAACAATTAAAATTATCCTTATTTGCAGATGACATGATTCTCTATATAGTAGAACCAAAATAATCAAGAGACTATTAGAAGTCATAAGAATTTAGTAGAGTTAACAGGCTCTAAGATTAATGAACATAAATTGATGGCACTAGTATACATAACCCCATAGTTGAGCAAGAACTAAGTGGGGTTCCCTTTAAAAAAAGCAGAAGATAATCTTAAATACCTTGGAATAAGCCTAACCAAAGACATGGAAGACCTCTATGATGAAAATACAAAATATTAAAAAACAGAAATAGAAGAAGACATGAAAAGATGGAGAAACCAACAAACTGGAGGAATTATAACTCTTTATGAAGGACTATATTATTGTAACAATATGGGGAAAATCAGCCAGGGGGTGGCAGTTGGGGGGGAAATCCCAGACTTTATATAGAAATGTACCATAAAATTCAAAATAAAAAAGGTTTTTTTTTTTAAATTTAATTACATTGAATTATGTGACACAGTTTTATAGGTACTGGGATTCCCCCCACTCCTCCCCAAATCCTCCCCCCATGGTGGATTCCTCCACCTTGTCGCATTACCACAGTTCAAGTTCAGTTGAGATTCTTTCATTGCAAGCATCTACCAAGCATAGAGTCCAGCATCTTATTGTCCAGATAAGTTCAACAGCTTGTTGGGGAGACCATCTCTGGTCTGAAGGTAGAGCTGGCAGAGTATCATCCCGATCAATTAAAGGCCCCAACATAACATCAATGACAATTTACAACATTATGGAATTAATTGACATGGTATTGAGTAACCAATATGTTAAAAGAGAAAAAAAAAATGCAAGTTCTTAACCACATCCTGTGACTACTTCATTGACATTTCAATTTTGGTTTATATATAGAACTGGGTGCTATACAACTTTAAATGGCTATAGGGTACTATTCAGCTGTCTCGTGTCTATTTTCATTATAGTATTTAGCATTTTGTAGCATTGAAGCGTAATTTTGCTGAACCTGGCTTTTTTTGGGTAGTGTAGACTGGCTTGTAACTCTAACAGGACATATGTCAACAGTTCAGGTGCAGAACAGTTTTAGGAGGGGTGTGCAGAGAAATCTTCAGTACCCTAGTGAGGAGTACAAAATAAAAATTAAGAAAGATGGAGAAATCTACGATATTCCTGGATTGAGAGGCTCAAAATCATCAATATTTATATTACTAAAAATCATATACCAATTCAGTGCAGTCCCAATCAAAATCCCAACAATATTCTCAGACATAGAAGAGATGTTAGAAAAATTCATCTGGAAACCTAAGGGACCACGAATAGCCAAAGCTATCCTGAAGAATCACAGTTCCAAGCCTCAAGACAGACTGCAAGCAGTGATCAGCAGTCTGGAATTGGTACAGAAACAGAAATGAAGATCAGTGGAACAGAATAGAAACCCCAGAAGTGAGCCAATTTATGTACAGCCAACTAATCTTTGACAAGAGAATTGAAACTAATGCAGGGGGAAAAGACTAGTTACTTCAGTGCATGCTTTTGTGACAGACAGCAACCTGCAGAAGAAGCAAGCCCCCCACCTGTCACCTCTACAAAAATTAGCTCTAAATGGATCAGGGACCTAAATCTGTACCTGGAAACCATCACACTATTAGAGGAATAGATAGAAAGCACTCTCCTAGGTATATAGGCATTGGTAAAAGCTTCTTAGAAAAGTCACCCAAAGCATAGGCAGTCAAAGCCAGAATAAACAAATGGGACTACATCAAACTAAGAAACGTCTGTACAACAACGGATATGATCAACAAAGTGAAGAAGCAACAACGGAATGGGAGAAAAGTTCTGCACACAGTAGATAGGGGATTAATATCTAGGATTTACAGAGAGCTTCAGAAACTCACCAACAGCAAAACAAACAATGCTGTGAAGAAATGAGCAAAGGAAATGAGCAGACATTTTTCAGAAGAACTGATTCCAATGGCTAATAGACATCCCGTTCCCTGATAGCTTCCTTATTATCAGGGAAATACAAATAAAGACCACAGTGTGATTCCACCTAACTCTAGTGAGATTGGCTTACATTTGGAAATTTACCACCACCAGCTGGTGTGGATGTGAGGAGAAAGGTACCCCACTTCACTGTTGGTGGTAATGTAGGGCTAGTACAGGTGCCAAGGAGTCTAGGAGCCAAGAATGCCAGAATCAGTATAAGAAATTAGTTCCTACTTTATCTGAAAAGTCCATACCAGGTCTTATGGTTATTGGTGAATGTCTTGATCCTATGATTATTTTGCTTGCTTTTTCAATCTTGTAATTAGTAGTAATTGTGCCAGAGTGAAAGGTTGGAAGCACATTTCTGCCTATCGTGCCTAATATCTAAAGTGCTGCTTCCCCTTTTTAATTTTGGCGGAGAGTAGGATGGAGCATCTTACCTGTTCACTTCCCAAATGCCTTGGAGCCTGGAATTTAATGCAGGCTTCCTTCTTGGGTGGCAGGGACCCAAGTACTTGAGCCATCATTTGTTGTCTCCCAGATCCGCATTAGGAGGAAGCTAGAATCTGAAGCAGAGTTGCAGTTGAAACGAGTATGGGATGGAGGCATCCCAAGTAGTGTCTTGACTGCTTTGCAAAGTGGCTTCTTTCTGAACTATCAGCTCTTGGGATGAAACGATGTTTGTTCCTGTTTGTTTTATCTAATACTCTTACTGTTTTTTAAAGCCTTAATATGAAATATTCTCTATCATTTCTTGGCCTGTTCCACAGCTGGAAGTGAAAAGGCTTGATGGAAGAAGGAATAAATTCACAGTGCCACTGGAAATTTGCTTTTCAAACTGCTTTTATGATGGAAACTGATAGAATAAAATGGATGCTAGGTGGTATCAGAACTGTCCTGAGGAAAAGCATCAGTTTACAAAAATAACACATCTCTGGTTAATTTGCAAGAAGTACCGACTAGATTTTTTTGCTACAAATTTAACATTACTCTTGTAGTATCCCCATGGTAATCTGTAAAGGCAAAATGCCCTATTGGAGTTGTCAGATTTGTCACATGCCATTACTTCGCAAGCATTGTTCCAGTGACAAGTAATATAGTTTGTAGCAGCACCATTAGATAGCTCTCAAGCAAAAGCGGGTGGAATTGAATTCAAGTAGTATGTTTTGTGATGTTCGTAAAGTTAGATATAGCAGGCCCGGCGCTATAGCATAGTGGTTAAAGATCTTGCCTTTCACACGCTGGGATCACATATGGTTGCCGGTTCTAATCCGGGTGGCTCTGCTTCCCATCCAGCTCCCTGCTTGTGGCCTGGGAAAGCAGTTGAGGACGGCCCAGAACCTTTGAACCCTGCACCCATGTGGGAGACCCGGAAGAGCTCCTGGCTTTGGATTGGCTCAGCTCCGGCTGTTGTGGTCACTTGGGGAGTGAATCATTGGATGAAAGATGTTCCTCTCTGTCTCTCCTCTCTATATTTCTGACTTTGCAATAAAAATAAATAGATCTTTTTTAAAAAAGTTAGATATAGCGTACAAATACACACTTTTGTTTAGAAGTCTTTTTCTAAGGTTTGTTTCCATGAAAATTAGATTGTAAAAAGAAAAACAGGACAGATTCGTAGATTTTAGCAGAGATAGAAATGACTCTTTGTATGAATGGTGTGACAGATAACCTGGTATAAGTTTGCCATTTAAAAAGTTAATTAGCAATTGGATCCAGTTATCCTGGAAACAAATTGATGTATTGTGTGGAACTGATATGAAGGAAAGCTGTATGACTCCCAAGGAAAATTTACGTAAACTTAGCAATCAGTCTAAGTATATATGCGCTTCAAACTGTGAGAAATCAGATATTACACTCATAGCAGGAATAAAATAGAAAAGCCATTATTAATGATAGGATCTGTGGGGCTAGTTGGTGCAATGTGTCGAGTCTGTGACAGCAGCATATCGCATGTGAGTGCGTGTCTGAGTTCTGGTTCTGATCTAGCTTCTTTCTAATGTGCCTAAGAAAGTGGCAGAAGGCCCAGATAGTTGGGTCCCTGTCACTGAGGTGGCCAACCTATGTGGAATTCCAGGCACACAGTTTAGCCTGGCTCAGCCCCAGCTTGTTGTAGCCCTTTGTAGATGGAAGATCTGTTTTTCTGACTCTGTCTTTCAATAAAGTTAATGTTTAAAAATATGTTGATAACAGAAGTAAATGTTCAAAAAATATGCTAATAATGAGAAAAGAATAGGTAACGTAGCCGAAGAGGTAAGCTTAACAGCAAATGGCAAATGAAGATGGCTAACAAAATAAAGGACAGCATAATAGATGAAAATCTAGCCAATCCCACTTCATGAATCTTGTTTTAGAGGTCTCTGATGGGTTAGCTCTCTTTTTATAAGACTTTCTTTTTCTAAAAGACTCTGAAAGTCCTCAGCTTAAGGTTTTTGGGGTGGTCTTTGCAGTACCTCAAGTATGACTTAAACTTTCTTAGTTGAGAGACGTGAGTTTAAGGCGTTTCATTACCATATCAGTTGTAAATAATTCCTGATAAATTTCTTCTGTTAATTTCAAGGACTTTCCCTATATATTTCAAAAGACAACATCTCTATATTTTAGGTCATATGTAATAAGGGTTGTTTATAAGAGAATGTTTAGAAAACACTCCTTACGTCTTTTGATAAGACAGTGTACTGCATGTGTCTTAATTATAGACGGGGTGGCTTATAAGCAATGTACATTTATTTCTCACAATTGTGGACCCTAGAAGTGCAAGGACAGAGTTCCAGAAGTGCTGAGCTCTCGTGAAGGTCGTTGTTGGGCTTCTTCCTGCTCTCCCATGGCAGGAGGAGGAGCAGAGACAGCTCCAGGATCTCTTCTATAGGGCACTAATCCCAGTCATGAGAGTTCAGCCTTCATGAGCTAAATTATTTCCTCAAGTTCTACAGCCTCATTCTTATCAAGGGTCAAGTATAGAGCCTGAAACTGAAGACAATATTCCTGGATGTGTGAACTGGCTTGTAGTAACTCTTAATTGGGAAATGTTTGCACCCCAGAGTTGATTTCATTGTTATGCAAGCTAGTAACAGTCATTTAGGGCACATAGGTTCAGCACACTTCTAACACCTGTGCTGTGTTCTTTGAAGATTATAATTTTTTTTTTTTTAAAGATTTATTTTTTTATTTTCATTACAAAGTCAGATATACTGAGAGGAGGAGAGATAGAGAGGAAGTGGAGCCGCCGGGATTAGAACCAGTGGCCACATGGGATCAAGGCGAGGACCTTAGCCACTAGGCCACGCCGCCAAGCCCGAAGATTATAATTTTTAAAAGATATATGTATTTTTTTGAAGACACAGATCGGATTTTACAGAGAGAAGGAGAGACAGAAAGATCTTCGATGCTGTAGTTCACTCCCCAGATGGCCACAATGGCTGGTGCTGAATCCATCTGAAACCAGGAGCTTCTTCTGGGTCTCCCACGTGGATGTAGGGTCCCAAGGCTTTGGACCATTCTCTGTTGTTTTTTGTTTTCCCAAGCTATAAGCAGGGAGCTGGATGAGAAGTGGAGCAGTGAGGATTCAAACTGGCACTCATATTGGGATCCCTTTGCTTGCAAGGTGAGGATTCAGCCACTGAGCCATCATGCCCGGTCTGAAGATTGTAATTTCGTGGAGCTGTCACAGTGTTATAACAGGCAGCCTGTCTTCCTGCAGTTCCAGCATCTCATGTGAGCTCCGATTTGCATCCCAGCGGCTCCACTTTTATGGTCTTGAGAAAGCCGTGGTGGATGGCCCAACTCCTTGGAAGACCCAGATGGGACTCCTGGCTCCTGGCTCCAGATTGTTCCAGCTCCAGCCATTATTGACATTTGTGGAGTATACCAGTAGATGGAAGATTTCTCCCTCTATCTCTTGGTCCTTCTCTCTCTACCCCTGCCTTTCAAATTAAATAAAAAAAACAAACAACTTGAAAAACAAAAGATTGTAATTTCATAATGACAGTGAAGTTTCTAAATAAGTAGAAGGGTTTTGCAAAAATCTTTATTGAAAATCAGCTTTAGAAAAACTTATGTGTCAGGGAGATACATGAATTCCTCAAGTTATAAACAGAAAGTCAAGTAATTTTGTTGTTGCTGCTGTTAGAGCTATGGATTTCCAACAGGGAAAAGCTGAAATGGAACCCAAGAATTAGTAAGGGTGGCTGGGATGTGTCGCGCCTACAGCAGGAAGTAGGTGTGTGGAAGCCGCTCAGCGGTGCTCAGACTGAGGACTGAGGTGTGGGGTTAGTGTGCACTCTGCCTGTACTGTCGTAGTCAAGGCTTTATGGAGGTGAGAGATAAGACATAGACTGGCACACCCTTAGCAATTTTGGTCAAATTTTACCATTAATATTGATAGAATTCACCCACTGATTTCTTTCAGGGTCTGTAATTTCATGCAGAAAGGTTTTTTTTTTTCCACTTAAGAACCTCTGTTGCCACAAAGGAACTATTCTGAGAACGCAAGAGGTTGATTGAGCTAATTCCATTTACACCCAGATTTCTACCAGTACTTTTCTGATTGTATTACTAATTCCTGGCTTCTCTACAAACCTTCTAGAACCTCCTTAAAGGTTTGATTCTTTAACTGTTTGAAGGTTAGAATCTTCCCAGAAAATGCCAGTATGCCACAATAATGAGCCAGAGAGCCAAAATGTTCTCATTACTGTGCATGTTCTTTTTAGGAAGTTTATTAACATAAGAAGCATTAATGCTGATGTCAAGAACCATCATTGTTTTCAAAACATCTAAAAACGATAGACTACCGTAGAAGTGGATCTAGTCTCAGTTTAAATTTACTAACTGCGTAATCTAGTAACCAGTTGAGACTATGGTCTGGTGAATGTGTCGACTTCAGTAGCTTGGGCATGTTTTGCCTCTGGCAAGGCATCTCCTTCTGAGGGTTAGTTGACATCTGTGCTAGTCATATTTTCTTGTTTGGTCTTTAAAATGTGACCTATCAACAAGCAAGATTGAATCTGAATTTTATAGAGGAATTTGGTTGTACTGCATAATTCAGTAACATTGGTTTTCTTCTTTAGGGAGTGGAAGAGTAGCAGGGATACCAGGTATTAAATAGTAGCCTTTTTTTTTTTAAATTTTTTAAACAGTCCTTTAAAAATATGTTTTAAAAACATTCTTAGCTTATAGGCAGTGCAAAAATGTGTCATGTGTAGTTTGGTTACAGTGGCTTTTTGTTGACTCTGCCACTGCAGAGCAAGAAACTGCAATAAGCTTTTAATCTCTGATCTACCTGAATTAAGTCAGAACACCGTGAACTTGTTGGGCTTGTTCAGTTCTCTTCTTTGTGAATCTTTATGATGATTGGGTAGGTTCAGAATGTTCATTTTAAATTACAAAAAGTCTGTTTATGTTTAGGTTCCCAGGGTAGTGGTTTTTCATTGAGGATTTGGTTAACTCTTAGTGATCACATAATAAGAAGATGGTAACTTGTTGCCTGCTGTAGTCATTAAGGTCTGGAATATTCTATACTGACATGCTTTAGAAAGATTTGAACAGTTTGCAGTCTTTCCAGAGTAAGGGATTTAACTCCTTAGATAGACTATACGCTATGTAGTGTTCTTTCATAATGTGTAATATCTCTTTGTTATTTGAAATGAAATCAATGTTAGAGGCTTATTTATTCTTTGAAATTAAGTCTGTTCTAGGAAATACAATTAGGTAGTGCAACTTACTAATACAGTTACTAAAGTAATTCAAACATTAGCAGACAAGCTAACTATAGCCGTGAATAATGTTTTAAGGAATTGGTGTAGTAGTATGCAGTAGCTGGTGTGTTTGTAGTTGTGTATGGTTCTGTTTTATATTTAGATGACTGTTAATTCAAAATTAACATGTAAAAACAGTTGGTATTGATGTAGCTGTGATATAGGCATGTGTGTTTTTGTTGTGCAATAATTTATGGTGATGGAATTGAAAACAGCAGTTATCTGAAGCATCCCTAGGCTGGTATTGAATTCCAGTGATATGTAATGTGGGAAAATGGGCACTGAAGTAGTCTATATTGTACCCACTTTGTAATCATAAAACTATTCTTAATTTGTATCATGATTAACTTCTCAGAACTGACCTTTTCTGTCCATGTCAATTGAATAAATTTTTAGACAGTTGTTTATTTGAAAGATGATAAGACAGAGGTCTTCAGTCTGTAGGCTGACTCCTCAGGTGCCTGCAGCAGCTTATGCCAGGCCTGAGTTTGGCTGCCCCATCAGGGTGACAGGGATACAAGTAGTTGAGGCATCATGTGTTGCCTACCAGGCTTTCTCCAGGCCGCAGAGATCTCTTCCCTTAGGGTAAGTACACCACGAGGCAAACTTGGGAACTGGATTAAGGCCCTGGCTCCACCCTGCCGCTATTTCTTGCAGCTGGAAGAATTTGGGCAATGTTTGACAGTGGGGCTGGGCAAAAGCAGCTGTCTGCAGTGTGCTGGCTGTGGGGGGGTGCCCCAGCCAGGTCGGACCCAATGATGGGGACTCAGGTAAAAGTCACTGCCGGCAGGCGGTGACCAAGTCCTAGGCTTTGGGTGGCCAGTGCACCTGTTTGGCATGAGGCTGTGCCTGCTGGCTGCTTAGCAGTGAGCTCTCAGGTTTTTAGGATCTGTAATTGCTGCCTAGGGACATCCATGGATAAGGCCAGTGTGAGTGTAGGTGAGGGATGAATTCAGGGTGATTCCCAGCGATGGGATCGTGGAACTTTCTGGCAAGTGTGGGGACTGAGACCTGGTGGTTTGGAGGGGAGGGTCCATAAGATCTATTTGGGCCAGACTGATTGACCAGCCCAAATGGGAATTCTGAGATGGGCTGTTAGTGTAGAGCATCACTGGCTGCCACACACCAGTCCATACAAAAACTATGGATGAGGGTCTGTCTGGCAGGGCTAGGTACCAGTACCTAACTGAGTGGTGGAACAGTGGATGGGTCACACTTGGCAGGGTCAAGACACTAACCAGCACGGAAGAGAACCAGGTCTGGGGGTAGATTCTGTGGGGGAAGTGTGGGCCAAACCCTGTGGGAAATACAAGTCCCACTGGTTAGCTTGCGAGTTGGGGTGGTGATGGGCTGAGCTAGGTTTGACCATGGAACCTGCCATCACTTACGGGTAAAGGAGCCGACAACAGTCTGGGCAGGTCAAGGCAGTAGCACCGGAATGTGCATCCTAAAACAGGGTGTGGGTTGGGCCGAGCTGCAACTGCAAGGGGGTGGACTGGGCAGGACCAAGCAAACCTCCACTCACAAGAAGAACAGAAATCAGGATGGAGCACAGGTCATGGTGAACTAGGCTCTTACACCAACTGGTCTGCATGAGCCAGGGATACTAGGCCACAGCATCAAAGGCAAAGGCTGAGACAGATGAGGGACTAAACTAACTGGGTCAGAGCAACCACTGGCACCTGTGTAATTTAGGGGTGGGAATAGGCTCAGTTGGGGAGCTGTGAGAGTACACCATTTCTGGGTTGGGGATCCCACGGGAGAGTGCGGGGGCCAGTGTTGTAGCCCTGCCTGGCCTGGCCTGGTCTGCTCCCAATCCCAGCTCTCACGCTCAACAGTGGGAATAGTGGCCCCACAGGGGAGCTTCCTGTAGCTCCCATACTGGGTTCTCCCCTCCTCCGCCTGGTCTCAAGTGTGCTGGTTGGGCACTGCGGCCCAATCTGGCATGGCCAGCCTTACCTTGGCATTTGCCAGTGGGTGCTGTGGCCTGGCCCACCCCAGCCAGCCCGCCCCCAGTCTTGGCCCTAATATGAACTGGCTGGTGTTGTGGTCTGATCTGGCATGACACACACACCATTCTGGCTCTCAGATTTGCCAGCAAGTGATACGAATTAGCCTGGCCTGGTTCACCCCAGACCTGAGCCAAAGGTAAGCCCATGGGTAACCTGACCTGGTCTAGGCTGCTTCCTGTCTTGGTTCTTGCACTCACCTGCAGGGACTGTGTCCTGACAGAGGAGTTGTCCAACTCCTCCATCAGAACCTGTCCCAATGCCAGGTTTCGCATACACCAGTGGATCCGTGGGCCAACCCTACTTAGTCCACCTCCTGTCTTGGCAGGAATAGTAGCCTTTCCTGACTGGCCCTCACCCACTCCAGTTTTACTGTTGGGTATTACAGCCCAGCCAAGCCTGGTCCAAACCGAGACACAGCTCACACATGGCTCAGCAGGGGCAGCAAGGGCAGAGACCTACTCCAGCCCATCCTACATCCACCCTGGTTCTCACAATTACCAGTGGGTGCTGGAGTCTAGCCCAGTCTGGCATACCCCAGACCCAGTCCACACCCATGCCAAGGGAGACTATATCCATGTCCAGACCAGATCGCAGCCCCTGCTCTGGCCTCCACGCACTCCAGTCGGACCCACAACCCAACCAGGGCATCAAGCTCCCCAAGCAGGCCTCCTGATTTCAGCCACAGATTTCGTGTGTACCAGTGGTTGCTCTGACCCCATTTAGCATAGCCCCTCCCCTGTCTTGCCCTTTGCCTTCAGATGCTGCAGCCTGGTCTGGCCCAGCCAGCCTCCAGTCCTAATTCACTGGCAGATGCTGGAACCTCTCCCTGCCCAGTTTGCTCTCATCCCTGGCTCAAGTACACCAGCAGGTATGGCAGCCTAATCTGGCATGACCTGTGCTCCATCCTAGTTTATGTACTTGTCAGTGGACTATAGTTTGCTCAGCTCTGCCCAGTCTGCCCCCTTCCAAAACCAACTCACATACTTGCTGAGGGATGGAACTACCCTGTCCCGCCTAGGCGTGGACCACATGCTCATCAGTGAGAGCTGTGACCCACTAGGGAAGTTTCCCAGGTTCCCTAGCTCAGCTCGGGATACTCCCAGATCTAGATATCTTGCATGCCAGCAGGTGCTTGTCCCTTACCTGGCAAAGCCTGGCCCTGCTTTGTATGAACTGGTGTGGCCTGGCCCGCCCCACTCTCTATTTTAGGGTACCCATGCAAGTCTTACAGCCTGGACCTTCCCTAGCCCCAGTACCAGTGAGTGTTGATGAGTTCCATGATCACGTCTAGTTCAGCCCATCACCATCCCAACTTTCAAGCTAACCTGTGGACTTGTAGTTTCATAGGGTTGGGCCCACATATCCCCCACAGAATCCATCCCTGGATCTGGTTCTCTTGCATGCTGGTTGGTGTCATGGTCCAGTCTGATGTGACCTATCCCCTGATTTGACACTCACAGTCAGGTACAGGTATCTAGCCCTGCCAGACAGGCCCCCAGCCATAGCTTGCATATGCACTGGCATGTGATGGTCAGCCATGTTCCATGTTAACAGGGCCAACCCAGGGCTCCTGTGTGGGCTTGTATATCAGTCTGACCCTTAAAGATCTTCAGGTCTCTCCTGTCCAAACCACCAAATCTCAATCCCCTTGCTTACCTGCAAGTACAGTGGCCCTGTCGTTGGGTGTCCCTCAGGATTCATTCCTCATCTACACATACAGTGGCCTTATCCATGGATGTCCCTAGACAGTAATTTCACACCCCCAAGACTCCAGAGCTCGCCGATGGGCCCACAAACCCACGATCGTCCCCCTGCCCCCCACCTAGCAGCAGTGGATAGGGAACTATGATCCCCAGCAGGGTGCCTGGATCGGCATGGGTTCCCCCAGCCATAGCCACATGATTGGAGGATCCAGACACCTGTGCTGCTGCTCAGACTTACTTGAACTCCGCCTGCCAACATGGCAGTAGTGAGCAGAGCCGTGGTCCTGAGCATGCCTCGAGCTGTCTGAGATCCGTCCCCACGTGGTCACTATGGACAGAGGAAATTCTCAGACCTTGGGCTTGGACAAACCCAGGACTTTCCCCCTGCCTAGCAGCAGTGGGTGGAGAGCTAGGATCCCCAGCAGGAAGCCTGGTTGGGCATGGGCTCCCTCAGTCACAGCCACATGGCTGGTGGATCCAGATACTTGCGCTGTTGTTCAGACTTACTGGGTTCCATCCACTGGGGCCTATTTTTTTTTTTTTTTCATTCCTTCACTTCTGTGTGTCCTAGTCTGTTTAGGCTTAATGCCATCTGTTTCTTCTATCATGAATGTTAGAGGATGGAGTGATTGTATGTGGCCAATATTAAAATACAGTTCTTGAAGCATAGATGCAGTGAGTATAATTTTATTCTTAGTAAAATTAATTTAAAAATGACAGTTTGGGAAGATGATGTAAGAAAGATTGATAAATGGTTTGATGGGAAATCCCCATAGTCTGATTATCTCTAATCACAACTTTATAAATGAATAGGTGGGAAAAGACCTAGATTTTCTTTCAGCCTTCCAAGAAAAAAAATCTGCATGGCTGTTTGTCTAAGCAGTTTAAAAAATGTAACATGAAAGCTAATAAATTTGACTTGAATTTCATGAGGTAATACAAATAAAAATTTTGTTTTGTAACTTTTTTGGAGTTTGACCTCTGAAATTGGGATAATTTTGAATTTCTTTAACCTGTCTTTTTCACCCAGTGCTAAGCTCCAGAAACTCCACCCAAACTTCCAAGAAATTCCCTCCAATCTAGAATCAGTAGTGCTAATAATCTTTTATACTTGATCTTAGCCAAAAGGCCGAGAAGCGATACTAATAATCTTTTGAATACAGTTATACTATTGAGCAGAATCTTCCAAAGAGCAGAACATGTTATTGTGACAAGGTTAAGCTTAAAAAGCTGTTAGAATTTCATTGATCAGGTGATTATGTAGAGAGCCTCTTCTGTTGTTATACTAAAGGCTTTTCATTACATATACTATTATATGAAACAGAAATGACTTTTAGATATTTAGTACTCTGGAGATTACACCTGAATGTACACTGACAAATTCTGATTATTAAACAGTTTATCGTCTACTTCTAAGCTTAGTGCCTAGGTCATCAAGTGTAGATTTTCTATAAACAGAAACTTGCCCAAGTATGACATCATAGACTGTTCTGTCTACTAGTTTACTTATTTAAAGCTTTGCTTAGTAGTTGAATGTAATTTCCCACCAACTAGAGTGCACTGGATTGCACCTAAAAGAAGGGGGCTTAACTATCAGCCACTGGTTTGGATGCTTATTTTAGAAAAATTGTATACACACTGTATCCTGGCATTAGATGTACATGTAGGAATTTTACAGCTCTCATCGTTAGAAAGGAACCAATGTCCAAAATTTAGAAATTCAAACTAATAGGATTTATATTTCAAGTTATTTGGGCTATACAAAGAACATGCAAAATAAAGCCTAATCATGTCTGTTTCTAGCTATGTGGACCTTGTACCGTGTCCTGGGCAGAAGTTCAGGGCTGTCACAGTAGCCCGTGGTGGCATGTTTTCATAGTGTTAAACTGTCGCCTGCCTCTGTGTGCTGTTCTCTGAGCACGGCACGCATTTGCATGCTTCTGTAGTTCTGTGTGTGTGGTTTCCAAGTCTGGCATATCACTCATAACTGTTGATTTTCTCTATGCAACACCTCACTGTCTTCCTGAAAAGCTTCCTAAGTCTTAATGGGTTTAAGTAGAATTTCTAAAGCTTTTTTGTGTCTGGCTCCAATGCTTCAAGACACGTTATGTCTCCTGTATTTCTAGTATGTACAACACTATATGGCAGTTATTCACTCAGATAATCTGCTTCCACTGGATCTTAGTGAAACTAAGGAGCAAATTATTTACATTTCCTGTGTGCCTTTTATTAAAGAAATATATGGATGGGTTAAAAAAATACATGTACCATGTCAACCACGAATTACTATGATACAAAGATTGTAATTACATTTTGTGATTCTCAAGGGGATGTCGCCTTAAAGTGAAATATCTTTTTTCAAATTGTTTGATATTCTCTCAATTGCACTTATTTCCAATAATTTACTTTAATGAAGATGTAATTGCTTAGGGTAGGAGAGCAAGGACTGATTACAGACTAGAATTTGTCTTTAGTTCATTAGGAAACTCATGTGCCAACTTAAGCATCATAGAATATGACATACTCCCCAGTTAGCAATATGGTTAAATCAATATGCTGAATATGAAAGTGTAACAGACTTGTTCTGATCCAAATTTCACTTTGATTTTATGTCCTTAACCTTTCTTAAAAGATTTATTTATTTTTGTTGCAAAGTCAGGTATACAGAGAGGAGGAGAGACAGAAAGATCTTCTGTCCGATGATTCACTCCTGAATCAGCTCAGCCAGAGCTGAGCCAGTCTGAAGCCAGGAGCCAGGAATCTCTTCCAGGTCTCCCACGTGGGTGCAGGGCCCCAAGGCTTTGGGCTGTCCTTGACTGCTTTCCCAGGCCACAGGCAGGGAGCTGGATGGGAACAGGGCTGCTGGGATTAGCACTGGCACCCATATGGGATCGTGACTCCTTCAAGGCAAGGACTTTAGTTGCTGGGCCATCATGCTGGGCCCTGTCCTTAACTTTTTTAAGCCTCAGAAGTTTTTCAGACTTAATACTAAGTATAGACATTTTTAAGGCCTTTTCCATATAAATTCCCAAAATTATAAAATAATTTTGTAAAGGTCATTGCCATGAAAAAAATCTTTTTCCAGAGAAATAATATTGTAATTCTGACTCATTTTCTTGAAAATGTGTAAAATATATTTCAAGGGCCTGGTGCAATGGCTCAGTGATGAATTCCTTACCTTGCATGTGCCAGAGTTCCATATGGGTGCTGGTTTGTGGCCCAGCTGCTCCAGTTCCCATCCAGATCCTTGCTTATGACTTGGGAAAGCAATGAAGATTGTACTACGGCCTTGGGATCCTGTACTTGTGTGGGAGACTGGGATGAAGCTCCTGGCTCCTGGCTTTGGATCAGCTCAGCTCCAGCCATTGAAGTCACTTGGGTAGTGAGCCAGCAAATGAAAGATCTTTCTCTCTGTCTTTCCTTCTCTCTGTAAATCTGCCTTTCCAATAAAAATAAATAATTAAAACATTTTTTTTATCCTTGATGTTAAGTAGTTGATCAGGGTGGGAAGGATCAAGGGTTAGCAGAAATTGGGTGTGATCATGATTTCCAAATTTTCCTTTTTCCTGTATCTGGGGGAAGAAGCCACAGCCAGACTTGCAACCACCCCAGTACCAAGGAATAGAGACTGGCCACCTGATATGAACCCAGGGTCTCTGATTTGGAGCGTGCTCCGAGGGTCTGCTTAAGTGATTCTGACAGTTCTGAAATGCTGTGCATCTCACCCATCCAAGGATGAGGAAATCTTGTCAAGGTTCATTTGCTGACACAGTCCATCCCATAGTCTCCATTTGCCCAGATATTTGCTGTCAATACTTGGCTGGGGTAGTTGTCCAATTTATCCTGCTCTCCTTCCTCTGCTTTGGTACCAGATGTCCTCTGCAGGCTCCAATGGGCTCCCATATCTTCTGTGTGCATCCAGGTTTGCCATCCACTGTTCGTCTTTTCCATTGAGGAGCACCCATTCTGACGCATGCACTCTACAGTCAGACAATCAGTCGTGGACTTGAGCCCTCATATCCCTGCATGCCCCCACCTGTGCCATCCCTGAGACCTCCTGCAAACCCACACACCAAGCCCAGCAAGTGCACCGCTGGGGGAGGGGGCAGTGGGCTTTGCCTGCACCATTGGTGCCCCAGGCTGTCTACCTCAGTCCCTGCTGGAACCTCCACCCAGGGCTCATTGATCCCACAAGCCAGGATCTGGGCATGCGACTTGGGTCCTGCCAAACCTCCTCCTGGGACCCACAGACCAACCACCCATCACTCAGGCAGGCCAAAGGACTGAGGCCAGACAACCTGGGCCCCACAGGGCCCATACCCCCCGCCTCCCCATATATCTGAAAAAAGAAAAATTAGGCCAGGCGACTATGGTGGCACTGGAATGGTTAGCACAGATTTGGCATTGACTAGGTCCAGGATGCCTTCCAGCTTTTAGCTGGTTTTGTTTTTTTTTTGTTTTTCCCCCAGCAGTGTAATACTTGCTTAGGTACAGTCCAACCTAGGCTGTTGCCACAGCTGGGGGAAAATAAATAAATCTGAAAAATATCTATTTAACCATAATGTTGTAAACTGTTGCTGATGTTATGTTGGGGCTTTTAATTGATTGGGATGATTCTCTGCCAGCTCTACCTTCAGACCAGAGATGGTCTCCCCAACAAGCTGTTGAACTTATCCGGACAGTAAGATGCTGGACTCTGTTTGGTATATGCTTGCAATGAAAGAATCTCAACTGAACTTGAACTATGGTAATGCAACAAGGTGGAGGAATCCACCGTGGGGGAAGGATTTGGGGAAGGGTGGGAGGAATCCCAGTGCCTATAAAAATGTGTCACATAATTCAATGTAATTAATAAAACTAAAAATATATATATATCTAAAAAGAGATAAAGCAATGCAAATCTTAGTAATAGTTGGAAATACAACTGAGGTGGCCATTGTGGTGCTGTGGGTTAAGTTGCCACTTTTAGACACTTCGCTGTGAATGCAGCTCCCTCCTCTGGTGACAGAGACAGCAGTTGATGGCTCAGGGGTGTGGGCTGCTCCCTCTGTGTGGAGACTCAGATGGAGTTCTGGGCTTCCAGCTTCATGCTGGCTCCACGTGCTGCAGGCATTAGGAGAATAAAACAGTGAATGAAAGATCAGTCTGTTTCTGTCTGTTCGCCTCTTAAATGAATGAAAATAAGTAAATAAAAATTAAAATGATAAAGTGCTGGGAGCAGGCATTTAGCCTGGAAGTTGAGACTCGTGTGTCCTGCACCTGAGGCCTTGGTTCAGTCCCAGCTTCAGCCTCTGGTTCCAACTTCTTGCCAGTGCAGCCTCTGGTTGTCAGCCGTGGTGGCTCCAGTAACTGAGATGCTGCTGCCCAGAGACTTCATTCGTATTTCTGTTAGGGAGGGAAGAAGTGGATATGAGTTTTAAATGAACTTAAATTGTTGATTATTTTCCAGTCTCGTCTATCTTCTAAAAAAAGATCTTTAAACTATAGTTTATTCTAACAGTTGCCCTGTTTCCTTTCCTTTGGATAATTACCTACATACCTATTTGTATCCCATTCATTTTGCCTTTTGCAATATAAATCCTTCTGTTATATCACTGCTAATATCATATCTTTGCCTAGTACATTATCCAGTGGTAACTGCATTTCTAATTTCACTAAATATTTTTTAAGTTCTTATGTTATTAGATTTCTCTGCATCTCTTGGCACAGTTTACTGTTCTGCCTTTTTTGATGTTTTTTTCTTGTGACAGTCTTTGTGTTATTTTCATTGAGACTACTCTCATGGCGTTGATTATTGTGTATATTCTGATTACAGCCAATTTGCCTACAGCTCTCTTGAGCTTCAGACATGTTTATTTAGCATGGCATGAACCATACCAACCTTTACGTCTCATGGCTCCTAAAAACTCAACCTACACAGAAGAGCCATTTCTGCTTCCCCCAGCAATTTCTTCTTGATGTGTCTCTTATTTTAGTTGATAGTGATGTCAATAGTCTGCTGGCCAAGATAGACATTATTATTTTAGGCTCTTCTGTGTTAGCCCTGGTAGTAAGTGACCAAGTGCTATTGGGTATACCTTGTGTCTCTCCACTTTCTAACCTCTTACTGAAAAAATTTTGAAGAATTCTTCCTGTTTTTTTTTTTTTTTTGTAAGATTTATTTGTTTTTATTGGAAAGGCAGATATACAGAGAAGAGGAGAGACAGAGAGGAAGATCTTCTGTCTGATGGTTCACTCCCCAATTGGCTGCAATGCCTGGAACTAAACCATTCCGAAGCCGGGAACCAGGAACTTCTTCAGGGTCTCCCGTGTGTGTGCAGGGTCTCATGGCTTTGGGCCATCCTTGACTGCTCTCCCAGGCCACAAGCAGGGAGCTGGATGAGAAGTGGAGCTGCTGGGATTAGCACTGGCTCCCGTATGGGATCCTGGTGTGTTCAAGGCGAGGACCTTAACCGCTACACTATTGTGCCAGGCCCAACTCTTGCTGTTCTTAAAAAAAGTTCCATGTTCCGCGTTCTAATCTTGTCCTCAGCCTCATCTCCGCTTGTATATTGTGTCCGTTCTCCTTCACATATGTCATTTTCTCACAGCTCATCTACCTGCAACCTTGCTTGGATATCCCTGAAATCCTGTTAGAGAGTTTACAAGATTAACAGTATTTTTATAATAATAATGTATGATATTATTTACCTTTCTCATGAGTGTACAGTTGGTTTTTTTCAGAGATGACGCAGGATGTGGTGATGCCATTCTGCTGGTGGAAATGTGCTTTTGTATTTCTACGCTTTAATTTAAGAAAAATATTTTAACATAAGCATTGTCTATATGTTTGGGAGGTATTATTTAACATTTTGGTATATATATGTTCTTATATATACCAAAATATATAAAATATTCGTGTGTTTTAAATTGTTTGAATTTTTAAACTACAAAAGGTCTGGAGAGACCTCATTGATCCAGGGAAATAAAGCTGTCCTGTGTCTAAAAAAGTTTCTTAGCATTTATTCAAACCTTAGTTAGATGTTATGTATTTTTTTTTTAGAGTTTTTTATTTTTATTACAAAGTTAGATATACAGAGAGGAGGAGAGACTGAGAGGAAGATCTTCCATCCGATGGTTCACTCCCCAAGTGACTGCAACAGCTGGAGCTGAGCCAATCCAAAGCCAGGAGCCAGGAGCTCTTCCGGGTCGCCCATGCGGGTGCAGGGTCCCAAGGCTTTGGGCTGTCCTCAGCAGCTGTCCCAGGCCACAAGTAGGGAGCTGGATGGACGCGGGGCCGCCAGGGTTAGAACCAGTGTCCTTATGGGATCCCGGCGCATTCAAGGCGAGGATTTTAGCCACTAGACCCTGGCGCCGGGCCCTGGATAGGTTTTATAAACAAATTGTGTGTGTGTGTTGGGTACCTGCAAACACAGTCTTTCTCTCTCTCACTCACTCACACACACACACACACACACACACACAAGTGTATGTATATTAGAACATAAAGAACCCATTACTAGGAGTTAGGATTATTGTATGTACAGTATGTATTGTACAAATATGTATAAAGACATATGCATATGTCTTTCCAAGTAACTGTGGAGCCTTGGACAAGCCTTTTGATTCTTTTATCAAATGATAAAAATTAACCTAGCTTATCCCAACAGTTTTGATGAAATGTGAAAGATGGCAAATGTGTATTAAGTATTTGACTTATTTTTAATTTGAACTTGACATAAATTTAGGTTTGTCTGTATGTTAATATAACTTTGTTTTCACAGGAAGGATGATAAAGACTACGCTTTAAAACAAATAGAAGGAACTGGGATCTCTATGTCAGCATGCAGAGAAATAGCGGTAAGTGAAGCTGCTTGTCATTATCAGCTGACTTGCAAATGTCAGCTCTGTAGGTCTGTGTATTGGTTTGTTACATTAATTGAATATTGGTGAACATTTTCATGTCAGCAATCTGGGCAATATATTTGTTTCCTAAGATTAAGTAAAAGGTGACATGTAGTTCTAGCAAAAATTTTTATTTAGATTTATGGTGAAGTTAATGTTTACATAAACAAATGTTTTTACCGTCAGTATTGTTGATAGTTGTGGGCTCAATTTTTATTTCCACTTGCATGTAGTAAAGGTTGCCAGTCCATATAAAATTGCTTCCGTTTTAAGAGTGGAATTAGTGTGAATATTTGTCAGATTTAATGAGATTATATTTGATGTTTATTGTATCTTTACATTTCAGTATGCAAAATAAATGCTTTTTCTTTTGGAAGCATTGCTTTCCTGTGGCAATGAAAGTCTCATTTTGATTCCAAGGGGAAGTGATTCTTTATGTTAATAAGTTAATAATTAGACATGGATTTGAACTGAGTTTTACTTCTTCAAGATTTACTTCAACTTTTACTGTTATAAAAGTGTAGGTCTTGGGGGCTCGGCAGCGTGGCCTAGTGGCTAAGGTCTTCGCCTTGATCCCATATGGCCACTGGTTCTAATCCCGGCAGCTCCACTTCCTCTCTGTCTCTCCTCCTCTCAGTATATCTGACTTTGTAATAAAAATAAAATAAATCTTTTAAAAAAAAAAAAAGTGTAGGTCTTTTCAGGTTTTATTCAGAATATTCTAGGATATGTATTGCTTTCTTTGCTTTTGTGGTTTGTAGTCCTTCTGTTTACTCAGGGTGTATTCCATCATAGCCTGGGAATCCCAATTTAAACAGTTGTGCTTATTGATCAGATTCTGTATCAATGAACCTCAGTCAGCAGTCACTCTTAATGTATAGATCAATAAGAACAGAGAGTAGAGTAGTAAAGTTGGAGAACTACAGACCAGTTCAGGTTTGGGAGGATGTGTAAGAAGTATTGCTGATGGGGAAGTGTAGATGAAAAGGAGGACATACGTCAACAAGGCAAGCAATCTGCATAAAGTCTTTAAAAATGCATGTCATGGAAGCAGCATTCTTTCAAAAAATTTTCTCTGCCAAAATAATCATTGTTTAGTCTTATGATTCCCCATTTTTAAGTAGGGGCAAGATACCTATATGTTAATTGTCGGTTTTTAAACATCTTTTGTATATATACTAGTCAATTTTTTAATTCTTTTGAGATAATAAGCAGATAACCGGATTGGTGTTTTCCCTTTATTTTTAGTAATGACATTTATGGCTTATTTTTTTCTTGATACAGAATTTAATTTATATTATTGTGAAAGCTTAATGCTTCACTAAGTAAAAAGTTAAAAAGCTGAAAAGTAAAAAGACAATAGTCCATTAGAAATGTAGGCAAGGCCTATAAGCAATAATCAGAGGAAAAGGTGTTAAGCTTCACTTACAGAATAAATGTTAAAATAGTCACAGATCATTAAAACAATGTTAGTATGTAATTCTTAACAGTTTGACAAATAGCTATATTTGAATAACTATATTTGCAGCAGAATTGGTGTACGCATTTCTACAGACATATAAGAAAGAACATGTGATAATTTCTGTCAGTTTTGGAGTTACAATCCACTGCAGTGGTTGGTGTCAGAGTCAGGGTGTGATTACCATTGGTGGGGACAGGGAGTGACCAGAAAGGAGTTAGGGAGCATTGTGTGCGTTGATCTTTCTGTTAGTGAGCATATGGGGGTTTATTATGTGAAAAGCCATTATGGTATGTGTGCTTTTCTTTGTATTATCTTTAATAAAACACTTTTTATAAAACAGTTTCATTTAGTTGAGGAAGAATCATGTATCACATATATGTTGGTAACTGTAAATGCAGTTAGACACAGAGAAATGGAAATGTATCTTTAATATACTTATGATTTTTTTAACTTAAGATGAGCATAAATTAAATTTTGATTAACTATAATTTACTGATTTTTAGCTCTTGCTGCTGTGTTGAGCTGAAGAAATTTTTTTTTAATGTAACATGGCTTCTAGGTGTTAGCATTTTACCTATTTATTTAAACATTTTTTTAAATTTTTATTTGAGAGAGAGTGGCAGGGATAGAGATCCACTGTGTAGTTACTCCTGAGACGTTTGAAGCAGCTGGAGCTGGGCCAGGCCCCGGCTGCAGTCAGGATCCTACAGCTCAGTCCATTTGTTCTGTGTGGGTGCCAGGGATCCAAATACTTTGAAGCAGCACCTGCTGCCTCCTGCGGTGGCATCAGCGGGGAGCTGGGATAGAGGGGGCAGACCCAGACCCAGGCACTCCAGGGTGACAGTTGGTTGTTGCCAGTGATAGCTTTCCCTCTGCACCAGACAGCCGCTTCGCTGAAGAAGTCTTCACACTGGCTACCAGAGCATCCTTGTGTTGACAACTTGTAAAGCTGGATGATTTTAACTCTGCTCTTTATTTTTCATCTACAAAGAGTCCAGTTTTTGTGGATGATATGATACAGAATTTGAATCATTTCTTCCCTAAAATTCACATATTATATATTGGAATATATATATATATATATATATATATATATATATATAGTTGTAATAACATTTTAGGAAAACATTCCATAGAATTCCATAACACCTCCGTTAAAACAAAAGAAAATATGTGTGGGTCTATTTCTGAGACTGTCAGTTCCATTAATCTCTTTGTCTAAACATATGCCAGGACCAGATCACTCTGTCACTTCAGCAGGAGCATAGTTAGGTGATGTAAGACCAACAGCTTTATTCTATATAAGGATTGTTTGGAGTTTTTTTTGTTTTAAACTTGAATTCATACAGTAAAAAGTAAATGGAAAAAAGGGATTCTGATGTTTTTGTTAGTAGTTTTGAGACTGCCCTTGCATTTGTCGATTCTTCTCAGGAAAGTCCTGTGTCCCACTTTATAATGTGTCCTCCTATGATCACACGCCATTTTATTCTTTAGTAGCACAGTGACACATTTCTTTGACAGTGTTCAACACATGGCTCCTGCTCAGCAAGTCATTGTAAAAGGGAATGAGAGCGAAGACAGAATTGCATGAGAATTTAAATCAAAGAGCATTGTGCATTTTTTAAAAGATTTATTTATTTTTATTTTTAAAAGATTTATTTATTTTTATTACAAAGTCAGATATACAGAGAGGAGGAGAGACAGAGAGGAAGATCTTCCATCCGATGATTCACTCCCCAAGTGAGCACAACAGCTGGTGCTGCGCCATTCCGAAGCCAGGAACCTGGAACTTCTTCCGGGTCTCCCACGTGGGTGCAGGGTCCCTAGGCTTTGGGCTTGTCCTCGACTGCTTTCCCAGGCTACAAGCAGGGAGCTGGATGGGAAGTGGAGCTGCCGGGATTAGAACCGGCGCCTATATCGGATCCTGTCATGTTCAAGGTGAGGACTTTAGCCGCTAGGCCACGCCGCCGGGCCCTAGCATTGTACATTTTTAACCTTATTTTAATGTAAGTGGTTTGTCTTGTGTATCACCACAATTCCCTGTGAGCTAGAACCCCATTAGCTTTGTTGTTTATTACAACTATACATGTGTGGATCATCAATTCTAATAGGCCTCCTTAAATTGGGAGGGGAGGACACAGACTAAGTTTCAGTTTTGCTTTTTAAGACTCATTGCCACCTTAATCTGAGCATCTCAAATTTGTCTTCCGCAAGAGTTTAGCTGAAGATAAGTTTGCATAGTTTTAAAAAACTGGCAATAAGTTTGAAATAATTTTTTTTACTTATACAGTGATCTTAACTCCAACTATCGCTATGCTTAAGACTTATGTTTATAATTTATTTTTCTGTGAAAATTTAATAATAGAAAGCAGTGTAGTTTTGATAATATTAGAGGTTTTATTCCTTACTATAAATGGTATTTGTTGGCAGGATATTGTTTTATGTATTGTTTATTTGTACTGCAGTCATTCAAATTAAATGTGGCGTGTGATAAATGGAATAAATCAGGTTGATGGTGAATTATGTATTAGAAGTAGTGATCTTAATAGTTACAAAAATACTTTTGCTGTCAGTTGAATTGAAAAAGACATGATTTCGTTGATAGGAAACCTGGTGTCAGTGTACTTAAACCTGTGTTTTCAAAATATTTTTACATAGAATCCTCAGAAGCACAGTATGTAAAAGTGAGAGCTGACTCAGAATGTTCCTGTGAAGGCAGCCCAGAGTAGGGGGAGGGAGGTACCTGCTGGAGTAACGCATAGAGCTGTCACCAGTGACTCCAGCATCCCCTTGTGAGTGCTTGCTCATGCACCTGCTGCTCCATTTCCAGTCCATCTCCTGTTTTCCCCTATGGATACTTACATGGATTGAAAAAGTTTCAGGAAAAAATTGTTCCTGTACTGAGCACATACAGACTTTCTTCCTTATTATTATTTAAACTATTACAACTGTAGCATTTCTGTTGCATTGCATATCATGGATAGTCTGGAAGATGTTTTAATATAGGAATATGTATGCATTCAGTAAAGCAGTACGTGGTGAGTTCTGGATTTGGTTCCTGGCGGGTGATGTGTAGTCAGCTCCCTTCAAATGTTGGGCAGCAACCATAAGTCCAGTTGGCTATTAGCTCCAAGGCCACAGCGGGAGTGAGCTGGTGCCCTGCCCTGTGTTCTGTGACTCAACTTGGGTATATGATAGGTAGGTGCATTCTGTGCTTTCCATATATCATGGGTTAATCAGGAGGTGACAGCGAGTTGATAAGCATCTGTATGCATGATGGAATGTGCTCGTCCGGAGACAGGGATAAAATTCTGATGCAGGCTGCAGCCTGGCTGGACCTTGAAGACAGTAGCGTGAGTGAAATAAGCCAGATGAAGAAGGACATGGATTGTGTGATTCCAGTTATGTGAATATTTAGAACTGACACATTTTTAGAGACTCACAGAAGAACTGAGGTTACCAAGGGTTCAGGAAAGAGAAAATATGGTTAATTTTGAGTGTAGAGTTTCTATTTGGGATGATAAAAAGTTGAGACACAGTGGTTAAATGCCACTGAATTATATAGTTAAGAATAGTTACAAAGGTCATTCTTATGTATATTTTACTGCAGTTAGAAAATAAACAAAATCACCAGCCAAACAACAAAATACATTCTCTCAGTTATACCCTTTCAGTATCTTTTTTTGTATAATTTTTTTTCTCTATCATGTGTTGCCTGGATTACCAGTGTTCCTCAAAATTGTGTGACTGCCAATTTGATTTTAAGATTGCATACCACCGAGTTTCTGTTGCGTTTGGATCACAAATTGTGTAGTTTCTAACCAGTATCTTTGTGAAAAAAATGTTTAATAGATTTCCATTGTTTTGCAGTTACTTCGAGAGTTAAAGCATCCGAATGTCATCTCTCTTCAAAAGGTGTTTTTGTCTCATGCTGATAGGAAAGTATGGCTTCTGTTTGACTATGCCGAACATGATCTCTGGGTAAGTGATTGCTGTGGACACGAGTTGCTAGCGTCAGTAAGGTATTGCTTAGAGCTTATCCTGGTATGGAAGCATACATTTAAAATAAAAACCAGGTTGTAGGATGTGGTTGATGCATTACCAAGGCTCGAGTATTTGGCTTTGTATTGTTACTCTTTGATCCTCAGTCTTTTAACAGATACTAAAGAAAGCAATAGAACCTTCAAAGTGTAAATAATTCTTCAGCAATGTTTCATCTATGCTTGGATAATATAAAAAGTAATAATTTCTGCTATAAAATTTAGGCGTGGGTCTGGTGTGGTAGCCTAGTGGTTAGCGTCCTCACTTTGCATGCCCCAGGATATCATATAGGCACGATTTCATGTCCCAGCTGCTCTACTTCCCATCCAGCTCCCTACCTGTGGCCTGGGAAAGCAGTGGCGGACAGTCCATAGCCTTGGGACCCTGTACCTGCTGGGGACCTGGAAGAAGCTCCTGGCTTCGAATTGGCTCATCTCCGGCTGTTGTGGCTACTTGGGGAGTGAAGCGGCTGACAGAGGATATTTTCTGTCTTTCCACCTCTCTGTAAATCTGACTTTCCAAAATATTTAGGAGCAACGTATTCTATTTCATTAAAATGAGAATGTGGCATTATCATAGAATGAACCTGTAATACTTAGGAGGCTAGACTGAGACCTTATGGTCTTGTTATTTGTCATGATATAAGGCAAATCTTTTAATAGCTTTAAGCTGCAGTTTTCTTCATGTGTTAAATGCAAATACTTTTCCAACATTTTTATAGGAATTTTCTTGGGAACGATTTTTCGATTTGAAGTCGTAATCTAATTATACTCTACAAATGTAGAAAAAAGATTTTGCTTATTAAGTGTCATCACAATTGATATTAATCCAATGCATTTCTTATTTTTTGAAAAACTTTACTCTTATTTTTATTGGAAAGTCAGATATACAGAGAGGAGGAGAGCCAGAGAGGAAGATCTTCCGCCTGATAATTTACCCCCCAAGTGGCCACAACGGCCGCAACTGAACTGATCCGAAGCCAGGGGCTTCTTCCAGGTCTCCCACACGGGTGCAGGGTCCCAAGGCTTTGGGCCGTCCTCGACTGTTTTCCCAGGCCACAAGCAGGGAGCTGGATGGGAAATGGGGCCTCCGGGATTAGAACCGGCACCCATATGGGATTCCAGTGTGTGCAAGGTGAAGACTTCAGGCACTAGGCTACTGCACTGGGCCCACATTTCTTTTTCCTCTGTAGTAACTCAGTATTGTATTTACTTACATTGGACATATTCTTGCAGGGGATAGTTCTTTGTGAGTACAAGGTTTACTACAAAATGAATTTATAGCTGTTTTTATTGGACTTGGGATAGCAATGTTTTGTTAGAAACTTGGACCCAATTAACTCTTTGAAGACTTTTCCAAAATTAAGTTATTATAGTTTATTAGTATAAAATTTGGTAATCATAGTAGTTGACAAACTTATTCTAGGAATCATAATTTGTCTACATGAAATAGAAACATCTGCCTTAGTATTTTGAATTTTATTAAGCAGATTGTTTTTAAACTTGTTATTTGAAAAAGTCTTACGTAGCTATAAAAGTACTCACTTCATTTAATAGTTATATGTCTAAAAATCTGAAATAGTACTTTGAGGATAGACGTTTTGGTGTGTTCAGTGAACATTTGTGATTATATAGCCCAAGTAATTTTGAACTATGTTTTCAAAACTCCCATGCTCATCAGTGATAAAGAAAATGGAAGGTAATTTATTCCTTTAAAAGGCTTCAATGGAGAGAGCGAGGCAGATCTTCAGCTTGCCAACTGCCTGTCCAAATGACCTGAGCAGCCAAAGCCAGGAATCCAGCACTCTACCCACATCTCTCATGTTTGCGGCAAGGGCCCAGGTGCGGGGCCAGTTTCCACTGCTTTCCCATGTACATGAGCTGAAATCAGAAATGGAGCAGCTTGAACTTGAACCTGAAGAGGGCTGTCTGTGTTGCAGGTGGTAGTCCAATCTGTGGTGACACAAGGCTGGCCTCAAAACCATCTTTAAATATAGATTACAGTTTAAAACACAGTTTTACCCTACTTTTTAAACAGCTGCTTTATTTTTATGAGATATAGTTTTTCTGGTACTTAGTAAGGTCTGTCATGGCATTTGTCAAAATCTTCAAAGTAATTCAGATTTTTATTGATTTGTGGTTTGTAAGTTTAAATAAAAAACCTTGAAATAAAAGTAAAGCAAGGCTGGGCAATGGCTCACTGGCTAAATCCTCACTTTGCAAGTGCCAGGATCCCACCTTGCAAGTCTTGACTATTTCCACTTCCCACCCAGCTCCCTGCTTATGACCTGGCAAAATGGTGGCAGATGGCCCATACCCGTGGGACCCTGTAACCACATGGGAGACCCAGAAGTTCCCGTCCCCTGGCTTCAGCTTGGCTCAGCTCCAGCCATTGCGGCCACTTGGGGAGTGAACCAGCAGATGGAAGATTTTTCTCTGTCTCTCTTCTGTAAATCTGACTTTCCAATAAAAATAAGTAAGTCTTAAAAAAAATAAATAAAAATGAAGCAAATGCTATTACATCTATTTTGGAAGCTTAATTCACTTCTGAAAACAGTAAATTATTTTACTAATGTCAAAGTTAGCTTCATTTTCATAATTTTAACATTCTAGATATTACAGCTTATCTGGCTTTAATATACTTTCATATTTATGCAGTAAATATTTGTAGATAAGGTTTCTCATTACTAAGTTGGTTTCATTGAAACTTTTAAAATAATTTTTTAGTAAAATTTATTTAGAATTATATTGGAATTTTTTGTTTTTTCAAGCTGTCATCCAGAGTTGATGGTGGTTCTACATCTGTCTTTGAGTATTCTGTTATATTTAAAGAAACATAATCAGGTCAGAGTTGAATTACCTAATTAATTCTGTTAAATTAGGGTAACCAATATTAAATTAAAATAAAACACATACTGAAGGCTAATATGCAACCAAATGATATAATCTAACTTGAAGAACACATTTTACAGTTCACATGTTTAAAGAATCATTTATTATCAGCTATAGTGAAACATAGGAGATGGAATTGTATCCTATATGACTTATAGTTACTGATGTGTAATACTTAACTTTACCTTAGGTATACTTCAATAGATTGTATACAATGTTATAGTGTGTGTACATTATCATAATTAGTTTTCTCATATCAGTACTCGTATAAGCCAAAATATGGCTTCGGTGTTCAGTTTCACTTCGAAATTTCATTTACTAAAACATAAGCAGTATCCATTTCTTCCTTTTCCTTAAAACAGAAGTGTTGGAGTTGATTGTCTGGAATGAGGCAGCAGTGGCTAGCAAAAGCAGTTAGCAATGAAACGTTATTTTTAAAAAAATCACTGAGGTGTTAATGAGGTGTCATGGTATGCATACCATGTTTTATAGCCTTGGCATATAAAGAAAATGAAGGTAGGAAATTCCCTTACCATAGTTTTTATTTTAGAAATATTGATGAAAATCATTTGTAATATGTTGATAGAAGTATTAACTGAAGAATTGTATATGGAATCAATTCTCTTACTGCCCCTACATATATTTTTTCTTTCCTTCACTACTCTGGCAGGCTTTTCATTTGTTTAAGATATGCTGTTTTAACTCATGTTTCCTAAACTTGGAGAGCCAGTAGATGATATTTAGAACATATCTGATTGTCACATCGCATTTTAGGACCAGTGACAAGCCATTGTAGGTGATTGCAGCCTTCTTGGGTGTGTTTGCTCATAAGGAAAAGCATTAAGGTGGTGTAACGCTGCTGTTAATATAGGTGCTCGTGCTATGTCAGTGCTGACTAATGGCTTTACCCTCTCACTAGATATTCTTTATTATATACTTTTCCCTTGAAAGCTAAAATTACTAACCTACAATGCTAAAATTCACTCCTATATTCATTATGTCTGTCGATTTCAAGAATCTGCCTGATACCCCGTTACAAGTTTTGCTTCAGGGTCTCTGTGTAGTGCCTGGGTCGCGCATGGTGGTGTGTAAGCTGGAGCTGACTGCAGCTTGGAAACTTTGCTGCAGTGTGACTGTGTTTTAATTAAGATGAAGAAGCCTGTCCAGAGAGTAAAACTTTTTTTTTAAATATAACTTTTGCAGTACTTTCATTTATAAAGTTGTATTTTGTTTTCTGGATATACAGCTATCCAGATGCTTACATGGGGTGGCTCAAGGCAGTTTTTCCCGCTCAGCTGCATCTTCCTTCCTCTCTTCCTTCCTTTTCCCTCCCTCCCTCGCTCCCTCCCTCCCTACCTCCCTTCTTCTCTCTCCCTTCCTTCTGTTTGTTTATTTATTTGGAACTGAGTGTTATAAATAGAGACAAGGAGATGCAGAGAGCTGTTCTGTCACTGGCTCTCTCCCCAGGCAGGACTGAAACCAGGAGCTCCAGCTGGGTCTTTTACATGGATGGCTGGGGCCCAAATAGTTGCACCATCTGCTGAATCAGAAATGGAGTGGCCTGGACTTGGACCAGTGCCTATGTGGCATGCTGGTGTGTCAGTCAGCAGCCTACTGCACTGTGCCACAGATGTCAGCCCCACAGTCTGTTCTTCACAATCCTTAACAAATATGAGTCAGCTGTACTGCAGAAGTCAGTAAATTCTAATTGTATTTAGAAAAATAAAACCAGTGCTTCCTACATCTGTGTTTCGAGCATTTATTTTTTGAGATGGTGTCATGTAATTAGGAAATGATGTTTTAGCTTCAGTTATCAGGAAGTTTTAAAGCTAGATAAGTTACTCAAGCAGAATATGAAAGATTATGTTTTCAAGTATCCTTTTAATCCATGAATATTTCTTTTGCTGTTACAAAAATATTTGAACTATCTTTCCTGTTTTGTTTTTCAAGTGATATGTGTATTTTTTCTTTCAGCATATAATCAAGTTTCACAGAGCTTCAAAAGCAAACAAGAAGCCAGTTCAATTACCTCGGGGAATGGTGAAGTCACTGTTATATCAGATCCTAGATGGCATTCATTACCTGCATGCTAACTGGGTGTTGCACAGGGATTTGGTAAGTCAGTCTGTAGTTGAGTTTGAACCAGAAAGCTGCATTTGATGCTTTTTTATTTGTGTCAGATTTTACTGCTCCATCTAAACGTATTGACTTTGAAGAGAAATGAAGAATAGAAGTAAACACTTGTTTTCCTAAACTTTTGTTTCCTTTTTTTAGTGTGTAAATAGATTGATAATTAGATGATAGGGAAACTGGAGATAAGTATGTTTATGAACAACTTAGAGACCAGTAAAAATTAAGTTACATATAATAAGCAGAAAATACTAATTCTGTATAGCTATTTTTTAAACTGCACTGTCCCAGCGGTAGCCCGTTAACCCATAAACCTGTATAATCATAATGAAGTATGTTATTAGAAGTCTTTAAATATTCAGGTGCATTAAATTTTTAAGAATGTAGAAATGACAGAAATTGGTTCTCATCTTGATGTGACAATGCGTGGGTATTTTTTTTTTTTTTGTCCATCTATTATGGTACATTTATCAAGTCTTCATAGATTTGAATATTGGTCGTTCTTTTGTCTAATTGCTCTGTGCTGTTTGTGCTTTCCTTAGCAAGGGTGGTAACCGTAGTGAGGTTTTTGACAGCACGTTCATTTCACATGTCAACGCGGTGCCAGAGGATATGATTTTTATCTGTAATCTCATGCGTGCATCGAAAAATCCTGTAGATTTGAAGGTAGAAAGGTGGAACTTAACCTTTACACAAAACGTTCTTTCCAAGCTTCTGTGGGTTGGTCTTCAAAGAAGCTGTTTCAGTGACACATTTTCTAGTTTGCTTGTTCATTTTCTTTCTCTCTTCTCTTCTCTTCTCTTCTCTTCTCTTCTCTTCTCTTCTCTTCTCTTCTCTTCTCTTCTCTTCTCTTCTCTTCTCTTCTCTTCTCTTCTCTTCTCTTCTCTTCTCTTCTCTTCTCTTCTCTTCCTGCTCTTTCTTCTCTTTCTTTTTCTTGTTTGTCAGTTTAAAAGAATTATGGAGAGGCTGGGGCAGGTGTCATCCACTAGTTCACTTCCCAATGGCCACAACAGCTGAGTCAGACCAAACCCGGGAGCTTCATGCAGGACTCCCACACGGGTATTTGGGGGCCCAGACACTGTGGTTGTCTTCTGGAACAGATAGGACTCAAATTGGCAACCGTATGGGATGCCAGCATGGCAGACAGCTGCTTAACTCTGAGCCGTATATCAGCCCCTATTCCTTTCATCTGCTTTAAGAATTTGCCTTAAAGTACATTTAGTATCTTCAGTCCTCATACCTACAAAGCATTTAAGTTGGAACTAGTAACATAGCAAGAATATAGCTGAAATATTTTCCTTCTGCAAGCTCTATTGTTAGTGGAATTAGACTGTATTACTAACAAAGGATTTATAGAAAATACAACAAATCCTTTGGCTTTTAATGAAACAAAAAATTTGACCTTTAGAAGTTAGTTGAGGAAAGGCATTTTTACTTTTGAGCTATACGATTTTTTTTATAATTACTAAAGGAGTCCAGCTTGATGCTAAAGATTATTTTTCCCCTAGAAGGGAAAATTAGAAGAAAATTATTTATATATAGACTCTTAAGTTAAATATAGACTGGTTTTATTAGCCAGTAACTTGAATTGCTCACATTAGTATTAACTTCAATAATGAAAATAAATATGAAGTTTGACTTGTTTTTATCTTTTGGTAAAGGTCTTTTGTGATGTGGCTTAAACATAGAAAAAATATAGTGTAAGGGTCGTTTTGGAAGTCTCAAATATGTGTCAAGAATAGAATACTTGAATACTTGGGGATCAGTGTACCCTAAGTATAGTTGAGTGTTTGTATATGATTTAAAGATAATGCATCATTTTTACAAGTGGTTACTATGTGTTGTTACCATATTTTGGCCATTCTAAATAGCCGTTAATAAAAATAATCCTCTTAATGAACCAAACCACTCCACTGTTGTAAACATCTTGATATGTCACTGCTGTGTGTTAGTCTTTCTGAGGCATTCTCCAAGTGTAATGTCTAGTGCTGCCTCCTATTCTAATAACTCCAGTGTGTGTTTCTAATGGCTCTTTTAAGCATTTAATCATTCTGTCTATCTCAGGCACAAGATTCACTAAACCAAGAGTTATTAAAATGAGACCCTGTGCTTCTAAGCTAAGTACTAATTCCGGTGCCTATTGCCTACATTTTTTAGTTCTGAAGGAATAAGTTGTTTTAATACAATGAGTACTTTCCTGCCATCTAAACATTAAATTTTGGACTATTTATATTAACAACTATAATTTTTACTTGTGACACTAATGCAAATACATTAGTATGCTATGTTTACTCAATAATATTGTCAGAAGCTATGCACGTAAGTTTTGTCATCCCATCTTATCAGGTATTTATTACTATTTTCAAATGAGATATTTACTGAGTCAGAACAAATTTTAGTTATTCATTGTAGTCTTTGCTTATTTTCAGTCAAGTTTAGGTAGAATGTGGTGATATTGACCTTAACTGAACAACATATATATCTCATGCTATGCATTTCACTGTTTGATTGAGGTATTGACTTACCACATGAAACTTCATACTAAGTGGATAAGACTTCCTAAAAGTACCATTGTACCCTGGACCCCCACACACTTATGTATGGGTCCCCAGACCACGTCTGTTGGTTTGCCAGCATCTATCCCCCACATATCTTTAAATAAATAAATAAATAAATAAACAAACAAATAAATAAATAAAATAAGCAACTATGCTTACACACTGATATAGTTAGCACAAATTTGGCATTAACCAGGTCCAGGATGCCTGCCAGCTATTAACTGCTTTTTTCCAGCAGTGTAACACTTGCTTAGGTACAGTACAACATAGGCCATTGCCTACACTTGGGGCCTAAAACAGTACCGTTTTTGTCTTGTTGATGAGAATATAAAATAGTACAACTGTTAACGGAAAACAACTTGACTCTTCCTCTAAAACTTGAAAGAAAATAGATTTAGTAGCAATTCCATTTCTGGGTGTAAACGTCACAGAATTCAAAGCAGAGTCCCAAAGAGATACTGTACATCCTTGTTTAAGAAGCATTGTTTGTCATAGCACAGAGCGTGGAAGCACTCTAGCATCTATTGGTGTATGAGTAGGTCAACAGAGCAGTGATACACACACGTGTCGGGAAATCCTGACAACATTCTCCAATATGGATGAACCTTGAGGACATTCTGCTGTGTGATTCCAGTTATATGAGATACTGGGAACAGTCAGAATCAACAAAGATGGAAACCAGAAAGATGCTAGAGCAGAGGTAAGAGTATTGTACAGAGTTATTGTTTAGTGCAGGATGGGGAACCTTTGTTCTGTCAGGGCTGAATGGATATTTGTAGCATCATTCACAGTCCATGCAGAATTAGCAACTTAAAAATTAAGTCTGTGATTGCCTTGACAGGGCCAGACTGAATGATTCACAGGCCGGGGCATCTATAGCCTGTGGGCTGGACAGTCCTCATTCCTGGGATTCATTACATCAAAGGGTTCAGAGTTTCATTTTTACAGAATAAAGAGTTGTGCAGATGGGTGGTAGTGATAGTTGTGTAACATTGTGACTGTTTAATACCACTGAACTGTACATTGAAAATTGTTAAGATGCTGAATTTTTCTTGTAGACACTGAAATGTGCATTTTATCAAAATAAAAAAAAATGAACAAGGGAAAATAAGTTTAAATGATTCATTAATAAAGAGAAAATTGAAGTCCATTAGCCTGATTGCATTTAGTTTAGTGTTTTTTCTGAACCTGTGCAGATAAGAAGGTATATGAATCAGAGAAATTGCATTTGATTTTTCGGTGTGTAGAAGCCTTGTTTGGATGTGTCAGTGATGTCTGAACTCTTCCTTTTGGGTAGAGTTCAAACGCTCTATCTGGGGGTGTGAACATTTTCACCACCAGTGCCTGTGTTGTGACTAAGCACTGATGCTCTGCCACTCGGTCTGGCCTGTAAGAAGAATTGATGATTTTTTTTTCAATTCTAGAAATTTTTGCTTTTCAAGGAAAAATGCTGAGCTAAATTAATATTTGAAGCACACTGCCATTATCTGTAAATCCGAATAAAGCCTGAAGCAGTAAAATCTAGACTCCATGCTCATTTTCTTTTAAACTTATTTTTCTGACAATCCAGATGCTGCCTTGATGTTTGTATCCCTTTTGCCTTTCATTTCCATTGTAGGGAATTCTGTTTATCTTCCAGGGTTTTCCTCATGCTGCCTCATCTACAAATTCTTACTAGCCATGCTAGCTTGAAATGAAAATTTTTATAACCAAAATTAGTTACCCTGAACTACTCAGGGGTGCTTACTAGTTTTGATAATGTAATTTATTTGATTATAAGAACTTGAAGGCAACAACTGTGGTTTAATTTGTTTGTATCCCTTCCAGTGCCTAGCAAGATACACTCCAAAAATAGCCAATGCATATATAGTGCTACTTATGTTTGCTTAAAGAATGAACCAGCTCACTTTAGCATGAAGTAAATAATTCCCAAATTTAGAGTCTTAGATTATTTCTATTATTTCCTCATGTAAACATACACACTCCTTGTTCTGTTTCTCTTTTATATTATCTGTTATGACCTACCACAGAAAAATTACATATATAAATTGCTTTTCCGTTCATATTTTAAATTTTAAATTCTCTCATTTTAATCCTTATAAATCATTTCACAGTTGGCTTTCATATTACTCCCTAGAAGAATTCAGTTCACAGGTTGTTCAACAAATGATGCTGATCTATTGATCTTCATCATTTCTTCATATCTAGAATTTTTTTTCTACTTGATGAACTGTATGGTTACCCTTTCCCATTTCATTTATTCTGTTATTCTTGTCACTTATTCCCTCTTTTTTTTTTTTGCTCTTAGTGTTAACACTGAGACACCATAATAGTTCTGCCAACCTTCATTTTATCCCAAAACATCTTTAGGTTCCTTGTGTGAAAATTATTGTGAATTGCAGGCAAGGTGGAAATACCTGCTTGTTGTAAGCTACAACTCTATTCAACTTTTGCTTTACATGTAACTGACCAATCTTTTACCAGACCATAGTTCCAGGGTACGATAGTCTTTCAGTTTTTAACAGCATTCATCAATGATTGTGTTTTATGCTTTTTGTTAAAAATTTTGACTGTAGTCTAATATTAATGTTAGATGTTAGGAATGGATTATTTTTAAATCAGTATTTAAGAATTATGTTTGTTCTAAGAAAATTAATTAAAAGTAGATTAGTAGTTATGTAACTGGTCTATATACCATTGATGTTTGTTGACTAGGTGTGTTGAAGTTCTTCAGAGACAACCATGTAAGATACAATTGACAAACAAATGAACAGATAGATAAATTGATACACACACTACAAATTTCTTGGAGGAATTGGCTTACACAGTTGTAGATGCTGAGAAGTTCTACAATGTGCTATAGCATCAAGGGAACTGGCCGCATGGCTGATTGAGGCAGCGCCTGAGGAAAGCGAGCTGACGGCGTTAGCTCTTGTCCTGAGGCCTTCGACCGGGTATCCTGATGGCCAGTGGTGCCAGGCCTTCCGTATAAAGGCCAAAGAACCTCGAGTTCTGATGTCTAAGGACAGCTGCTGAAGAGAAAATTTTAAAAATTAGAGAGCTCTGACAACTGTTGCAGCTTCTTCTGGTTACTCCTGACCTAAACTAATTGCAAATTGATTTTTTTATGTCATTGTAAACATTTCTGAAAAATTAGACTCTAAAGATAGATTTCTGTCAAAGATATCCTGGTCGGGCTGTGTTAGTGTAATATAGTAATATGTAATAGTGAAATGTAATAGTAACAGTGATATGTAATAGTGAAATATAGGCTACTGCAGGAGCACATCTAAAATATGCTAGGTACAGTTATTTCACAGTTTAACCTGGCTTTTGTTTTTTAAATCTGAAACTTTTAAAAATATTTATTTTTGTTGGAAAGGCAGATTTACAGAGAGGAGCAACAGAGAGACAAGGAGAGACATAGAGACTGTCTTTCCTTAGCTGATCCAAAGCCAAGAGCCAGGAGCTTCTTTTGGGTCTCCCACACAGATGTGGGTACCAAGGCTTTGGGCCTTTCTCTGCTTTCCCAGGGACATAACAGAGAGCTGAGTGGGAATTGGAGCATCCAGGTCAGGAGTTGGTGCCCACATGGGATGCCAATGCTACAGGTGGGAGATTAGCCTGTTGAGCCATTGAAACTGCTTTTGTCCTGTAATTTATTTTAATTGTACCCGCTATCTTGGAATTATTTGCTGGGGTTTCAGCTTCTGCTGGTGAAAAATGTGTTAGTTTTTTAGCTACTAAATAATATAAAAATCTTGAACTGTGGAGTAAAAGTCAAATTTCATAGGACTCAACTTTATCAGAGAATCTAACGATGTATTGAGGGTAGCCTGATCAGTTGTTGATGGCATTGTGAATCTAATTCCTTTTATTTATTCATCTATTTGAAAGAGGAAAGACAGAAACCCTCCATCCATGGTTTTACTCCCCCAAATGTCTAGAGAGAGACGGAAAATAGAGATCTTGCATACATGGTTCATGCCCCCCAAATGGCTGCAACAGCCAGGGCCCAGGCAGGCTCAAGCCAAGATTCCCATCTCCCACGTGAGTGACGGTGCAGGTACTTGGGACATCATCCATTGCCTTCTCCGGCGCAGTATTAGAGAACCAAGTCAGAAGTAATACCAACAGGACTCAAACTAGCACTGCAGTGTGGGATGCTGGCATCTCAAGCAGTGGGTGATTAATTCCCTGTGCCTAAGTGACTGCCCTGATTATTTTCTTAATGCCTTGATTGTTTATGACTATTTGATAGGCAGAGAGAACAGACACAGAGGTGTTGCATATGTTTGGTTCATTGTCTAGGACAGAGCAACAGTGGGCATTGTCTGGCCCAAGCCAGGAACCATTATCCAGTTCTCTCCCATGGATGGCAGGGACCTAACTATTTGAGCCATAATCTACTGCCTTCCAGGGTGCATAAGCAGAAAGGGGTGCTGGGACTTGAACCCAGGTGCTTTTAAAGGGAATGCAGTCATCCTCAGTAACTTCTTAAGCACTGAGCCAAATCCATGCTTCACGACCTGTTGGAATCATGTTGGGAAAATGAAAAATTGTCTGGTTTGTTACTTTTGCTGATGGATGCTAAGATTTGTTTATAGTTATGGTGTTTTGTTTTTGTTAGACATACATTTTCTTACTATATATGCAACTTACATAAATAGAGAGACAGAAGCAGAGAGGTTGGATAGCATGATGTCGTTACTCAGCACTGTAGTGGAACTGGGTTGCTGAAGTTTTCTCTGCACCAGTGTTTCCTTACATTGCAATCGTAAGGGCATCCAGGACTCATGTGGTACAAGCAATGTTTGTTTTGTTTTTTCTTTAATGAAATACTTGTGGAATACAGGAGATTTGAGTGTATTGAATAAATTAAGGGCAGTTATTGTTTCATAATACTTATATTCCGTTACACATGTTCATATGTTATTATTTTCATATCATATTGAATGTTTTTCCCCCAGTTGGTTGTGCTTCAAAAAAATTTGAAAGCCACAGCACTAATTTTTTCCTAGATGATATTTGCTACAGTTAGTAAAAGAAGAACATCAAGGAAAAAAACTTGAATTCCAATCTTTGGAAAATATTTAGCTCCACATTTATGTAAGCAGATTAAAATTTCTTGCAAACTGCTTGCCACTGATAATTGCTTTGAATAGCAGTAACTCCTGGAGGATATCTTTTCTAAGATTGTGTGTGGCTGGTACGATTTAGAAGTTTCATTTTATTTAATATCCTTCCAATTACCTAATGTAGTAGTTAATATACATTATTGTTACACTCTAGTAAAAAAAATGTGTTTCCATTTGGGCTTATAAACTGAGCAAAATGCATGTTTAGTGTACTATTTAAATTTATCCATAATATTTAGTGTGGTTTTAGTGAAAATTGGTTACAGAATCATGGTTATTTTGCGGGGGGTGGGGAACCATACAAGAACTTCCTATCTAAAAATAGATGCCAGTAAATTCTTGAGCAAAGAAAAGCATAACAGAAAGGAACGTTAGGTTATCCATTTGCTGAAAATGGCAAAACCACAAAGGATGGGAGAAAAGAGCCTGCGGTCGGTCTAGCCCCTGTTCTTGCCTCATGCACTTTGAATTATCGCTTCCTTGAAGTAAGTGTTAGGGATACAGTAAGTTTGATTCTTCTCATTCCCTCCTCCTTTCCTTCTTTCTTTCCTTGTTTCCATGCCATGTGGAATGCTGGTGTTGCAGAAAGCTCTTACATTGCTGCACCACAACATTGGCCACATAAGTTTGGTTCTTCACAGAACTTTCTGGAAGAAAAATACTTTGTTAATTGTCAGGTTTGATTATTGCTCATTGCATCAGATTTACTTTATCTAATGGGAATTTTAGAGATTGCATAAATTAACTGTTCATCAAAATAAAACAGTAAGATTATATCCATTATAAAGTATGGACTTCTTAACATCTGATTAATCTTTAGTTTGCATTAATTTAAATTAATGTTATAAATATATTACTTATTCTACAATATATTTACTTAAGTGACTAGTTGGACAGTTTTCTCTTACTACACAAATTGATTGTAGATTATCGGCTTGGTTTCTTGATAAATGCCATTTATACCTTTGTGTAATTTTGAAATTAAGCTTGCATGAAGGGCTGCTCTGTTAATTTATAAATAATAAAAAGTGGCCCCATTTGTTTTACTAAATATAATGGCTACAAGTAGCACGTGTTTATATAGGCAGGTTGCAAGTTGATAATAAAAATGTGAGATGGTTTGTATGTTACTTGTACTTATTCAGAATTCTGAATCTTAGTCAAGTGTCTAAATAGCATAAAATTGCATAGTGTTAGAACTTTTTTTTCAAGATTGCTTTGTTTTATTTGAAGGGTAGCTACGAAGAGATGGTTTTCCAAAGAGGAATGCAGAAGTCTTTGGATAAAATTGTGACAGTACATAAAAATTAATACTCTAATCAAATTTTCTAATAATTGAGTATTATTTTCCAGGTCTCTGAAGATTAAGAAGCTATTTAATTTTTAAATATAAGATAGATTAGATTAGATTTTCTCTTATTTTCAACTGTGGTGATTATCTAAGCCTATTTTAAGTCATTTGTGCCCAATAGGCCCATGAATTTTGTTAACAGCCTTATCTCTTTCCTGGATATAAGCTAATGGTAAATGATTATGCAAGAGGGCAAGAGTGAAAGTTTTATAAGAATAAACACAAGCAGCTAGTCATATTTCAAAATTAGTTCAATCCAAAAGTTCAAGGTGTTATATAAATTTCTGGAAATATATCACCACAAAGGAATATTTTTAGATATGGTAAAACTCAGAGTTTGCTCATTTATGATTATATGTAAAATCAGTGATGGTCTTTTAATTCACTGCAGAAAAAAAAATTTAACTTTTCCTGTCCATAACCAAACCAGTAAAACTGAAATTTATTTTCCTTTGTGCAACAGTCACGTTGTTATAATGATATGTGTCCATTTTTATTTATTTCCTATGTAATTTGCATCCATATTTTTACCATACCTTAAGAGTAATACTCTAATGAGCATGTAATCTGAGTACTACCAGCTGTTTTCTAACCTGGATTGTCTGAATCTCTAAAGTTAGTCTCAATTTTGAATTTCCAGTCTTTCCAAATCACAAGGAGGCCTATAATTCAGGTCAGTACAGCTGAAGGTAACTACTTGAAAAATTACAGAAGGTGGTTAGGCTTTTAACTCTTTAAGCAGAAGTCTGTTTATATGATCATCTTTGTATATTTTCAAATTAAGTCATGTTTTCCTAGTTTCAAAGACTTACAGAGCCTAACATTACTGTTTGTCTTCCGAGTGGCCAGAGTGGCCATTCCCATGCTTTTAGTGTAACAGCTGCAGTAAATAACCAGCTTCAATGTTTCCAGTGTGATTAATTTTCTGTCTTCCTGGGACAGACACTGCTACACAGCTGTAACTCTTAGAAGGTAGAGTCAGTTTTTGGAATCCATAGCAGTCATCCTTTGTGTCCTCTCTTTGGTCTTGTGCTTCCGTGCCTCCTACCCATCCCCAGTCCCACCACCCCCTTGATTAACACAAACTGTTGTTAATGTGGGTTTGAGGAAACGCTGAGAGGAAAAATAAGGAGGCATAAGAAATTCGGGTTATTTAATCTTGAGTAGAGGTTTTCCATCATCATAAGCTGATGAAGAGAAATTAAGCCCCTGTAAAAATGTGCCTGGGGTTTATTGAATCTTGGTCTTTGACTTCAGTGTGCTGCATTGGGAAAGGCTACGCTCTCCAATGCAGCCTCATCTTTAAAAGGGGCCAGATCTGTAACTTTCTTTTTAGTAGAAATTCATATCAAACATTAGGACCATGGCACATAATAAATATTTATTAAATACATTTCTAATCCATCATCAAGTTGCCTTAGGAGTGGAAAACTTTGTTTTGTTTTCTGCTTTGTCATTGTAGATATTAGGTGCATGAGAGATAACTTATTGGATGAATTAACAGAGTCTATCTTCTGAAATATATCTCAGAGGCAAGTGTGCCATACAGCAAGTTAAGCTGCCACTAAAAACACACATATTGGAGTGCCCTGTCTGAGTCCCAGTTACTGTTTCTGATGCAACTTTTGCTAATGCATCATGGGAGGCAGCAGAACATAGCTCAACTGGTCTGTCTCTTACCACTTTTGTGCGAGGCCCAGATTGAAATTTTGGCTTCCAGATCTTATGCTAGCCCACTCATATCTTTTGTGAGCATTTGGGGAAAGATCCAGTGCCTGGATATATCTCTGTCTCTGTGTCTTGCGTAGAAGAAAACAACTAACTAACTCCAATTTGAATGTAGTACAGTTGGCGTTTGGTCTCATCAGCCACTCAGTGACTTTCACGAAGAGTAGTGAACTGGAATTTTTAATTTTGTGGAGAAGAGGCTTTAGGAAGAGGATATGATAGATAAAAGAGTAAGTTTGGCAGGGATTCTGAAATAATCACAGCCCAATATCCATGAATTAGAACGGTTGATCAAGTGCCAACTAACAAGGAGATTCTAGAATTCAGTTGCCAGGGCATGGGCATCATGATGTACACTGGTACATTGTCACATTTTCAATTCATTAATATTTGCCCATTTGCACTGCAGTAGGCTGACCTCACATTTTACACAGGTCAATGTCTTGGACTCCACTAATTGCCATGTGCTTCATTAATTTCTATCACTCCCCCTCATGCAGGCCACCTAGAATACTGCAAAAACTCCATCAGTCTTCCCTACTTATTTTATTTGGGTTCATATCTCTGATCAGAATAAATCCTGTAGAAAATAAGTCACATGTCACTCATTTTTTTTTGAAGTTTTTATTATTATTATTTATTTGAAAGGAAGATTTACAAAGAGAAAGAAAGACAGGTCTTCCATCTACTAGTTCACTCCCCAAATGGCCCCCATGGCTGGAGCTGATCCAATTTCCAGCCAGGGGCCAGGAGCTTCTTCTGGTTATCCAGCTTGAGTGTAGTGCCTAAGGACTTGAGCCATGCTCTGCTGCTTGCCCAATCCATTAGCAGGGAGCATGATTGGAAATGGAGCAGCTAGGACTAGGACCAGATCCCATATGGGATGCCAGTGCTACAGTCAGAAGATTAGTGTGTTGATCCACCATGCTGGCCCTCATGTAACTCTCTTGCCTAGAATTCCTCAATGGTTTTCTCCTTGGGAGATTGCTGTTTTCAGATTCTTTCACCAAACACATTATATTGTGTCTTTCAACTGCAAAAACTAGAAAGCTAAACTCTTGTGTAAACTGGCAAGAAAGAAAATATGACACCAGTGTCACAATACTAAAATTTGCAGTGGAAGCTGTAAATTGGAGTCCATGGGATGAAATTGTTTGTTATGACTCTGATAGTATCTTTAATTCCTGTTGTGTAGGATGTTTACTGTGAAAATTTAGTGATGAGCAAGTTAAAGATACTGTCTTATGCCTAGTTTTTCCTAAATTAAGAATAGATTTTAACAGATGCTTTTTTTCTTGGATCTGGAGATGATCAGAAGGTTCTTCCCCTTTATTCTCATAATGTATTATTGTATTTAGGTTTCATTTTGTTTTTGATATTGAGCAGTCTTTGCATTAGTGTGACCAACTAATCTTTTTTTAAATTTTCAGTCACTGTTAGATTCCCTTTCATCTATATTCACAAAAGATTGGTTAGTAATCTGTGTTTATGTTGCCTTTATCTTCTTTTGCTGTTACGATTGTATTAGTTTTGGGAAAGTGATTTTAATTTCTGGCATAGTTGATAGAATATATGTATTAATTGTGCTTTGAAAGGTTGATTAAAGTCACCTATAAGACTTTTACTCTGGTACAGTTAAGTGGGAATGGGTATGTTTGATTACCGTATCACTTGTTAATAGTTTTTAAATTTTTAGATAATCTACAAAATCCAGGATTAGATAAATATTTTAAAATTAAAGTAGAAAGAATAATAAAATAAAAGTGATCGTAACAGAGGCTCTCATAAGCTAGCCTCCTGGGGTGCCCAAATGCCACCTCAGTGTTCTAATAATTAAAGTCATAGCTACCCCGCTTCTTAACCAACTTCCTGCTCATGTACGTAGAAAGACAGTGGACCGTGGGCCAAATATTTATGTCCCTGCCATTCATGTGGGAGACCTGAGTGAAGTTCCAGGCTCCCTACTCCTGGCTTTGACTTGATCCCAGCCCCAGCTTTTGCAACCACTTGGGGAGTGAACCAGCGCATTAAAGATCTCTCTTGTTTCTCTTTCTTTTCCTCTCTCTCAATAACTCTGCCTTTCAAATAATTAAATAAATTTTTAGAAAATTTATCTTGGGAACATCATCCAGGTGTGCCTATGTTCTACCACTCTTACCTACTGCCCTAGAAGTTATTATTTAAGAATTAGTGTGATGGTGAGTTATTGTTAACAGATTACAGTAATAGCTTTAGTATCATTCTAATATACATAGTGCTTTGGGCATCATGTTAAACCTTTTATGTGCACTATATTTGATCTGTGCAATGTTACTGTAATTATTTTTATCTGCATTATGTAGACAAAGAAACACAGGTCAGGGTTACACAGTTAAAAGCTGATGACCTCCCCTTTTCAGACTTCTGTTGGTTTGTAAGATGTATTTACTTGAAAGAATCAAGGAAAGGAAGACACAGAAATCTTCCATCTGCTGATTTACTTCCCAGAAGACCACAATAGCCAGACTTAAACCAGGAGGTTCATATGGGTCTGCCATGTGGGTAGCAAGGGCCCAAACACTTGGACCATCTTTCACTTGTTTCCACAGACCATTATCAAGGAGCTGGCATAAAAGTAAAACAGCTGGGACACAAAACCTCCTCCATGTGGGATGCCTCAGGTAGTAACTTTAACCCGCTGTGCTATAGTGCCATCCCCAAAGCCTTATTCTACACCACATGCTATACTCCTCATATTCTGAGCAACCTCATCATTTTCTTTTTTGTTAAGATTTGTTTTATTTTTATTGGAAAGTCAGATACACAGAAGGAGGAGAGACAGAGAGGAATATTTTCCGTCTGATGATTCACTCCCCAAGTGATCGCAATGGCCAGTGCTGCCCCAATCCATGGCCGGGAACCAGGAACTTGCTCCAGGTCTCCCATGCTGGTGCAGGGTCCCAAGGCCTTGGGCCATCCTCAGCTGCTTTCCCAGGCAACAGGCAGGGAGCTGGATGGGAAGTGGAGCTGCCAGGATTAGAACTGACGCCCATATGGGATCCTGGTGCGTTCAAGGCGAGGACTTTAGCCTCTAGACCACAGTGCTGGGTCCAACCTCATCATTTTCCTCAAAGGGGTAAGAGAGATGGAGAATTACCAGTCTAACATCTCCTGTTGGAATACAGAAAAAGAAGTTATTGTCACGTCAGATTAAGTATATTTCATTTCAAAATATCAAAAACGTATTTTCCAGTGGAAGGATTAAAACAGTGGAAATATAGCAAAAACCTTGTGATCTATTTAATATATGTGTAATTATGTGCCTTGGCAATTTTCTATCAGATTTTGACCAAGTTTTTCATAGAAACAAAAAGTATAGACTAAAGCAATATAATGCAGTATAGTACCATAGTATTTAGGGGTATGCATAGTATTTTTTTCAGTAAACATTTCAAAAATTTATGTGTTGTGTACTAGAAGATAGGAAAGTAGCAATATTGACAGAGGCATGATTCAGCATTATATTCCCTGAAGGCAAAATAAAACTAGAAATAGAAGCAGAAGTGTTTTCTTAACTGTTAGATGTCATCAATTGAAAAATACACCATTGGGGCCCTGTGGCATGGCCTAGCGGCTAAAGTCCTCACCTTGAACGCCCCGGGATCCCATATGGGTGCCGGTTCTAATCCCGGCAGCTCCACTTCCCATCCAGCTCCCTGCTTGTGGCCTGGGAAAGCAGTCGAGGATGGCCCAAAACTTTGGGACCCTGCATCCGCGTGGGAGACCCGGAGGAGGTTCCTGGTTCCTGGCTTGGGATCGGCGTGCATCGGCCCGTTGCGGCTCACTTGGGGAGTGAAACATCGGACGGAAGATCTTCCTCTCTGTCTCTCCTCCTCTCTGTATATCCGGCTTTCCAAGAATAATTAAAAAAAAAAAAAAGAAAGAAAGAAAAAAAAAATACACTATTGGAGTGGATCTATTAAATGTTCCTGTGAATTAAGATGTCTCTTATGATGCCCACATTCCATATCGGAATGTCTGAGTTCTGATCTTGGCTCCATTCCTGGTTCCTGTTTCTTGCTTATGCACACCCCAGGAGACCTAGGAGGGCTTAAGTGATTAGGTCCCCCTCTTTCCCACATGGGAGACTGACATGGAATTCCTGGCTCTTTGCTCCTGCCTTTGGATGGATCAGCCCTAGTGGTGACAGCCATTTAGAGAGTGAACCAACAGGTGAAATATCTGTCTGTCTCTGTCTCTAGGTCTGCCTTTCAAGTAAGTAAGTACATTGTTGAATGTGCTATCACATATATGCCAGTATTAATATTAAAATTGTTTGCAAAGTACATTAAAGTTTTGAAACATACTAGAAAAGAATAATCATAGTTGCTAAGAAAAATGTGAAGACTAACCAAAGTGAGAATACAATGATACAAATAACAAATTAGCTGTGCATACATAGTTCGCATATTAAACAGATTTTTAGACACCAGTTTCACTAGCAGAGTGATAGAGTGGTATGTAGGAGATGTAATTTTCTCCTGTCACATGGTCAGTTGCCATTGTAATCCATTAGTTAAAAGGATGGGCTCTTGAGCCCAGCTGCCTGCCTTAGACTGCAGCTTTATTACATGGGACTCAGAATGAAAGGACTAATATGTGTGAACTCACGTTAGCTGAGATCTTGCTGGTTTTGGTTATCTCATCTTACAGTTGAAATAATAATCTCTTAAAGAGACTGTATCAATTTTTGCACATGACTTTCTGTTGTTTTTGACAGATGTCATTCCGCTACTTAAATCTGTTGTGAAATTCATTCTGTAGGATAAAAAGCTAAACCCTGTGTTATCTGACCTTCATCTATCTTTGCAGTCACCTTCCTTGCACTTACCCCTGTGAATTATGCTGTACTCCGGAATACCCTTTTTTTTTAAAAAAGATTTTATTGTTATTGGAAAGCCGGATACACAGAGAGGAGGAGAGACAGAGAGGAAGATCTTCCATCCGATGTTTCACTCCCCAAGTGAGCCGCAACGGGCTGGTATGCGCCAATCCGATCTGATGCCAGGAACCTCTTCCGGGTCTCCCACGCGGGTGCAGGGTCCCAAGGCTTTGGGCTGTCCTTGACTGCTTTCCCAGGCCACAAGCAGGGAGCTGGATGGAAAGTGGAGCTGCCGGGATTAGAACCGGCGCCCATATGGGATCCCAGGGCTTTCAAGGCGAGGACTTTAGCTGCTAGGCCACGCTGCTAGCCGCTAGGCCACGCTGCCGGGCCCCCGGAATACCCTTTTGAGTAAACCAAACCATTTCCTACTTCAGAGTCATCTTAACCCTTCTGCCTGAAAAATGTCTCTGCCCACATCCCTTATACATGCAGAGGGGGTTCTTTCCGTGGTGAGTTGGTTTCCTTAGAGAAGCCTTCCTTCAACACCTTACCCCAAATGTTGCTCTCTCTATTGCAGTCCTTTTTCTTCCATAGCATTTATCACAGTTTTTAGTTTTTCCCATTATATGTTTATGTACCCTTTCTAACACCTGGTTTCCCTTCGTGGAAAGAGACTTTGTAACCCGCCATCGCATACTAGAGACATATGTACCCTTCATATGTTGAATGAATGAACACTAACTGTGGTAACATTAATTGTAACCTTTCTGAAAAGAGTCATGAACATATTTTTTAAAAAATATGCATTCTTTTGATGTGGTGCAATTTATTTTTAGTGAACTTGAGAGTATTACTAAAAAAGTGACATCATCACAGAACGAATGGTGATAATAGCAAATTACTGGAGAATAATCACATGTAGAATAGCTGGACAGATTATGTTGAATAAAAGTAAAATTTCATTTTTGTATCTTTATGTCCTAAATCATTGCTGCGTATTTTGGAATTTCACAGAAGTTCTAGTTTTTGATCAGATTCGATATGTCAGAGCTGATCAGTTCTTTCAAAAACGTGGAAAAAAGGTTATCATTGAGTATCTAGAAAACAGACTTGCCGTGAATTCCCCACTTCCAAACAGATATTAGATTTTTATGATATTTGGTCAACCAAACCCTTATCTTTCTTAAAACAGAATTCCCGCAGTCCATTTCCATCAATGTTGGCACCTATAATGGAACCAGTTTGCCATCCCTGCTGTAGGCCAAAATTGTCAGTGAGCTCTGTCCAGCCTGACAAATTTTGGATAACAGAAAACTATAAGAATGGTTGTCTCTGCAGTGCAGGACATTTAGCAAATATTAATGAGTGTGGGGGTTGAGCATAGCAGCAAACCATTAAGACAGTTTAACAAGGGCATGCTCTTTTCATTGCAGAATAGCTTGTTTCTTGGGATAAATAAAACAACAATAAAAAAGATCCCATTGCTTCAAACAGTATTATCTCAGGGATTTATATCACTGTTCAGTAGGTAGTGCAGCATGTCTTATCATCTGTACTTAGCATCATTGTGCTTAAAGATTTCCCATGGTACAATACTTCTCAGTCATGTTGGGCTTCTGATCTAAATGGCCACAGTTAGAGTTTAATGACGTATGTAATTCATCAGAGTGCCACCTGCAAAGTTCCCCATGTTCCTTGATAGTGATTATGTTTGATAGCTTATAAAAATAAGATTATTTATGAGCAAGTTATGACTGTGACTGTTTACTTCATGTATTACCACTCTCTACTTGAAGTTTTGGCTCTGGAGTTAAGAACTGCTTCCAGTACTGATAGTAACAAGCAAAAGTAAAAAAAAATTGTATCAGGAAGATAATTTTTTGGGCTTGTATTTGACTCAGCTGTTTGGATGCCACTGGGGACCACCTATGCCTTGACTGAGTACGTGAATTTGAAATGTGGCGCTATTTGTTACTACTAATGCTCACCCTAGGATGCAGCAGAACAAGTATCCCTGTGTCCCCCCTGGGGACTCCTGGCTGCAGCCTGGCTAGCCCAGGGCCAGCTGTTAAAGGCTTTCTAAAAATTGGTTTTATGGGAAGGAATATTGCTTCAGTGTGTTTTAGTATTTAATTTATGAGGACAAATGTTAAACATCACATCTTTTGAAGCTCTCCTTAATAATAAGCAACAGAAACACTGATAGGAGTAGTCCTGATCATCAGTGTTTTCTTTTGAGCTTTCCATTAGATCAGATTTAGAAAAGAAGAAATTTGAAGTAATCTGTGGACTGATTGAGTTTGTCATGCCTGGTGCATATAGAATGTTACCACAGGAGATGAGATCGTTGTTATACAGTGTTACTAATGCAACACCTACAACCTCTGTTTTACGACTGGTGAACCCAAATCTAGTGTGAATTCACTTAGAAGGAGAAGTAACATGGACTGAAAGTGTCATGTTGATAGGGGGCTTTTAGCTCTTAGACCTGCTTCAAATCATGCAATAGACAATGAATTGCCTAGCAAAGTAATTTTTAATTATTACCTAGTGTTCTGGCCCCAAGTCCCAAATCTAGACTAGACTTTGACAGAGAAAGTTTTCAGCAGTTCATCAGGTTTCAAACTTGATCATAACCAGTGGCTCTAGAATAGAAAACCTACAATAAAAAACAGAAGAGGGTTTTCTGCCTTAGCTAGTGCCAAATGGGCCGTACCTCCCATCCCAGGGCTTGTCAGATCTGGCCCAGCTGCTGGAATGAGTGGGAACCTGTGTTTTAAAAGCAAGAGATATATTCGTGTGTACTATCTGTTTTTGCCGGTTATGGAGGCAATTTTTTATAATAGGAAATTCCCATGCTGAGAAAATTACAGTAAACCACTTCCTCATCTCATGACTTTGGAGCAAGGTGAGGGGTTCTGGGGTGGGATGGAAAAGAGGTAAGTGCTGGCAGGGTAATAGTTTGAATTGTTTATATTCAGAATTCATGTTACCTCTTTCGTGGCTGAGGGATGGCAAATTGTCAACTTTTGCCACACAGCGGAGAGGAAAGCTTCTTTGGAGTGGAAGTGATAGCAGTACATTGTTGTGAAGAGTTGTAGTCCAGTGAAACACAGAAAAGTCACCTGTGTCAGGAGTCCATGGAGCAGGTGAAGATAGACCTGGAGATGCTAGGAACCAGCTTGCAGGAGCCTTGATTCACATTCAAGAACTGAATCGTATTTAGGGATAGTGAGGGGCAGTCAAGATGCAGGTGGTGCTTGGATGGCAACAAAAACGTAATGTGAAAGCATTTACATTTTGAGAAAGTTCATTCATACCTTTATCATTCTAATACTTTTCTTAGTCTTGTTTGTGGGAACTAGTTTTTTTTAACCTGAGTAATCATGATATATATAATTTCGTATCTACTATTTTTATTTAATCATATTATAATACTCTCCCATAATAATATGGAAAAGTAAAATTTTCCATAGAAAAGTAATCATACTAATCTTTTAGAAAGATAACTCTGGCAGCAGTACAGGATGCTGTATGTGATGACAAGAAATTAAAAGGATGAAGAATAAGAAATGTATCTGAGTATTAAATACCTTCTTAAACAGGAAGTCCTGCCCTGGACAGAGTTCTAGCATAAGCATGAAAGTTTGTTCCTGAAGCCTTGTTGTGAATTGAGAGAACACCCTTTGCCCTTAGCCAAATAGAGCCCTGCTTGATTCTACCTGGAACTTTCCTCCCCCCTTCAACATTGCACACTGACTCAGAAATGTGTCATTGTTTTGGCTCAACTGTAAGACGCCTTAGGGAGTAACCCAGTATTGATGGGTTAACATGGTGCACAAAAGCTTTGTTCTGGGCAGTAGCTGCATGTAGTTCACAGGGACTGTTTTTAGTAGTATCCTTATCCTGTTGCCCCAGTGGCAGGTAGGGTGTGTGTGTGTTAGAGATTCTGACATTTTTCTTGAATAAAACATTTTTATTATTATAGCGATGTATGTTAAATTTAAAAGTTGCCACATGGAATTACTTTGGGAATGGTGTATTAGGGAGGCAGTACCAAACTATCAAAGAAAGGGTAGATTCTCTGTCCCAGTTTTGCTAGTTATACTTAGGCCAATTGATTCAATCTGACTAGTGCCTAGTTTTTTTCTTAATTTAAAAGTTATGGAGATTTGTAACCTCTGAAATGTATAAGTTTCTGTCTCAGGAATATCTCAATTTTTTCTTTACTAAGAGCAAATAATAGTTCTGCTATTTGGTAGCTGATGAAGTAACACACTACAAAATACACTACTGATTGATAAATAGCCATCAATAAATATGGTTAGGGAAGCCTGTGAAGTGGTTATCACTGTAACCAGCCTTTATTAAAACACTTAATTTGATTTTGAGGTTATTTTTGGTCAGCACATATGTAATCTAGTCCCACTATTTCATAGAATGGTAGAATTAAAGTTAGACGGAAAGGATAGCAGGAGAGCAGAGGGAAGCCAGTTGCTTCCTTTTCCCTTCCTCTTTTGTGCCCCCTTGAAGGGAGAATAGCCCTTACTAAATTCATAATAGCTAATTGTAGATGACAGTTACTCTCAGATAGTTTAAAATTATTGAAAAAATTACTTTTGTAAAATCTGACTTTAAATTTAGCTTCTGTTTTTAATACAAACCAAAAAGGACTTTGTCAGAAAAGTTCCTGTTAGCTTACTAACTTTAGAAATGGCCATTAAAAATCTCTATAATTTACTTAAACATAAATACATCTTTCCAATTCCAAGAAGTGACTCCTTGCGTATAATTAAAGAGTGGGAAGGTATCACAACACAGTGATTTCTGTTACATGCTCCAGGGGAGAGAAAACAGGCTGATGAAAGTACCAGGAAACACCTTAACCCTCCACGGGGAAGGCAGTGCCATGTTTAGGCCACCCTGAAACTTGCATACATACCACTTTGCATTTATACACATACACTTTTTTTGGTGACTTCTGTATTTGATCTTAATTTTTGAGTAAATGAGGGCTTTTTAAAAGGTGGATTTATGTTATATTGGCATATTGTCTATTTAAAAGAAACCACTACTGTCTACTGAAAAAAAACACTATTTTGTTTCCACAGAAACCTGCTAATATTTTAGTTATGGGTGAAGGTCCTGAGCGAGGAAGAGTAAAAATTGGTATGTTATATCTTTGATAAGTCACAGTGTAGCACTCTTGTAAAATCTTTGCAGGCAGCCATATCACTTATAATTCTTGCTGTAATAATATGCATATATTCATGTAGTTCCATATGATCAGAGGCATTTCTAAAGAGTATACATAAAAGCGAAAAATGTTTCACACTCTTCTCAAAAGGTGTCAGACAGTCCTCAGAGACTGAAGTGTTCAGTTACGACACAAGCTGTGCAAGTTTCCTAGAAACCGCTGCCTTCCTTAAACAGAGCCTGGGAGTGAGTGGTTTCTGTTCCCGTTAGAGGCCAGCTTCACCTGGTTCACAAGGGCATACAGCGTGCTAATGATTCTGCCATCAGTCCTGTTTACCCAAACAGGACTAGCTGAGAACACAGACTTTGTTGCCGTCATCTAGACTAGTACTTACCTGCCCTAGAGAAGACCCCAAGGCCTGATAGGAGCAGAACTAGTAGGCCTTTGCCTGACAGGGAGGAAATGGCCTGGCATTCTCTACCTTGTCAGGTGTGCTGAGAGCTCTGATTTCCTACATGTCAAATAAAATTTTATCCATTTTTAGTCTGATATTCTGTAAGGATAGAATTAAACTTATTTATACAACTAGTTGTTTGTTTTTCATTAAAATCATTGTCATTTCCCTATTGTGTTTGTCACATATTTAGTTTTGTGTGTGGTTAGGGGAAATGTTATAACTGACTGTTATAGGAGTATCTGACAATTTCTGATTTGTACATTTTGATGTGAATTAAAAGTGTCAGCTGGTGTGTACCACGTCACCAAAAAGAGAAACTTGGTGTTCTGAACCCCTCTTACCTATCCTTCCTCATAAACTCCCCTGATCTCGCTCTCCACTTCTAATTAGACTTTTGAAATATTTTTATATGAAGTTTACAGATTTATACTCATGAGAACTTGATGGACCTCAGCATACTCCATGCCAGTGGCTTTCTCTGAGAACCAGGCCTTGTCAGTGCCTCTCTCAGTGCTAGCAAATGCCCGTTCAGTCCTTACTTATGCTTTTAAAGGAATCTTCCAATTCAGTTTGGTGGCATCAAACTCAAACACATTCAAAGCATGCAAAATAGAAAAGTCCAGCCAAGTAATAGCTCCAGATGTGTTCTTTGTATGTATGATTTGGGGGAGATTTACATAATACATTAAAATAGTCTAGTTTAGACTTGCACTTCTGTGTAAAATGTATGATGTTGGCAGGATTGGGTGATGCTACTTCTTAAAGCATTCAGATTTCATTAAGAAAATTTTCTGTGAAGCATTATTTGGTTTTCTGACTCGTGGTTTTAATGGCTTGCCACATTTTGGATTTTTATTTTAGTTACATGATAAAGTTGATTAGAATAGGCCCGCCTTCATTTAGAGAATGCGCATTAGGAGAGTAAACCTTATCTAGAGGTGAGTGAGGTTTGGAATCATTGAATAGGTGGTGTGAACAGCGCCCATCCATCCTGTGTCAGGCTAAAACTATGTGTAATGACAGTATAAGTGATACTGTTTGGAGAGGGAGAGAAAGGATAAAAAAAAAGTTTTTGCCCTTATAGATTAGCAGGATGAACAGCCATATCCAAGTAACTGCCTTACTACGTTTACCTGTGTTAAATGCCAACAGCCATGTAAGCTGTAGCCCACCTCTGGGGTATGAGTGTGTACCTTTGTCAAATTAGCTTCTTTAACCTCAGCTTCCTCATCTGAATAAGGTGAATTAGGTGACCTTTAAAGTCTTCGAACTTAACATACTCTGAAGCCTTAAAATTGGCTGAAATTCAGCCCAAAGTAAATGGGAGAGATAGTGATGTTCATTATGTTTAATAGTTTCTGATGAACTAACTGCACCAGTGAACAGCTTGTCATTGCAGTTAATGGGAAGCCTTACTGTCACTGGGTATCTGATGAGTACAGAGTGGAAAGGCAGCTCCATAACTCTGTCCCCAGTGGTGCTGTGACAGATGGCAAGAAATCTGCCACAAGGAGTGGGGGAACTCTAGACCTCCAGCAGCAGGGCTGGTCTTCCACCTCGCTGAAGAGCTGGGTGTCAGTAGTTTGGTGAGAATGAAGATCTCAAACTCATTTGTATTTAGACTTCTAAAAAAGTTAAGATGTTTTGTGGCCTTTTTTCCCCCTGAATTTATCACATCTTTGGTATCTTATAAATCACAATGTTAAAATTAGACTAATCAGACTTGTAAAAATCTGTTTGCTTACCAGTATTATTGATTTTTATTTTACAGCTGATATGGGCTTTGCCCGTTTATTTAATTCACCTTTGAAGCCTTTAGCAGATTTGGATCCAGTGGTTGTAACATTCTGGTATCGTGCCCCAGAACTGCTTCTTGGAGCAAGACATTATACCAAAGCTATTGGTGAGTAGAACTAATTAAAATTCATGACTTTATGAAAGTTTCCATAAAAGTTGTATATTTCTGTGTATTTTAAAATAAGGTAATATAGCAAATTACAGTAAGAGCACTAACTAACCCTGAATTCTGCTGCTTACAGTTAGCCTTAGGGCTGTGTGTCTGCACATCTGTCTCTGCATTAAAAGATAGACCTTTAAGATTTTTTAAATAAATGGGATCATACTGTGCATTCTATCTTATTAAATATTTTATGTAAAAGTTTTAAGCTTAACTTGCAAAGCAAAATAAAACAGTAAGCATTTGAAATTCTTGAATTTTAGACAAATACTTCTTACATAAAAAATATTAGCTACTAAAAGATCTCTTCAAAATTAAAGGAAAATGATTATGAGAAAGAAATGTGGGCATTTTGAACACTTTTTAGATCCATTCTGCCTATTTTATAGTACTTGATGCTCTTTTATGTCCTCTGACCCCTCCATTTTTGAGCCCCATTGGTCACATCATCTGCATTTCGGCAGTGTTTACACTTTCTTCTGTTTGCTCATAATGGCCCTTGTTGTTTGCACTGTCAGTTATATATTATATTTACTGTAATGCTCGGCCACCATAGTACTTTTACCTCTCCTCCATTACTGACATCTTGATTCTGTTTTCTTCTGTTTGGTTGAGTTTGACCGAGTTGAATTTTTTTCTTCTGTGCTTTTGTTGCTTCCTCGCGACCCCCACCTTTATTCTGTGTCCTTACTGCCTCCTTCCAGGGGATCCTCCAGTTTGCTCAGATACCCCCCCATTGTCTCCTGCATCCAAGCTGCTAATGAAGCCCATGGCGTTCCCTTGTTGTCATTTTTCAGTAAATTAGCTAGGTTTTTTTCCCTTTAAACAGGACTTCTGATCCTTACATTGATCAATGTGTATTGTGTATATTTGGACATGTACTTGGCTACCTAGTGGGCACAGTTAAAGTTCATGTCCTAGATTTGTGCAAAATTCTCCATGTAATCCTTTGATTTCATCTGTAGAGTTTCTGTTTCTTTTTCCTAAACTTGGTGCAGATGTTCTTGGATTTGGGCTTTTCTTTATAGGTCTTCTTTTCATTTATGTAACTTGTTCTCTCAGTTGTTCCACTTGGTAACTCTTGAGTGGCTCTTTGTATGTAAGAATCAGGTTGCAAAAATGCCCTTGAAAACTCTGTGTACATAGATCATGAGGCTTATAAGCTGGGGGTCCAGCAAAGAGCAGCCATTTTCTGGGGAACCCTAAATGCCAGAACTGCAGATCTTTCCTCGGAGGACATTCAGAGTCTTCGAGCGTCTTTCAGCTTCCACCCTTTCTGTACTGGCAGCCCCGGGTTAATGGTCCCAAGGGATGGGGAGTGTGGAGCCACCTATTTAAATTGCATATCTTGTCCTTGATGTTTGCAAGTACAAAAATCATTTCTGGAACTATAGAAAATACATCTGCTTTTCCCTGAACATTAGCACTAGGCCCTGAGTCTGCTTTCAGACTGTTGTGTGTGTCTTCTGTCTTCCAGAAACATTGTTGTATGCCTCTGTCTAAAACAGAATGTCCATATGTCTGGTATTTTTTTTAATTCAGGGCTTGATCAAAGGGCTTGTTTTAGGCAGAAATTCTTTGATCACATAGTCTGAAAATAGTTTCCTACCTTCCTGCTCTCTTCACTTTATTGTCTTCATCACCAAATAGCCTCTCCAGCCCACTGACGCAGATAGACCACTGTGAGCCAGTCACCACTGTGAGCCAGTGCCTTGATATAGAATTGTCTTTGCTGAACAAATGAGTGGGTCTTCTCCCTGACATTCTCTTCCTCTTTTTCTTTACTACTTTGTTGTTATTTTAATGAATACTCAGGAGCAGAAAAGGAAAATTACTTGTGATCCTTCCCTTTTGTTTTGTTTTGAATCCAGCATCTTTTCCAAAAATCTTTGTAAACTGTTATTCATTGGGGTGTCTGCAGTCCATCAATTTTGATACCGGATGTGTGTCACAAAGCCAAACCACCAGCAGTTAGAAAGTTAGATTGTCTTATTCCAGTGGATGTACCTTTTGGGATAAGGGAGATCCTTTAAAACTTAGGAGAAACATGTGTGAATGCAAATTACAAAAGCCTTACTCCTAAGAAGTTTACGATTCAATTGAGAAAACAATATGAATATGTACATAAAATCATTTTTTTTCATCCTTGAACCCTGGAGTTAGAAAGGATCGCCAGGGGACAGTTGTTTGATAAGACATTTTACCTGCTTGCTTTATTTTTTGAAAATGAGAATTTAGCATGAGTCATGCCTCAGGTATCCTTCAACTTTGAAGGGTTCATGGCTTTATATAGAAACAACTGCCTTCTGAGCCAGGGTGATCATAGAGGCGTGAACTTGGCAGCAGCTGGCTAAGACCAAGGTCTGCACCGTTTCCTCAGCAGTGGTGATCTCCACCCATCCCCCACATCCAGTATACAGATGTTTTGCCAACACCAGTTGTGAAGAACACTTTACTTTTTTTGAAACGTTGAGTCAGAAAGTTAGGATATAGGTATCTTTCTAATTTTTGTTTGTTTGAGAGGGAGAATTTACTTACCATTTTTAATACAAATTTTGACAAGTTGGAATCAGGAAATATAAAATAGAACTTCTTCCTCTATTTCAGTCTTCACCACACAATCCCATTCCTTCTGCCTCCCACACAAGTATGCTAAAGGTCCAAGAAACTGCTCAACTGGTTCCCCACACCGTTAAAGCTACTTGCAAGAATTTAGCTGTCTGATAATTGCAGTGTGAACAGCCAGTGGAAGAACCTTCATGATTGAACCATATGTATAATTTTCTGAATATATTCATTTAAGGACTTCACAGAGAACAGTGAAATCTGTTGTTGGACTTCAATGGATAAAGTTAAGCAACTAAACTGAAAGATACATGAAGGAGCAAAATTTAGGGAAAATAATCTGATCTGAACCCTTCAAACTGTCTTCTCTTTACTATGGAGAGGTTATCGTGCTGTGGTAATTTATTCAACGTACAGAGCTGTAACCTGAATGAAAATACCAAATAGTAAGGAAAATAGACCAGTAAATATAATTCAGGAACAAATTGTGGTCCATTTTCGATGTTTTATATTTTATTTTATAATTTTTTGTGGGCTTTGGGACAGGGATTGAAAGAAAGGAAGGTTTCAATCTCTAATCATCACTAAAGCAGTCTTGAAAACTTTAAGTGTTTGTCCTCAGATAGCTGAATGCCGCAGAACATACGGCATTCTGCAGTGTGGGAAATATGCAGCAGAAGAGGGGAAAATGAGAACTTACTGTTTTGTCGGGATAGAAACTTGTTGTCTGGACACCTGTTTGAAATGTTTTTGGTAATTCCCTTCCTCCAGTTTGAGTACATGAAGCGAGCCACTTTTCACTTCTGCTCTTTGCTTAGCTCAGTGGCTACATGTAAGCAGGATAGATTTTGAGAAGTAAATGGGGTCTGTTTGTTTTTAATTTGGAAAGCCTTTTTGGAAGGAGTTAGGCAGGTAGGTTAGCAGAAAGGAGACTTTTCTGTGAATCTGACAGTCTCAAGGTTCCCGGGGGAAAATTAGGAAGGAGAGACTTATTTGTGGAGAATTAAAACTTTGAAAGAGTAGCCCGATTTACTGACTGAAAATTCATGATTAACATCTGGGTTGGGATTTTAAAGAAAGGAAGGGTGGTAAACTTGATAAAAATGACAGATGATAAAAGATATTTAAAAAGAGGTCACTAGAGGTTTTTTTTTTCCTTTTTATTTGAAGACAGGATAGCTTTAATGATAGCTAAACTATTTACCTCTCATCTTCGTATATTTTAGTTTTCTCACTGTAATTCTTGATAGCTAACCAGGTAAATTAAGTGTCTTTTGGATATAGGATGAATAGAGTTTTAAATATACAAAATCACCCAGTATTCCATTTGGTCATCCTGCTTTTAGCTTACCTGTCTGACTACTGAGATTGTTAAAGGCCAAATCTATATGTAAGAATAAAAATTTTTAAAACTTGTTGCATTTAATTTGAAAAAGAGATTGATCTTGTATCACCTGGTTCACTCCCTTAATGACCTCAGCTGCCCTGTGTGGGCCAGGTAAAGCCAAGACCCAGGAACTCCGTTTTGGTCTCTCACACAGTGGCAGGGGCCTAAGCGCTTTGCCAGTGGACTCTTGACAGGGACATTAGCAGAGACTGGAGCGGAAGTGGAGCTCTCTGGCGTGGGACTGGCACATGTATAGGGGATGCCCTCTTTGCTCAGACTGCTCATTACACCTTGAAGCTGTGTGTTTCCCCCCCACTCCAGTTTACCTTCTTTTGCCAAAAACAACAGTTTGTTGTATAAAGAGACTTGAAAGTTTGAAAAAAATGAAATTAAAAAATAAGTGTATTTTGAGGTGAAAATTTTGAAATTCATGCAAAAAAGCTTATGTAAACTGTGTACACATACTCTGATTTTTTTTTTGCACCAAAATGAACTTTCAATTCTGTTTTTCGAAGAACTTTCTGAAGTCCCCTCGTATTTATTAAGACTTTTCCATACAGTAGAATTGGCTAGGTTTGATAATAACAGTGTAATCTTCAAGTAAATAAATAATTTGTTATTCTGAATTATAAATTTGAAAATTTTACACCAAATCTCTGTGCTCCAGTTTTCAGAATTTAGGAATTTCCTCCCTCATGTACTAGTTAAGAGATTATTAGCAACATGCTTTAAAAAAATCAGCTTTAATTAAACAGTGATTTTTCTATTCATCTTTAATGTTTATTTATGCTGATGACAAGTGTTGAGTAGATCGGGCAGAACCCATTTCCTGAGTAGGTAAAATATGTGCCCAACGTTGGATTTAGTGTAGGGAAGTTAATATTATCCTTTTAGGGATTTGCTAAAAGTAGAACTGGAATATTTTCAACCTTAAATTCTACATTACTATATTGAACTTGTCTTTATTAATAGTTCTATTGATTTCAAATTTAATATGAATGAAAGTAAGCCTGTAAATTATGAATGAAAGGAATTTGCTTTTTGTTGTATACAAAGAAATATATTTCTGAATATGTAAATAATTCCTATGAATTTGTAGTCTGAAACTTAGTACAAGAATGGTGTTTTGCTCTGTATTTTCTTATAGTTGTTTGTAATTACTCAAATCTGACATTGCTGTAGCATAAACAATACTTTGGAGGAGTACTGTTCATGGACATGGTATTTCATGAGAATGTTTGAGATCAGGAACTGTCCTTTTCTTGGAATTGCACCTTGCTGATAGTGTTACCAGCAGGGTGATGACTAGACTTCACAAGGAACCAAGCAAGAAAGTGTTTTATCACAAAATTTCTGTTTGCTGCTTTTGTCAAGGCCCAACTTGAAAGGCTGTTTGGATTTTCTGTTTAATTTTGTTTAGTTTTGTTTGTTTGTGATTCCCATGCTTTGTATACAGCTTTGTATTTATTTCATAGATAAGGTACTGTTTGGGGCATTTAAAAAAATCACCGAAAATCCAGCTAATCAGGTTTATTAGGCTTGCAGTAAATATACTGTGTGGGATGGAGGTATAATAGGGATTGAAGGATTGGGGTGTGGGAGTGTGGGGGTTATTTACAAATAATGTTCCCTGATAGTTATAACTGCTTAGGAATTAATATGACCCTTAGGAAAGAAAAGAAAGACGAAAAAAACTCCCCACCAAAATAAAAATGCATTTTCTTTTGGAAAGAACCACTTTATTTTCCTCCTTTCTTTTTCTTTTTCCTTTCCTTTTTTTTTTTCTTTTCCTTTTTTTCTTTTTATTTTAAAGATATTTGGGCTATAGGGTGTATATTTGCAGAACTACTAACGTCAGAACCAATATTTCACTGTCGACAAGAGGACATCAAAACTAGTAACCCTTACCACCATGACCAGCTGGACAGAATATTCAATGTAATGGGATTCCCTGCAGGTACACATTATGTTTCTGTTTTTGATTTTAAATTACTGCTGTTTGAACTTAGATATCTCCATTGGAAAGGTATCTATTTTTACTGATGAAAGCTATTTATACGTGATGCTTTTGTTTTATTACTTGTATTATGAAATATTGGTAGAAATAGCAAAATTTGTAAAATTCACATGAGTATCAGTATAGACATGTTTATGGATTTCCTGAATTTGCAAAGTATGTTTTTGGCTTTGTTTTTCTTTGTTTTGTTGTTTGCTGTTTGAAATGATTCAGTATTTGCAATATCTGTATTAAAATGGTGTTTTCAGTTTCTACTAGTAGAAACTATAAATCAGATTCAATAGAAAAATTTTTTATTGTAACACATTTAATACCATCACTTCTTGACATTTGAGATCAAATTAGGGCACTATGGATGTTATTATATTGGACATTTCTGATCTCTAACCCTCATCTTTAAAAGCATTCTTTTAAGTGTTCTGTTGGAACAGTCAGAGTGAGGATTAAGGCATTACACTCCTTTGTTTCACAGCAGGGTTCTTAGGTGTCCAGTTCCTGTCCTTCCATCTCCACAGCTCCGTCCTGTTCCCTAGACAGAACGCAGAATGGCAGTTCATCATTTACCAGAAACTGCCCAGAGGTGCAGGATAATGATGGATTGTTTAAAACATGGAATTTTGACATGTCTAGGACTTAATAGAAATTGTTTCTCATTAGGAATATTTCTCAGGTCACTATAATCTAAGTCAAAGATAGAAATATCTGGGAGTTTTAATTCCACATTCCCATGTAAAGGTGTTAGTTACCAGTAAATGCAAATTAACAATACCGTTATCTTTTTCCAAACATGGTCAATGGTTTTAGGAAGATGACTTTGTTCTGATGGAATTTCTTTTATTCACTAAATATTTATGAGTAGCTGCTATATGAGAGCACTGTTGAGTAAAACATTGATACAGCAGGCAGCATTCTTGCCCTGGTGTGGTTTACATTGTAACTGCTGTTAAGTAGAATGTTTAAAGAATAGTTCCAGTCTGAACAGATACAGAAGAATGGCCTTTCCTTCCTGCTTCTGAATTTGTTGGCTGTTTGAAGCCCACAGGAATGTAGGGATAGTGAGTGCCTGCAGTGTGTCTGCGCAGTTAAACAAGGGCCCTGAGGAAGGTGTCAGCGTTTACGCTTGATAAGCTGAGGCATAAGAGTCCATGATGAGTGCATGACTGTAACAGATGCAAATTATATTTTAACAAAGACTAGTATGGCAGTGGTTTGTAAACAGGGAAACAGACCTCTAATCACAGCCGTGCTGAAGGTGGAAAACAAGAGTAATGAAGGAAAATGGAAGTCACAGCTTTTTACGGGAACTCTGTAACAGAGAGAATAATCTCAAGATTTCTACCTCGAGGAATTGACAAAATAGAGAAATTAGGGAAAGGAAAAAGTAAGGAATGTAAGTGGATATTTAGCTTACTGAGCACTGTGATATCTATGGAGGACAGGTAGCAAATATTTTTACAGGTGACTTTAAAGAAAAGCAAACCGTGAAAAGGCCACTTAAAAGTTAAAGGTGCACTTAAGCACACAATGCTATATGCCTAGTGGGCTTTCAGGAGGAAATCCTTGGTGAATGAATTATGGAGAAAGGTTGTCTAGCATGAGTTGTTAAAGCAGCTTTTTAATACCAGCAATATGGATTAGTTTTACCCTCCACCACTACCACCAAAAAAGTTATTTGGTAGTCAGGGGCTTTTATTTAGTGTTAGATAATGTTAATAAAACAAGTCAAGGTACCAGGTAATTGTTAATATACTGGTTCTGTCCTGCCCTGTTCTGGTAGGAACAGTTGTTACTCACTACATTGATTGCTGGTGTAAATAAGGAAACATATTTAATAAGGTTAAAGTGGTATGGTAGCACAAAGTTAAAAGCCACTGGGGTGTTGGGGGCAGGGGAGAGCTTAGTTTTCTCATTGAAGATATGCCTGATTTAACCAAGAAACTTAGTTGAAAGGGAAAGATAAATCATTTTACTAATAGAAATGTGACTGTTTAATAATAGAACTAGAAATATTGATTGATTCTTCCCTAGCCATGGAAATTGAGGCAACTTACAGTAAGGCATACAGAAAGTAGAAAGCTTAAAAATGTACAAGATTAACAGCTGTATAAGCTGTTTGAAGGGATAAAGAATTGTGTATTTACAGTTCAAGGTGTTTAATGGAACTGAACATTTGTTTGAAGTCTGAGCATTTATGGAAGTTAAAAGAATAGGAACTGTGGTGAAAATGGAGGCAGTGTCATTAAAATTCTCGAGAATAGGAACCTAGGCAACATAAACATTTATCAATGTGTTTCACAGATAAAGATTGGGAAGATATAAAAAAGATGCCTGAACATTCAACATTAATGAAAGATTTCAGAAGAAATACGTAAGTTGGGAAAAAAATAGATCTTTTGTTGGTTTTTGCTTCTCCAGAATACTTAGTGTTAAGACTGAGTACTCAACACACTCAACATAACATCTCTGCAATAAGTAACTTGATTTATAAGATGCTTAAATGGTGCTAAAAAGAAAATGACTAATATTAGAACTGATTTAGATACAAAAGGAAAAATCAGTTCTTCCTGTTATTTACTGCTTTCTAGAAGTTAGGTATCATTAATATCACTGCTAAAGAGATGAGGAACTAAAATAAACCCTTCGGTAGCCACTTGCCTACTCACCCTCTTAAACAAGTTGTACTCATTTTACCAAGAAGTTATTTTAAACAAGTTGAACAGAAAAATGGCTATTGCACTTATTTACAAAGCAAGGCCAGTGGTTGAAACAGTCTGGCTTATAAACCCACAGCAAATGTATTTTAAAGTTACTGGTAAAGATCTATTAAACTTTTGACTCAGATGTTGTCTAAAATAACTAAGAAAAAAGCTATTCAGTATGTTATTCATGAAATTGTCTTGATCTGGCATCCATTCACAAAGTGACTAGTATAAATAGTGAATGGAACTATAAAATTAATTTAATGACTTTTTATCCTGATAAGTTTTTTTTTTTTTTTTTATGCTGATCAAAATGATTCGCTTTGGAAGAACTTTAGCCACTGTAAGTTTCCTCACATCTAATACAGGTATTTCATAGTATTTCTTTTTCAGGTATACCAACTGCAGCCTTATCAAGTATATGGAGAAACATAAAGTTAAACCAGATAGTAAAGCATTCCACTTGGTAAGCATTAGTAACAGTTTTAATGAAATCCGTTTCCCCTGAATTCAAAACCACCTGTTCTTTTGAGTTGGTTTATTTGATCAGTACTCACAGAATAATGGTTGATGCAAAGGTCTTATTGATATCCAGGGAAGACATTAAAATATTTACTTTTCCAAAACTGTATATGATCTTTTTTTTTTTTGTATTTGAATTTCTTTTTTTTTTTTTTTTTTTAGATTTATTCATTTTATTACAGCCAGATATACACAGAGGAGGAGAGACAGAGAGGAAGATCTTCTGTCCGATGATTCACTCCCCAAGTGAGCCGCAACGGGCTGATGCATGCCGATCCGAAGCCGGGAACCTGGAACCTCTTCCGGGTCTCCCACGCGGGTGCAGTGTCCCAAGGCATTGGGCCGTCCTCAACTGCTTTCCCAGGCCACAAGCAGGGAGCTGGATGGGAAGTGGAGCTTCCGGGATTAGAACCGGCGCCCATATGGGATCCTGGGGCTTTCAAGGCGAGGACTTTAGCCGCTAGGCCACGCCGCTGGGCCCTGTATATAATCTGATGTATGTTTTGTTATTAGATTTTCAAAAGATCCTATTGTGGCATATCTGTCAATACCACTAAAAATTATATTTGTATTCGTTGTTTTTGGATTGTTATTTTTAAATTTCAAAAACCTCCAGGAATGTATCAAAATAAAATAGTTGCACTATTCCAAAATAATTTTTGCAGACTTTCTGGTGTTTTAACTCTGGAAAGATTCTTAAAGGTTTTAGCACCAGTGATGTATCTCCAGGGGGTGGTATGTGGCTTTTCACATTGGAAAGTGGGAGAGTACTGGTCAGTGTAGAATGGAAAGATGGAATGACCTAGAATCTGTGAGTGTGAACACTTGGAAGGTATATGTCTGATGAGGTTGCCAGCTTCAATTTGTTTGCAGTAATATTTAGTTATAATTTCAGTTTTATGTTTTCAAAAAAATTTTGATTATAGTGTATGAAAGGGGAGCTTATAGAAACAAGTTATATTTTGTGTGGCTTAAAATTCTTTGAACTCCTGACTGTTTACTTTTTTATTTATTTATTTTTTTTTTAATTTTTTTTTACAATCTTTACATAGTTAATTAGGGTAAAAAGGTTCAAGGGCTATAGGAAAGTGGGTAAGACTATTATTCCCATATTGTTTCTTTCCTGTTTAAAGGGGGGTATTGAGGGAGAAGGCCCACCCTATTTCCCACCCTCCCCAGGTCCCGGATGTAGGGCATGCTCCGAGAGTCTTGATCAGGGGGTTTTGATAGTTCACGCATTATGAATCGCTGCCAATCTTGCCACTCCAAGCACGATGAGGTCTTTGAAGAATCTACTGATTGACATAGTCCATCATAGAGTTTCCGTTTGTCCCATATTTCGCTGCCAACATATAGCTGAGATGGTTGATTGACCTGTCTTCTGTCTTTTCTTGGTTAGGGTTCTGAGTCAGCATTTCAATTGTAGAGATATCTGAAGAAATCTTGTCTGAGGTGTTCCCATACCAGATTCTTGTATGTACTAGCAAGCACAGGGTCCGGCACAGTCCATTGCCCTGATCAGCTGGTGGTTGCGATCTCTGGGTTGGTTCTGTTTTCAGCCTCGACTTCCACTGGAATCAGTGGGTATTGCAGTCCAGCCTGGTTCCACCCAGCACATACTCGGCCCTCGCATAAACCAGTGGGAGCTGCAGCCTAGTTCGAGCGACCCACAATAACCCCCACCAGGCCCGCCCCCTACCCTGGTTTGCCAGTATGTTTAGCAGTAGTCCAGTCTGTCCCACACCCCATTCGGCTCTTGTACATGTCAATGGGTATTAAAGCTTTGTTCCATCTAACTAGCTCCAGTATGCAGCCCACACAGATGCTGTTGGGTATCTGTCTAGCTACCCCAGCCTCAGTCCTGCTTTTCATGCCATCCCGTGGAAGTGGTAACCCAAGAGAAAGGAGCCCACTATTTCCCTCCCAGGCCTCTACCACTCCCGGATTATGCACTCTCCAGGTAGTTCTGTGGTTTGACTTTGACTTGACAGAACTAGCCCCCAGTGCCAGCTTCTGCCAGCTGATGCTGTGGCTAAGCTCAAACAACCCTCACCCACTCTGATTTTGTTTGCACCAGTAGGAACAATCAGCCCAGCCTGGCTTTTCCCTGATCTAGGCCAAATGAGGCCCACAGGTGTTGTAGCCCTGCCCAGTCTGGTCTGCCCCCATCCCAGCTCACGCTCTCCAGTGGGAGTAGCTGTCCAGCAAGGGAACCCCCACTTATTCCCTTGCCGGCTCCGCCCCTCCCATCCTGGTTCTCACGCGTGCTGGTTGGGCGCTGTGGTCACATCTGGTACAAGCAACCTCACCTTTTGGCATTCTGTATTGTGCACTAATTTTTGTTACAACCAAGCCTGACTTGACCCACACTGTTCTGGTGGTTGGATTTGCCAGTGGATGACAAGAACTGATTCAGCCTGGTCTGCCCCCGACCCATGCCAAATGTATGCCAGTGGGAGACTTTCTATGGCTAGATCTGGGCTGTTTCCTATCATGTTTCTTGTGCTTACCTGCCGGGTCTATGTCCTGCCAGAGGAGTTGCCCAGGCTCCTCCATCAGAACCTCTCCCAATGCCAAATTTTGCGCATACCAGGGGGCTCATGAGACAGCCCTACTCGGTTCACCTCCTGTCCTAGCAGGAACAGTGGCTTTTCCTGACTGGCCTTCAATCCAAACTGGTCCTTGCTGTTGGATGTTTCAGCCCAGCCTTGGCTCGTCCATACCCACATATGGCTCACACATGGCTCAGTAGGGATTGAGACCTTGCCTCGTCCATCCTACATCTACTCTGGTCCTCCAGGACACCAGAGGGTGTTGGAGTCTGACCTGGCTCGGTGCATCCAATCCCAGTCCACACTTGTGCCAAGGGAGACTACAACCGTTTCCTGATCAGAATGCAGCCCCCATTCCAGCCCACACGCCCCTTGGTGGGAACCTCAACCCAGCTAGGGTTGTCCCCTTTGCTCCCCAGCCAGGCCTGTTCCCAGCCATAGATTATACGAGTGCCAGTGGTTGCTCTGACTCAGCTTGACTCAGACCATCACCTGTCCCAAGCTCTGCCTTAGACACTGTGGCTTAGCATTCCTGGCTCATGCAAACCAGTAGGTTCAAGAGCCTAGCTCGGCATGACCTGTGCTCCATCCTGGTCTCTAGTTTTGCTTGTGAGCTAAGGTTTGCTCAGTCCTGCCCGGTCCACCTGTTCCATTACCAGTTGAGACATTACCCAGCTGTTGGAGCTGCTTTGCTCAGCTTGTCCGACCCGCAGGTCTGGACCACATGTTCACCAGCTGGGGCTATGACTCGCCAAGGGAGTTTCCCAAGTTCCTCCACTTAATCCACTCCCAGAACCAGTTCTCATACATGCCATTGGGTTTTAGGCCAGTGTTTGGCATAGTTTGGCCTTCCATTTGAGCTGGTGAACGTTGCAGCCCGGCCCATCCCACACCCTATTCAGTATGCACATTTGGGTGCTGCTGCCTTGACCAGTCCAGACTGTTGTCGGTTCCTTTACCTGTGATTGATGGCAGGCTCCTTGGTCACACCTAGCTTAGTCCATCAACACCCCAACCCTCGAGCTAACCAGTGGGGCTAGAATTTCTACAGAGTTTGGCCCACACATCCCTCACAGAATACCCCGGATATGGTTCTCGAGTGCTAGTTAATGTAATGGCCCTGCTTAATGTGACCCTTCTCCTGATCCATCATCATGTCAGGTAACAGGATATGATTCTGCTGGACAAGCCCCGAGCCTTAGCTTTTGCATGGACTGGTATTTGGTGGTCAGCATTGTTCAGTGATTACAAGTTTTTTAAAGAAAGAGTTACTGTCATTGGGAATCTTTACGATTGATTAATGTCCTAGAAGCTCAGTGGGTTCAACCTGGAGCTACCTAAGCAGCGATTCAAAGAACCAAAACTCCAGAGCTGCCCGGCTGGGTGGCCAACAGGCGGAGCCTGGCACCAGATGGCACACTGGCCGCCCGGGGACAGCTCACCACATGCACATGGTGGCTGGCGTCTGGGATGGAGGCATGAGACGCCCTGTCCTAAGACCCACCAGCAGCTGGGAGGCTGCAGGAAATTTAAACTCCCAGGCCCAAGGTCGCGCCCCTCCCCAATCCCATGCACCACCCATTGAGGGCGGGGGGTGGGCCCTGGACCTGCCCAGTCACGGAGACCTCCCCCTTCAGTGTACTCGCCCGGAAGAGAGCAGCCCCTGGAGCCTAGGCAGACCTGGGGACAGCTCACCACGTGCACGTGGTGGCTGGCATCTGGGATCCAGGCATGAGATGCCCCGTCCTGAGACCCTATTTGTTCACTTTTCTTTTTCTTTTTTTTTTATTCATTAATTACATTGTATTATGTGACACAGTTTCATAGGTACTGGGATTCTCTCCACCCCTCCCCACACTCTCCCCCCATGGTGGATTCCTCCACCTTGTTGCATAACCACAGTTTAAGTTCAGTTGAGATTCCTACTTTTCTGTTTGAGAAGCGGTGGCAGGCAGGATTGGGGAGAAGAAGATGCAGAGAGTACTGCCATGGATTAATTTGCTCCCAAATGCCTGCAGCAGCCAGGGCCTGAGCTGGGCTAGAAGCAGAAGGTGAAAACAGCCCTGTCCCTGTGTGCGTGGCAGAGGCCCAGTTCCTGGACCCCTGCCTGCTGCCGCCTTGGGCTCCTTAGCTGGAAACTGCAGTCAGGCTCTGGAGTTAAGCGTTGTGAGATGCAGGAGGCTCAGTGCCGGCTGCTCAAGTGTTTCTGAATAGAAACTGTTTTATCTTGAAAGCATTAAACCTGTTTTATTGCAGCCAGGCCACTTGGCAAGCATTTTTTGCATTTCTGCTTTTATTTCTGTTTTATCTGTTTCTGCTTTTGTTTTTATAACTTCTTATTTCCTTGTGTTATATTTTATAACGTTTCATATTTCATTATAAGCAATATTAAAAGCAATGCTAAACCTGTTATACTATTCAAATACTGATTTGTTTTAATGTACTTCTAACAGGACAATTGGAAGGCTAAATTAGATCCTTCAATATTAGACTTTTTTTTTTAAGATTTATTTATTATTTTTACTGGAGAGGCAGATTTACAGAGAGAAGAGAAAAAGAAAGATGCAGGATCCAGGATCCTCTTTCCAATCTCCATTGTGATTGCAGGGTACCAAGAAGTTGGTTCATCCTCTGCTTTCCCAGCAGGGAGCTGGATGGAAAGTGTAAAAGCTGGTACGTGAACTAGCACCCATATGGTGTTCTGGCACTTGGAGGCGGAGGATTAGTCAGGTGAACCATTGCCCCAGCTCCCAGAGTTTTGTATTCTAACAAAATAATGATGGTGGTGGTAGAATAAAAGTCATGGTTAGGAGGAATTTCTCTGCCTATTCCCTAGTTCCCTGCTATTCATTATAGTCTGTGATTCCGAATGATCACCACTGAAACTCCAGAAGCAACCTGCCTCGCTGTAACTATGGATGATGTTTCCTGGAGTGACCTGTCTTCACGGGTGACTGTCTACAATCGTCCCATCTGAAGCTCTCTTAAAACCCATTAAAATTATTGGGTATTATAAATAAAAGACCAGAGGGGTTTTTGTTTTTGATTTTTCCGCTCAATCCTAAAGATTATGCTTCCACATAAATATTAGATGTTTTAAATTTGAATCTCACCATCCCAGTATTTTATTTGCATTTTTAAAAAAAGGATGTATTTTCTTATTTGGAAGGCAGAGTTAAGGGGAAAAAAAGCGAGAAAGATACATAAATAGAAATCTTCTATCTGCTGGTCCACTTCTTAAAATTCCTCCAGTGACCAGGTCTGGGCAAGGTCAAAGTCAGGAGCTTCATTGGATCTCCCACCTAGGTAAAAGAATCCCAAACACTGGGGCAGTCTTCCTGTTCTTCCCAAGCAATTAGGTAGGGAGCTGGCTTGAAAGTGGGTCATCTAGAGAAAAAATGATCTCCTTCCTATATGGGATGCCACTATTGCAGCTGGCAGCGTTACCTGTCAGACCTGGATTTTTAGTCTGTTAATTTGTCATCTTCCACTGAGTCCCAGTGTGTCTGTTTGCTAATTGGTTTTCAAAGCATGATCCCTTCTCACCAGCATTAGCGTCACTTGTGGACCTTGGGCATCGACCCAGCTTCAATCAGAAACTCCCAACAGTTTGTTTTAGGAACCCTCCAAGTGATTCTGATGCATGCTCAGGCTTCAAAGACTGCTGCACTAGATCAAAGAGGATAAATCAAGAGCCCTCCATTTAATAAGCTATATATTGGAATTAGATATTCTGGGTCATAGTCTTCAATGAACTGTTTTGACTGAAAGTACTAAATGTTTAAATTAGTGTAGCAATAATAGTAATAGTGTAGGGCCTGGTGCGATAGCGTCGTGGTTAAAGTCCTCGCCTTCAATGTCCCAGGATCCCATATGGGCGCCGGTTTTAATCCCGGCGGCCCTGCTTCCCATCCAGCTCCCTGCTTGTGGCCTGGAAAAGCAGTTGAGGACGGCCCAATGCTTTGGGATCCTGCACCCATGTGGGAGACCTGGAAAAAGCTCCTGGCTCCTGGCTTCAGATTGGCTCAGCTCCTGCTGTTGTGGCTGCTTGGGGAGTGAATCATCGGACGGAAGATCTTGCTGTCTGTCTTCCTCCTCTCTGTACATCTGCCTTTCCAATAAAAATAAATAAATATTATAAAAAAATAGTAATAGCTTATACTTACATAATGCTTTCTTTGTGTCATGCAACACCCTAAATTGTGTTCTGTGTATCAACTCATTGAATCCTGAAGGTAAACCTGTATCTTCATTTCTTTTTTTTTTTTCTTGATTTATTATCAAAGAGTTTCCTATTGATTTTTTTTTTATTAATTATTTTGCATTATGTGGCAGTTTCATAGGCTCTGGGAATCCCCCCACCCCTCCCTGCGCCCCTCCCCCCGGTGGATTCCTCCACCTTGATGCAGTATTACAGTTCAAATTCAATCAAGATTCCTTCCTTGCAAACGTATACCAAGCATAGAGTCCAGCTACTTATTGTCCAGATGGGTTGTGTATCTTCATTTAACAAATGGGGTGAAAGATATTAAATGAAGAGCTGTCCAGCATCCCTCAGCTTGTAAAAGTTGATTCAGGATTTAAACTACGCAGTCTCCTTTGAGAGTCTGTATTCATCACCACCACTCTGTACTTTTCAGGTCGTGTATCACCGTATTTGTTAGACTAGTGTAATAGAACTGTTGATGCGGGTCTGCAGAGTTCAGTTGGGCAGTCAGTAGCCAGGTGCAACTCTGGAGCTCTCAGAGTGTAACGGATGTGACTCAGAAATGGATTTTTAAATTTTAATTTGGTTTTAATTAATTTTAATATGAATAATTTCCAACATCTAGTGTATTATTTGTTATGACAATTTTTCCCTTAATAGAAAATACAAAAAACTTTAATCTTATTCTAAATTCATAAAGCAGCTAAGATAGCATTAGTCAGAGATTAATGATTTACAATCAAAAGTGTTTAGTTTTGTGAGAATCAGGTGAAGTTATGGGAATGATTACAGTGTAAATTAGTTCTTTTAATTATTGGGGGATTTTTTGTTCTTAATATGGGAGTGTAAATTTTAGTAATATTAAAAAATGCCCTGCATAGGTGCTAAAAGGAAATTCTAAAAATTTAATAATAATGCTTTAATGATTTCAGCTTCAAAAATTGCTTACTATGGACCCAATAAAGCGAATTACCTCAGAACAGGCTATGCAGGATCCCTATTTTCTGGAAGACCCACTTCCTACATCAGAGTAAGTAAACCATATGGATCTTTTGTTTGTTGGTTGGTTTGTTTAAATGTTTTAAGTTTTTCAAAACCATTGGCAGTACAGAAATACGAAGATTCTGTCTGCTGATTCACTCCCTAAATGCCTATAACAGCCTGGGTTGGGGCAGGCCACAGCTACAAGCCTGTAGCTTTGTGTAGTTCTCCAGCTTGAGTGGCAAGACTTCAGCCACATGAGCCATCATCACTCCTACAAATAGGGATGAGATTAGCAGAAAGTTAGAATCTGGAGTGGAACTGGGTTTCAAACCCAAACACTCTGGTATATGATGCAAGAACCTTAACTGATGTTTTAACCTCTAGGTCACACGGCTGTCCCTGTGGTTGATGTATTAACTTACTGGTTGGAGCCTACTTTGTTTTAGTTGTTAACTCTGGTTGCTACTCCTTCCATTTGCACACCCAAGGAAATTCTTAGGACAAGCAACAGTTGAACTCCACTGAAAGAAGTGTCATTTAAAGGCATTCCTGTTTATCTCTTGCTTTACGAATTCCTGATCACATTAGTTTGGGCCCTGAGCCACTTGTTCAGTGACACCTTATGTGCATCCTGCAGTTGCCTTAGATTCACTGAGTTTGTTGATTGCTTTTAGTTACTGTTTTGCACTTTAATATTTCAAGAACCATTTTCCGATTTGTGCTTCCTATACTATTTTTTGTTTGCACTAGTAGGGACAGGAGAAACAGAAATTCAAATGTGTAAAACTCACATCCTAGCTGAAATCTATATTTTGGTTGTACTAAGAGTGATACTGGGATAAAAGAAGAAATTTGAGTCTTGGTAGATGATTGATTATTTATAATGTAGTGAAAGGCCCTCAGGTGACTTGTTATAATGTGACTTAATTAGAAGAAAAAACTTTGTCATAGTTGTATGAAAAGTGCTTATTTTTGCAAATATAAAGATCATCTTAAAAGAGGAAAATGAAAACTGACAAGTAAAGTATTTGAAGTACTGGGTAGCCTACCAGAACTCATTTTCTTTTTGTTTCTTATGCTCAGTGTTTTTGCTGGTTGTCAAATCCCTTACCCCAAACGAGAATTTTTAACAGAAGAAGAACCTGATGACAAAGGCGACAAAGTAAGTATTAAAGTACAGTTGGCAAGGTTCTTGTTTCTTGAAGGGTATATCTTGTTCTCCTTCTGAGTTGAACTTTGTTTTTCTGTTGAACCACTTGAGAAGAACCAGCAGCAGCAGCAGGGCAATAACCACACCAACGGAACGGGCCACCCAGGGAACCAGGAGAGCAGTCACACACAGGGACCCCCTCTGAAAAAAGTGAGAGTTGTTCCTCCTACCACTACCTCAGGCGGACTCATCATGACCTCAGACTATCAGGTATTTCAGATTTATTATTGACCTATCATGTTGGTATTTGCCTTTGGATTTCACGACCTTTGGAAAATGGAGTGTAACTAAGAAATACTAACCAGTGTGGGGCAACACACTGATACCAGGTATCACTGGCATGAAAAAGAACAGCAGGGAGGTGATAGAGGGAGGATTTAGGCTTCTGACCCAGGAAGACTTGGAGTGATCAAATTCAAATTCTGAAATTGGACAAGTAATGGAATATCTCCTTACTTTTGTTTCTCCATGGATATAAAGGAAGCTGGGAAAACCTGTCTTGCAGGTGTTGTCAGATTGGACTTGATGTGGCTTAGTCTCAAGGAGCTTGATAAATGCGATCTGTTGCCTTGAAGCAGTGGAATGTAGTGGTTAAGTGCACAGGCTTTGAGATCCTGGCCCTGTCGCTCATGTCTCTAACCTTGAGTTCAGGTGTGTGTAGTGATATCATATGTAAAAATGTGGGCAGTGCTGTGGTTGATTTGGGGGTAAATGAGATAATGTATGCTAAGGCATCTTGGCCATAGGTGAACACTAAGCAGATGATGTGTTACTTTTGTCATTAACGTTCTTAGTAGTATTCACAGTATGCAGAAGCACTTCTCAAGGGTGGTAGTGGTTTGGGCAATGCTGTGGTAACAGCTGAATGGCTCACCATGCGCCATGCCAGTTGTTACACTCGGGATGAAATATACAGTCTCCTTTCCATAATTGTGTCTCCACGAGGTGAGGGCTGTCTTTGCCGCGGCAGGAAACAGAGGCTCGCACATAGTCCCCCAGCCAGTCAGTGGCCTACCTACCTAGGACTCAGACCTAAGCAGAGTTTGCTCTGTTGCATTGTCAATTCCTTAGTGGAAAGGTCTGTTTTGAAAATTGCATCCCTCCTTCTTTTCTCTTCTTATTCTCCCAATCCCAACTACACTGGGTTTCAGTGCAGGAACATAAAACCTGACCAGTTAGAGTTATTTACATACAGAAAGGGACAAGAAGAGCTTAGAAAAAGAGTAAGTTTCCAGGTACCTGCCACTTTGCTTCAAGAATACCATATTTGTCTGAGTTGCTTGGAGAGAGGGGGTCAGCGCACTGTGGGAGTCTTGGTTGGCGTGAGTGTGATTCTCTCCCTGCTAGCTACCAGGGACTGGCGACTGGGGGGGTGGAGAGTTGCCTCCACAGTGGTTCTTTCCCCTCCCCCGCAGTCTGGAAGGGAAGGGAAGACTGCATCTCTTTTTGCACACTTCCTTAGAAGGGAGGAGAGCAGTGCCTGACCTTGATTTCTGAAACCGAGAGGATTGTGTTAGACTGCTCTGTTGGTGTTACCTGTTATTGTTGGGACAGGTTCTCTAAGTAATTTCAAAATAGGATTTTAAGTGCCAACTCCAAAATGTTATTTTCTTAAAAGTGGTAGAATTTAGAATTGTATGATTTATTAAATATGCTTTGAAAGAGAGAAGTAAGAAATTATGGTTAATCTTTTATGGTGTTTGTCTTAAAATATAATATAAGAGATGTGGGAGTAGAAATGATTCTCTAATAGATCAAAATGAGAGAGCTAGGTATTATCAGTCTTTCTTTGTACCTTCTAAAGAATTGAGAATACCATTTTTATTTCAGTGGGTATATTTTTAATTTTGTTCATAACATTGTAGCAGAAAGTAAGAGTCAGTATTTTTAACGAGCCTACGAATGGGTCAGCACTAAAGGAATTAGTTGATCCTCTGATGCCTTTCCTTGTTATATTCAGTTTGATTCCTTGGTCGTACATAGGTATTGGAGTAGGGCTTTCTGTTGATGAAGGAAGCACAAGAATTACTTTTGAATTTCTTAATGTGTACAACACTAAGTTCTTTATATGTGAACATCTCAGGTAAATGGATTATTATTTATCCAATAGGTATAGAGCTGTCTAAAAGGGGTTCCTGCTGTCCTCGTCCCCTAAAAAAAAGTATTTCTACAGAATAATCAGACTTAGAATATTTGAGTTTCTTGCTAAAGAAGAGACGTGAGATTTTTGCATTTGAATTCTGAAGCTAGTCCTAAGCACAAAGCTTTGCTGACTTCATTAAACATTTCGACCACTCACCTTCACCTCAGCTTTGCTGCTGGCTTGGGGGTCCCACTACTTTTAGGAATGTGTGAATCATATTTCTCCCTCATCTCCTTTGCAGCGTTCCAATCCACATGCTGCCTATCCCAACCCTGGACCAAGCACATCACAGCCCCAGAGCAGCATGGGGTACTCAGCTACCTCCCAGCAGCCTCCACAGTACTCACATCAGACACATCGGTACTGAGCTGCGTCGGAATCTTGTCATTGCACTGTTGCTAATGCTGCAGGGCTGACTGTGCAGCTCTCCGCGGGAACCTGGCATGGGCCGTGAGAATGTACTGTACAACCACATCTTCAAAATGTCCAATAGCCAAGTTCCACCACTTTTCACAGATTGGAGTAGTGGCTTCCAAGTTGTACCTATTTTGGAGTTAGGCTTGAAAAGAAAGTGCTAGCACAGTTTGTGTTGTGGATTTGCTACTTCCATAGTTTACTTGACATGGTTCAGACTGACCAATGCATTTTTTTCAGTGACAGTCTGTAGCAGTTGAAGCTGTGAAATGTGCTAGGGGCAAGCATTTGTGTTGTATGTGGTGAATTCTTTCAGTGTAACAACATTATCTGACCAATAGTACACACACAAAGTTTAACTGGTACTTGAAACATGCAGTATATATTAACTCAACAAAATAACTAAGACTCAAAGTGAGATTATTTTGGTACACCTTTCTTTGTAGTGTCTTATCAGTGGGTTGATTCATTTTCTGAATTAATCAGTATTTTTGACCAAGACCATTGCTTGGATTTTTTTGAAAGTACAAAAAGCCACAGTTTTTCCAGAAAGGTTTCAAGACTCCCAAAGATTAATTTCCAATTTATGAGTTTGTTTTTATTTTCAATCTATGACTTGACTGGTATTAAAGCTGCTATTTGATAGTAATTAAATATGTTGTCATTGATATAAACCTGTTTGGTTCAGCAAACTAAAATGATTGTCATAGACAGTGTTTTATTTTCCCTGTTGGTGTTGCTGATTTGTGAGCATGCTTTAAGATGAAAAAAGCATGAATGATAACTTCCTTAAAAAGGTGCGGCATCCAATTCAGATATTTTGTCCTGATTTTAAAGCTGGCTGGTGTAGTGCTGTTAAGATTTTATTCTGTTAAATTTCTTTTTTAAAACTTGTCCGCACGTTGTTTAGGGTGCCCTTACTTCAGCAAAGGAGAAAGAATAGGAGAGCCTTAGAATTTTTGAGGAAAAAAAAAACCTATAACATACAATGTACTGTATCAAACTATTTTACATGAATGACACAAGTATTCTGAATAAAAAAATTGAACATTGTTTTAAAAAAGGCAAGGTGTTATGTAATAAATTTATTTTTCATAAATCAAAATATGGTGTCAGCTGTATTTTTTTCTGTGCATAGATGTCCCGTGATAAGTCTGGTCAGTTGCTTTCACAAGAATCGTTGTGTGTTCTGTGGGGTGTTGCCATGGATTGCTTCTCTGGTGTATTTGGTACTGTAATATATGACAGAGCGATGTGTTTAAACTGAAAGATACCCCCTGAAGCCATTGCTTGCTCTAGTCTGTGTCACATGCAGAAGGCTTTGACCCAAGTTCTATCCTTATTCAGTACAATATACAGAAGCTGCCAAGTAGTATTTTTTCTTATAAAATTTCATTTCATTCACAGAAAACTATCATAAAATGTTTTAAGAACTGAGGAATCTTATTACTGATGATCTTGACCTTTAACAGTCAAAGATACTTTTTAGGAGCTGAATTTGTACTCGCATTTGAAGTCTGGCCCAGTTCATTCCGAAGATGCAAAGACCTGATCTGGAACTTCCTATGGAGAACATAGGCGCTCTCCTATGACAACCACAGTTAACTTTCCTCCCCATGCATTCTTACATCCCTTCCACACCAGTTATCTTCTAGTATTTCTCACTGCCTTCACTGCAGTAAGGTTAAAGCTTTAGAGGGTATGAGGCTTGTCTAAACAGTCTCCCCGACTCGGCCTAGTCCCAGAAGTTGATTCCATAGTGTTAAGATGCAACATGGAATCTTCATTGATGCAGCAATCTGAAAAATAGATTTTAAGAAAAACAGCTCTTGGATCACATATCCAAGCTATTCTAAAGATTGAACCAGCAGTACAGCTAAGAGATTTTCAGAGGGCTTGCCCAGTGGATACACCACCTCCTCTTCTAAAATAAATTTCCAAAGGCAAAACCTGTTTTGATAGAGTCCCCGAGGTCTGAGTTCTCAGTCTGTGTGCATTCACTCCTTGAAGTGAGCCCATCAGCTCCATGGTGTTGAACATTGATGACCTCCAAATTGATATATCCCAGCTTCCCTTCTCCCTGAGCTCCAAGTTTTTATATTTAATTGTATCTGTGACAGATACAACTACTTCCACAATCCTGTTCTTCTTAATCCCATTTCCTGGCTTTATTTTCTACATAGTACTTGGCATGCGGGCAATAGTTTCTCTAAGACTTTCTTCCCAGTAGAGTGGAAACTCTGGGAGAACAGAGCTACCTCTGTATTTCCACCTTATTCTCTAGTTGATATCATGTCAGACTTGGGACGGCGAGAGCCTGATGTTCTCTGAACTGTCATCCCAGACCGATCTGTCTCTGATTGGTCACTCTCTAGACTAAATGGCTCCACACCCACTCAGGCTGCTCAGTCCACCTTTCAGGCTTGGACTCCTGAGTGGATGCCACCTTTGCAGTGGGCCAGACCAGGTGGCAACCTTCATGCTGTCATTTCACACACACTTTTCCAACCATTACAGTTGCAAATCTTACCAGTCCTCGCTCTGAAATACAGGGATGACCTCTGACTTAAAGATGGCTCCTCTTGATCTTATAATGTTACAATAGTCATATAATTCAGTGGAAATTATATTTGGAGGTTTGAATGTGGGTTATTCCAGCCAGATCCTCTGTTGGACACTGGGCCACCATGGTAGGGGCTGCAGCTGCCACTCAGTTCTCTTGGTCATGAAGGGATCTAACCAAAACTGTACAGTGTGCAGTGTGGCTCAGCTACAATGTTCAGTGCGTTAGGAGGTTCAGTATATTTTCCAGTTAAATTAGGGTGTGGGTTTGTGGGGATGTGTTATAATTTCCTAGATCTAGGAGCATCTGTATCTCGAATGGTCTGTCCATACCACCTTTACTCTAACCAACCTATGCCAAGCTACAGTCACCTCTCTTTCTACTTCTAGGGCAATCTCCTGCTCCCACTTTTGCCCTCTCCCCTCTGCAAGCAATCTAAGTGAACCCTGTAACGCTGCAGCAGCAGTACAGCCAGTATCCCCGCAGTGCATCTGCCTCGAATCTTCCCTGTGCCCAGCAACTCCTCGCCTCCTCTTCCTTTTTGCTGCCATCTGCTCCACCTCTCCTCTCTGTCTACCTCATTCCCCCTCCCCTGCTCCTTGCTGTTGTGCTGTCCAGCCTAGCATGCTGTTGACTGAACACGTGTACACCTGCTGTGCTGGCTGCCTCACATGCTGCCTCTGGTAACACGCTTGCTGGAAGCCGTCGTTCCAGGTCTGTGCAATCTTCTCATCCTGGGCAGGTTCTTCCTTTCCCTTGTTAACGAAGCGCCGCTTGACCCCAGTCCCTGTGCACCAGCCTCCTTATTCCATTTGCCCCACTCTTCCATTTGCTTACTGTGTCAGTAACCTCTGTGCTAATTGATTTTTTTTCCTCTTGCAGTTGAAGAGAAACTGCAGGAGGGTGGTGTCTGTTACAACAGCCCCAGCAACTGGAGGAGCAGCTTACGGTAGTCCTCTGAAAGAGTGAGTGATTGTGTGACTTGGTGTTTGGATGGCAAATAGTAGTGCCTCAAACTGGACATGTCCTACATATGTGTCCCCCCCCTGCCCCAGAGAAGCCTTTATTTTTCTGGAAAAGAAATTTTATGAGAAATCTTCCAAAAGGTCATAGTAAATACGTATTGTGAAAAATGTGCACAGATTAAAAAGATTTTTCCCCAAAACAAATGTTATGTTTAATTTCATGTTTCACAGATGTTTTGAAGTGCCCGTGTGTTTCACACCACAACTGAGATCTGAGAAGACAGCTGATGATAGAATATTCTTAGTGTATGCACTTCAGTTATGTGCACAGCTTCTAAAATGCATGCAGTCTAGCAGGAGCTGCTGCTTTGTATTTCACTTTGTGTTTATCAGTGCTTCCGTTTGCTTCTCTACATTTTTTATACCGTCTTCTTTTTTGGTCTTTTATGTTTTTCTTTTAAAACAAAATCCTAAAGTATAGAACCCATATTCAGTGTTCTTTTCCTAAAATGCCAGGAGTCTTACAAATCATGATGCTAACCATAATCCAAGTGTATTACTTCCAAATTTCTGATGCTTGGTAGCCTTGGAAAGCTCAACAATTACTCTTCATTGAGTTGCCAGAGTAATAAGGATCAGGTGTTACTTTGTGGTAAAAAAAATGAGATAACTGAATTCTTCCTTCTTACCAGATGTAGGTACCTCCTCTTAAAAATGGCTCCACATGGAACTTGCCCCACTGCCCATATGGGATGCCAGTGTTGCAGGCGGAGCCTTAGCCCAGTATGCTGTAGTGCAGGCCCCCAGCTCGTTTCTCCTAAGAAGAGATGGTAGCCCACTGGGAAAAGTTTCTTAGGGGAAGTGGGGACTGAAGTGAAGCATCGTGAAGAACATTGAATTTGGAGATAAAGTCTTAGATCTTGGCCTTGCCAGTTTCTGTCAGCAGGACAAGTCATTGAACTTTTCTGAACACCTGTAAATAGTAAGAATCATCATAACTGGGATACTTTCACTGGGTCACAGATTCCATAATCCTCTATCAATTCAGCTGTCCCCTAAAGTAGCACTTGCTGAACACTTGCCCTGAGCCAGGCCCTGTGCCAAGTGTCTGGCAGATTCTTTACAAATTTCCATGAGGCACCCGTGGCCCATTCCCCCTTTTTCACAGATGAGGAAAAGCAGTCGATCGGTAGTATCATAAATCTGGGTTCGGACCCAGCTCCCTCATTTTCAAGGCCTCAGAGGAAGTATTACACATGGATGTCACACTCAGGCTAGTGGCCACTCCATCATGAATGCAAGAGTGTCCCCTGGGTAGATGTAGGCATCTGATCCAGGAGTTCAGGTGCCACTTGGCTGCCTAGGTGCAGGTCCCTGCTCTGCTGAGCTCCTGGCTTCCTGCTCAGGCAGACTAGAAAGAAAGCAGTGATGGCTCAAGGAGTTGCATCCCTGCCAAAGGACCTGGATTGAATTTTCAGTGCAGCTTGAACCTGGCTCTCAGTTCCCGGCCTTTGTGGGGTTGGGAAGTGAACCGGTGGAATGAGAGCTTGCACTGTCTCTCTCCATCTCCCTTCTCTCCGTCTCCCTCTACTTGTCCCTGTCCATCTCCTCTTCCTTTCCCTCTGTGTCTCCCCCCTTCCCCTGAAACAAAACATGGGAAAGCGCACTGGGCGTGGCAGGAAGCTGCTGCTCGGGATGCTCACATCCCGTATCAGAGTACCTGGTTCTAGTTTCAGTCCTTTTCTCCACTCCGGTTTCCTGCTAATATGTACCTTGGGAAAAAGCAGGTGCTATCTTAAGTAGTTGGATCTCTGCTGCCCATATGGAAGCCATAGATTGAGTTCCTGGTTCCTGGCTTCAGTCTGGCACAGCCCTGGTTGTTGCAGGCATGTGGGGAGGGAATTACGGGGAGATAGCACTCTCTTCCTCTGTCTCTTTGCCTTTCAAATATGTGAGCAAAAAGTTTAAAAAGCAAAGCACAGGAGCCAGCATTGTGGCATGGTGGGTTACCTGCAATCCTAAGTGAACATCAGCTGGTTTTCCAGCTGCTGCACTTCCCATCCAGCTCCCTGCCATTGCTCCTGGGAAGGCAGTGGAAGATGACCCAAGCACTTTGGGCCTGTGCCACCCATGTGGGGGACTCAAAGCTGTCTTTGGCCTTGCCCAGCCCCAGCTGCTGTACTCATTTGGAATGTGAACCAGTGGATGGAAGATCTCTGTTTTGTTTATTTGTGTGTCTCTTTCTCTTCTGCCCTTCACATTAATTAAATAAATAAACTTATAAAAACAAAGACATTTTAAGAAAGAAAAAAAGTATTAAGGAAACAAAACCATGTCTGGGCAGAACAGCCTGATATGAAATTAGTAAATTATAGGCTACCAATGACTGTTGTCTTGTATGTAAATAAGGTCTCTGGTTAAGCGTATTTTCTTGGGGTCAGCTTTATGATGGTGCAGGTTTAGTTGCCCCTGTGACACATCTCCTATGAACACCTGTTTAAATCCTGGCAGCTCCACTTCTGATCCAGCTCCCTGCTAGAGTGCCTGCAAAGACAGTGTAAGATGGTCCAAGTATGTACTGCATGCGAGAACCCCATGGCGTTCTAGGCTCCTGGCTTTGGCCTATCCCATCCCTAACTGTTTAAGGACTGAACCAGCAGATACAGAATCCCTGTGACTGTGTCTCTCCCTGTCTCTGTAACCCTGTTTCTTAAATAAATATTTTAAAAATAGTAAAATGCGATTTTTAAGTGTGTTCTCTGCTTTAACTTGCAAAGTACAAAAAATTTGCATTTTACTTATTAATAATTTGTTAAAAGCATACTCAACAACTATAATGAGTTTAAAAGCCAATGCTGGTAAAATAGACCCTAAAATCAGCTTGATTAATACGCAATCACTTTTTTCCTTGCAGTCAAGTTTCTTCATTAGCAAAACAGATGCGAAAATGGCCAGGCAATAATTTTCTCTGATTTTTGTTAATCAGAGGGTTTCCCCTAGGTGTCTTGTCTGTCTTCTTGATTGGGTGGTTTATAAAAGAAAGAGACTTGTTTTGGTTCATGGTTCCAGGAGCCTGGAAGTCCAAAATTGGGTGGCCACACTGCTTGGTTTCTAGTGAAGGCCTAGGGGGCTTCCTGTCACGGTAGAAACCAAAGGACAGGCAGGCATGCGTGAGAGGAGCGGGTGAACAAGAGACTCCAGCTAGGTTGCAGGCTTGCTGTGTGACGGCCTTTTTCATGATGCCAAACACACTTGCCCAGGGACAACATCAGTCCCTTCATGAGGGTGAGGCCCCTGTGACCTAATGACAGTTGAAAGATTCCACCATTTGCCAACATCATTACACTGGGGACCAGATCAGTGCAAGAGTTTGAAGTGAGGGGTAAACGGATTCAAATTATAATCTTCCATCCTTGGTCCCCATGCAATCCAAGACTTGATTATCCTATACCAGATGTCCCAAAGCATCAACTGAAAAGTACAAAATCTCACCTGAGACTTTAGGTGGACACCTTTCAGCTGTGTACCTACAAACTCAAACTAGTTGTCCACTTCTAAGTTGCAGTCATAGAGACATATGGCAAGCATTCCCATTCTGATAGAAAGCAGAATAACCGGCCCGAAGGAAAGCCAAAACCCAAGAGCACATACCTGTGTCTTAAAGCTTCCATGTGCTCCTTCACTGCACATACTGCCTGTTTGACACACTGGGTGGAGTTTGGGGCTCCAAGGTCTCAGGCAGCCCCTAGCTCCATGGTATTACTGGATTTAGCATACGGAGCTGCTCTGTCAGGTTGAACTGATCTGGTGCCCAGGCTTCCATCGTCACTGACATTCTGGACTCCTCATGGCCTCTTTCCCCTGGCTGCAGAAGGCGTTACCTCAGTAGGGGCTGTCTGTTGAGGCCTTGTTCCAGGGGCAGGAATTTTAAAGAACGTTCTTTAAAATCTGGCCTGAGGCTCACACCACAACAGTTCCCACCCCATGCTGGTGAATGGCTCCAAGGCTTACTGCTCCGGAGCTGTGGGCCAAGCCACACGTGGGAGTGTTTGACCCATGGTTCTAGCAGTCTTTTACTGTGCCCATGTGTGAGGAACAGTCATAAGGTGGAGAGCCCTGGGCCAAGCCAGTCCTCAGAGACTGCCCTGCCCTCCAAAGCTCAGGAGCTGGATGGATGGCATTTCCCCGTTATCCTGACGGGTAGCACCTGACTGCCTTGCATGTATTCATTCTCGCCTCTTTAATAAATGGCTGCTTGGACACACTTTTACACACTCTGTTGTTCTTTAAGTTTCCCAAATCCTTCTACTCTGCTTTTCTTTTACTTAGAAATTCTCTCTTTACCTCATTCCTTTGTCCCCCAAACTCGAAGTAAATGGTTAAAAGTAATCATGCAGCCCCTTGCAAACATGGTGTAGGAAATCTTCTGCCACATTCACCAGTTCATGCCTCTTAAGTTCTGCCTTGCATAAAGCCCTAAGAGCTTGACAGACCGTGCAGCTACGATCTTTGCAGCTGTAGGTCATGGATGGCCTGTAGTGCAGTTCCCAATGATCGGTTCCTCTTGTCAATCTGAGCGCTCGCGAGAATGGCCTTGGTTGTCCACATTTCTAATAGCATTCCGTTCCCAACCACATCGATCATCTCTGAAGCTCCAGACCGCTTCAGCCTTCTCATCTGATCCCTAACCAGAATGTCCTTAATGCTCTGCTTCTGCCATTACAGGCTTGTTTGTTTGTTTTCTAGTGTGTGCTTCCAAACTTCGTTCCCTATCTGTTACCCTGTTCCAAAGCCACTTCCAAATTTTCAGGTAACGTTATAGCAACATCCGACTTTCTTGATAGCAATTTTCTGTTTTGGTCCGCTTTCTGTAACAGAGTTATCTGAGACTGGATAATCTTTAAAGAAAATACATTTATTTTAGTTCGCAGTTTTGAAGGCTGGGAAGTTCAAGGTCTGGGTAGTCATGTCTATCTGGCTTCTCGTAACAGCTTAGTGCAGCTTCTGCTCATGGCAGAAAGTGGAAGGACAAATGGACAGGTGAGTTAGCATGTGTGCAAGAGAACAAGGGGAGAAACCATCCTGGCTTTATATCAACCATTTGCATGGTAAGTAATCCTAGTATTCCATCTCTAATTGCCTATCAAAGTTTCCAGTATCTCTCAACCATTGTATTGGGGACCAGATCACCAATGCATGGATTTGGGGAGGGGAGAAACTCTGCTCAAGCCATAGTAATATGCCAAGTGACATTGGCCTTCTCTTGTGCAGCCCTTCAGACACACTCCCTTCCTCTAGCCACTGTGAGGGTGACTTGCTCTACCTGCACCCAGACCAAGTTCAGACAGGTGCTTTGCCTTAGGCTTATGTCAGGTATCTGCTCTGGCAGCTCTGATATTGTAAGATAGAGTGTCTCCTGTGAACTCAGGAATAGTCAGGATAAGAAGGCAAGTGAATGGCTTGTAGAACTTCTCTTTGACCAATGGATAAAAGGAATCAACAGATAAATCCTTCCTCCTCTGGTCCCCAAAGGAAAACAGCTTGGAGATTTACTTGCTAAGACATTTCAGAAGTTACAGAAAAAACAGGATCCGTTGCACATAGTGCTATAATGTGTCTTTGTACCGGATTTCCTTTTTGTCTCAGTCTCCCCATTATCTCACACTATTGCTCTCCGAGATCACATGTACAAGTATAACACCTGCACACATCCTTTATCTCAGGCCCTGCTTTAGGGAAGGTAGATCTAGGTTAAGAAGTGTTTGTATTCAGCAATAGGGATGGTCATTGTGACATCCTACGTTGGTTGTGGTACAGCAGCTTATGTCGCTGCCTGTGACGCTGGCATCCCATATCAACACCAGTTCAAGTCCTGACTGCTTCGTTTACAATTCAGCTCTCTGTAATGAGCCTGGGAAAGCGCTGGAAGATGGCTAAGTACCTGGCCCTTTGCTACCCATGTGAGATACCCAGATGGAGTTCCAGCTCCTGGCTTTATTCTAGAGAGTGAATCGGCAGATGAAAGGTCTCTTTCTCACTGTGTCTCCTCTCTGTTCCTTTGATTTTCAAATTAAAGAATCAGTCTTTAAAAAAAATTTAAAAGTATTCCACAATTTTGAAAAAACCCTCCTGGCTGGCAAGAAGTAGCATCACAATTTCCCTGTGTTAGTTTGGGATGAGACAGAGGTGAAAGGTGACACAATACATCAAACAGCTGCTGGAGTCCTTCGACAGTATGGGAGCAGTGCTAAAAAGACTGGAATTGGCTGACTTTTGTTGCTAACTTTGGAAGGCTTGAAAGAATGGCATGCTGAGGTTAGCCAATTATTAACCTAAGGCCTGATGTGAAAGTGGGTTAGAGTGTGTGGCATGTTCATGCAAATTTGATGTAAACACAACCAAGTAATGATTCCAATTGCAGCTACTGTGCCAGATGCCTCGCCTTTACTGAGACAGATCAACAAAGCTGCTAGCACTTTGTGGCTTTTGATGTGACAAATGCATTGTTTTCAATCCCCAGCAATAAAGATGATAAAAAACACTTTGTGTTTACAGAAGGGCAATGCTCCAACTTCTCTCTTCCCCAAGGCTACATGAACTCTTCTGTTCTTCTTCACGAAATAGCCTGCAGGAGAGTGATCTCAGGAATTATGGGAGAATGTGAGTTTGCCCAAAATCCGCCTCTCCACCTCTCCACACTGCTGTACTGACAGCAGTGTGAAAGGATTATTCCAGAACCCTGTAATTTATTTGAACCCTTGCAGTTTCCAGGGCTTGGTTGGTGAACTGCAGTTGATTTTAGCTGCCAGCTGGAGAATGGCGCAACTTTATGGAGCCATGATGAATAGTAATGACCTTGTTCTCCAAATATTGAAGTTGTGAGTTCTGACTGTGGGTTACTACATGGATCACTGACTGGTGGGCAAAGAGTCTAATCAAGGCACATCACCTGAAGCAGCTTCCAGCAGATTTAAAAAGTCATTTCTATTTTTCTGGAAATCAAAATTAATTTAGAAAGCCACCATGCATCCACAGTCTGATACAGGACTCAGCAAAGACCCAGGGAGACATCAAGCCTTAATGTCAGATCCCTAGTACAGAGACCCCCTCCAACAACACCAGCAACAGAAAAGCAAATTCCAGGAAGAGATACTCTCCAGTTCCCAGAGTCTCCACATTAAATGTGCATTTTTTGACAGAAAAGTCAGAAGTCATACAAAGGAATAAAATAATCTACACAAAATGTTCTTGAAATTCAGATATTGAACTTCCTAGACAAATGTTTAAAATACTCATCTTAAGACTATTCAGAGAGCTGAAAGAAGACACAGACCAACATGTGAAAATGATGTATCAGCAAAAATAGGATCAACAAAGAGATTTTACGAGTCCAAAATTCGGGAGCTAAAAAGTACAAGTGCAATTGAAAATTTGCAGCATGAGCTCAAAAGCAGATTATAACAAGCAAAAGAAAGAACTTTTCTTTCTCTTTGAAAGATTTGTATTTGAAGATAGGATAATTGGAATTTCCAAATATATGAAGCAGAGATAGTGTTAAAAACATGAAGTGAACAGAACCCGAAAGATCTGTGGGACATAGGTATGGATCAGTAGATGCATTTCAGAATTTCCAGAGGGGGAGAAGGGAAGGAATAGAGATTATTTGAACAAATAATGCTCTGTAATTTAATTTTTTTTAGTTTCTATAGAATTTTAAATACAAATGCCTGAAAATAATCATGTTATCGGGTACAAAATGTGTAAAGATGCCACCTGAATTTGTTGAAAATTATAAACTGATAGATCCAAAAATGCCAACATAACCCAAGTGGCAAACCTATATATAAAAACAGTCCAGTTACTGAAAGCCAGGGCTAGAGGAAACCGTAAGGCAACCAGAAACAGAAAGATGTAGTACAGTTAGAAGAAACATGAATGACTATCCAACAGAGAAGGTATTATGCTACCTTTGAAGCAGGACTCTTTGCCTTGTTTCATATCTTTTTTTTTTTAATTAGAGATTTGTTTATTTTTATTTGAGAGTTGCAGAGAGAAGGAGAGACACAAAGAGAAATCTTCCATGTGCTGATTCACTCTGCAAATGGCCACAATGTCTGGGACTGGGCTAGGCTGAAAGCAGGAGCCAGAAGCTTCTTCCAGGTTTCTAATGATTTTGATAAGGCTCGTTTACAATGTGCCCAACAATTGAGTACATCCCACCAGCAAGATTAATGGCTAAGTACTAAACATGTTCATTTGTTTTGTTCGTTTTTTTAAAAAGATTTATTTATTTATTTTTAAAGATTTATTTATTTTATTACAAAGTCAGATATACAGAGAGGAGGAGAGACAGAGAGGAAGATCTTCCATCCGATGATTCACTCCCCAAGTGAGCCGCAATGGCTGGTGCGCGCCGATCCGAAGCCGGGAATCAGGAACCTCTTCCGGGTCTCCCACGTGGGTGCAGGGTCCCAATGCATTGGGCCATCCTCCACTGCTTTCCCAGGCCACAAGCAGGGAGCTGGATGGGAAGTGGAGCTGCCGGGATTAGAACCGGCGCCCATATGGGATCCCGGGGCGTTCAAAGCGAGGACCTTAGCCACTAGGCCACGCCGCCGGGCCCGATTTATTTATTTTTATTGGAAAGTCAGATATACAGAGAGGAGGAGAGACAGACAGGAAGATTTTCCGTCTGATGATTCACTCCCCAAGTGAGTGCAATGGCCAGTGCTGCGCCAATCCAAAGCCAGGAGCCTGGGACTTCCTCCAGGTCTCCCACGTGGGTGTAGGGTCCTAAGGCTTTGGGCTGTCCTCGACTGCTTCCCTAGGCCACAAGCAGGGAGCTGGATGGGAAGCGGGGCTGCTGGGATTAGAACTGGCACTCATGTGGGATGCCAGCACTTTCAAGGCAAGGAGTTTAGCCGCTAGGCCACCACACCGGGTCCTGCTTTGTCCATTTTTAAAGCCATCCATTTCCATCAGATGACCTCTATAATCATCCAAAACAAACATTTCATGGCCACTTTAGACAAAAATTACAAAATTAAATACACAGTGTCCAGTAAAATTTGAAATTTAGGTAAATGAAAAACACTTTAGCATTAATAATTTCCCCCAAACAGTTCACAGATCACGTTACACTAAAAGGGAAAAAAATGTTTATAGGAAATTCAAATTCAACACTGGGTATCCTTTGTTTCTGTTTTATATTTCAAGTATCGATATTATCAGCAACATTTGGAATAATGAATGATAGTTGAGAATCTCATTTTATTTATATGCGTATTTAGACCTTAGTAGTAATTTCCACCATTTCTTTCCTTCAAAGAACACAACTGCCATAAAGCAGTCCTGAATATAGTTCCAAATATTTTTCTTAAATTGGATGTAGGAGTTAGTTCAGAGTAAAGCTCACTAGGCCTTCTGTAGCCATGCTTTTTGCATCCAGCTGACTATGGACCAAAAATACCTGGAAAAGCATAGCCTGCGGACTGAAGATGGACAGCCTTTTTCTTGTTGCTATTCTCCAGGAAAAATAGCTTAACAACTGCTTACACAACGTTTTCGCTGTGGCAGGTGTTAAGTAGAGATGAATAACATGATGCATAGGTTCAATGTAGATACTTCACTGTTTTATATAAGGGACTTGGCATCGGCCTTAAAACCTGTCCCCTCTCCCACCCTGCAGGCTGACCTCATTAAAAACCGAGATTCACTAGTTCCATGAATAGATCATGAAAATGCACGTTTCAAAACAGAATGTGATCTTCATTAACACAGCTTTGCACCCATGAGTTTGCACTTTTTCTTTTCCAGTTTCAGATGGATCTCTGATCCAGCACACTGGTGTTATCCTGACCATCCTGGCCACACAAATGGGCGTTTTCTAAACCCCGGATGTCCAGGAAGCCATTTAAATGACAAACCATAGCATCTTGGGAGGAATTGTCCTTTCCCTTTAATCTAATTGACTGTTTAAAAAAAGGACGAGAAATCTCCAGGACTGAATTGCTTCATAAAACTAGGCATGTTTTCCTCAGTCCTCGGCGTTATAACCTGAATGCTTCCATTTTCCTTTCCTGTATTATTGAGGACGAGTAATTCAACTTCTCTCGTACCTTGGACTCCTGGTGAGCTGTCATATCTTTAATAACTTAACATACCCTGTCATTTTTATTAGGTTAGGGGGAACATAACCATTTGCCACTTTGGATCCCATCCTCCAATCTATGAAAAAGCATTCTGTTCTTTGGCGACTCCTGACTGTCCTCAGTTAATATCAAATTGTCCCCAGCTTGATTCGTTTCCCATGATTCAGAAAATCATTTTTGTTTTGTCCCTAAGGATACAGATTGGAAATAAAGTGATAAAACTGGGAAGTAATGCAATAAAATACCCCTTGGATGCCTGGGAATCTGAGATGAAGCAGTTGCTGAGTTGAAGATCTTGCCCAGATGTACTGGAAATAGTCCTTCCCTGCAGTAAAAATATTTACTGCCTTTTTAATTCGGTGATTTTTTTCCTTCTTCTGTGATAGAGAAGCAGTTGCTGTTGGCAGCTGACGCCACTGGTTCTGGGGACAATTAGAGAGCTGGCTGCCTTTAAGGCTGATGCATTGGCAGGGCCCAGCCATCCTTTATACCCTGGCCTAGAAGGAATTTCTCCCAACACATTCCTGCCTTTGCTTCCTTTCCAGAAAAGTCCTTTCCCCAGGAGCCCAGCCTTGATGTCGCCCAGAGCCTAGCAACCTTGTACCCAGTTCCCTCCGATCTATGTGAGGAAAGAAAATTCTATGTGTGCCAAATTTAAAGAAGGGATTTCTAGAAGATTCATGTAAACAGCAGCGTTTTCTTAGGCCTTCCTGTCTCCTTTGCTCGGAGCAGGTGTGGATGTTTGCAGCATTCTCTGTCATCCAGCACCTGCCAGTGTGGCCTGATGATTTTCCTTTAGAATTTGCTTTCTTCCCCTTTGTACTTTGCGATGACATGTAATTCAGAATGAGCCTGCAAACAGGCATGAGCTTCTTATTGGGAAAAAGAATGTGACCAAAGGAAAAAAAAAAGAGAGAGAGAGAGAGAGCAGTGAACCATGTTCTGATCTGAACCGGTTCCCTTGTGACACAACTGGGGCAAGCCAGTCCAGCTCTGGGTGTCTGTGATTTTCCCTGTGAGGCCCACGGAGTGGAGGACCAGGCGGACAACCAGGCCAATGAGGCTGTGAAGTCACTTCCAGAGCTGAGGCTGGTGCCTTGACACAGCTCCATCCCCATCCGTGTGACTGAGCTAAAGGCTCCCCTTCCAGCTGCACCAATGCTCTGCCAAGAAACCGCGAGAGCCCATGGGATCCCCTTCCTCTGCTGCTGAGAGCTGTCCACCAGCCTCTGGGCAGGGGCTCACAGTCACACAGAACTCCCTGATGGCACAGTATGTTGGCTCAACAGAGTAATCTGTGAAGATGATGTTTAAGGTGAGTTTCTCATTGATTCTCTGCCCCTCCCCAACACCCCAGTGACTACAACTCAGGGGGACTACCAGCAGGAAGTGGGGAGAAGGGAATCGTGATACCCAACATGGATTCCTTAACTTGCATGTTGTGTTAAATAGATCTCGGTAGCTTTTTCCTCTTCCTTATGAGAAACTAGGTTAGTCCATTCTTTGCTGTCTACTCCGAGTGTTGACCATTTCTAAGCACAGTTATACTCTTGCTTCCCAGTTGTCCAGAAATAAATGCCAGGGAAAATAAACCCCTCCTATTCCTGTCCCTTTGCATGGTTCTGAACCACACAGGTTCTGGCAAGGAGGTAAGCAGCATTCCTTCTCCCACCATGATACTGGAGTACTTGGTGTGATTTGAAATGAAACAAGACATCACAGAAAGGGACCTAAAAACCCTATGGCATGCCAGAGGTCAGTGCCGCCTTCCTCCTGCTGTCTCCTGTTTCTTTCATCTACAAGCTGTGAGTCGGACACACCCCCAGTCCTGTCCCAGTGCAAGACTGAGACTATCAGAGGCAGGATCCCTGTCATGCTTGTCTGTATTCCAGGAGCTCCTGGGCCTGAAGCTACTACTGTGCCCGACACTGTGTACTCACTCAATACTTCCCAAGACCAAGAATGTTCTCTTAGATGGACATCCAGCCGAGCACTGAAGAAACCCACATTCCATATGGAAGTACCTTCTTTCTTCTTGCTAATGTGGAACCTGAGAGCCAACAGGTGATTACTTAAGTAACTTGATCCCTGCCGCTCACATGGGAGACCTGAATTGAATTTCCAGTTACATTTAAGCCCAGACCAGGAAAGCCATTGTGGATATTTGATAAGTGAATGGGGGAGGACTGCCTCTCCTCCCTCTTTCTCTCAATTGTTTTCTTTTTTTTTTTTAATTTATTTATTTTTATTGGAAAGTCAGATATACAGAGAGGAGGAGAGACAGACAGGAAGATCTTCCGTCTGATGATTCACTCCCCAAGTGAGGCGCAATGGCTGATGCTGTGCCAATCCAAAGCCAGGAGCCTGGAACTTCCTCCAGATCTCCCACATGGGTGTAGGGCCCCAAGCCTTTGGGCTGTCCTCAACTGCTTTCCCAGGCCACAGGCAGGGAGCTGGATGGGAAGTGGAGCTGCTGGGATTAGAAGCGATGCCCATATGGGATTCTGGAATATTCAAAGTGAGTAGTTTATCCTCTAGGCCACCGCACCGGGCCCTCTCTCTGTTGTTTTCTAAGAATGAGGTCTTGGCATTCAGTAAGTGCTTATCCTATGCCAACCATTGCCTCCCATATCATCTAATGTTCACGACAGCCCTAGGACGTGAGACACTGGGATGATTCCTGTTTTCCAGGTGAGAGACACAGTGCCTAGAGAAGTTCACGTGGTCCTGAAATGGGAGATCTTGGCAGATCCAGGATTCAAATTAGGCCCCCTTGCCCTGTGGAGCAGACATCCTCCCCTCTGCAGGGATTTAGCAGCAGCAGGAGAACAGCATGGGAGCAGCCAGTTCAGGACGAAGCTGATACAGAGGAAAGCCAAGGACCTGACATAGACCTGGAGGCCTGTCCTCCCCTGGATCTCCAAGCTATACAAGGCCATCAGTGTCCTTCCTGTTTAAGCTATTTTGATTGACCTTTTGCTATTTGGAGCAGAAAGCACCGGGCAAGCCAGGTCTAGTGTCCTTCATCCACGGCTGCTTCTGCTTCCTGATAACTTATAAATGCACTGAGTTCCTGCAGGAAGATAGCCTTTAATGAAATCTTAACTGTTAGCTTTTCTTCTGCAGTTGGGAACGAAACCACATCAGTAGATTGGCTTTTTGATGTTGACAAATGCATTCACAAACTGTTGTTTTCATTTTTTCCCATCTCTTAACTTCTGTGTTTATTCCATGCCCCCTGAGAGTTTATGAAAGCCTCCCACTCTACACTGAGACAGAGGTGACATTGATTTCTTCATGGTGCATTCCAGGCATGCTCTGTGTTGGCCGAGCCTGCTCACACTCATCTCTGAGCTCATGTATTTACTTAATAGCTACACAATCCCAGCCTTGTCCCTGTGGTGGAAAGAGATTTGACCACATTCAGATAGCAGGGCCTGGTTTAGAAATGGTCTGTCTCAGTTGGAGCCAAAGTCTCTTCTGCATCCTAGATTATGGCTAAATGATGCTCTTATCTTTACACAGAACCCGCTTTCTCAGGCCCCCAGGAAGCACTTGAGTTATCTACCAGACATCCCCTCTCCCCCAGGATGGGAGGAAGTGGCCTTGTGAAAGGCAGTCACATGGCCAGGTGAGAGCTGCCAGCAAGCTGTGGCTTGAAGAGGAGAATCGTTTTAGACACTGAGATGCCTACGCTCTGAAGAACCTGCTCCAACCCGCCTGGGAAATGGGACAGGCAAGCACAAATGGGGTTCGGAATCTTCCAGAAAGTGACACCCAAGGCTGTCAGAAACAGTCACAAGGGGATAGTACTCATGTTGTATGTAAAGTGGAGCAAAGACACAGAAACCCTGGTCCTTAGGGCCCAAGTGTCTGGGGCCCCTGTCCTCCTCTGGATCTCCAAGCTATACAAGGCCATCAGTGTCCTTCCTGTTTAAGCTAGGCTTAGATGACTTGTTTCAGGGACAAGCACAGCCAGGGAATGGGATGGCAGCATCGGGGGTTCAGGGAGGACAGAGATCTTCATAGAGTCTGCATTAGAAAAGATGATCCCTTGAGGCTGGCGCAGTGTCATAACAGGCTAATCTTCTGCCTGTGAGGCTGACATCCCGTATGGGCACCAGTTTTAATGCAGGCTGCTCCACTTCCAAACCAGCTCCCTGCCTGTAGCATTGGAAAACAGCAGAGGAAGTCTCAAGGATTTGGGAGCCTGCTCCCACTTGGCTAGGCTCCAACACCCACTGGTGCTCATGAGAGCCAGAATGGGTGATACAACACCTGCTGGATCACATGAGAGCTGGGTCTGGAAGTGGGCCAGGTTGGACTAGGCTATAGCAACCATTGGCTAGAGTTGAAATGGGTATGGGCCAGTTGGACGAGGCAACAGTACCCACCAGTGAGCACCAGGACTGGGGACTGGCCATGTCAGGCTGGGTCACAGTGCCTGTGAGCACATACAAGATTCTGGCTGGGAGCAAGTAGGGGAATTTAAGGAACTTCCCTGCTAGGCTGCAGCTCCCACTGGTGAGCGCAAGAGCCAGGGCTGGGGCAGGCCAGGCCAGGCCAAACTAGGCTGAAGCACCCTTCAGCACATTATGTGAGCCAGGTCTAGGGGTGGGCCAAGTCGGACCAACCCACAGCACACACTGGCACAAACAAGAGCCAGGATGGAGTGCAGGCCAGGCTGGTTGAACTGTAACACACTCCAGTTCACTGGAGGGCTAAGTATAGGCCAGGCTAGGCTAGAATACTGCATCTGCTGGCCAAACCTGGAACTGGGAGGTGGGCTGGACTTAGCCAGACTGTAGCAACAGAGGGCAAATGTTGAGACTTGGGGTGGGCCGTCTCAGTTTGGGCCACAGCATTCACTGGTGTGTGCAGGATCCAAAACTACAAGAGGGCCTGGAAGGGGAACTTCGAGGACTCCCATGCTGGACTGCTACTTCCACTGGTGAGCATGAGAGCTGGGACTGGGGATGGGCTGGGGATTTAATGTGGGGTCAGACCACATTAACTTAGGCTGCCATGCTTACTGGAGTGCATAAGAGTCATAATGGATGTGGGCCACCCAGGCTAGGCTGCAGTATCCACTAGCAAGTACTGGGACTAGATATAGGTCATATCAGGCTGGACCACAGTACCACATGGTAGCTGTAAGGCCCAGGGCTAGGAGTGGACCTGGTAGGAGAAATGTGGGGCTATAGCTGCTGCTGGTGAGCATGAGAGCCAGGGCTGGGACAGGCCAGACTGGTCAAGGTAGCAGCACAGGTCAGCATATATATGGGCTGGGTCTGGGAGTGGGGTGAGCTGAGCTAAGCTGCAGCACCAGAAGTGCATACACGACCCAGATGGGATGTGGGACAGACCTGGCTAAGCCATAGCAGAGGCTGGCATACACAAAAACTGGGACTGGGGGCGGGCCTGGTGGGTGTTATCGGGGGTCACCTCGACCAGGCTGCGGTCCTCCCTGGTGTGTGTGAAGAGTGGACATGTGGTGGGCCGGGCTGGGCTAGGTTGGAGCACCCATCAATTCCCATGAGAGACCGGGCTAGGGGCAAAACTGACCTAGCAGCTGCATCTATTTTAACTAGTAAAGCCCTGGCCAGAACAATCAGGCAAGAAAAAAAAAAAAAAAGTCACCCAAATCAGAAGCAAAAAAAGTTGTCTCTGTTTAGACGCTACATGAGCTTATGTCTCGAAAACTCTGTAGTTGCCACCCAAGACCTGTTAGAATTTCTAGACAAATTCAGTCAAGTTTCAGGACATAAAATGAGCATCCAAACATCAGTTGATTCCTGTATATTAACAGGGTATGCAAAAAAGTCAAGAAAGCAGTCTCATAGGCAACAGCTATCAAAATAAATGAAACATCACCAAAGGAAGTGAAGATCTGAATGCTGAACACTGTAAGATGTGGCTAATGGAACTGAAGAAGACAATAAATGAGAAGACAGCCCATGCTCCAAGCACTAGGAGAATCAATATTGTTAAAATGTTTATAATATCCAAAAAATATATAGATTTAGTGAAATCTTATTCAAACTTTTAGTGATGTTTCCCACTAATATAGAAAAAAACAATCTTAGAAATTAGTGTGGAACCACAGAAGACTTCGAATAGCCAAAGCAATCTTGAGTGAAACAACAAAACGAAGGAGTAATAAAATAATATGGTACTTACATATAAACTAACATGGAAACTCCAGTATGGAATACCCTGGAATAAATAGACACATTCATAGTCAAATGATCACCAACAAAGATGCCAAGACTATGGAGTGGGAAAAAGAAAATCTCTTCAATAAAGAGTGTTGGGAAAACCAGGTATCTATATGTAAAAAATGAAATTAGACCTTCATATCATATACAAAAATAAACTCATAAGGTCTCGAATTGTGCAACTCTGAAAAAAAGAGTGGGGAGGAAACTCTAAGACATTGATCTAGGTAATGACTTTCTGGGTATGACCCACAAAAATGGTTAACAGAAACTGGGGGAGGGAACTCGGAGGAGCATTTACCGGGTACAAAACTTCAGTTTAGGATGGGTGGCAGCTGTGGTAATGCCGGGCATGGGCAGTGTGGCCAATGTGCTTAATGCCAGTGAACTCCGCACTTAAAATTGTCCTAACAGCAAGCTTCACGTTATGCTACCATCATTATCGTCATCATCATCACAGCCATTGAAGGCTGACTGGATACCTAGAGAGGGGCAGGCTGCAGCCCTGGGTGCCTTCTACAACACAGGCCACCCAGTGTTCATCCGTATTTACCCTTTGCTTTCTCTTCCTAAATTGGAAACCCCCTGCCCCCACACATTCCTCTATGCCCCTGCCTTTCTTTATGCCTTGGACTGGGCTCTGGATAACCACCTCTGAGCACACTAACACATTCTCATGGCAGATTTTCAGCCACCCCAGGACACAGAAGCAGCCTGAGACAGGGAGATGTTACACTGTTCTAGGGCAATCAGTGAAGTCCCCTGTGGCCAGGAGTCTGGCCACAGCCCAGAGCAGACGACCCAGGGACCTCTAGGAGGTCAGCTGACCATAGCTGTGTCGGGCTGGTGTCATAGAGCAGCCTCTGCACAGGGTGTGAGCTGTTGTGGAGACACAGCTGCAGAGCTTGGCCTCCAGGCACCAGTCCACCTGGGCCCACCCAACCACACCCGCTAGCAGGTGCCAAACTCTCCAAAAATGATCTGGGGGACTTTGACCAGCGCTCACTCCAACAGGCCAGAGCCAGCACTCACCGTGGAGGCTGCCAGTGTCAGGCCAGCATCGTGTTTGTTTGGAGGAGGCTTGAAGGTGGGGCTCCTGAATGACAGCGTAGCTAGAAGTTCTCCAGGCCTCAGGCAGGGCACAGCTGTGCTGTCACCACCTTCTGTGCTCTGTTTCTCCTCCAAAAAACATCCTAGGACAAAAGTCACCCACAAATGGACCTGGGGTGGAAATGGCCCCTGGTGGCAGGATGGAGTTGAGTCAGCCAGGGTGCTTAGAGAGCTGGCATGTTATTAAAATTTTGCTCCAGTGAGAGTCAGACTCAGATAGGAAGCTGGCAGTGTTTCTGAGAGCAGAGAACGAGAAAGGTGTGAGAAATTGCTCTGCGGGTAACACTCTGCTGCTGAGCACTTAGGATGGAATTGTAGACCTGGGCTGAGGATTTGGATTCTCCCACCCGAGCAGGTGTCTGGGTCAACTTTCCCATACACTGAGGTGCTTACAGCAATGCTTGTCACTCTTAGATAAGATCCATATGCGCAGGTCAAGAAAGGGACCCATAGAACGGCTGTAGCTTCCCACGTGCCCCGACGTGTCAGCTTTCCTGCCCTGGTGGGCCAGCAGCAATAAACAATGTGGTTGCTTGGTTTTCTGAAGAGCTGTGGGCCGCCGTGTTCCTGATTCCTGCACCCCATCTGGCTGCCCTTGTGATTTCATGGAGCCTGGCAGGACCACATGCTGCTCCCAGGCTGGGCAGGGCTGAAGCACCTGCAGCTAAGATTTGCAGCCAAGATCGCAGAGCTCAGCAGGCTTCTTGGCGACACAGCCCCTCTGCCTGCTCTGTGTGCCTTGTCTGCTGCTCCCCTTCCTACAGCAGGCGTCTTGCGCCACCCTGACCCTGCAGGCCGGCAACCTATCAGCTACAGCCTGAAGGAGGTGCAGTTAGGGGGACAATCACCTGCAAATGCTGTGCAGGGCTTATAGGTGCTGCCTTGAGGGAAATATTTTTTTCCTTCCATGATGTGCAAATCCTGAAGCCCCTAGCCAGGAGTTTCCAGGTACAGCCACTAAAGATGCAGTGCTAGGGCTGGCTCACCTGTCTGCCCAGTGCTTCACTGCTCAGCTCAACTCAGCCCAACCCAGCCAGCCAGAGCTGCCAGGGGCACCCAGAGCAGCAGAAGGCAGAGGGGCTCCAGGCTGGCATGCAGGAGCGACCCTGGAGCTGCAAGAAAGGAATATGGTGGATGTTTACCATGGCACGCAGGCAGAAGGTGCTACCCTTGGGAACATAGTGCTGGGAGGCACTTGCTTAGCTGGGAAGGGAGGCCGAGGTAGAGAGGGTTATCAGGCTCTCAGGCACCCAGTGAGGCTCGTGTTCCCACCAACTCTTGCAATTTCAGGGCTTGAGTGAAGCCGCAAAGGAAGACAGGCTGGGAGGGAGCCGAGTAGGGTGTGGTGGAGGAGAGGCAAAGGCAGTGCAATAGAGCAACTTGAACTTTGTTCTGTTGCTTTGTTTTAACATGGAAAACAAAGAGAATGTTGCCGTTTATGTGGTATGACACAGCGAAGCAACATTTATAGCTAGACACCAAATGACATGACATCCATGCAATTCCTAACCTCCATATATTAACTTTCACAAATAAGAGAAGCCATATGTTTGTTTCTCTGGGTCTGGTTTATCTCAGTATCATGATCTCCAGCTACACCCACTGTGTTCTTTTTCGTGGCTGAGTAATATTCCATCATGTATGTGTGTAAGCCTATACTCTGCAGTTGTACTACTATAATCTGCTTTCTGTTTGTGGGTGTGTTTATTGGTGCATGTCTACTGTGTGGACATGATTTCATTTCTGTGCATATGGGTGAGGGAGCTCAGAGGCCAGAGGCTGTGGAGTCTCCAGCCCTCGGAAATTCACAGAAACTCTTAGTTCTGTAGCAGGGTTTCTATCCTAGCAGCAGCAGCAGCAGATGGGAGGTGAATTTATTAAAAATTTTTTTTTTATTGAAAAGGCAGATTTAAAAGAGGAGACACAAAGAGAAACATCTTCTATCCAGTTCTTCATGCTGGTCCACTCCCCAAATGGCTGCAGCAAACAGTGCTAAGGAGCCAGGAGCCAGGAACCTCTTCTGGGTCTCCCATGCAGGTACAGGGTCCCAAGGCTCTGGGCTGTCCTCGACTGCTTTCTTGGGCCACTAGCAGGAAGCTGGAAGGGAAGTGGAGCAGCTGGGACATGAACCAGTGCCTATATGGGATCCCAGTGCATGCAAGGCAAGGATTTAACCATTGAGCCACTGTGCCAGGACCTAATTTAAAGCCCAACACCTTTGTGTCTGTGGCACTCCCTTCATGTTATTCCCATGCTCACAAGAGCTCTGGATCCCAATCCTGGACATTAGTGGTAGGAGGAAGAGAAAAGGTCCAGTGAGGGTTGGAAACCAGAGGAGCTAGGACTAGGGGTGCTTGATGCATAGAGCAGACACTGATGGTGCACTGAGCACAGCCAGAGCACTTGTGCCAGTGTGCACTGGGGCCCCACAGCAGAAGCCATGTGGGGGAGGGCAGAAGTCAGCGGGAAGCGGCATGCCAGAATACCCCAGAACTCTGGCGCAGGTGCTGGACAGGGAAGCGAGCCACTAAGAAGGTAGGAAGGGAGGGTGCCTCAGGCACGGGACCTCAGGTGGGAGGCTCCAGCTGGGCAAGCAGAGTCCACTGGGGCCACCCTGGCTAGGCCCCGCCCCTGTCCCGCACACCTGCTGCTCCAGTGCCCACCCAGTGCGCGGAAGGGAAGTAGTCAGATGTCCCAGAGCGGGGGTCACTTCTGCCCTTTCCACATCTGTGCAGCCCACAAGACCTGTCTTGCTATTGGCTTTCCTGTGAGCCTCCAATGACTGATGCTTGAGATTTGTATCTTATGATATTGAGAAATAAATGTTGGTCATTTAACTCTATGAACTTTGCTTTGGTTACCTCTAATTCTACATGAGGAATTCTAGATCTCTCCATGAGCAAAATTTACGGATAATTACCAGCAACCCAGGAACTCCCAAAGACCCCAGTGCCAATTTTGTCTAGAACCTGCAGTTCGCCAAAACAAAAATTTTTAAATAAATATAAAATAAAATAAGCAAGGCCGGCATTGTGGTATACTTGGGGAAGCAGTGCTGGCATCCCATATGGATGCTGATTTATGTGCCAGCTGCTCCACTTCCAATCAAACTCCCTGCTAATGCATGTGGTAAAGCAGCAAAGGATGGCCCAAGTTTCCATCATGGCACCCATGCTGGAGAGACAGATGAGGCTCCTGGCTCCTGGTTTCAGACCTACCATTGCAGTCATTTGAGGAATAAACCAACCATTGGAAAGTCTGTCTGTCTGTCTGTCTCTCTCGCTCTCTCTCTCTCTCAGTCTTCCCCCTTCTCTCTCACCTTGGTAATGCTGCCTTTCACATAAATAAATAAATCTTAACAGAAAGACTAACCAGATCAGAGAAGGGGCAGATCATTCCTGGTCTCCACTCCCATCACTGGGATTCCCATAGCCCCGGGATTCTCTTTATATTGCAAGTTGTTCTCTGAGGCAGCAGGGCTTGGGGGCCCGGAGCCCCACAATGGAGAGTGTGCTGCTGCATCTCCGATGGCTTCCATTAAAAAGAGCGAGTGACCACTGAGTCCCCCAGGATGTGCAGCACCTGCTACCCGAGCGGAGAGCGTCCTTCCAGACTGAAGTCTCGCAACCTCAGATTTATCTGGGAAATAAGAAAATTGGACAGTTGCTCTAATCCTTTCTTGTTACGAATCTGTGATTTTTTGAGAATCAACTTCCTTGTTGTTCGTAAGGGTCAGGGTGTCTCAGACAGGAAGTGGGATTGGCTCCGGGAGAGAAGTTGTGCTATTTTTAACCTCTCCTTCTGATTCTGCAGAGGCACTGGCTGGACCCTGCATCCAGCTCTCTCCTCTTCCTTCCCTCCCCACGTGCACTGATACCCCCGCAACAACAAGGCCGGAACCTTGAGGGCAGAGAGAGACGGAAGCTTTGGCAAGTGCAGCTTTGCCAGATGAGGATGTACAAGAAGGTGACTGGAACCACTGAGCTGGGATGTCTTAAGGCAGGAGCCCTGCCTCAATGCCTCTTCCTCAAAGTTAAGAGAGTAGGAGTCTGGAGTTGAATTAGCTGCCTTGCCAAGTTTTGTCTGTCTCAGCTTTCCTACTAGCATTTTAGCTCCACCAGATCAATGTTTACAGGATTTGGTGTCAAATATATCATAGAAAGGGAGAAAAAAAAGCCAGTCCAAGTGGCGCCACCATGACCCTAAACATTGAGCAAAGTCAAGTCTCTTGAGTCTGTTTCCTCATTTGCAAAATATTGCTGCCATTTCTCTTCAACCCAGTCATGTGGTGGGTGGATCAAATAAGACAGTGCCTAAGAATCTGCTTTGTAAATGATGACGTGCTATTCAAATGGAATGGGCTCAAACACATTGTGCATAGAAGGAGTTCACATTGTTAACGAAAATAGCATAAATTCCAAGTTATTGTACAGATTCAATGCAACACAAATAGCAGTCAAAATATCAGCAAGCTTCTTTTGATAGAAATCAATATGTGGATTATAAACTTTGCATTCGAATGCAAAGAACTTTGAATAATCAAAATAGTACTGGGAACATTGTGCAAACTTGGAAGACTCACATCACATGGCTATGGAGCAACAGGGCTGAGATAATGTGGGATCAGTATAAAGATAGGCATATGCATGAAACAGAATAGGAAGTTCAAAAATAGATCCACATTTTTACAGCCGTTTGATTTTTGATAAAGTTGCCAAGGTAATTTAATGGAGGAAAGACTAACGTTTTCAACAAACAGAACATAAATGTAAGAAAGAAATGGAAACAATAAAATGCCTTGAAGAAAACATAGGAGAAAAATTTAATGACCTTGAGTAGGCAATGATTTACTAATTAGAACACGAAAGGACAAAAATTGATCAATCAGGCCTCATCAAAACACTTTAAAGCATTTGTTTTTCCAAAGACAATACCAGGAACCTTCACCAAGGCATAGGGCTAGGCTTCTGCCTGTGGCACCAACATCCCTCACGGTGCCAGTTTGTGTCCTGGCTGCTCCATTTGTAATCAAGTCCCTGGTTATGGACCAGAAAAGCAGTGGAGGGTGGCCCAGGCTTTTCAGTCCTTGCACCCAAGTGCAAAATCCAGAAGAAGCTCCTGGCTCCAGATTGACTGAGCCCTGGCCATTGCAATCAAGTGGGAAATGAACCAGTGAATGGAAGATCTCCCTCTCCTCTCCTCTCCTCTCCTCTCCTCTCCTCTCCTCTCCTCTCCTCTCCTCTCCTCTCTCGGTAACTCTGTCTTTCTAATAAAAATAAAGTAAATATTTTTAAAGAATAAAACAAAAACAATACTAAAATAAGCTATAACCTGTGAGAAAATATTCTTAAAACATGTTGGGCAAACAACTTGTATCCACAACATATAAGAATGCAGGTGTGGGGTTTGTAGTGCAGCATGTTAAACCACCACTTAGTATGCCAGTGTCTCCCCTGGGAGTGCTGGTTCCAGTCCTGGCTGTTGCGTGCTTCCCATTCAGCTTCTAACCTCAGAAGGCAGTAGTTGATGATTCATTTGCTGGAGTCCCTGCCACCCGTGTAGGAACCTGAATGGAATTCCAGGCTCCTGGCTTCGCTGGCCCAGCTTTGATTGCTGCGGGCATTCAGACAGTGAACCTCAAACGAAGGAAGATCTCTTATTTCTGTATCTCTCTCTCTTTCGGTTATTCTGTCTTTCAAATAAATTAAATATAGCTTTTATTTTAAAAAGTTGCTCACCATGATGAGTTAGTGTGATATCCACTACACCTGTAATAGGATAGCTAAGGCTAAAAAGATTATGACAAAGTCACGGACTGACCAGAATTCCTGTGCACTGATGCTCAGAATGAAAAGGCTTGGCCAGTTTCTTATGAAGTTCAGCATATACTGACCTGAGACCCAAGAATCTGTTCTTAAAATATGCCTACAATGAATTTCTTGCAAACATTCTTATACCTTTTATGTCCAAGAGCCATAGAACAGAACTCATCGTTAATCAACCAGTGAACGGATAAACGGATAAACGGAACACAGTGAACTATTACTTAGGGAGAAGAAAGAAGCTAGAGTTGTGCTTCAGCATGAAAGCACTGCTAATATGTTACACTATGTGAGAGAAGCAGACACAAAGGCTAAATTCTACTTGATTTCACTGACAAGAAATTTTGCGAAAGACAAAACTATGCACAGAAAGCAGCTCAGAAGTTGGCAAGGACAGGGGGCGGGGGAGGGGATGGACTCCTGAGCGAGAAGAGGGTGATCGTTGAGTGTTGTCGATCGTCTTTGTTGACATGGATGGTGAAGGTGCACCATGTACGCATCTGTCAAAACTCACTACACTGTTTAGTCAAAAACAATGAATTTTCTTGAGTGAGTTATATATATGTTTTTTCAAGATTTATTTCTTTTTATTGGAAAGGCAGATTTACAGAAAGAAGGAGAGACAGAGAAGAAGAAATTCTCCATTCACTAGTTCACTGCCCAAATGGCTGCAATGGCCAGAGCTGAGCTAATCCCAAGCCAGGAACCTCTTTCAGGCTTTTCACAGGGTCCCAAGGTTTTGCTTCATCCTCCACTGCTATTTCAGGCCTTAAGCAGAGAGCTGGTTGGGAAGCGCAGCATTGCAAGGGGAGGATTAGTCAAATGAGTCGTCACGCTGGGCCCGCAAAAATTATTATATTTCAAGACAACTGGAAACTTTTTAAGTTTTATTTATTATTTATTTAAAAACAGAGCTGCAGAGAGAAGGATAGGCAGAGAAAGAGATAATTTATCTACTGATTCGCTCCCCAAATGGTCATGATGGCCAGGGCTGAGCCAGACCGAAGCCGGACCCAGAAACTCCAACAGGTCTTCCATGTGGATGCCAGGGACTCACGTACTTCCACAGGGCTATCCTAGCTGCATTCACAGGAGCAATTAGGACTCAAACCAGCATCTGCCTAGAATGCCAGCATCTCAGGTGGTGGCTGAACGAGCTGCGCCACAGCACCGACCCCACAAAGCATTACTGAAGACCTGTGCATGCAAGGCAGTGTGGTGGGGCTATCTAGGGCTATCTAGAGAAATCAACCTGCCCACTGGTGCTTGAGGGAAAACAGGTGCAGTGAAGCTGAAAGTGCCATGATGGAGACCCTGTGCCCAGGCCCTGCAGGGTGCTTCCAGCCAGGGCAGGAAAGCAGGGCTACACGGGATGTGATCCAAGCCCTGAGAAAGAGGCAGTTATTTGCCAAGTGGCAAAGGTGAGGAAAACAATTCTGGGCAGCAAAAGCAGCCGCACAAAATCATGGGAGCTGAAAATAGACTTAGTCCAGCAAATGCAAGTGGTCGGGTAAAATGAAAAGAACAGTAAGGTGCAGACCACGTACTAAGAAGCTCAGGATTCAGCTTCATGTCTTGTTAGTATCACTCTGGAAGTAGGGAGGCAGGCAGATTCAAAGGTGGTGACAGCTTGACTGAAAGCTGAGAAACCAATTATAAAGCTACATTAGTCCATCAAACGGGAAAATATGATTTTGTCCTGTGTAGTTGAGTGACATAGCAGATTTGTGAGTACTATTAAAGGAACATGTGTCAACAGAACATGGGCAAGGATGCTGCACAGGAGGATGACGGGGTCTGGCGGCTCTGACAGCTGGCTGATGGTGACAGCTATCAAGATTGAGAACACAAAGGAAGAGCAAGTTTGGCAGGAGAGGTGAGTAGTTTCCTCTGCAACATTCTAAGCTGCATATGGTTCATTCTGGTGGAGGGTCTAAGGGACAATTTAGTACCTGAGAGTAACACTCAGAAGCAGCGTTCAGTTCAAAGAAACCCACATGGAAGTGGCAGTGAAGTCAAGGAGTGATTGAGAGTCCCCAGGGACTCGCACAGAGCGGCGAGGAAGGTATGGATTCATGAAAGGGGTGTGCAGAGGATGGGAAGTTTCAACAGGTGCTGAGAAATAAAGGCCGATGCAGAGCAGGTGACCTGGGAGAGTGTCCTGTGGTCATAAAAAGGAGCAAGGGAGCCTTTGGACAAAGAGACGGTCAGTGCAGTCCAAGGCCACATCAAGGTCAAACACAGTGAAGGCAAGCGTCTGTTGAAGTCTATTGAAGAGGGGAGGTTGACATTATGAAAGAGCAGGTGCTACGAGGTTGTGACTCAGAGCTTGAGCTCAGGGGGAAAACAGATGAGAGAGTGGAAGGAAGGCAAAACAGTGGGCAGGCAGTTTGCAAGACAGAAGGGAAAGGAAATGAGTAGGCAGGGAGAGAGGAGGGGGGTTCTGCTGCCCCCCACCCCCAGCGGCCCACCCTCTGCCTCAGCTTCGTGTCTGCCCCTCCCCACCCTACTGTGTGTATTATAGGATTTGTATTTTCTTTTTTCTTTTGTTTATTCCTTTCCTCCTGCTTCTCCCCCGTTGTATTCATGACTATGAAACTTTGCTGTGGGCCCTGCCCTTCCTGCGTTCCTCCTGTTCACCCTGGTGGTGTATGGGTGAAGTGGGGAGGGAGTCCCCAAATATATATCAGCCCAACCGCCCTGAGTCTCCTCCTTTATTATTAGGAAAACAAAGCATCAACAACAAAAATGGCGTCATGAATATGAGCAGCACTGTCAGATGAAATTAGTTGAAGTGTATTTTGTTTTTTTGTGTTTTGGGTTTTTTTTTTGTACAGTGTCCTCAAATTTAATGGATTAATGTGTCTTGTATATATAAAAAGAAACCTCGACCTTCAAAAACAATGATGTTGGATCAAAATATATATATATATTTTAATATTGTAGAGATAATTTTATAAGCTATGAGGGAAAAGCTGGTACAGTACAAAGGTTAAATCTCCAGCAGAGTGGCCCAATGAAGGCAAGAATTAGTCATGAAGAAGGAGGCAGAAACAGGAGGAGGATATCTTGTGGGAGGAGCATGGGGGCAAGTTCACATACAAGTAGCTCCAATGTGTTGACACCAGGAAGCTGAGGACGCTCATGGCTAACAACTAATTTTTGTATTGATTTGAGGGAAGATCTAAAAGTTGTATTGGCCATTGCCAGAGATCTTCTGTCTAAAATCGACACCAAAGTTGAGATACCTATGTGTGGCAGCGGGAAAACAGGTCATTGAATTGATCCGCGGTGTAAATGCAATGAAGGGCTGTGGTGTAAAGACATGGTGATAGATGCTTATAGGTCCACTGACAAGGCGGAGCAAGTGCAGGATTCAAGCACTAATCTGGATGGGCACAATTCTTCAGTGCGGGGAAGCCGAGATCAGCCGGCTGTATGGGTTCTGTGAGCACGAGCAGCAGATGCCTCCAGAGAGCAGGAGGATGGGAGGTAGGGTCCAGAGTAGGGTGCTTCAGAGAGTTGAGAGGGAAGAGAGTTGTGGCACACCTTGGAAGAAGAGCAGGCAGCACCCTCACTTCCCAGTGCTTGTTTCAGACCACTGGATCAAAGATGAATCCAAAGATGCTGGAGCATAAAGGGAAAAGGGATCTCCACTTAAGAAAGAGGGTAGGGGATGTTTGTGGTGTTGGCCCGATTTCTGGTAAGGGCTGGAGGTGCAAGTGATCTGAAAGCCGACAGGACATGAATAGGGAAAGAGGTGATGCCAGGGAACTGGGAGAAGTGCAGTGTGGTGTGGGCGTGTGAGGACACCCCAGAGCCCACACTTTGGATGGTGACTTAGAATGACTCAGAGGCTCTGATGCGGTGGGTCAGTCTCTGGATTCAGGCAACTCAAAGTGACAGCATCAAGGGTCTTTGCTCCACATGGCATGTGGTTTTGCCGAGGTCCTAGAGCAAGAAGAGCAGGAACCTCCATATAGAGACAGTTCCCGAGACAGATTCTTGTCTGGGAGGTTGGAGAGCTGTGTCCTAGGACATATACCTGCAGGCTATATTCAAAAGGCACAGATGATCTTTAAATGTCTCCCTATAAATTTTTGTTTCACTGAATTGAAATCAAGAGCTGAGTGTGTCTGTTGCTGTAGGAGTAAGAATTTCGTTGTGGGGAGGACCTAAGGGATAGAACCAGTTCCCACTTGTGCCTCCTGATATTTTAGGGACACTCCACCATCACCATCACCACTACCGGCTCTGGCACTTCTCCTCCCCCAGCACTTGCACCCCTGGGGTTGCCCTTCAATGCTTCCCAGATTCCAGGCTGGGCTGTCTTTGGATATCATCTACCCACTTGTGTCTAGTCCACCGGCATGCCTGGATTTTGCTGTGGCTGCATTCCTGGGATGGTCTCTCCCACTTTCCAGAAAGCAATGAAATTGCCAAATAAGAGTTCCTTGCTTGTCTGTGAACCAGACAACAAACCCCTGAGATTAAAGTCTGTGTTTCTCTGCGTGACATCACGACCTTTTACAGCAATGACAGGAACACTGCAGGTTCTGTTGGTTGAATGGCTGGATGAGTGATTGTACAAGAGAAGAAAGTAGCTCAAAGATACTCCAGCATCAAACAGCTTGGGGATCCTATTGTGTCTATGCTTTCTGGCTTAATGAGTTAAAGCATTAAACAAAGTCTGTAAAAAAAAAAAAATGCCTGCAGACTGGCCTTGTTGGCACAGGCTACATCAAGTGATTGATTACTTCCAAGTACCTGAGGCTAAGAAGGCGAAGGGAGCATCTAGAGGTGGCGGAGGCGAGCTCTTCCTGGAGAACCTGCCTTCATTTCTCGCATCCCGTCCCTGCGTGAGCCATAGCCCTCCCTGGTGTGTTCATTTTTTATGCTGTTTGTGAGCTTCCAATTCTTCCCATCTCTACCACCTGAATATGAGTTTGAATTGTGTCCAAAGCCCTCCTGATAGCTCTCAGGTTACCCTGCGTGCTGTTGTGACAGTCCTCCTCTGATCAAGAACTTGCCAGGGATCCTTTCTGCCTCAAGTACGAACGGCTTAACCTCATCATCTTGGCTTTCCATCCAGAAGCTCCACATTAACTAGTAAATCTCACCTCACGCTGCTCACTGTCCTACTGCCGAACATCTCCGTTTCTTTCCCAAATTGTGTCCTTTCTAATAATAACTCCTCTTGAACAATTGGCCCCTACCCTTCTACGTTTAGCTACATGCTTTTTGCTGTTTTTGTTGCTTGATCTTTTTCTTCTTGTACGATTTCCTTCCACATTTCTTTTAAAAAACTCCATGTGGATTAAGCTCCTACCACCTTGTTTGTAGATTGCTACAGCATCTTTCTGGAGCTATCTTTGCTCTTTAGTTGTTCTTTAAACTTTTCATACTCAAGGATGGAATCTCCTATTTTGGTTGTGCAATCTCAGACTTCTGGTTTATTGTCAACTTCACACACGCTTATTTCAAAACAGTTGTGGCAAAATGGAATTATAAGTTTGTTTTGATACAAAAGCAATGAAATCCATGTATATGCAGGGTATGAAAAAATTATGCATGAATTTCAAAAATTGCTTCACCAAAATAAATGTATTTTTTATTTTATTTTTTTAAAGATATATTCCTTTTAACTTGAAGGCTATATATATGAAACTTTATATATATTATATATGTGTGTTATATATAATGTATTATACATAATGTTATATATATTTATATTTATCTTCCATTTGCTGGTCCACTCCCCAAATGGTCCAAATCTGGGAGCCAGGAGCTTCTTCCAAGTCTCTCAGTGCAGGGACTCAAGGATTTGAGCCATCCTCTGCTGCTTTCCCAGGCCACAAGCAGGAAACTATATTAAGAAGTAGAACAGTCGGGATTAGAACCAGAGCCTATATGGGATGCTGGTGCTGCAGGTAGAAGATTAGCTTGCTATGTCATGGTGTCAGCCTCTTTATTCTGTTTTACAATAGACTTTTTCAAGTATCCTCATATTTCCCTCTTTTTAGCTCAGAAACAGCAACACTTAGGTGACATCATCATAGCAGGCTCGTGACCCTTGAAGATATCAGCCCCTGACCTCTAGAACCTGTAAATGCTACTTTTGTGGTAGGAGAGTCTTTGCAGATGTGAACCAGTTTAGGTTCCTGATGGGAAGATTATCCTGTGTTATCTGTGTGAACCCTCTCCTTGCGAGAGAGGGGTCCGGGGAGTTTTGATGCACACACAGGAGAACAAGGTGACTACACAGGCATAGTTGAGGGGATGCAATCATGTCAGCAGTGTTCTTCCTGAGGCACCATTCCCCACCGGCACCTGCACAGAGAGCTTGGATTTGCCAACACTTTGATTGTGACACAATTAGACTGATTTTTTTTTTTTTACATATTCCCAGGTTCTGGGGCCATCAGAAAATATGTTTTCAGTTATTCAAAATCACTAAGCATGCTGCAGAGGCCATGGGAACCCAAGAAAATCATCACATCCACTTTAATTGGTTAAATTGGAGAAATAAAGAAGTGAGATAATTTAATCATAAATGAAACATGGAAGATTATGGGGAAACTCTCCTGGAAGGGCTCAGGAGGTCCTCCTGCGCTCAAACCCAGCCTGGACACTTGCAGTGGGGCCTCTCTCTGCCAGGTCCCAGGACCACCGTAAGGCTGCAAGGGACTCAGCAAATCCAACACTGCAGGGACAGACATCTGCTGAGCACACATCAGACCAGTGGGGGTAGACACTATTACTACCCTCACTTGACAGGCCAAGAAACCATACTTAGAAAATGCAGCACAGTTAGAATGGAGCATTGAACACTGGTTTGGGGGGTTCTTTTGAACCTCAGGGTTAGGTCACTTGTACTGTCTCAATCACTGATTAAATAACTTAGATTTGCAGCCAAGTGAACCCTGGGTTCAGATTTCCACTCTACCACTTAATAGCTGTCTGCATTTGTCAGATTTTCATCCTCATAACGAATACCAGAGAGAAAATATTTTGAAAGAGCAAGGTTTGTTTTGGCTCTAGTCAAGACTAGATGGCTCCTTGGTCTGGAGTGTGATGGGGGCACAGGCTAGTGGAGTGAGTACAGGGTTGGAGCACCTGCTGAGCCAGGAAGCAAAGAGACTGGACGCGTTCTCTGTTCCTAACCAAGCCACTATGATTCAGTCGTGAACTCCACCCAACAATTTAATCCGATAATCCCATCCAGTCACATCTTAAAGGCCCCACCCCCAGACACCACAATTGTATTAAGCCCTCACCCTTAATCCATCAGCAGTAATCCATTAACTATTGGTGCAAGACCTTGGGGACTAAGCTCCTAACACCTGGGGCATTGAGGGACACCCAAATAAATGTGCAAACTACGCCACTGTCCCTGGGCAAGCCTTAAGTTTATTACCTATTGCATAGGGATGGTGTGGTGGTAACTGAGAGTCCTGTACAAACAATGAGATCATGCAGGAAACTGTTTGCACAGTGCCTACCCCTTCCCCACCCCATGACAGCTCACTGTATCTCGCCAGCACTGTTATTGCCATATTGCCTTTTAAAAATAGATTCAGAAATTCTCTTACCACCCAGATCTATTCAGAGCCTGGTCAACTAATCCCTACCAATTAATTTACCAGAATGCCCAGTTGCTACTGCTCAATAAGATTGCCAAGCAGACCAGACACCACGTTACTCATACCTCCTCCCTGGGACAGTGCCAGGGGCCTGCTCAGAAACTTTCGTTCTCCGCTTCACATTCATTTAGATGCTGGTGTCACTCGTGTTTTTTGCAAGCTCATTTCAGCTGTTTTTGCATAGCATGTCCTATTTCCAAGTTTGTGTTGAGCCAGACAGGGAAAATCTGCTTAACTTAAACCGAAAGGATCACCCTCCCTTGACCTCCAGTCCCAATGTTTGGGCTCTGTCCTGCTTGGGGACTGGGATCCTTTCTTTGCCCACTGACAATGCTGTCTATCCTCAAAGGAAAGAAAAGCAGGTTTTTCTTTGGGGACAGAGGATGTATCATATAGAGTTGCAAAGAATCCCCCACTGGAAGTCTCATCAGCAGAAGGCCGAGTGCGTTAGTCAAAGCTGCTATTGATGCAAAGCGGAATAGACCCAAGTGTCCTCAGCTGCCCTTAGAATGTCTTCCCTGGGATATTTGTCTGGGAGTAGATCCTACATTCCTGACATTTGCAAAGGAGCCTGTGGGACTTCTGCTGAAGTGTAGGAACCAGCTGGTAGCTGTCTCCCATCATCAGCCTGGAAAGCCTGTGAAATTCCTTTGTGTCCAGCAGACCTCAGAGAGGTGCGAGTGTAGCTGTGAGAAGCTCTGCACTGCCAACCTGCTTCCTGGCCCCCAGGCTGGCCAGACATCTGGCTGCTCTGGTTCTCACTTCTTCTTTTGCCCTCAGCATTGCTTGTGCTATCTTTCCTCCTCTCTATGTGAATCTATCCGGAGCACGCTAATAAAACCAGTGATGAAGTTAACATATGTTGAAAGTAGCATGTACTTTTATAGGAACTCTGTTTGCATTTGAATAAATAATCTGAAAGACCAAAGAACTCATCACAGGAGTATTAGGAAAGAGTAAATTACAAATATCTTTCTTGAGATGGTAATCATCAAATACAGCTTAAAGATTATAGTCTTCCCAGCACCAAGTTTCAAATCATAGCTGCCCCACTTCAGTGATTGTGATGGGTGGGTGCTTTATTTTTTCCAAGCAAGAAAACAAAGGGGATGCTCTTCCTTGGGGCTGTGTTTGCTCAAACTTTTTTTTTAATTTGATAGGTAGGGCCTGGCACGTTAGCCTAATGACAAACTCCTTACCTTGCTTGCACCGGGATCTCTTACGGGCTCTGGTTCATATCCCAGCTGCTCCACTTCTCTTCCAGCTCCCTGCTTATGGCTTGGGAGAGCATTGGAGGATGACCCAGAGCCTTGGGACCCTGAACCCATGTGGGAGATTCAGAAGAAACTCCCGGCTCCTGGCTTCAGATCAGCTCAGCTCTGGTTTTTGCAGCCATTTAGGGAGTGAACCAGAGTATGGAATATCTTTCTCTGTGTCTCTCCTTCTCTCTGTAAATATGAATTTCCAATAAAAAAATAAATATTTTTTTAAAAGATAGGTAGAGGTGGCAGGGGAGGATAGAGAGAATTCCCATCTCCTGGTTTGTCTCCTGCTACACGCCCCCTCCCCACCCCCACATCCATGATGGCTGGGGCTGGGAGCCAGGAACTCATTGCAGGTCTCCCATAGGTGTACCAGGGACCCCGTTACTTGAGCCATCTCTGCTCTCTCTGAGGGATTACACTAGCAGGAAGCTGCTCAGATTCCTCATCTGCCCCCTTGTCCAGTTCTTTTCATTGTGGATGGCTGAGCTGCTCTCCCAGGGAACTGGGATTGGGAGGGCTTTTCAAACACGTGAGTTAATCCCATTAGCATCAGTATAAGCAGTGATGAAAGTCCTAAAGCGTGACGCACAACTCAAAGAAATGTCATGCCTTAGTGAAGGTATGTTTTTCTAGCTATGTTTAAATTACATTTCCTTCCTCTTGTTTGGGTCTTATGTATAAATGTCATATAAAACATATGTATCAAATCATGTAAAATTAAAAAAATATTTACATAAACATATATTGTGTTTACACATAAATGAGAAAACACAGAAGAAAAGCTTCTAGACACTGAACTTCTGCATCAAAAGCGTAGACAACAAAAGTGAGACACATCAGACTGTATCAAACTAGACACTGTTTCCAACAAAGCAAGCAAGCAACAAATGAAAAAGGTAACCATGGAACGGGAGAAAATTGTCACACACCGCTTATCTGATAAAGGATGGATGCCCAAAATATACAATAGAAGGAGCTCCTGCAACATGACGGCATTGCTTGCTGTTGTGATCTGATTCCTTCAAGTGATCTGATTTAAAAATGGACAAGAGATCTGAATAGGCATTTCTCCAAAGAGGCACCAACACCAGCAGGTGTTACCAGACAGAGCTTCTGACTTCACGGACACTTTTGGTTGTGTAGAAGATGCCGCATTTACCTCCTCACAAAGAGAACTGCTGTTTTTGTTACAGATCTGTAAAGAGAAAAGAGCAACCATGGCTGGAGGCCCAAGTCAATCTCTCTGCACAGACAAGGCTTGGGGATTTACAGAGTTAGGGTAGCTGTGAGAAACAGGGTGAAGCAAAGTGAGAAACTAGAACAGGTACAGAAGAAAGGTACCGGGCCAGTCCTCTGAGCATGCGCCATGACACCTCCTAGCTACCTGCAGCCCCTGGCCAAAGACCCTGCTGAAACATCCTGGGAGGTGTGTCACTGAACCAGGAGGTGCTCACTGGCTGCTCTGAGTTGGTGTAGGCAGGCTTCAGGTGCAAGGCTAGCTTCAGTCGATTCTGCCCAGTTTGCACAGGGCCCTGCTCAGCGGATTTTCTGTTTGTCTGTTTGTTTGGTAAGTCACTATGCAGCAGGTATGCAAAGAATTATTATCCTATTAGTATGTTGAACAATCTTGGGAACATTGTCATTAAGCAAGGGGAGAGGGATCCTTTGTTGTCTAAGGTTTCACAAGTTAAAAAAAGTGCTGAGCCTCGGTAGAGTGACCTAGCGGCTAAAGTCCTCGCCTTGAACGCCCCGGGATCCCATATGGGCGCCGGTTCTAATCCCAGCAGCTCCACTTCCCATCCAGCTCCCTGCTTGTGGTCTGGGAAAGCAGTTGAGGACGGCCCAAAGCTTTGGGACCCTGCACCCGAATGGGAGACCCAGAAGGAAGTTCCAGGCTCTTGGCTTCAAATTGGCACAGCACCAGCCGTTGCAGTCACTTGGGGAGTGAATCATCGGACGGAAGATCTTCCTGTCTGACTCTCTTCCTCTCTGAATATCTGACCTTGCAATAAAAACAAATCATTCTTTTTAAAAAAGGAAAAAAAAATGTGCTCAATAGTACATGTCATCAAATGCAAATCAAAACGACAGTGAAGTAACTCCTCATGTATGTCATGATGGCTATTATTAAAAAAGAAAGAAGACAAGGAATGAAGAAAAAGATTTATTTATCTTTATTGGAAAGGTAGGTCTACAGAGAGAAATATATACAGAGAAAGATTTTCTGTCCATTGATTCACTCTCCAGATAGCCTCCATTTGTGGAGCTGAGTCGATCCAAAGCCAGGAGCTAGGAGCCTCCTCTTGTTCTCCCACATGGGTTCAGGGTCCCAAGGCTCTGGGCCATCCTCAACTGCTTTCCCAGGCCACAAGCAGGAAGCTGGGAGGGAAGTGAAACAATCAAGGTACAAACTGGCGCACATTTGGAATCCCTGCGTATTTAAGTAACGACTTAACCGCTAGGCTACCATGCTGGACTAAAGAACAAGGGATGTTGACGAGGATGTGGGGAACAGCAAACCCCTGTGCAGTGCTGGTGACCATTTAAATTGGTCCAGCCGCTATGGAAATCAATGTGCGGAATCATATAATCCAGAGGAATTAAGATCAGGGTGTTGAACAGCTGTCTGTACTCCCATGTTTATCACAGCACCATTCACAGTGGCCAAGATGCAGAATGAAGCTGGAGGGCCACTTCCCGCGTCCTGATGCGTGGATGAAGAAAATGTGCAGTTTCCACATAAGAGAGTACCATTCAACCCTTGAAAAGGAGAAAATTTTGCCAAATGGGGCAACACAGAGTCACAGAGGGAAACTTGCTAGGCACAGAGCGACAAATACTGGATGATCTAGCTTACAGGTGGGATCTGGGATCACTGAACACACAGAAATAGAAGCAGAGCTGAACGGAGGCTGCTGGGGCCTGAGGGGAAGGGAAAGCAGGGAGGTGTTGACCAAAAGGTGTGAACTTTCAGCAATAAACACATTGCTGGCAACAATGCATTATTTTCTACTGTTAGCATTTTCTGAAACGATGGGTCTAAACATGTGCATGTGAAGAAGAAACACAGAAAGAAACCTTTGGAGATGATAGAGAAGCTTGTGGCATTAGTAGTGACATGGGTTTGATGGTTTTGCAGGCTTAGCCTTATCTCCTGACACATCAAGCTGGAAACACTAAATATCTGTAGCTTTTTGTATGTTCATCATACCCCAGGCAGTGGTTAGGATTTGCTCCCCTGGTACAATTTTTAAATTTTGATCTCATGTCTTCCTAATGCTGATATATGGACTTGACACTCAATTGACTTGGGAAGGATGGTAGCTCTTTACCTTCATATTTCTTTTTTTTTAAATATTTATTTATTTTTATTACAAAGTCAGATATACACAGAGGAGGAGAGACAGAGAGGAAGATCTTCCATCCGATGATTCATTCCCCAAGTGACCGCAACGGCTGGTGCTGTGCCGATCCGCAGCCGGGAACCTGGAACCTCTTCTGGGTCTCCCATGTGGGTGCAGGGTCCCAATGCTTTGGGTCATCCTTGACTGCTTTCCCAGGCCACAAGCAGGGAGCTGGATGGGAAGTAGAGCTGCCAGAATTAGAACTGGCCCCCATATGGGATCCCGGCACGTTCAAGGTAAGGACTTTAGCCTTTAGGCCACGCCGCCGGGCCTACTTTCATATTTCAAATATTGGTTTGCTTATTTATTGAAAGGGCAGAGTGAGAGATGTCTTCCATTGCTAGTCCACTGTTTCCCTGCTTCTCCAACGCTTTGCAGCTTTACAGCATTGGAAGCCATTTAGAGCAAGCTGGCAGAGCCGATAGACCACGGAAGCTTCCCGAGATGAGCTCATTGCAAATGTCCTGGGAGTTGGCAAGGGGCAGCTGCATGGACCAGTTGGAGAAAAACTCTCGTTGGTCTCCTGAAACCTGGCCTGGCAGCCGCAGCGCCTTACAGGGCAGGAGAGACGCCTGGCTTGGCTGAAGCAGCCCGTGGCTTCAACACTTAACTCAGCGCAAGCAGCAAGCCATGAGCATCACAAATAACTGAGGCCAAGTCCTGCCCACAGCGGTGAGTCTGCCACAGGAAATGCAGCAGAGTTCTCTGGTCTGAATGAACTGTGACATAGACATCTTCCGGATCCAAAGATGTGGCCTGCAGGAGCCCCCATGACGCCCCTGGCAAGGCGGCAGCTTTCACTGGCTAGGGAGAGGAGCTTTCCCTGATCAAGGTGATAGATACGTCTCCCCATCAACCTGCAGGGATGTCGACAATCTAACACTCTGATCTTGGAAACAAGTCCCTTGGCAGGAGCAGGCAGACTCTGCCTGGAAGTGGTTGCAGCCCTGCAGGTGGGAACCTTGTCCTGGAGTAGTCAGACGCATCCAGCAGGTGCTCACCCTCACCACGGTGAGAAGGAGGGCGGGAAGGTGGAATGAGAACCGGAGGCAGAGGGAGGCAGAGGCGCAGGGACAGTGGGAAGGACGCAGAGGCGGGAGGAGAGCCGGGAGGGAAGCCTGGAGATCACGCCTCTGGCTTTGAGGGTGGAGCACAGTGCAGAGCCCCGGAGTGGGGGAGGCCTGGAGGTCAGGGAGGGTTAGGGGTGGAGGAAATGGAAGGGAAAAGAGTGGTGGAGGAGGGTGAAGGGAGGGGAAGGGAGCCCACAGGCTAGGTCAGGCTGCTGCGGGGTACACCTCACTGCTGACATGGCGGCTTCAGAAGCAACAGCATCGCTGCTCACCTGCGAGAACAGGCGTTTGCGCTGATTGCAGCCACGAGTGTATAGTGTGTAGTGATCTGCCCCACCCACTGTGGGGAATTCAGGCAGCGGAACTTGCTGCAAGACGCTTCTAATTGATCCTTTCTTCAGCCCACATTTATTCCTCACCCAAATCTGGGGTCAGGGTGGAAGGTGGGAGGGTGGGTTTAACAGGAGCTGAGGGGACCCTCAATACCTGCCTGGCACAGTGACGCTGCGTGCTGGGCACAGCCTGCAGCTTTGCCGTGTCCTGCTTCTCGGTGGGAGGCGGGTTAACAGTCCGGGCTTTCTAACGCTTCTCCATCCAGAAGTGCTGGGGTGTGTCTGGTGTCTGCCCCCAGTCCTCCTGCCAGGTGTACCTTCAGCTTGGGCTCAAGCCTCCACTCCTTACACTCAGCACTAACCTTTACTTTATTTTAAAACTATTTGAACGAGGGAGGAAGGAGGCAGAGGGAAACAGGTGGCCTGTGGGGAAGCTCCCATCTGCTGGTTTACTTCCCAATGCCCGCAACAGCTGAAGCCAGGAGCCAGGAGCCAGGAACTCAGTGAGTGTTCCTCATTGGGTGGCAAGGACCCAAGCACTTGAGCCATAACTGCCTAAAACCCTTCTTGGATTGCCACTCGGTGGAGCTGTTACAGTCTTTGTGGTATAACTTCTATAACAGCAGCCTTCAACACATGCTGGTGCTTGCTTACCTAGCACCTCCACTTGGACGTTTACATCCTAGACTGTCAAGACTGTTGTTAAAAAGGAATCATACCAAATCCAGAAGTGAAACACACACAGGAGAACACAATGATTTTCACTGATAAACACGAGTGAATGCAAAAGGGAAAGTTCCAGGAGCTTGGGTTTGCGAACATGAGAGCTCCTGCCCAGCACTGGAGCTCCTGCCCAGCGCTGAGCACCACATCCTAGGTCACCAGCCATCTGTCCCTCCTTCTTGGGCTTTCACACATGGCGTGCTCCCATCCTTTGCTCTGCCTGCCACTGCCTCTCCCAGCCCCTGGCTGAAGGGTGGATTGGCCAAGCGTGGTTGGTTTTCTAGCCATGTCTTTCGGGACTGTCGTGCTGGGAATGAATGCCACCCATTCCCCATCACCGTGTTTCCCTGCTCTCTGCTCCTGCGCCTGCATCTCTTAGACCACAGGCTTTGGAGCAGGGAGAAGGTGAGGCTGCTCTACTCTTCTGAATGAATCCTAAGCATTACAACTGACCGATGATTTTCCAGTTTTGCGAACGGATGGTTTTTCAAAAAGGATTTGTGCTTTGTTTTGTTGTGTTAAGGTTGTGTCTCTGCATGCATTCCCTACACCTTTCCATAACCAGCAGGTTTTGTACTGGCTCTCTGCACCTTCCTGTATCTGTCTTCTCAGGCCCCCCCATTCCAGGCAGGTGCAGGGCTGTCCTACAAGACACGCCGTGATCATGACCCCCTCTCCCCAAAACTTACTGTTTTAGGTCCCTGCTAGATATAATCTGGCTCATTTAGCAAACCTCCTAGGATCTCTTCATGGATTTACTGGGCTAATTCCTTACTCATTGCAGTTGAGCAACAGCTGCATGGAGACGTTTAGGAGGAAAACATAACTGTGACAGTGGGAACTCAGGCGCCACTGTCCCCTATGGAGAAAGCCATCTCATGAAAAGGGGAACCATGTGTGTGGCCTAAACCCATGCCCTTGTGTGGCCAATCCACTCTACACACCAACGTCACCCAACACTCCCCACTTGATCTACATCCTGAAAGTGCCAAACTCTTCCTGCCAATCCCATTAACAATCTGATATGCAGTTCAACTCATGGGCGGGACCATGAACTTGGTGACAAATAGCAAGGTGACTCCTCCTGAAGAGGTGAGATGCCCGGTGGGAGCTGGGTGCTCCTGGGAGCTGCAGGAGGGAGTAATTATCAAAGCCAGCCCAGGAGCCTCAGAGACAGATTGGGACAGGGTTCCTCCTCCCGCGACTCCACATTTATCAGTGACACCTGTGACAGTATAGCCTCCTGATATGTCCCATTACTCCTCTGAGGAGAGGAGAGACCACATAGCACTGTGTGCAGGAAAGGAAGGCCCTCAGGGACCTCAAAGTGGTGGGGAGGCACACCCAGGCCCCCGCAGGCAGTGGGCTGCGGGCCCTGCACCTGCTTCTGCTTTCTCAAGGGCACAATAGAGCCTTTGACCCTGTGACGGTGCTGCTTTGATATTAGAAAATCCTTGTTTTGCCTCCATAATTCATGCGTGAATTCCAACAAGACTCTGGCTCACAGGCGGGTGGATTTTCATGGGGCATCAGTGGTTCGGAGCAGCTGTGGTGGGATTTCTGAGTTCTAAATGCATGCATTTAGGCGGCCGTGCACTAGGGGCGTCTAAGCTCTCAGAAGCTGCCTGAGCTCCTCGTGTTTCAACACGTAGGTTGCTGCAGCTATTGCCGCAACCACCCTACACTTGCTCAGGAAAAGGCTGCCCTTTTAATCCAGTATTAATGAATCGCATTCCAGTTTATTTGCATGTATTTATCTGTACCTCATCAATGTATGATGAGATTAAGTGTGACGCTGGGAAGAAAAATAGCTCTCCCACGACTGGATAATGTTGATTATCTTTGGCCTCTTCTTGGATGGGGAAATATTTGATTGTGTCAAGGTGACATATGAAAAGGGAGTGTAGCCCTCTGACAGAAGAAGTTAGGAATTGCCAAGTCAATGTTAGGCACTATGAATACACACATAGAAAGATGATATACATATACCTAATGTATAATTTTATATACATAATGAAAATGACACTTCAAAAAATTCATGAGAAATAGAACTAAAAGATATAGTTGGTGTAAAAAATTAAATTCAAGCATAGGGGCATCTTAAAATTTTATAAAACATATATGATGGAAAAGCTATTCATGGATTTCTGAAGTTTTGTACTCAAATAAACTTGTCTTTTAATTCTATTTTTCCACCAACTTCTAAAACACCCTCATATACTCATGTATTATACATGTGATAACATACATGTATTATACATGTGACAACGTGTGACAACAGGCAAATGCTAATCTGAAGTATTTGATGATGGAGGTTGAAACTTTTCTTGGTGCAGGTATTTGGCCTAATGTTTAATTTGCTGGCTAGAACGCCTGCATTCCATGTTGGAGTGATGAGGTTCAAGTCCTCATTCATGTTTACTGGTGCAGTGCACCCTGGGAGGAAGCAGATCATGGCAGACCATGGCTCCAAGTAGTTGAGTGCCTACCATCCATGTGGCAGGCTTGGACTGAGTTCCTAGCTCTTCATTTTAGCCTGATGCAAAACTTGACCATTGCAGGCACTTGGGGCGTGAGCCAGCAAATCGGAATTCTTTCTGTTTGTCTCTTTCTGTATCTCAAATAAATGTAGAATAAAAAAAGATTAGAGAGAAAGAAAATGAGGCCAGAGATGGGGAAGACAGCCTGACCTCCCAGAGGAAGCAAAGCCTAGCCTCCTCCATAGTGCCCCAGCCACTTGGTCATGCGCTGGCTCCTGGCCTGACACTGTGGATTCACTGCCACCAAGTGACGGAGGCAAGCAGATGTTCACAGCTGTTCCTAAATGTTTGCTGAGGCAGGCCATTGACAAGAGTGTGTTCACAAAAAGGACATACCACTGCCCCAGGGATTTCACCCAGTTACACTCAGGAATGCGGCCTTCACAAAGGCCTGGCTGGTGGACCTGACTTCCTGCTGTTCATAAGCAGGAAGTAATCCACAGCAACACAGCATCCTTGACTCTAAGGAACAGTGCAATCCTGACCTTGGAATGAGGAAATAAGAACCTTGAAGCTTCCCTGTTTAGTCTCTGTAACATTTGAACAGCTTCTTGACTGCTCCAAGTCACCCATAATGAAAAGCACAAATGCAATTTTCACTTCAGAGGGAAATCATGTCATTCAATGGCTCTCAGACGCCAGGACCAACCACATCCAATAATTTGGCCAACTTGCTACCATAGATTCTAGCCTCTGTCTGAATTCTTTCTTTTGTACCACAACACTACCCCCAATCTGAAGAGTCTTAATAGCAATAATTTTCTCTTATGAGGTGAAAAATGGCACAAAAAATGCTTAACCTCTGCCTTAGTTCAGTTCTGGTATCATAAATCAAAGCGCACTGGATTTGGAAGATTGGGAGAACAACCCAAGCCAAGTGTGTGTGTGTGTGTGTGTGTGTGTGTGTGTGTGTGTGTGTGTTTGTGTGCATAAACTATGTGTGCTTGTGTGACACTGGCTGGAGCAGATGTGAGGCAGAAGGGAAGATAATATTTTGAGATCAAGTGGGGGCTTGGGATATCCAGGTCAGTAGCCATCAAGAAGCAAGGAAAACAGAAATTAGGGGAGGATAAAAAGGATAGGTATGCAAAGATGACCATGCCTCCCCAAGAGACCCCACTGGTATTCCTGACTGAAGAGGCACCAAACCTTACCATCAGAAGTAGGGAACAAGTGGGGCCAGTGTAGTGGAGCAGGAGGTTAAACCACCACTTGTAATACCAGCATGCTGAGTACCGGTTGGAGTCCCAGCTGCTCCATTTCCAACCCAGATCCCTACTAATGCTTCTGAAAAAGTGGCAGAAGATGGCTCAAGTACTTGACTCCTTGCCTCCAATGTGGGAGACCCAAATAGAGTTTCAGGCTTCTGACTTCGGCTTGACCCAACACTAACCATTGCAGCCATTTAGGGAGAGAACCAGTGGGAAGATTCTCTCTCTCTCTCTCTCTCTCTCTCTCTCTCTCTGTGTGTGTGTGTGTGTGTATGTGTATAACTCTGTCTTTGAAATATATAAGTAAATTTGTATGGGGGAAAAAAGGAAAACACTACAGTTAGAGTCAGCATTTGGCTAAGACATTGGATTGATTAGCACTCCACGTGGGAGTGGCTGATTTGATCCCTAACTCCACATCCTGATGCTAGTTTCTTGCTAATAGAGATCCTGGGGGTGACTTCCTATCAATACAGCAGATACCTCAAGAACTCGGGTCCCTGTCATCCAGGGAGACCTGCATTGAGATCCTGGGCATTTGGGAAGTAAAAAAGCAAAAACAAAAGCCAGGTGAGGGACTCTTTCTTCTCTATCTACCTCTTAACTAAATAAAACTTTAAAACGTCAAGGTAAAGAAGCCAGGTACCAGAAGGGAGGGAGAAGGACAGTAGTATGAGGCACAATATTCTCTTGGGGGAAACTGTGACACACTCAAAGGATTCCAGTAAAGGAAGCCATGCTCTCCTTGAAGGAGGAAGGAGGGCGGTGCTGGCCATGACACAGCCAGGAACCCCGAGTCCACAGCCTTACAAACCTGGCAGTCATCGGCCTGGTGCCCAGTTCTGAGGAAAGCCAGGGGACTGGAGAGGGACAGATCTTGTTTGTTTCATCCACCGCACTGTTAGGACACAGCAGGTTCTGGGGTGCCAAGTGCTTTTTGGGTTTCATGGCTCTCGGCCCTTCCTGCCCTGGCTGAGTGCCTTTGGTTAATAAAGGACAAAATACCCCAAACAGCCTGGCCAGCCTTTAGCAGAATACCGGCCATTAGCTGACTATGGCAGTCCCCAAACACCTCGTGCAACCATTCCTAGTCCTCTCAGAAGACTGGCTTGTGATGAACTGCACACATTCAGAGCTTTGGGTGCCTTTCCTGGACCCTCTCTGTGAGCTGTGTCTCGATGCCAGCAGTGATGTCATGTTGTACCTTGGCCTTGGCAAACCTGGTCTTTTTGTGGTGGATTTTTGGAATCTTGTCAGTGTCAATGACATTGGCAGAACTGATCAGCCGGACTTGAACATCTTCATGTAAGCCTTGCCAAGACATCATGCCCCATAAAACTTTTTTAAATCTTTGTAGCGCAGTAGTAGAGGCTGCCTTCTGCTGAATCATTAGAGCTCCCGGTCAGCTACAAGGTAACCCAGCTGCACTGTCACAGTCCTTTTGGAATGAGTCAAAGGCAGAATTTATCCAAGTGTATCATAATGATCTCTCTACCTGGCTATCTCCCTGGCCAGGTAGTATTTTTCCAAGACAAGGTTTTACACACTCTTGCTGTTGTCTCAGTGCCTAGCACAGCGCAGTAAGTGCGCTGCGCATGTGTGGACTACTTGTCTGGCTCAGTATCACCATAAATTGGGAGTATCAAGGAAAGAGAGAGAGCCACAGGGAGCAAACCAGGATTAAGTAGCTCTGTTTGTGGCAAGCTCTTTTACCCTAAGGCTACCTGCCAAGCACAGCTTCAAAGCCCTGAGCTCTCTACTTCCTGAATCTAGTTTAAAAATGTACATGACCCTTTTTGGCCCTGCATATCCTCAGTTAAATGTCTCTGCTTCCACTGTATACACTCATAAACAAAGAGTTACCAAGTGGCTGCTGAGTGCTGAACTAATGGGGGTGCAGTATGGGATTCTACCAGGAAACAGACAGCAAGCAAGACAGCTAAGACAACTCAATAAGGCAGGTTGTCACAAAGTTCCTGGAAAAACAAAATGACAAGAGTCTATTCTGGGGCCCGGCGGCCTGGCCTAGCAGCTAAAGCCCTCGTCTTGAAAGCCCCGGGATCCCATATGGGCGCCGGTTCTAATCCTGGCAGCTCCACTTCCCATCCAGCTCCCTGCTTCTGGCCTGGGAAAGCAGTTGAGGACGGCCCAATGCATTGGGACACTGCACCCGCGTGGGAGACCCAGAAGAGGTTCCTGGTTCCCGGCTTCGGATCAGCGCGCACCGGCCCGTTGTGGCTCACTTGGGGAGTGAATCATCGGACGGAAGATCTTCCTCTCTGTCTCTCCTCCTCTCTGTATATCTGACTTTGTAATAAAAATAAAATCTTAAAAAAAAAAACCTGTGCATGATTTCCAACTTTTTACACCAAAATTAACCTACTCTAACTTACCTCCACATTTCTACAGCTATTATGAAGTTCTGTTGGAGATGGTAACTGCTGTGGAGAAAGACAACATTGACATTGGAAAGGTGATTAGGTGCTAGATGGTGAGGGATGAGCAGGCTGAGATTTCAAACACTGTGGTCTTGGTGGGAGACTAGCGCTAGGCAGGTAGCAAGCCCATCTCTGCCTGTGGTGCTGGCATCTCATATGCGGGCACATCACTGAGACCTGGCTGTTCCACTTCCCATCCAACTCCTTGCTATGACCTGGAAAAGCAGCAGGAGATGGCTCAAGTCCTTGGGCTCCTACATGGGAGACCTGAAAGAAGCTCCTGGCTTCAGATCAACTCAGCTCCAGCTGCTGTGGTCATTTGGGGAGTGAACCAGCGGAGGGAAGATCTCAATGTCACTCTCTCTCTGTGTCTCTTCTCTCTGTAAATCTGATTTTCCAATGAATGAATGGACAAAAACATCTTTAAACAGTGTGCTTTGGGAACGTCTCACTAAGAGGCATCTGAATCACCTCAAAAGTGAGGCAGGTGAAGGGCAGGGCACACAGGTGCCAAGAAGAGAGCCCAGTAGAGTGAGCCACCAGCACTAGGTGCACTTTCCTTACTGGTTTCAGGAAGTCGGAGAGACAGAGCAGAGATTTGGAGTGTGTCCTATTAAAGTCTAGATTCCCCAGAGAACCTGTCGGCTCCTCCAAGTCAGAGTGGGCTCTTCTGACTCCAAAGCAGAAATGCCTTCCAGAATTGTAGAGCTCAGCAAACCGCAAGAGCACTTTGTCCCATATGAGTTAGCCCCAGATGGCTGTGCCTGCTGAGCTCATCAGACCATCAGCTGTCAGCTTGTTCATGGCTCACACACATAATTACTGATGACACGTTATATAACCATGAGCAAACATACCCATTTCTGACCTCACATACTGAGAGAGTCCAAGAACATGAACAGTTGTTCTCACCAACTGGGAAGGAGTACTAGGGGCATCCCAGGGAGCTCGTGGTGGGATGTCACATCCCAAGCACACTTTGAAGCACGGCCAGGGAGGAATCAAGGGGACAAGCCATCCCAACTGAGCACGGCCAGGAATCAGAGCTAGCTGGGCACACTCCAGGCACTTTCAGAATGGTTTCAAGGTGGGTGGAGATGAGAGAAGGAAGGGTGGCAGGGAGCTGGCACTGGTGGGCTTAGCAGGGACCTGACCAAGTTGGATTTTGTCCATTAAGTCAGAGTATATTCTACCTGGAAGGGGAGTCACTGGGTGCTTGGAGCAGGAGAGACAAGATTTGATTTTCTTTCTCCAGTGACAAGAAGAGGAAGACAACTGAGCTCTGCAACAGGTAATGGCAAGACCACGGAGATCCAGGATGGCCAAACCCGGGACTTGAGCAAGGAGACAGAGCCAAGACGAAGCCTTGGTTCTGAAATGTTGTCTGTTGGGAGGGCAGAGAGAGTCCAAGGATGGCAGGCCTATAGACCTGGAAACTGGGGCGGGTGGTGCCATCTGCTAGAGATGTGGAAATTCCATCTCTCAGTGCCAAACCTAGGCTTCTTGTATGCAGAGCTGAAGACCAGGACTGCAAGGCACACAGCCTGTTGAGGGTATGCTCTCGGAGAAAGGCTGCACATGGGAAAGTAAAGCGAGATGTGACCTCACCAAGGCCTGAGGACCCTGGGAGCTTGGGAGCATGAATTGCATCCAGAGTTGGCTGTGTCTTGAGCCAAGTTTTGGCACCCCTGTGTCCTGCCAGGGTAGGAATGGGGATGCTTATAATTCCCATGGTGCCTTGGAACTTACTCCACTGATAAAAATTCTGAGACATCCTTAACTGTCAATATTATCAATGCTAAGGCACAGGGGCTCAGGCCCAAAAGAAGGCCTGGAGAGGCATCCCTCTGAGCACATGCTTCTCCCTCCTTTTATTGGCTGGAAAACCAGATCTAATAATGGGAGTTCTCCAGTGAAACAGAACAGAAAAGATGTCAGCAGGGATTCTAAATGTTCCTGGAAAAATGAAATGTAAAAACCATGTGTTTGATGTAGCTATTGTGATGTTGTTTAGTTCAAGTCCTGATTTCACACCCCAGTTCATGCTTCCTGTTAAGGTACACCTGCAAGGCAGTGGATGATGGCTCAGGTCCCTGGGTCTCTGCCATCCATGTGGCAGACACAGACTGAACTCCTGATTCCTGTGTCTAGCCTGCCCAAGCCCTGGGTGTGGCAGGCATTTGGAGAGTGGACCAGCAGAGACACAATCTCTATCAGCTTTTTAAGTTAAATAAGTAACAGATAAATTTGTAAAAATTGATGCTTACTTTTAAGAGTAGGCTTATTTTGATGCAACAAATTTTGAAATCCATGTGTGCATTTCAAATTCATAATTTGTTTTATATGGACTTTTTACAAAGCACGTGTGCATGTGTGCATATGTGTGTATCTGTATGTATGCATGTATGTGTACATGTGTGTATGTACATACATGTATATGTGTGTATGTGTCTCCATGTGTGCGTGTCTGTGTGTGGTGTTATCAGGACTTGGTTCACACTGTTGTGGAGGTTGAGAAGTCCCCAAGTCTGTCCTCTGTGTACTGGAGAAGTCCCGGGAGTCTGGTAATGTAGCACAGTGCTAGCTTGAGGCCAGAGAGGCAGGAGAATTGATGGTGCAAATCCTAGTCAGAGGGCAGAGGGGAAGAGATGGGACGTGCCAGTGGGACACGAGAGGCAGGAGGTGCACGGGCCTCAGTGGACTGCAGGAAGCCCCCTGGTCTGGGAGGGTGATCTGCTATACTCAGTCCACCAAGTCCATCACCAACCTCATCCAGTCCTGTGCCTGGGCAGCTCAGGCGTGGCAAATGAATGGTGGCACAGTAAACTCAGTCTTGGCAGCTATGCCAGAGAACCATGAATGACATGCTCTCAATGACAAACTGATTTGCTTGCCAAGGGGTGATTTTTTTTAATAAATTCTTTTCTAGTTTCATTGACAAGTATAAGTGATACATTGTAAGCTGTCCAATATGATTACTTATGCATACATTGTGGAAGGATTACTACCATCAAGTTCATGGACAGGTTCATCAACTCACACACATGCCTTTGCGTATGAGTGTGGGGAGGGATTAGACACCAGTGTGTGATGTTAAAATCCTGGCTTTAGAAAGCTTTTTTCCTGGGGCTGCCATTGTGGCTCAGCGGGCTAAGCCACTGCCTACATGGCCAGAATTTCATGTCAGAATGCTGGTTTGAGTCACAACTGCTCTGTTTCCCATCCAGCTTCCTGCTAATATGCCTGGGAAAGCAACAGAGGATGACCCAGGTATCGTGCATGTAGGACATCTGGATGGAATTCCTGGCTCCTGGCTACAGCCTGGCCCAGTCCTTGCCATTGTGACCATTTGGGGAGTGAACCACCAGATGGTCGATTTTCTCTCTGACTCACCTGCCACTGTGCCTGTCACTCTGCCTTTCAAATGAATAAAAGAATTCTTCTTTAAGAAAAAAAAAAGGAAATCACTTTCCTCTTGCTCATCTAGTGCCTGACTGTGTTCTGGCTCCTTGAGGTTGGTAGGCATGCGGCTATAGGAGCTGTCGCTGTGTCCCAGTTTCCCTGCAAGGGAGCCAGGCTGGGGCAGTGGGGACATCATAGTCCATGCACATGGCTCCCCAACGGTTCTGGGGTGTTGTCATCTGGGCAACCAGGCTCAGAAGCCCGACGCGTTCTGAGCTTACCTTGGCTTTAGACAAGCACACCAATGTTCTTTCCAGTTATGCTTGGCAGGCACATCAGGAGGTGTTGCTGGCCAACCTGCCTGGGAGGAGGCTGCTGGGCATGGGCCCTGCCAGGCTCACTGCGCTGGGCAAATGCGGCAGAGTCCCCAATGCGGATGTCACATGCTCCCTGTGCCTGCCCAGCTTCCCACCTACCATCAGTCCCTGTGTGACTGGGACCTCCCCCTAGCTGGATTGCAGCTCTATCTCTACTGGGCTGTGGCCAGGTTGCCATGGGAACACAGTAGTCTCTACTGTCACACCTAGACATCCTCAGACTGCTGCAAAACCCAGCAAGCTCTCCAGGGACCAGGGGTTGTTGCAGTAGCTTGTGTGGTTAAGGGGAAAGATCTAGAAGGGACTTTAAGTGTCCAGCTGTGTGCCTGTTGCCCAGAGAACTGGCCGTAGCCTCCTTGAAGGAGGCTGCAAGGGGATTGCATTCAGGAAGATCGAATTCAAGTCTGGGCACCAGGTCTAGCAAGCCTGCTGCTGGATACAGGTGGTAAGGATGTGGACTCCACATGTTGAAAGGATAGCTGCGGGCCAAGCATGGTAGCTTAGTAGCTAAAGTCCTCCCCTTGCATGCACTGGGATCCTATGTGGGTGTTAGTTCATATCCCAGTGGACCCCACTTCCCATCCAGCTCCCTGCTTCTGGCCTGGGAAAACAGCTGAGGACAGCCCAAAGCCTTGGGACCCTGCACCGGTGTGGGAGATCTGGAGGAGGCTCCTGGTTCCTGGCTTCAGATTGGTGCAGTTCTGGCCATTGCAGTCACTTGGGGAGTGAATCATCGGATGGCAGAGCTTTCTCTCTGTCTCTCCTTCTCTCTGTTTATCTGATTTTCCAATTAAATCTGAAAAAGAAAAGGCGCTTGCATACTCCCATGTTCATTGTAGCATCTTGTACAGCAGCTATGGAGAACGCGTAAGTGCCCACTGACAGATGGATGAGTAAAGGCAACATGATGGACCAGTGCTGTGGTGCAGTGGCTTAAGCAGCCTCCCGTAGTGCTGGAATCCCATATGGGCACCTGTTCAAGCCTAGCTGCTCCACTTCCCATTCAGCTCCTTGCTAATGCAGTGGAGCTTAGGAAAGCAGTGGAGGATGGTTCTGGTGTGGGCCCACACGGGCGATCCGGATGAAACTCCTGACTTCTGGCTTTGGCCAGGCCCGAAAGACACCAGTGGACAGATTTAAAATTGCAGCTAAAAAAAAAAAAAAGAGGACTCAAAGATAACAAATCAAAAATATATTGAAGTGACTATAGTTCATAACAGCCTACAATACTGTATTCCAGAAAATTGCTGAGTAGCTTTTTGCATATTCTCAAAGCAAAAATTGAAACGTGAAATAATGCAAGCCGATGATCACAAAGTGGCCATTTCACAATGTAAACACATTTCAAAGCAACATGTTGATTGAAAGCTATAAACATGTACTATTTTTATTGGTCAATTTTGAAATTAACATTTAAAGGAATCAACAAAAAGTAAAGATTTAAATGACCAGCAAGTGGGAGGTAGCATTGTGGTGCAGTGGGTTAAGCTGTCGCCTGCTCCGCTCCTGATCCACCTCCTTGCAAACGTACCTGGGAAAGCAGTGGAAGAAGACTCAGGTACTTGGGGAGCCCCTACCACCCATATGGGAGACCTGGACAGAGTTCTAGATTCCTGACTTCAGCCTCACCCAGCCCTGGCCATTACAGCTATCTGAGGAGTCAATCGGTGAATGGAAGAGCACACGCTCTCTCTCTCTCTCTCTCCTTTTACTCTGCCTTTTAAAACAGGTAAACCAAATTTAACAAACACATTCAAGACACAAATTCAGGCTCCTGCAGCCCCTGGTCATCTCCTTCTTTCACAGTGCCATCTCCAGCTTGTGGGGTTACCTTTGGAATTGGACGAACAGGTGTTGGCCCAGCACCTGTTGCATGGCCAGCATCCAATAAATGGGTGCTGGCGAGTGGTGCAGACGACTCCCTCAAGTTCGCTGTGTCCCTGTTTGAATCGGACACCTAGATGATGGCAGACGACAGAGGGACTGCTGCTTTCTTCTGAAGATGTTGCTGTGTCCCTGAGGGGTCCCTCCCTTGATGTCACCTGTTCCTAGCAGTGATCTTGCCCTACACCAACGCTCCTCCTGGAAAGGAGACCTTCAGTCTTTTCACCATGCTGCTGCCTTCTGGGTACTCCTGTTCACGCATCCAGCTGGGAAACTGAAAGGAAGAAACACCTCTCGTGACGAATGGCATTCTGCAACAAGCGGAGATAATAGCTTCCAATCTCTCCACTCAGATGAGCCGTGAACGCTGATGCCAGGCTCTCCCCTGTGTATAAAGTAGATGCTTGTGTCCTTTCTAAACCAATTGACTCATATCACACACAGATTTTGAAACGCATCACTACCCCTCAGTACACTGAGTAGCCTTCCAAGTAAGTAAGGACAGAATGATGACACTCAGCACCCTGTCCAGTCTCCTTCCACCTCCACTGTCTGATTTCCCAGGCTCAAATGGGGCTGAGCGCCTCTCAGTCATGGCCAAGCCCGCCCAGCTGGCCCTCCTGCACCCCTCTTCAGGCTGCTCACCTGCTTCACCACTGCCCCACCTCCCTTCCCAGCTCCGATGCTGTTATTGATGTATCTCGTTTGCAGAGAGGTTCCTGAGGCTGAAGCCTGCGTCCCCAGATGTACTCATTCCCCAGGCATTTCCCACGTTTGACTCTGTGGCAAATACTGGTTCTTTCTAAGAGAAGGGGAGATGGTAGTGGTCCCAAGGGACAAAAATTGCTGCTGGCGGGGGGAGGGGTGGAGCAGAAACAAGCAAATACTGCTGGAGGTGCTCAGTATGCATACGAAGGCAGGCAAGACTGAGGAACTGGAGCAATCTTGGTATTTCAGCACTTTGCAGAGGTGGTCAAGAGGGAATATGGGAAGGAATACAACTGTCTTGCTCATCACAGATACAGGGGAGGGCAGATACAAAGGTCCTGAAGCCACAGACTGCCTGGTGCTTGCAAGGTACACCAAGGAGGCCCATGGGAGGAGCACAGAGCAAGCAGGACAGAGAAAGCAAACATTGAAGCCAGAAGGCGGTAAGCACAGGATCACAGGATCACAGGGTCCAACCACTGCATGAGTCACTGTAACCTTTCTTATTTTTGTACGATTTAATTGTTATTTGAAAGGCAGATTTCAGAGACAGAGGCAGAGATGGGAGACAAAGAGAAAGATCTTCCATTCACTGGTTCACTCTCCAAATAACCACAGCAATCAGAACTGAGCTGATCTGAAGCCAGGAGCCGGGAGACCCCCTGGGTCTCCTATGCGGATGCTGAGTCCTAAGACTTTGGACTGTCCTCCACTGCTTTCCCAAGTTACAAGCAGGGCTCTGGATGGGAAGTGAAGAGACCAGCACCCGTATGGGTTGCCGGTGTTACGTGCTAAACCACAACACCAGCCACAGTTCATCAGTTTGAAACTGTGAGCTGTGCTGAGTAGCGCGATGAAATATTCTATGACCCTGCTGCATCTCACTTGGGGAGTATGTGAATCATTCCTCGGTCCAGTATATCCGCAGCACACACAGGGCCCCCATTAGCCACAGGAAGCAGTTTCCATAATCACAATGACGGGCCCAGTCATGTGCCATGTAAGCACAAGGCTAGTGATGTGGGCAATTGGCAAATGCCCTAAGACACCCTAAGGTGCATAAGCAATAATGTGAAAGCTCTTAACATAGAAAAAATGTACATTGTGGTTGCTAAGGTGCATGGAAAGAATGAATCTCATATCTGTGAAAAGGTGGAAAAGATGGCAAAAAAAAAAAAATCCTGCCGGCTTCACTCTTACACCTCCAAGTGCCAGAACCACAGTCGCAACGTGCGATAGGTGTGTGGGTAAGATGGAACAAGTGTGAAGTCACTGAGTTGGGTCCTGGCCGGGGTTTCCAGCATCCACTGGGAGACCCAGAGCGTATTCCCGCCATGGGGACAGGCGGAACTGGCCCAGGATATGGGGACAACACCCTTGGTGAGATAGCTAGGCTTTCAGAGGAATTCCAGGGCAGCTCAGACAGTGAAGTAACACTGTAAGAGATGGGACTTGGCTCTGCTGGCTGCTCACCATGTTTTCCGGGCTCTCGGCCAGGCATGCTGGGTCACTGTGCTCCCTGCTGACCCTGCAGGTCAGGGCTGGGTCTGTACCCCAGGGAGGACACGCAGCAGGGACAGCCAAGCCTCTCTGACTTAAGTGCTTTTTACTGACCCAGGATGGTCCCTGGACTCTGCAGATCCATTATCCCTTCAGAGGCAGAATCAAGTCAGCAGGGACTGTTGTTGACGGAGCCACTGAACCTCCTGATTTCCCAGGGCACAGGGATCACGAATAGGGGAGGGTAGTGAGCTTTGCTCTGGCCAACTGTCCCTCCCACCTCCTCCCCTAACACATCATCTCCCCAATCAATTTCATCCCAACATCCACCCAAAAGCCACCAGAACTGTTCATTTAACATTGTCTTCTTAGTCTTAACAGAAAGCATGCTTTCCCTCCTGTGACATGGCTGCCTCACAGTTGTCCCTAACTGCAGCCCGGCGGCTGCACACGGCAGGTCCTGCGAGGGACGTTTTCCCCGTGGCAGGTGTAGATGCAGGTGGGACCAGTCACATGTGGTGATCACTGAGGCATGCGTGGAAAGAGTAGTGAGCTGGACGAGACCACTGCTTTCTTAGCAGGTGGCTAACACAGCCTGGGGATGGTCCAGCAGCAGTGCCTGTGAAACCTTGGGTTGGCCTATTAGCCTGTACCACAAAGCCTGGGCTTCGAGGAACTGCCCCCAAAGCAGCCATGGGTCATTCTAGCCTTTCTCCAAAGAGTCCCCATATTCAGAGCTGCACTGGAACTTTTCTCCTTGGCAATGGCCTTTGGAATCCATTTAAAACCACATTGGAAACTACAAAACCTTTTTCTGGAATGCAAATTTAATAAATTATTTACCAGGCTTGACTCTGAATTTTTTTCCCTAATACCTTTGGGCCCATTAGAATAGAAACAGAAATCCAGCAGTCCTCAAGCCAAGGCAGCCACATGCACAGGCTGGCTGCCCTTCTTGCAGGAGGGCCTTGCTATGTCACCTGTTCATGAAGGATTATTTTGAATTTGCATACAGAAGAGTGGATCCATCAGAGGTGTATCGGACAGTGAAGTTTTTAGAACTCAGTACCATGCTGCCATCTGCACCCAAACTGACATGGAACATTGCTAGTGGCTTGGGATGTCCTCCTCCCATTCCCCACGCCTGCTCCCCTGCTCTGATCATCTGGGATCAAGCGAGGTGTCTATGGTGCATGACTTAAGGCAGTACCCACTCTCAAGGTCAAACATGTGCACCCCGACACGGTGTCCTTGGCACCTGCCTTCCCTTCATCCCACGCTGGCCCTAGTCAGAACTGCTACATGGCACAGAGCAGTAGATCGGCCTGGTTTTGGAACTTGGATGAATGAAGTCACCCCACTTGCTTCTGTAGTCTTGGAAGGCAGACCTGGATCTTCACAGACTCCTGCAAGCAAATAGCCCATTTGTGTGGGGGGCAAAGTGTCAGTAGCCAAATGTTCACAAGTAACGAATGGGGGTTCACACGTGGGCACTAGGTCAGAAACAAGAGTGGATTGATAACTGCTCACCCAAAATGCTTGGGACAAGAAATTTTCTGATTGCATTCTGGAAATTTTCATATATGCAATCAGACATTTTGGGTATGAGACCCAAGCCAGAGAATGAATTCATTTGTATTTCAAATATCTCCTTATACATGCAGACAGGGTAATGTTATCAGTACCGTTTGATGGAATTTTGTGCGCAGACAAAAGTTGCATGGTGGAGAATTTTCCACTTACAGCATTGTGTCAGCGCTCAAAGGGCGTTTGGAGCATTTGGATGTTCAGCTTGTTCTGAGAGACACTGTTATAGGAACAGGCTGGGCACAAGACTTGCAAGACAGAATGTGCACTTGTATTTATTAAAGATTTAATATTATTTTTTTATTTGAAAGGCAAAGTTACAGAGAGGAGGGAGAGGAGAGACAAAGAGGTCTTCCATCCGACTGGGGCCATTTGAAGGGTGAGTCAGCGTATCTCCTTCTCTCTGTAAATCTACCTTTCCAACAAAAACAAATGAATCTTTTTTAAAAAAAATGGTTAATATCAACATATTCAGGAGGATTCCATTTTTATGAATGAATGAAAGTGTCGCCATTGTGCCGTACTAGGTTAAGCTGCTGCTTGCAACACCAGCATCCCATATGGGTGCTGAGTTGAGTCCTGGGTGTGCCACTTGCCACTCAGCTCCCTAGTACTGCACCTGGGAAAGCAGCAGTGACAGACCCCTGTAGTACTCAGGCTCCCGCCATGCAAGTGGAATCAAACTCCAGGCTCCTGACCTCAGCCTTGGCCACAGCCCTAGCTGTAGCAGCCACTTGGGGGAGTGACCCTCTGCGTTTCAAAAACAATTAAATCAATACATCAGTCTTATAAGAAATGAGTGAGCCAGGGGCAGGTGGCTGCCTCTGGTTGCCATGCTGGTCCAGGGGACCTCTCCTACCTTGGTCAGGCAGCTGCCTGGTGCAGCACAGTCTCCAATGGCACTGGGCGAAGCCCTCAGGCTACCTGGAGGCACATTCTGGGGGTTTGGGATGTGGATTTGCAGGGGAACTGAGGGATGGAACAGGTGGGGGTGAGGGATGACCTGAGGGTTCATGTCCAGGTGAGGAATTACTGCTGAGGGACTTCCATGGATAAGGCCCCTGTACATGTAAATAAGTGAGGAGCTGAGACCAAATGGTTGGGAAGAGAGAACAGAAGGGCCTTTAAGGGTCAGGCTGAAGTACCAGTGTGCACAGGAGACCTGAGCTGCGGTGGTTAGCACCAACCATCACCGAGTACCACTCACTGGCATACACTAAACCTAAGGCTGGGGCCTACATAGCAGGGCAAGGTCACAGAACTCACCAGTGAAAGTTGAAACAGGGGACAGGTGATGTTAGGATGGGCCATGACAATAACTAGCATGTGAGAAATCGGGTCTAGTAGCAGAATCTGTGAGAGATATGTGGGTTCATTCCTGTGGAACTGCAATCTCTGCTGGCACGTCCAAGAGCTGTGGATGGCAACAGGCCTGGCTGGGGAGCTAAGGGGATGCCCCCACTGAGTCTGGACTAGACGTGGCTACAGCCTCCCTCAGTGCAGGTGAGGACTGGGTCTGGGGAACAGCAGAGTGGGCTAACTCCAGCACCCACTGGTACTTGTGAGAGCCAGGGTTGATGTAGAACAGGCTGGGCTAGGACTTAACTCCTGCTGAACCACATGAAAGCTGGGTGTGGGTGTGGGTGTGGACCAGTTTTGGCTGGGCTGCAACACCCAACAGTGAGAACCACAATGGGTGTGTTGATCGGTTGAGCAAGGCCACTGTTCCTGCTAGGACAAGAAGTAGACAAGGTCATCCTGAGCTAAGGACCCACTGTTGTGAGATCTGTCACTGGGAGGAGACTCGATGGAGGAGCTTGGGAAATTCCTTCATCAGGACGCAGTCCCTGCAAGTGAGTGCGAGAACCAAGGCAAGGAGCAGCCCAAACCATGCCAGGTTACAGTACCTGCTGGCATACATGTGCGCCATGTCTGGGGACAAACCAGGCTGGGCAAATTCATTACATCCACTGGCACATCTGAGAATCAGGACATGGTGCAGGGGGACCAGGTCGGGCCACAACACCAGCCAGTTTACATTAGTGCTGGGACAGGGATCTGGCTGGACTGGGGCTAGGCTGTAGCACCCACCGGCAGGAGCTGAAACTAGGGAAAAGCTGGACTGAGCCAGGCTGTGCAATGTGATAGTGGATGTGGAGATGACACAAGCCATGGCAGCCTGGGGTCAGTGGGTGCCGAGATCACGAGCCCTGGGGGTGGGGGATCTGGCAGGGCTCAGGTTGCCTGGCCTGAGTCGTTGGCCCACCTGCGCAGTCCGTGAGCCCCAGGGACGGGGAAAACGCTGGGGCTCAGGTGACGCTGGGGCCTGATTCCTGGGGCCTGCTTGTGTGATGGGTGTCAGGTTTGTGGCTCTGGGGGCAGGGGAACCAGTGGGGCTTGGTTCACCTGGCCCTGGGTCTTTGGGCCTGCCTACAAGTGAGAAAGGTGGAGTAGTGGATGCACTCTGATGCACATGGAGAATATGGCAGCCCAATGGTACGATAGCAGAGGAAGGAGTACTGAACAGATTGGACAGCTACTCCAGCCAAATGATGACAGCAAAGATCTGGGTGAATGGAGACTGGAGGTCGACTGTGTCAGCCAATGGACATTGGAGGACCGCCTCACCCTTGGACTGGTGAGAGCATTTCAGGACTACCCAAACCACAGAACTCTCAGAACATGCGCTACATCGGGACCCTGGGTTGATATTGGGTGTTGGTTCCCCATCCCTGGGTACTGGGACATTTGGGAGACTGGGTGTGGCTTCCCTCTTTGTCTCTTTGCTTCCCCCAGAGACAAGAAGAAAAAACAGAAACTTCTAAAGCAGTGATTTCACCCACTTTTCCCTGACTCTCTATCCTTCTCACCCTGATCATCCAAAAAATTAGTAATAATAATTTAAAAAAAAAAGAAAGCAAAAGAAAGAAAGAAGTGAACCACAGGGATACCACCCTATCCCTAGGAGGGGACCCTCTCCACTACATGCTACATGCTAATGGGGTCAGATTGTAGGGGTATGGTGGTTAGACTGCATGTTCTCATGTTTACTTATCTATCATTCTGCAAAACTGAAGGATTCAAATTCTTCATTGAAATTTCAAGGAACAAACACAAGAGTCCTCCTAGGGTCCCCAAGGTGGCGACAGCAAGAAAGTGCTCAGCAGTGTCCCCAGGAGGCCACTGGTCTCACTGGAATGAGACCAGAACATAGAAGTTCAATGAAGACTGTTAAACTTTCTATCCTTGGGGAAACCTGCTCCTCACTGCTCCCACCGCCAGCAGGACTGAAACCGGGACTGACATCATAGAAACGGATTTCCTTGCTGTCCTGGAGGCGGGGCGGTCCGACATGGAGGTAGCTGCAGGCTGGCTCCTGCTGAGGCCCCTCCCTGGCCGGCTGCCTTCTCCCATGGGCGCTTCGTCGCTGTCTCTGGGTTTCCTCCCTCACAAACAGCTCACCCTGAACGTCATCGCCCCTGTAAAGGCCGGGTCTCCAATATAGCGACATTCGGCCCACTCCGTGATGAACACAATTCAGTTCGCTTTCTGGGTAAAGAATGACCCCAGATAAACTTGGAAGCAGCCTTACTTAAAACTCGCACTTCCCTCTCTGTCCACCAGAGGGAAAGTTTCTAGAATGCTTATTTTTAAGTTCTTGACCTCTTTGTACTGTTTTTGTTAGTCTTTGAGTTTTCACCCTTTATGCCTTAAATAGTTTCTCTTCCACATCGACAATTGTTAAAAAGTTGTTTCTGGTTGTTCCACGTCTGATTCAATTCCCTGAATCAGAGAAATCAATAGAAAACGGCCCAGGTGCTTGTCTCCAGCACCCACATGGGAGACCTAGAGTAAGCCCTGGCCCCAGGCTTCAGCCTGGCCTCAGCCTGGTCATTGCAGCCATTTGGGGAGTGAACTAACAGATGGAAGATCTCTCTCTCTCTCTCTCTCTCTCTCCTTTTCAAATACATAGAGAAACCTTACAAAAGAAAATTCAAGATCATGGACTGATGATAATTTTTCTTACTGAAATCATATGCCTTGACAACTTTAAAAGCAGCTGTACAAAAAAAAAAGTCTTGCTCCGTATTACCTTTCAGTCTAGTTAATATAATTTAAGTTTCATCCCCTCCTCTTCTAAACATTTTCTGAAATAATTGAAGAGGCATGTGAAGGTGGAAAGCAAATGAGCGTTCATCCCAGAGGACTGAGCTGGTACTGCCACTTGGTAGCTATTGGGGCGGTGGGCAAATCAAACTTCTGCTTTCTTGTTCGTGAAAGAGGTGTGGTGTTGACTTACCCAGCTTGCTGCACTCGTGTTTGGAGAAGTTGGAAATCTTGAGTGCAAAGTGTAGTCAGTTGCTGTGACTTTGCCCTGTTTATCAAAGAGGCTGCCTGTGGGGACCAGTTGCTTCTCAACCCCCAGGGTATGTGTGCAGGTTGGAGGGTGAGGGCAAGATAGCTTGCTCCAAGCCTTCCTAACAGGGACTCTCTGGAGGCGGTGCCACAAAGCTTGCCTGTTACAGCGCTTCATGTGGCACAATCCCGCACATCTCAGCACCTCCACCATTCTGGGCTGGAAAGCTCCTCGTGGCAGGGACTGCCCAGGGTACTGCAGGTGTTGAACCTTCACCCAAGAGCTGCCAGCAGCACAGCTCGCTTTTCTGCAGAAATAACACAAATATCACCAGACACTCCTATGGGGGCAGTCAGACAGAGCTGATGCCCACAATGATGGGGGCTGAGCTGAGCCAAACCGGGAAGCTGACACTTGATCTGAGTCTCTGCTTGTGCGTGGCAGGAGCCCACGTACTTGAGCTATCACCCTGCCTCTCAGGGACCATGTTAGCAGGAAGTCAAACCCAGGCACGTTGATGTGGGAGGCAAGTGTCTGATCCGCTAGGGCGAGGGAATTGGTCATTGTGTCATCCTGCAGCAGAGCCATAGTCTCAGTCCTGCTCCCCTTTGCTGGTGTGGCACCCCGGCCATCTATACTGTTCACACCTCACTTTGAGCCCACTTGTGGCAAGAGCTGTCCTTCACCGCATGGCCACCACAGGCCAGTAGCACTTGACATGAAAGACAAAGGACACTTGGTAAGTTCTTGGGGGCAGAGGAGAAGTAGTTCGTGTTCGTTCTGACTCAAGAATGAGAGCTTGGAATACCTGTGCCAGTCCCCTGTGAGGCCTTACCTGCTCTGAGCTCACTGCTTCAGTGCCTGCGCACGCGTGGAACATTTCTGTACCTGCTGGCCTCCAGACACGACTGCCCAAATCCCATGGTGGCTTCTTCAGAGCTGGAGCTGTGATCTGCAAGTTGACAAGTCCTGCCCAAGTGCTGGTGCTTGGTACCTGGGCCCCTGCCACCCACGCGGGAGACCTAAATGGAGTTCCTGGCTCCTGGCGTCAGCTCAGCCCAGAAACGGCTGGGGGGTGAACCAGTGATGGAAAATAGCCATTCAGTCTACGTTTAGAGTAAATACAGAAATTAAATCTTTTTTTAAAAAAAGTTTATTTCTTTTTAATGTCGCATAAATTATTTCCACCTTGCAAATATCCTTATTATCACATTTAAAATTTTCCCTCTTAATAGTTTTCTATTAAAATAAATTATCTTCGTAATGTTTTGTTTTTCTTAATCTTTTGTTGTTCTTTTTCTTTGCTGGGATGATATACGCTTTTTTAAAAATTCATTTCTGCTTTCCTAAGTGACAGGTGCGACATGCGTGGGCAATGTGAGAGTTGGCCAGGTGCCCAGGCCAGAAACAGGTGTCTGTCCTCTGTCACCATTGGCCCCTCTGCCTCCTCCTGGAGCAGCTTCCACCGTTATCTGGGTTAGCCTAGCTGAAGAATCAACCCATCCACCTCCTTCCTGGGCTGATAATCCTTCCCAAAGCAATGACAATTTTCTTGAGCCAGTAGCACACATGACTACATTCATTAACTAAATACCTGCTAAGCACCTCCGGCCTCCAGGCCCACCTGCTGTGGCCACAGGTACCTGCCTTCTCCAGCTCCTTCTGGTGCTGGGCAGACAGAAACAGGTTTGCAGTACCCAGAGAAATCATGAAGGGAATCTAAGAAAACTCAATGCAAATGGCGAGGAAGAGGTTGGGCACTTAGCAGGGAAGGGTACCATTCTTGTGTTATAATTTTTTTTTTCTTTTGAAGAGGGAGGGGGGTAGGCAGGGGGCCTCGAGGATTTTTCAAGCAGCTTCTATCTCTGTATTTGCACCACTTTTTGCCATTTGTTCTTTTCTTGTTGAGTTGTTGCATGTTTTGGAAACATGGGAAATAAAAAAAAAGGTTTGGAAAATTCCAGGTTGGTGTTGATGAACTATTTATACACTGGTTTCTTCCCAATACAAAGTACTAGCAAATGATGTTCACATGCAGACAAGTGAGAGAAATGGCTTCTGCCATCTTCATTGGCACTTAATCTTCACTTACTCTTCACTTCAGGTTCTTATCTTCACAGAGATAAGGCTTCAAAGGAGAACAGAAGTCATTTGAGAGTGTCTGGGTTGGCACTGTAGTGTAGTGGGGCTGAGACACCACCTGCAGCATGGGTTCAGTTCCAGCCTGTTACACTTCTGTTCCAGCTGCTAATGAGCCTGGGAAAGCAGCAGTGTCAGATGGAAACCAGTCTGATACCATGGGACATGTATTAGTTTCTTCTGGGGATGCAGCTCCTCATGACTTCCATCAATTCCCACAATGAGGATCCATCCATCAACGCTGCCATCTGGAGGAGCCCATCTAGGATGTGAAGCTCCGTGGGCACACCCACCTGCACACCCTAGCTCCTCTCCATGGTCGGAGCTGGCAGAGTGTGCCCCAGCTCCCCTCCTGTCCCTGCATGGCTTGCCCAAGTTTCAATCATTATAACACTGGGAGAATAGTCAAGAGGATTAGATAGAAATAGATAACTTCTTACTTGTCAATCAAATATGCCCACCTAGCATGATACACCTGTGTCCTATCCAGGACCAGGAAGGAGTAGGCACCATTATGACCATATAGATGTTAAACTATGTGCAGGTGCAATGGCAATTCCTAAGCCTCCCTGCTTGTACATTCAATGAAGACCCTTCCCTCTATCTCATATGGAAAGAAGCGTTTTGCTCTTGGCCATACTTGAGGAAACTTCTTAGGCCTCCTGTTCTTAACCCATTCCTCACAGGCGCACTCCAGGGGTGCGCTCATCCTCACACGTAAATGTATGTTCTCTCTTTGAAAGGTTTGCTTGAAAATCAGAGTTACACAGAGAGGAAGAGGGAGAGAGGAGAGAGAGAGAGAAAGAAAGAAAGAAAGAGAGAGAGAGAGACAGCTTGCTCTTCCATCATCTGATTCACTCCCCAAATGACCACAACAGCCAGGGCTGGGCTGGCCAATCACCCATTCACCCTCAGTCCATGGCCTAGGAATTTTTTAATGGTTTATTTTATTTTTATTTGAAAGGTGGAGAAAGAAAGAGAGGCAGGCAACAGAGAGAGACCTCTTCCATCTTCTTCACTTCCCAAATGGCCACACTAGCCAGAGCTGAGCTGCTCCAAAGCCAGGAGCGTCTTTCAGGTCTGCCACATGGGTGCAGGACCCAATCACTAGGACCATACTCTTCTGCTTTCCCAGGTACATTAGGAGGGAGCTGGATGGAAAGCGGAGTAGCAGGACTCAAACTGGCTCCCCTGTGGGATGTTTAGTGGGAATGAATGATGAATCTCAAACAGTACTGGTACATGGAAAATACAGTTGTTGATCCATATCTGTATCCTTAGAATCAGCTTCCCACAGCTCAAAATTATTTGCAAGAAAACTTGCATGTGTCTCAAAGATATACAGACTTTTTGCTTGTCATTGTCCCCTAGACACTGCCCTGTGACAGCTATTGACAAGCATTTGCACGGTGCTGGGTGTTACACATGATCCTGAGGTGAGCTGAAGTCTAACGTGGAGCGTGTGGGTTCTACGCAAACGCTGTGCCATCTTGTACAAAGGAGTCTGCTGTCCACTGGGAGGCCTGGAACCAATCCAATGCAGAGCCCAAGGGATGACGGCAGCCAGCCAATGCCAGCTGAGACTTGGCAGACGCCGTTAGTCACACTCACAGCTAAAGAACGAGCGTGGGGAGAGGAGGGTGACAACCTACAGCTGAGATGGTGACTCTGTAGTAGCTTGTAGCCTAAATGAGACACCAAGGGATGGAGTTATTGTGAGGGGAGGGTGCATAATCCAGTGAGAGAGAGAGAGAGTGCCAAGTCTCATATGAAATGCTAGGTTAGCAATGGCTTCCAAGACGAGCTCCATCCTTCCCGGCTTTATTCTCCTTCCTTTACCGAGACTCCTTCTCTCCACTCGGCGTGACCGGCCTGCCATTCTCACCAATGACATACCGAGTTTTTTAAAAGAAAAATTTTCATTTGTTTGAAAGGAAGAACTTCAGAGAGAGAGAAAGATGTTCCACCTGTTGGCTCACTCTCCAAACTGTCACAACTGCCAGGTTTGTTTTGGACCAGGCTGAAGCCAGGAACCTGTAGTTCCATCTGGGTCTCCCATGTGTGTGGCAGGGGCCCGAGCACGTGGGCCATCTGCTGCTCTCCCAGCTACACTAGCAGGAGAACTGGATCAGACGCAAACAGCCGGTTCTTGAACCAGTGCCTATGTGGGATGCTTATATAACCGACGATCAATTAATACACTGTGCCACAACATTGCATCCCTCCCTCTGACAAGCTAACTTTTAAGGTAACTTTGAGAAGCTTCTCTCTGAACCTGATCAGTGAGTAAATAGAATTGTAGCATCAATCAAGAAAGGGCAACCACATGTCACTTTACTCGCAATGTGGTCTCTGGATGTGGGACACAGTGACCACAGACCACTAACAGGATTTGCAGATATTATGTCACACCCCAGACCGTTGTCAAGAAACGCAAAATGGGAGGGCCACCCAGGACCTGGAGATGGCTCATGATGCAGAAATTTGTCTAAACGTGGAAGCAAGAATGTGTTGAGCACTGGTCTGAACACAGCTAAATCACTTCCTCACATCCCAGAGTGTGTGATTTACAATCGGGTGTTGCTCGGGGTCGCCTCACAAGGCCCAGCTGACTGGGTCCTGAAGGCAGGTATTCATGCGGTGACCGGAACTGTTTGTCATGAGCAGCTGCCTGGGCAACAGGCTCTGTTTGCTGATAATCTCTCCCATTTATGAGGCAGCCCCGGTGACAGGAGCAGTAAGCGCTTTCCTTCCATTTGCTTGTTTCGGCTTTGTGGCCACCCTGGGAGGTTCACTATATGAGGACACAGAAGCTGACTGAGAGCGGAAATTGCCTGTCCATGACTGAGCAGGCAGAACGGTGAAAGGTGCAACTCCAACACGGGTGTGTGATTTAAAGGCGGTTGCTATTGACCAATGTTCTGTGCTGCCTGGAAACTTCCAGAGTACATTTTGCTGAGTGAGAGACCCGAGCAAAGTCAACAAAGCAATCGTCAGAGGCAAGGGGAGCCTCTGTCTGGTCCTTCTCTTGCTTCACCCACAGGGTGCCCACTCCACATGACTGCCGTGGGATACGCGCTGCACAGAACACAAGAGCTGCGGCCAGCTCTGCATCAAGGGCTCCAAGCCACGGCACCGGAAGTGAACTTGCTTTGCCGAGTTGGGGGTCTAGGCTTCCTGTCCACATGACCACCAGTTGTCACGCTCTGAGATTGAGATACGATTTATCCAAGAGTACTCCAAGAGTTTGTGCAAAACAGGAACTAAAATATAAGCTTATTTTTGCAAAAGCAATTTTTGAATTTATGCACATGAAAGCTCCTCAGGAAGTTCAGAGGAAATCACATAAGCCAAAAACTACACATGGTTTTTCAGTATTTCTTTGCACCCAAATGAATGCATTTTGATTCAATTTCCCATGAACTTAAAAAAAAGATTTAATATTTTTTTGACAAGTTGAGTGACTTAGAGAGAATGAAATCTTCACCTGCTGGTTCACTCCACAAATGGTTGTAACAACCGTGGCTGGGCTCTGGCTGAAGCTGGGAGCCAGGATCTCTGTCTGGGTCTCCCATGTGGGTGGCCGGACCACAACCACTTGGGCCATCTTCTATTACTTTTCCAGGCAGATTAGCAGGGGTCTGGATTGGAAGCAGAGCAGCTGGGACCAGAACTGCATCTCCGATACAGGAGGCTGGCTGGTGTCATGGGCGGTGGCTTATCCCTGTAGCCACAATCCCAGCCCCAATGAGTCATTTTTGGGGTACTCTCATATTCTGTTCACACAAACAATCCTACAACTTTCCTCTGTTCTGCTGTGAATTCTTTGTACCTTATCAGTCATGGTTCCTTGATGAGAAGACAATGACTCCTCAAATTAGATAACTGAGAAGAGGTCCAAAAATAGGTATCTTAGCCAAAGGTGCAGGTGCGGCCGGGGAAACCAGCAGGGTTGCCATGAAGATGAAGGTGAAGCCCCCATGGCTGGCCTGCCTCGGACGGAGCAGCAACAGCGAGAATCCCATGCTTACGGAGGCTGCTGTTGCAGGGCTGCCTCACTTGGGCTGGGCCTGTAGGAAGACCAGCAGGAAGGCAGCCAGGGAACATGCATCCCAGCCACACCTCCCTCCCATCCTGAACTCTGCCAAGGCCGTCCAGTGCAATCCCTGGACAGGACAGACTGACACTTACGAGAATTATCCCAGCACAAAAGCGGGGAAGATGGGTGGGGTGAATACAAGACACCAACACAAGCCCAAAGTTTCCAAAAGAAAAGCTGAAATCCATGTGGCACAGTGGGTTAAGTCACTGCTGGTGATGCCGGCACCCCACATGAGTCCTGGTTCAAATCCCAGATGTTCTTCTTCTCATCCAGCTCCCTGATAACGCCCCAGGGAAAGCAGTGGAAGATGGCCTAAGAGCTTGGGCCCAGAAAAATCTCATGGGCAAGACAGGATGGAGTTCTAGTCTCCAGGCTTCAGCCTGGTCCAGGCCATTGGAGAATGAAGCAGCTGATGGGAGATTTTCTCTTTCTCTCTTCTTCTTTTTTCTCTCTTTCTTTCCCTCTCTCTGGGTAACTCTGCTTTTCAAACAAATGAAATAGGTTGTTAAAAAAGAAATTAATATAATTAAACTGAGAATAAAAGAAAAAAATCAAATAAAAATGCACTAATACATAACTAGAAGAAATAATAGGCAAACTAGTCATCAGAGGTCTCCACTGGCCCTCGAGTGGCACACAGCTCCCGGAGAGTTGAATCTGGCCTACTACACATCTTGCACACATTTACTGTTGGTACTTAAATATTCAGGGTTTCTACACAAATGTCTGGATTTCTGAGCCAGCACTGTGGTGCAGCACATTCGGCTGTCACTTGTGACACAGTGCCCCGCCCCCACCCCACTGGAGTCATGGCTGCTTTGCTTCCACTCCAGATCGCTGCAACGGCCTGGGAGGACCAAGAGGGTGCTCCAAGTCCTTGACATCCTGCCATCCTTGTGGGAGATTGTGTTGGAGTTCCAGGCTCCTGGTTTCTACCTGCCTGTCCCTGGCCATCAGCAGCTGTCTGGGGAGTGAACCCGTGGATGAAAGAGCTGCCTGACTCTCTCTCACTCGCTCTCCCTCTGCCTTTCAAGTAAATAAATGAATCTGTAAAAAAGCAAACCCTAGATTTCTTGTTTTTCTTGAACAAAGAACCTGTGACAATGAACCCCACAGGCAAAGCTGAAGGTCTGCTGCTCTCTGGAGGGCAGACGGGAAGGTGCAGCTTCCAAGTCACCCGCCCTCCTAACTGACTGGCATCAGTTAAACTGTGTGGGACTCCAGGAGGCAACTCTTGTTTATCTCAGGAAAGAGAGGCTAATTTTGCAGCGGAGTAGGGATATTAACACTGAGCTTTCCAGCCTTGATGACAAGGAGGCAAGCAGGATAGGTCCCTTTATATTGCAAAAGTAAGGCTTTGAGAAGGGAGTTTATCCCAGTGGATATGCTGCCTACTTCCCACAGGGGGGCGCTTGGGTTCCATACTGTGCTCCTACCTCGGGTTCCTGCTAGTGCAGACCCTGGGAAGTGATTGGGTCTGTGACCCGAATAGGAAAGATCTGGACTGAATGCTGGATTCCTGGCTTTGGTCCAGCCCAGGTCTTTCTGCGGCAGGCATCTGCCATCTGCTGGTTCACACCCAGCCGGAAGCCAGGAGCTCAATCTAGATCTCTCTCTCCCAGGCTGCAGCAACCCTGTCTCCCATCACTGCCTTGCAGGAATGCTGAAGCTGGACTCAGGCAAGGTCAGGACTTGAACCCAGGGACTCTGACTTGGAATGCAGTTGTCCCACTTGCCAAACTACGTGCCCACTCCTGATGGCCATGACAGGCGCTGCTGAGCAGGCACACCACTCCCACCCTCTCTCCCAGAGAGCCAGTACCCAGCCCTGGATGCCACAGGGGCAAACAGAACCTTGAAACCCTGCTCTGGTATTCAGCTTCTGCTCCCAAGCTCTCCAGTGTCTGGCCTAGGCTTGTGCCCACTGCTCCCACCCTCACTCCCTGCCTGCCTTGGCTCACGCTGTATGCTCCAAAATCCCTCTTTTTCATGCTATCCCCTCTTGGATCCTTTGTGTGTGCAGGTCCTCCCATCCAGACTACAAACATGTTTGCCTTCCTTGCACAGGAATGGTGCACATCTCTTGGGTGTCACCTGATTCAGCCCTTCACTTCCCTTCAAGGAAAGTCACTGGGGAGTGATGCCTGTGAGGGGAGGGGCTGGAGCTGACCTGAATCCTGGGTCACCAGGCACTCAAGACTCAAACAAGGGAACTGATATAAGTTTGTGGGAGAAATTGAGTTACAAATCTATTTGGGCTAACAAAAACATTTTGTATGTTTTTAATGTTTTTTCATCATACAAGCTTTCCTTAAATATTTTGAAGAACTGGCAGAAGCATGGATTTCAAAACTTTCTTTTTTCCTGCCAAAAGCTGATCTTTGAGTTCCATTTTCCACAAGTTGTTGGAAGTCCCCTTCTAGTTAGTCCTCATACTTCATGCTGGTCCAGTTGTTGTGATTTTAGAGACGTCAGAAGGGAGTCCCACAGTCAGCTGTAGTTTGGTCTCCCAGGGAATCAGTATGAATCCTATGACTGGGGGAGAAACGGAATGAGAGTGAGGGATTCAGTAGCTCGCTCCCTGGCTGCAGCAAGCTCTATGGACCCTTGCAACTCCACTTCTCCCAGGAAAACAGTGGGGTTATGGGCTGGTAAGCCTTGGCTTTGGAAAACCAAGAGCAAACACATTGGGTTGAGTTACCATTCCCCATTAGTCCCTGGAAGTAATATGATTTTCTTCGTAAATAACCAAGTCTGCTGATCTCTAGTCAAAGTTCACTCTCTTCCTTACTCCTGGGTCTGAGTAATTTTGCCTCTGGGAATTTACTAAAAGAAATCATCCTAAATTCTGGAAAACCTGCATTCATGAGTATGCTTTTTAAAGCACTACTCATTAGCACGGAAGTAAATGCTTTGAATTCTTACGGATAGTTTAGTAGCTAAGCAAACTGTGTTAAGTCCCCTGAAAGGATTATTGTTCAACTATTGCAAGTGATGAGAAAATGATATACTCATAGAGAAAGCTTGAGATAGAAGAGTGAATGTTGTTAGTACAACACTACAAAGTCATGGTTAAAAATCCATCATACTTTTTGCTAACATTACAGTGGTTGCATAGGGTGGTAAGCTCATGGATAGTTTTTTTTCTTAAGTCTTCAGCCACATAATCATATTTTGTGATGGAAAAGTGTGAGGAGGATAACACTTCAGAGAAAAAATTATTCCATTCACCCACAATGGCATTTAGTTTCTTCTGGGCTGGGAGGCAGCTGCTGACATAAAAGAAGCAACAGGCAGGGACTTAAGAAGTTTGAATGACTCCGTGCCATAACTCTGTGTGCCTCGGTTGGAGTGGTAGCTGTGCCAGCTGCACACGCTAAGCCGTAAGTGTGGCTTTAAACCACCAGCATCAGCTGGAACTGGGGGCAGGCTGGGAAGAAGAGTTAGGTTACAGCACGCACCAGCAAATACTGAGTGAGGTGAGCCATGATGCAGTATCCGCCAGCACATGTAAGACCCAGTGCAGGGGGAAGCCCATAAGGGAGTCATTGCGCTCACTGGTGAGATGAGAGCTGGGACTTGTGGTGGACCAGACTGAACAGGGCTGCCAAATCTGTTGGTATACATATAAGCCTGGTTATAGGCAGAGCCAAGTTGAGCTAAGCGACTGTATCCAGTGGTATATGCATGAGCCAGAGTAGGTGCAGGTTGCTCTGCTGCAGCATCAACTGGCAAGTGCTGAAACTGGGGCAAGTTCTGTCAGGCTAGACCGCGGTATCACCTGCAAGATCTGGAGTGGGCCTAGTAGGGAAACCTGTGGGAAATCCTCTGATTGGCTGTACTTCCGCTGGCGGAACCAGGAATAGGCATGACTGGGCAGGCGGTAGCACCTGCTGCCACAAGTGTGAGCTGGATATTGGAGTCGATCAGGCTGAGTTAGGCTACCACACCCATTGATGTGTATGAGAGCCAAATGGAATGCAAGATAGACCCAATTAGTCTGTTACCAATATTGCCATGCACAGGAACCAGGGCTGGGGGCGCGCCTGGTGGGGGTTACTGGAGTGTTGCTTCAACTAGGCTGCGGTTCCTGCTAGCATGTGTGAGGGCTGAGTGTGTGGTGGGCAGGGATGGGTTGGTCACAGCATCTGTTGGTTTGCATATGCGATGGGGTTGGAGATAGAACTGACTAGGTGACTGCAACGACCAGTGTGTGCGTAGGCTGATATGGGTGAAGGACTGAGCTGGATCTTGTACTGGCTGGCCCATCTGAGTCTCCCTGTGAATTGTAATCTGTGTGATTTCTTATTTGTCTTCTTTTTTCAGGTTCATAGCACCTTCTGCCTTTGGGAACTGGTTTTAATGTACCACGTTCTTCCAAAAACATGTCCATGGTTTCAAAAACCCATTCCAGTCAGCACTGGAATGCCAGTTCCCTTATGTTGGGTTTGATCTGCCATTTGTAGATGGAATGTCTCCGTTTGGTGGCTGGTAGGCTGCTGGCTTCAAAATTGAATAAAAGCCACTTTCATTTTTGTTTTAGTGGCCTTGACTTCTAAAATAGAAGAGTACTCCCAAAAGGTCATGGGGGAAAACATGAACCGAGAAGATGTGTTTATCTGGACATAAAATACTTATGTTTAAATTCATGTTTTTTTTTTTTTTTTTCAGAAAACATGGTTGAAGGTTCCTGGTGTACATATTGAATCAAATGCCCCCTCTCTAGCTGCAAGATCCATGGTCATTCTTCCCTTTTTAGAAAAAGCCGGAGGCGGGGAAGGACAGGTCGTTAAATATCAAGGTCTACCTTCATCCTTGTACACGGAGACAGGCGGTTTAATTGGCTCTGGGTTGCCTTGGGGGTGATTTTATTTTATTTCATTATTTAGTCTCTATATAAAAACATGTGACAAGGAAAATGTTCTCGTTGAACTGCATCTCTAGGGGTTTGGGCTGTTCTGCTGCTTTCGGTTGGCTGTCCTTGGCTCAGCCACCTGCTCAGGGCAGCCAGCTCCCAGCTGGTCCACAGGATTGCCCCTATCCTGGCAGGCGCCCCGGGGAGCGGCGCTTCTCCCGCTCCCCCTGCTGGCTGTCCGCAGACCCACTCCACTTGCACATTATTTTCAGGATTTCCCCCTCCAAGCTGTTGTCAGAGCCCCCATGCTTGTTGGATGCTCCCTAGCCCCTATGGACTGATTCTCTCTCTCTCTCTCCCCTCGCCTTCCCCCCCTCCTTCCCTCTCGCTGGCTCTCCATCTGCCCTGGACTCAGAAGGGCCCTTGATCTCTTCCTAGCCCACCTCCACACCAGCAGCAGAGGCGAAGCCTTGTCTGTCTGTAGCTCCATCCATACATGCAGGAGGGAAGGCCGCCAAGTCTCCTCCATGTTGTTGAAGGGGGTTGCACCTCATTAGCTTCAGATGGCCCTGGGTTCTGAATTTCTGTCATTTAATCCAAGCAATCGTGGTGAATTTAGTAGAGCATAACCCTGGAATCTGAGGAAGTAGAGGAGCACCTTAAAATCTCTGTAACTCTTGGCCATAAAGTTGCCTCATTTGAATATTTTTTTTAAATGCCAAGTGCATTTGTGCCCTGATAAGTGCCAGGCTGCCTCACTGCATGCACAATTGACTTTTCCTCTGCTGAAACAGGCATGATTCTACGACCGGATTTATTGATGAGGAAAGGCCATCCAAGGCCTGTCCTTCTCACCTTGGCTTGATTTACCATGGTCCCCGAAGCGTCTGGTGAAAGGTCTCTGTATTGCAGGCAGACATCTGATGAAAATGGTAAAAATCAAGGGCTCACGGCTGCATTTAAAATTCTGTCTTGGTTCTTTCACTGGAGGCGATAATGCTTCAAACCATGGAAGCCTTGTAAGGATTTGTGTTAACGGGAGGGTGGCATGCAAGGGGAGAATCCACAGAAGCATTGCAAATCATAGATGTCTCCTGGGATTGTGTTTGGGGCAGAATTGCAGTCTGCCCGGCACATCCGTTTTGCAGCTGTGCATTGCTGTTTTACCACGCAGCCTTGAATTACAGAAAAGATGAGAGAAAGCCCTGTTGGAGCTAATGCGCAAGCGCTGACCTCTGTCACTATGTAAGGCAAACATAGCCTCACGTTTCTGGAAGTTGTTCGTTTCCACCTTGTGAAGTTTTGAAAGTGTTGTAGCCCTGAAAAAGGCACATCTGGAGGATCTGCAATGGCAGTGATTTGGAAGCTGAAATTAAAGCTTTAACCTTTAAAAAAAAATCAGCTTCATTGCTAATTTCCCTCTAGACACTTCCCAGGATCTGGCAGAGGCAGACTGTGGAAAGGTCAGCCAGATTGCACTTGGATAGAAAATCTTGTTTAGATTGTGTGGCAGGAGCAGGTGGTTAGCTCAGCAGTTAAGATGCCCACGCTTTGTGTAAGAGCACCAAGGGTCCATTGTCAGCTCTGGCTCCCAACTCCAACTGCCTGCCAGTGCAGACCCTGGGAGGAATTAGGTGACGGCTTAAGGAACTGAATTCCTGACACCTCTGTGGGCTACCTGGGTTGAAGTTCTGCTTCCTGACTTTATCCCCAGTCCAACCCTGACTGTTGCAGGCATTCGGGGGGCACCAGCCAGCACACAGAAGCTCTGGCTGTCTGTTTGTCTATTGGTTTGCCTCTCCATTAAATACATTGAGTTTTGCATTGTGGGATGTACTATCACATCAGTTACTTACATATTAGCATACCAGTTACCTGCTGCTTAACAACAAGGCTATGTTCTAAGATATGCATAATTGGACAATTCTGCCATTTCACAAACTTCAGAGTGTATGGCACCAATGTCAGTAGCGCAGCTGGTACTGCACACCAAGGCTAAATGGAATGTGCTTACCGTATATGGTCCACCCTTGGCCAAAATGGTGCCATGCCGTATATAATCACAGCACTGTTTGGAGGTCAGATAGAAATAACACCCAGCAGTTGGAGAAGCAGAAAGGCCCCAAGCTCCCTCATTCCCTGGGCTGCTCTGTAAGGGCGGTGCACATCTCTGCTCCTGGTGGTGGGGTGGTTGATGGTGGTGGGTGTGTATGTGTTGGGAGGGGGGCAGGAGTGTAGGGCCCCAGAGCTGCCTCTATTACCCAACAGCTACAGGTCCTTGGGAAGCAATTCGCTTTTGGAGACTTCTGTTCCCTCTGTGGAAAGAAGACATTGAAAGAGGCAATCTGTAAGGCTCCTTCTCGTTCAAAGAAAGCTCTGACTCTAGGTCACTTTGTGATGTGCAGGCTGACATCAGGTACTTGTGGGGAGTGTTTGAGGAAGAGATGTCATGAGAATTTGGTTCAAGAGTATTGGGGAGGGTCTAGACAGAACCAGCATCTCAGAGGCCAGAATAGAACAGAGTTAGAGAGATGCAATAAAATTCTTCCTTTTCTATAACCAATACCTAGAAATCCAGTTGCCCCTTTCTCGGGAAGTACACATTCCAAGACTCCCAATGGGTTCCTGAATTTATGAATACTATCAAATCCTGTACAGTATTGTCTTTTCTGTCTCAACCTAAGCATGTTCTTCACCCACTGCAACCATATTTTTTATAGTTACAGTTGCAACTGCAAAATTGACAGTTTCTTTGACCACTTTCACAATTGCATCAATAAAACATTCACTATGACCATTGATCTTAGCAACCTCAACATAGTGTTTTTTGTTTTGTTTTGTTACTTTTACTCATTAATTTGAGAACTTCCATTTAAAGGAAGTGCTCGACAGCTTCTCTCAGGCACATCTGAATTGCCAGTCTCTTCTGGGATGATTATTAAGTAAAATATTGGTTATTTGAACACAGGCACAGTGATAACATGACAGTCGATGATAACCCAGTTGGCTATTAAGTGATGAATGGGAGAGTAGCTTATATAGTATGGATACAGTGGAGAAAGGAATGGTTTACTTCCCAAGTAGGACGGATTGGGACACCATGAGACTTCATTACATTGCTCAGAATAGTGCAATATAAAGCTTCATGAACTGCTTATTCCTAAAATTTCCCATTCAATATTTTGGATCAATGGTTAATTGTAGGTCACTGAAACCTCAGGTTGGCAGTTCATGGCTAAGGTGTGTGTGTGGTAAAGGGGTTTCCCATAATGTGAAACACCCAGCACTTTATCAGGCACCTTGTAGATACACACTGTGTAGAAAAGGTCAACCATGTGGGAAACAGGAGAGGCACACACAGAAGACCTGAGAGGAAGAATTCCCAACAGTACAGAGTGCTTAGTGGGAGTCTATAAGGCACTGGGCGGAAAAAATGTGAGCTATTTGGAAAGGGAAGCAGCTCAACAGCTGTCTGAAAAGGGGTGATCACCAAAGTGGTGGATAGTCAGGCACTCTGGCTTATCCTCCAGTGATGTGGTTCTGAAATTTAGCCCTAGACACTCACTTGACATTGACAATGATGAAAGTCATACCAGAGTGACCAGACACAAGGTGATGCTGAAAAATCCGGGGAATGGAGCCTTGGAAGTCAGCCCTGGGAAATATCAAGGATAGGGGATGGAGGGACTACAGAGAAACATAAATCAACAAGGGAGGCCTCACCTGGGCCAAGATGACTGGACAGCCTCGTACCCAACACTTGGTGAGTACATATTCACTGGCAGGTTCATGGGGAGAGGGCAGGTATCCTTGAAATCAAATAGAGAGGCAGGAGGGAGCATTTTTAAAAACAGAATGCACGCATAAAATGGCCATTGCCATTGCTTGTAAGGTTCCTTACAAGCTTGCCTGTCTGATGATAGTCTCAGGTGTCCCCAACCCTAAGGTCCAGGGCTTTAACACAGTAACCGCAGGAGTTGCTGGGTCTTATTCTGTCTCCCTTACTCCTTTTTATTCTTGCTGCTATTTCCTTAGTCAGCTCCAGTTCTCTGACATGTGGCCCAGCAGCTTCCTAGTGGCCCTTACAATGCCTATGTCAACCCCAGGATAAGCCGGCAGATCACTCAGCATTCCTGCTCTAAAGCTCCCCCAGGTTCTTGCCTTGCATAGGTTCAAGTCCTAGATGTTGTCCAGGTGTTGTGTCCCACCCCTGCTTTCCCTTTGAGTCTCCTGCTTCCTTCTAGGAACCTGCCAGCAAGTTCACCTGTACTTCTGTGTCCAAGGATTTCATTGAGTGGCCATACCCTCAGTCCATCTGCCAACCCATTAGTGCGTTTCGAGTTTCCTACCCATCCTCCAATGCTCATCAATGTATATGCCCCTGCACATCCGTGTTCATGCCCTTCCTTGTCTTTCCAGACTTTGTTCATCTAGCTCTTTTTCCTCTCTAGGGATTACAAAACCACTCTCCCACTTGACGTGGGTCACATAGTTCTCCCACTTGATGAGTTTAGCAGTAGCTGTGTGGTGATGCCTAAGTGAGCGGCATTCAACATATGTCTTCCTTCAGATGTTGAATCTGGATCTTCCCAGACCAACGTTATGCACCTAAGCGGCTCTCAGATGCTGGGCGGTGGCAACTGCAGCAGCCTGCAGTCAGTCCCCCCGTTGGCGCTTTGCAGTGCCTGTTGTGGCTGAGCAGGGATGTGCGGCAGGGTGGGCGCAGGGTGGGTGGAGCCCCGGTCAAGGCAGGTTCCCCTCAGCCCCACTGTTAGATCAAGAGCATTGGCACTCATCCACATGTGGTAACAAGCACCTGCAGCGTGGGCATTGTCTTGCCCACTGTGCCTGGCATCGACTGAGTGACAGCGAGACTCACCGGCGTTAATGAGCTCTTCCAGGCACTGTGAAGCTACAATGTCATTCCCTGTGGGCTTGGCTAGTTAAATGGAGAGGAAGCAATCTCTTTGGAAGGCCATGCAGAAAGGGATTTCTAAAATCAGAATTCCCGTCTGACTCATAAATTCAATTAAATTTTTGGATTTTTTTTAAATGTGATATTGGTGTTTCATTTCTTCCACTGGTTATTTCCAGGCAAACTTGAACTTGTCAAACAGAAAAGTATAAACAGAAGGCTGTGAGAGAGATGACTTTATTTTGAAAACCCTGCCCTCGGTCAGCTAAACGCACTCTCCAGCATAGGATGAGACAATTCTGAAAGGCCAGCTCTCATTTCTCATATTGGGTTTTTGTTGGTTGGCTTGCAGATGAAAACTTACTGTATGAACAACATGGGATGTGGAATGATGCTCTAAACATTTGAAAACCTGATCATGTTGCTGTGAGATTGGGCAGTAACGTTTAAACTGTCTGAGCTTTTCATTGTTTTGGTCTCTGAAATTGGCATCTCCCCCAAATTTCCTACATCCAGTGAGCACTAAGTGTCTGTGAAGGCACTAAATAGTTGATGGGATAATAAAGATGCCTTTCATCCCACATTCATCACCAATTCCACCATTCTCATTGCTAGAAGCACCTGATGAAGGGCAGAGAAGGAGAGGGGGACCCTTTGAAGTCTTCCTGGCTGGAAAGTCACAGCTTACCTCTGGCTCCGGTTGGACTGCTCCACCAGAGCCCTGGCCCGCAGGGCCTGAGCACATCCACATCCTGCCCAGGTCTGCATCGCAGAGCCACTGCAGTACAGCCAGAATTAGAATGCACTTGGCCCTCGAGTGTGTGCTGGGCAGAATCAGGCTGGACTGCAATACCCATTGGTTCCAGTGGAAGACAGGGCTGGAAACAGAACCGACCCAGCAATTGCAACCACCAGCTCATTGGGGCGATGAACTGTACCGGGCCCTATACTTGCAAGTACACACAAGAATATGGTCTGGGAATACCTCAGACAAAGTTTCTTTTGGGATCTCCCCAGTTGAACCGCCAGACTCAGAACCCGTGGTCTGCCATGGAGTGCAAGAGCCAGAGCCGAGCCTCCTCAGAGGCTCAGACGGAGCAGTGGACAGCATAACCAGGTGCACATGGAGGATATGGCAGTCCATTGGAACCTGCAGAGGATACCTGCCATCACAACAGAGGACAGAACAAATCAATCAACTACCCCAGCCATATGTTGGCAGTGAAAAACTGGGCAAACGGAGACTCTAAGGTGGACTATGTCAATCAGTGGATTCTGCAGCAACCTCATCATGCTTGGAATGGCGAGATTGGTAGCAATTCAAAACTGCTGAACTATCAAAAACACTTGAGCAAGACCCTCGGAGCATGCCCCACATCAGGGAGCTGGGATGGGTGGGAGACTGGTGGGGCTTCTCCCTTTATCTCTTCCTTTACCCCAGATACAGGAAAAAAACCAATGTGGAAATAATAGTCTTACCCACTTTCCTGTAGCCCGTGAACGCTTTTGCCCTAATTAACTGTGTAAAGATTGTCAAAAAATAAAGAAAAAAAAAGAAAGCACTTGGCCCTATTTTTTGCCTTTCTAGCTCTTTGACCAGTGACCAAGAATGGCTCACCCCAGCCCTCCTCTCCCTTCAGCCCTTTGTCACTGGCTCACTGAAGGGGCTCAGTCTCCTCCAAGAACTTTTGACCGCTGCGACGGACCAGTCTCAGAGTGACCCTGCATGGCAGCAAAACTGACAATTCCAGCCTGTTTCTGGGGTAAACCAAGGAGAAACCATAGCCATTTGTTTGGAACTTTGAACCCCAATCGCTCCCCAGAGCTGTGTGTGATAGCTTCCTCCCCATGTGAGCTTGCTCTTCCCTGAGGTTGACTAGAGCTCCTGGCCTTTGTGTCCTTAGATAGCATCAGCGTGGTGCAGAGATTAAAAAAAATAGTGATGGCAGACACCTTGGGCTTTGCACGTTGGCAAACCTCTCAAAATTGTCAAACTCAATCTGAAGATCACTTGCAAAGAAATTCCAAATGAGTAGTGGAAATATAGGTCTTGTTAAAAAGGTACCTTGGGGCTGACACCGTGTTATATCAGGCTAAGCTTCTGCCTGCAGTGCTGGCATCCCACATGAGCACTGGTGTGTGTCCTGGATGCTGCACTTCAGATCCAGTTCCCTGCTTATGATCTGGGAAAGCAGCGAGCTTGTTTAAGTTCTTGGGCCCCTGTACCCGCATGGTTGGCCAGAAGAAGGACCAGGATCCTGGCTCAGCTCTGGTTATGGCGGCCATTTGGGGAGTGAACCAGCAGATGGCAGATCTCTCTCTCTCCCTCTCTCTTTCTGTCTCTCCTCTCTCTGTAACCCTGACTTTCAAATAAAGAAAAAATAATACATAAAAGAAAGAAAGAAAACTTTCTCATTGGGGTCTGTGTGGTGGCAGTGCAATCCATATAAGCTCTGGTTTGAGGGCTGGCTGCTCCACTTCTCATCCAGTTCCCTGCTTATATTCCTGTAAAAGCAGAAAAACACAGTTCAACTCCTTGGGACCCTGCACCCATGTGGGAGACCTGGAAGAAGCTCCTGGCTCCTGGCTTCAGATCGGCTCTGCTCTGGCCGTTGCGGCCACTTGGGAGGTGAACTAGCAGGTGGAAGATCTCTCCCTCTGTGTGTCTCTCCTCTCTGCAAATGTGCGCATAAAATAAAAATAAATAAATCATTAAACAACCAACCAAGCAAGTTTCCTTCTGGGGTGCGCATTGTGCTGTAGCAGTTTAAGCTGTGACTTGAGACAATCGCATCCTGTACCGCTGTGCATGTTCAGGCCATGGCTATTCTGTACTTCAGATACAGATTCCTGCTGATGCACCTGCGAGTCAGGGGAGGATGACCATTGTCACCAATGTGGGAGACCTGGATGGAATTCCCAACTGCTGCCTTCTGTCTGGTCCTACCCAGCTGTAGCAGGCATCTGGGAACCAGCAGATGAAAGATCTTCCTCTCTCTCTCTTTTTCTTTCTCTCTCTCTTGCTCTCACTCTCTCTTGTCTCATGTTATCTTTCAAATGAATAAATCTTTTTTATTTTTAACAGAATTTCTCCTCTTTTTAGGATAGGAGACTTCTCTCTTACCAGAACATGCACCATGGCCAAAGGAAGCAAAATTGTTTTCCCCCCAAGATGATAAAACCAAACACTGCTTCTTTAGGAATGGTTGAAAGGCCAGTCCGTCCTTCTTCAGGCATGAGCGGCAATGCCGCTGCATTTTCTGTCCATTTGAGGATCAACACGCATCTCTCTTGTGGATTTTGAGACCCACAGTGGATCCGATGACCTCTCAGACACACTTCCCAATGGTGTTTCACGCCCTCAGGGCGGCTCACAGGGCAGGGCGATCCCTCCTCTGCAGGAACATGCTATCACATGACATTGTTTTGAATTCATTTAATTTACTTATATAATATAAATAATTCCAACATATTTCACCATACAGGCTTAGAAGCATTGTGACAGCTCCCACCCCGCTCCTCTCCTTCTCAGTCTCCCCTTACCCCTCCCTAATTTTACAATGGCATGTTTTCATCTCACGGTGCAAGCATAAGCTTAACCTCCAGTAGGTAAAGGTATGAACACTTAACTAGTGGAAGAAAAAAGGAAAGAAAAAAATCGCTCATATTTGTGGCGCATCGTCTTACCCTCTCAGCTCAGCTTTGTTATTAAAAAAAAATCTGAGGGCATGCCTCTAGGAGCACACTATATAAGAGGGTTTTGCCTTTGTTTTTGTGTTTTGATTTCCTGGTTTACCCTTGTAAATTCTTTCTTCCAGGATTGACGGGGAGACAAATAAAAAAAATTTTTTAATTAATTAAATAGAATGAAATAAGCGTCTCTTCTCTGGCAGTACTAAGAGCTGCTCTGCTGTGTGGATGTTTTTACCGTCCTGGCCAGGGAGGTGAGGGTTAAATGAAAGGAATAGCAACTTCCCCTGCCCGCCACACTGCGTTCTGTTCCGCTGGGGGTTGACTCGAACAGCAGAGCTATTAGTTGCATTTCTTCTCTTCATCTACCTTCTCTCCTTTGCCTCTTCACTTCTGGGTCTCACCTTCCCAGATCTTGGAGGAGAGGGGGAGCAAGGAGGGAGGAGCACGCTGAGGAGAGCCTAGGAGGGGAGCCTCAGTGCGAAGTGAGTCGTCTTGCCTGGGGCAAAAGGACTGAAACACCTTTGGAAGGGAAATGAAATCCAGACTCGGAGCCCTCCTGGGAATTTCACTTTCTCACATTCTCCTTCAGGCTAACCTGCAGTTTTGCTTTGAGCAGTCTTTTCTGAAAGTAATGCTCACCAGCTGGGAGATGTTAGAAGATCAAGTCTCCAATTACAGCTGCCTCTGATTGCAAGAGACGCGTCTCTACCGCTTACAAGACTGAAGTCAGAGTAAGACAGATGAAGAGGTTAGCACAGATCCAAATCCAGGGACTCCGCAACTCTCCCCCTTCCCATACAAAGTCTGTGATGTGAGAGTTAGAGAAGGGATCCATTAGAAATTAAAATATCCAATAATAATACCCTTTGTGAAGCCACAAATGAAGATACAGCACAGGTCAAATGGTGGCTGCCAGATGTGACAGCTACCCTAGCTGAAAAAGACAAAAGCAACCATAAAAAACACCACCCCTTAATATGGCATAATCGGGGTTTGTATCATATGGTTGTACAGAAGAAAACATGAGGCCAGGATTTTTGCACTGAGGAATGAGAGACGGGGTCTGCCTCTCTGTTTGTGGGGTCAGGCAGTCTGGAGTATTCTAGTTCCTTCCTCTAGGAGCACACGAGCCAGGGCTGGGGTGCAGGTAGTGGCCACAAATGTGGCATCCTGGTAATGTCCCAGGTGTCAGACACTATTCTCATTGATATGGGAGAGAGAAGCCAGATGGACGGGCGGTCATTCAATACAGGTTGGACTAAATTAAGTAAATACAACGAGATGACTGTATGTCATGTTCTCAGGCCCCTGACCCCTTGGACATCTTGAGGGGGTGGTGTCGTAGACCAATACAAGACATGGAGCTCACAAATGTGGCCCTCTTGCCAGTTCCCTAACCCCACTCCATGGCAGAGGGATCTGTTTTCACATTGAGTTGGTCTGTGGGTCAGGGCCAATGTGAGAGCTTGATTTTTTTTTTTTTTTTTTTTTTTTTTTTTTTTGTGGAAGCACAGAAGCGCAGAAGGGTTGAATGGCTCAGAAAGTCACTATGACCCTCAGATAAGCCCTGAATAAGTAATGTAACTACTTACCTACAAGGATCAGTCACACTTTATCAAAATTTAGTTTTTAGTAACATTTACTTTGGAAATACATAATTTTGATATTACAGAAGTTTAAAAAAAAGCATTTAATCCACACCCAACCTACCACCCGTCACAGTGCAGCATGGTTTCTCTGAGACGTACTCAGAGCACCACCTTCAGCACCTCAACTAAAACTGGGCTAACACAAAAACACAAAGCCCATCTCACCATCAAGTGGTAACTATTTCATGTACTATCCAGATGGACATTTGCAGGTGTGAAAGAATATGACGACACAAAGTGCTAGCAACACAGAACTGTGTGGAACATCCACAACCAGGTTAAAGAGTAGCTTTTTTCCTTGTACCTATGATGGCTTTTCTGCCACCTTCTTAGTAGACACGGATGAAAAACCAAGGGACCTTGTCAAGAAGACTACTTTTAAGAAAGTAGTCTTTACAATATGTGTTTTTTCCCATATATTAAACAGGCAGAGTGAAAGAGAGATTTTACACCTTAAATGTCCAAAACAGCCAGCATTGAGCCAGGTTAAGGCCAGGAGCTCAGAACTCTATCCAGGTTTTCTGTGAGGGTGCCAGGTACACAAGTATTTGAGTCAGGATGTAGTAACAGCACATTGGATTAAAAGTGAGACTTGAACCAGCACTCCTTTAATAAGATGCAGGTGTCCCAGGCAGGGGGTTTAACCTGCTGGGCCCCTCTAAGAAGAATTCATTCTTTCAATGCCCACCTCACCAAGCACACCAGGTTCTCTCTTCCTGCACAGCAGGAAGGCTAACTTAAATCAGCTCGCTTTCTGTTTGCTCCTAGCCCTGTGGGTCGATGAGCATGGTTGGTGCGGCCATGTAGACATGACCTGCTGGGGGCTGGGCAGGGCCAACAGGTTTCCCATAGCTCTGGTGCCTCATTGATAAGCCTCAGCCTCCTTCTCCATGTGGCTGACTCAGGCTGTGTCAGAGCACTGCAGCCTCATGGAAGTTAGGCTGCATGTGTGACTTTAAGAGGAAACGCTCCAAACAAGTGGGCACAAGAGGTGGCTCTCTCAAGGGCCACCTCAGAAGTTCTGTGGCCTCACTGCCCCTCACTCCATGAGCTCAGACAAGCCTCAGGGTCGGTCAGGAGCAATGATGGGAGGACTCCACTCAGCCTCTCCCAGTAAAGCGTTGTTGGCCTTCTGGAATCCACCATAGCACTTGGCATGGTGCATCTTTAGGGGGATATGTGTACAGAGCTCCAGCCCTCCACTAAATGGAGAGAGGGTCCCTGTGTAACTTACTTTAGTGATCTCTCATATAGCACACAGAGCCCCAGACACAGCAAATGTAATACTCTTGAAGCAGACACAGGTTAGAAAGGGACTCTACAGTAGTCCAATTTGCACATTGTGGGTCCCCAGAGTCCAGCAAAAGTTCACAGACAATCCCGAGGTTGCAAAGCCATATCTCACTAACGCCAAACATACTCCTACCCATCAGGCTTCTGCCTATGTCTGAAGACTTGAGAAGGCAGCTGGGACATGTGGGGAGGAGGCAGTAGAGGGATTGATGGTTTTTGCTGTCACTGGTTTCTGACTCAAACCCTGCCTTGATAGTTTAGTTGATTTCTCTGAACCATCCTGTTTTCATATGGTCTATTTCCTATGCTTGCCCTTTCTCCAGGCCTGTTGAACATGAAAGGATGCCAGACATACAATGCTGGGGGAGGATCTGTGGCTCTGCAGTCTCTCTCCACCAGGCTCCCTCCTTGTTGCTCTTATCCAATGAGGGCAATTCTCTGAGTTTCTATGGGAAATAATTAGGTATCTGCTTCCCAGTCCTCCTGTGACTCCTGGCTTCTTTTGGTTTTTCCAATCTTAATTTTTCTTATTCTTTAGTCAATAATCTAAGACAGACTGCTCTGACCTAATTAAATTCCCAGGCCCCTGGTTCCTAAAGGGTGGAAACCAGGTGACATTGCTTACAAAAGTATCTTGGATTTGAAAGAGATGATGTTGAGAAGCAAACTTTACATCTTTATTTATGATTTTTTTTATTTGAAAGGAAGAGTTATAGAAAGGAGAGACTGAGATCTTCCATCTGCTGGTTTACTCCCTAAATGACTGCAGTAGCTGAAGCTGGGCTGATCTGAAGCCAGGAGCTTCTTCCAGATCTCCCACATGGGTGCAGGGTGCCAAGAATTTGGGCCATCCAATGCTGCTTTCCCAGGCCATGGAGCGGGGTTGGAGGTGAAGAAGCCGGGATATGAGCCATATCCACCTATGATGCAGCCTATATGGGATGCTGTATCACAGGTGCAGGTATAGCCTGACATGCCACCATACTGGTCCCATAAACTTTATAAATTGGAAAACAAAATTGGGGTGAGGGTATGTGGTGGTTCAACAGGCTAGTCTTACATCTTCAAGTGTTGGCTACCCATATGGGCAGTGGTTTGTGTCCCAGCTGCTTCACTTCCCATCCTACTCACTACTTATTGCCAGGGAAAGCAGTGGAGGATGCCCCGAGGCCTTGGGACCATGTGCCCATGTGGGAGATTTGGAGGAGGCTCCTGACTTCAGATAAGCTCAGCTTTGGCCAATGCAGTCATTTGAGGAGGGAACCAACAGATGGAAGATATTTTACTCTATCTCCTCACATCAGAGCAGAGACTCTGTTTCCTGAGCCAGTTGTTTAGCTTCAGTTTTGGTCCTCAGGATTTTTGCTGTGACACTGAAGCATATTGCCTCTCCAGTCTGGAGGATTGTGTCCAGGTCCTGATATGTGTGATGGTCCTAAAGGAACTCTAACAAATCAATGGATCTTACTGGAGATGTAAGAAGATAAATTGCATCACAATTTCTTGATAGTTACAAATGCACAGATTGTGGGAAGGTGGAAAGTGAAGACTTCCTGACAGCTGCACGGTGGAACAGCCAGCACAAGTGGCACCATATGGATGGGACACAGGTGGCAAACACAGGTGACTCTCCCACACTCAACTCCCAGGAAAGCATTCCACACCTTTGAGGACTTTGCACCTATACCTCTCTCACCTGAGAGAGTTGCTTAAATCGCAATCTTTACTTTCTGCCATGCAGCCAGGATCCAGGAAGGAAGTTAAAATGTTCCTTAAAGAGGTAAAAGAGGTGCCACCAAAATATGTGGGCAAAAATCTGTGTCCTGGGGAGAGCGCTGCGGTGCAGCAAGTGAGGCCACCCTTGGGATAGCTGCATGCTACATCAGAGTGCCTATTCTGCCTCTAGCACCCACTAAGGTACCTGGGAAAGCAGCAGATGACAAATCTAGTGTCTGAGTTCCTACCAACCATGACCTGGGTGGAGATTCAGGCTCTCGGCTTTGGCCAGGCTCAGCCCTGGCTGTTGAGACCATCTGGGGATTGAACCAGCAGGTGGAAGATCTCTCTCTCTTTTTTTTCTTTCTCTGCATTTCAAATAAACAAATAAATAAATATTGACAAATAAATCCATATACTCTGCTCCTTTAGGACCTGATTCTTCCACCTTCATGCACAATTGCAACACTCTTGGTTGTTTCACCTTCATGCACAATTGCAACACTCTTGGTTGTTTGTGTCCAGGTCACATATAGTAAGAAGTCTCCCTAGGACGATGGCAAGTGGCTCTGAGAGATGGACACACCACAAACCGTGGGCAATGGCAGTCTCATGGAAGGGGATGAGATCAACACAAAACAAAAGTAAATCCTAAAAACTGACAATAGGACTGGACATTTGGCCCCAGCTTTACGACACATCTCGCCCCACATCAGTGTCTGAGTTCCATAACTGACCCAAGCTCCTGACTCCAGTTTCCTGCTAAGACACTCCCTGGGAAGCAGTAGGTGATTTCTCAGGTACCTGGGCTGCTGCTGCTTCTGTGGAAAACCCAGGTCACGTTATTGGCTCTTACTTTCCTCTAGCATCAGCCCAAGCTGTTATAAACAGTTGGGGGAGTAAACCAGCATACTGGAGACCTCTCTATCCATCTCCTGACCTTTTCTCTGGCTCACTGCCTCTTAAATAAATAAGTAAAACATTTTAAAAAAATCCACCATCCTGACCAAAGTTCTTTACAAGCATCTACTCCGGGAACCACTTGGGAGCAGGCAGGCATCCGTCCCCCGTAGAGAGCTGAGGTCCTGCAGTGCCACTTCACAGCCTAGCAGACAATGACCAAGCCAGGGTCTTGTAGCACCCACAGAGGTCTCATGTGTCTGTGACATCTCCACTGAAGCATATAGCTTGGAACTGGATCATTTCAAAGCTTCTGCGCTCAAGACAGCAGTCTTTGCAACATTGGGTTACTAGCTGTGTTAGTTCAGTCAAGGTGCCAGAATGAAGGGCGGGCCACATCCTGGGTGGCCTCAGCAACAGATTTCAGTTGTCTGTCACTTTTGGAGTCTGAGTGTCCGTGGAGCTGCTTTCTCAAAGGCTTGCAGATGGCTCTCCTCTCACCATGTCCTCACATGGCCCATCCTCTGTGGGCACACATGGGCAGCCCTAGCATCTCTGTGAGCGCCCAGATTTCTTCTTCTCATAAGAACACCTGTCATCTTGGAACAGGGCCCACCTTCCTCATCTCTTGGAAAGTCTGATATCCAAAGACAGCAGCAGACTGAGATTCTGGGAGTTAGGGCTTCAACAGGGACACATCTCAGCCCATTATGTGAGTACCACTTTGGTCTTTTCATCTGTGTGGCTTTGTGTCTCAACAGAACAAATGCAATCGCTAAAGCATCAGCACAGTTGCTGGGTGATTGTCCAAATGACTCAAACCTCCTGACAAGAATGTTGAGGAGATACATATTTCTCTCTCTCTCTTGAATATTTATTACTCTCTTTAACACACACACACACAAACACACACCCCTAGGAGACCAAGTCTGGTTGCTATTCTTTCCTAAACATCCCCTGACTCCTGCCCTGCCCTGGCTCAGACCCTTCTCATCCTTGCTTTGTATCAGCAGGTGTCTCCAGGAGGAGATTGGTCCCTGCAACTCAAATCCTCAGAGCCCTTCATAGCCCCTTCTGGTTTCCAGGACAAATGTAACCTACTTTTCGTGGAAAACCTTTGCTGTTGCTCACCCTCTAAGCCTCAAAGTATGAAAGACCTCTTGCTAGGGGGTGATGGCATTCCCCCAATATTCAGAGGCTAAAGTCTGAACCCGGTTCCCAGAATGGGAAGATAGAATCTGGAAATCAATGGTTGAAGTCAACTGAGGCCACTGGGGGTGGACCCCAGTTCCATCTGGTGTCCTTGGCCGAGGAGGACATTTGGACGCAACAGCAGACCCAGGGGTATGTGTGTGTGCTGACACAGGAAAAGCCATGTGAACATAGCAAGCTGTAGAGTCCTTGAGGAGCCAAGCCAGATGACACCCTGATGTGGGGCCTGCAGCTTTTACAACCATCGGGCTGCCTGGCTGTGACTCTCTGTTCTGACAGCCCAGGCTAATGCACACATCCCTTGTCTGTGCTGCCACACAGTTTGAGCACCCCTCTGTTAACTGTTTTCCAGAATTGGAGAACTGCTGGTGCTCTTGCTTATTCCCCTACTATAGGACCATGGGCTCCTTGAGGGTCATGCAACCTTGTTAGCCCATCCTCCCTCTCCGCTATAGTGGGGCTTGCCATCAATATTTATACAATAAATGGAAAGACAGAAAAACTCTCATCTCATTTAAAATTCAGAAAAATTGTAGCTGCTGGTGCCATTAGAGGCTCAGATGAGAGAAATACATTTTATGAAAAAGATATATTTGGGGATGCAGTTTCATTCCACAAAATGTGTGCAATATAGATAATTCAGGGCCACCAGAGGGAGATTATAGCTTCCCGTCAGCTACAGGTTTGGCTTCTACCCATGCTGCACATTTAACTCCTACCATTCTTTGCCCTTATTTTTGATGCTGTGATAAAGGCCCTCAGTTTGCTTCCTCCTTGTCCAGCCTGTCTTTTTTTTTTTAAAGATTTATTTATTTTTATTGGAAAGGCAGATATACAGAGAGGAGGAGAGACAGAGAGGAAGATCTTCCATCCAATGACTCATTCACCAAGTGACCCCAATGGTCGGAGCAGAGCCCATCTGAAGCCAGGAGCCTCTTCTGGGTCTCCCATGCAGGTGCAGGGTTTCAAGGTTTTGGGCTGTCCTTGACTGCTTTTCCAGGCCACAAGCAGGAAAGCAAAGCCTCCAGGATTAGCACTGGCAGCCATATGGGATTTTGGCACGTTCAAGGTGAGGATTTTAGCCACTAGGCCACTATGCTGGGCCCCAGCCTATTTTTCTAGTCAGCCCAGTAACAGCACAGCAGGCTGGGCCGGCCCTCCTTGATGCTTCCCACACTGCCTCTGGGCTAGGGGGCCTCTGCCCACACTACAGCTTGATTGTGGGTACGTCTATCTCTCAGAGGTTCCTGTGTTGGCAGGTTGAGCCCAGGGTGGTGTTCTTTAAAGGGTCAGACCTGCGAGAAGTGTTTAGGTCTTGAGGAAACCACATTTGAAGTGATAGATTCTGCTCTCCAGGAGAGGGTTAGTTGTCATGAGACTGTGTTGCTTTAAAGCAAGCCTTCCCATGTGAACAGCCCCTCTTGCATGGAGCTGGCCCTCTGTCTGCTTCCCTGCCATGCTGAGCCAGGGGCCCCTCACCAGAACACCAGCACTGTGCTGCTGGGTCTCCAGAGCCCTGGGCCACTTGAGCTTCTCTTCTTTACAAGGCGCTCAGGCTCCAGCACCGACAGATGCCCCACTTCACCCAGATCGCTCCTTTTCCACATCAAACTTCACTCACATTTCATCTTCCCTAGGATTTCTTCCACAGTTGGTTTCGATTAGGCTGAATACATCCTCTCCATGTTGTCTGTATACCTTATGAGCACAGCTATTGTATTCACCATAAAACATCAAAGTTGCCCATGTCTAAGGTTTCCTTCCCAATAAGCCACAAATTCCTTGAAGGCGAACTCCTTGTATCATTTTTAAAAATGTTTCTTTTTTTGTCCCTAGTGCTTTGCACAGTGCCTGACATATGAGACAATGCATGCTTTGTACCTATGCATGCTCTTCTTAGTAAAATAGTAATAAATCATAGGAAGAAAAATTAGGAATCCTGCAAATTAGCATGAATTATTAATGAACTATTTTTTCCTTTAAATTTTGTTTTTCTTCTGGTGATTTCTTTCTTAATATACTTTGCTTTCAAATGGCTGATCTCTGAGAGTAGTGAAAAAACAAAAAGGATGACAATGGAGTAGGCATCTACCCTGGTGGCTAGGTTGGTCACCTCCACCGGAAAGCACTGTGGGTGACAGAAATGTTCTACAGCAACTGGAGGGAAACCAAGTACATGGACACTGGACTAAGCTCATCCAAGAGTATAACTAACAGGGATGAATTTCATCACGTATTGTTTATACCTCAATAAAATTTTTGTAACAGTAAACAAAAGGATGGTCAGCTCCCATGTTGGAGCGCATGTTGGGTCCTGGCTCTGAATCCTGAGTCCAGCTTCCTGCCAATGCAGACTCGGAGGCAGCAGCTGATGGCTCTGGTAAATGGATTCCTGCCGCCCATGTGGGAAGCCTGGATTGGGTTCCCAGTCTCAGCTTCGGCTTGGTCCAGTCCCACCCCTTGCAGACATTGAAGGAACAAAGCAGTGGATGGGTGGGAGTACCCCCTCCTCTCTCCATGTCAGTATTGCAACCAAATAAATATCTTTAAAAATGGAAATTAAAAATGAGAAGGACGAATTTTTAAAAAAAAAAAACTTCATGAAAACTGAAGACAGTTATTTATGCATTTGGTACCCAAGTTTCACTGTGGCTTCTCTTAGGGCCCTGAAGTGAGGCACACACAGACCCGAGTCTGCAGATAGGACACACAAGTCACCTCTTCCAACAGGAGCTCAATATATGTCTTACTTATCACATTCAAGGTACTTCAACAAGGGAGATTTTCTCACAAATTCTTGTTCGTGTTAGATAGCCTCTGTGAAAAATGCTTGCCATAAATTGAGCTGCATGGCTCAGAAGTAGAAAAGCACGTTGAACATGCACGTTGAGCATTCACATTGATCATACAGTCAACAAGTCTAAAACATTCATTTCAGACTCAACTTCAACAATCTGAGTTTTAAAATGCCATTGTATGCTCCCCGGCATGATTACCATCAGCACAATGTAGGGCTTTGTGATAAATATTTTAAGGTACTTTTAAATTTCCCTTTTTTGTGTTAGAAAGACTCCATTCTGATTTTTTTTCCAATGAAGGAAGAAAGGTGACAGCACTGAGAAAAGTCCTGCATTTAGTTTTAGGAGGTTTGAAGCGCTCGATTTTGCCATTATCCATCCATTGTAGAGGTAACAACTAGGCTATTATGATGATAATGATTTCCTATGTCAACTCTGCAGTTTGGATGAGAATTCTTATGTTCTTTATGAACAAGAGTTACTTTTCACTTCTCTGAAACAGGAAGACCTTTGTCGGTGATCACCTCCTTGCTTTATAGGTAATTGATCACCTGTGTGCCTCTGTTTTTCATATCAGAGCTTCATGGAGCCAAGAACTCTGTGTGCCTTCTCCTGTGGTGTTGGGCACACAGGACGTACTTAGCAAACTTCCCCCTGCTTCATGGAAGGAGCAGGTAGAGAAGAAACAAGGATGGGTATAAAAGATATCAACACTATCTATGAAAGAGATGGCAGCAGGGGGAAACTGTTGAGAGAATTCAGTCTAAAGGCTGTGGAATGTTTAGAGGTAGTTGGGTCTCATTTGCAGAAGCCAGTTGCCCAGCTTAAACAACACAACTATGTAAGTATGGTTGTGCTAGTGTATACAGCTTGTGATCTGAGGAAATGAGGATGACTTAGTCATCTTTGAAACTTCTTTCCCCAAAGAGTCATAGCAAGCTTATAGGTTTATAGAAAGCTGAGTACAATTCTGAGCTCTGTGGAATTCAGTTTCATATTGGGGTTTCCAACAGCACCATGAGTGGTATTTCATGCTTGTTGTTTCTCATATGAAATGTGTGGGTTGGGTGTCATCTGATTACTGGTTGTCATTTACTCAGTCCTACCTCTTTGTTAAGTTGTACTAGGTATTTTATCAGCTTTATCTCCGATACTCACCAGTGTATACAGAAAACATCTTTACATTCGTTTTACAGAATGAAGGGACAGAGGATCACATTACACACAGCTCAAATTAAAAGGCAGAATGGATTCAAGCTCAGTTGCTCTAAATTATCCCTGTATTATGCTGTGTCATTGTGGAGCCTGCTTTTTTGATTTATACATATGCCTTCAGCTTGTTATTTGTTTTATTAGTGTAGGTTGATCATCTGTAAAGTGGAGGTGGCAAAATGGTTAATCTTTTAGGCTTATTTGCCTCTAAATTTCTGCAAGTGGAAGAATAAAAGTGGGGAAGAAAGCAGCTCCCCGCTGCGATGAAGCTGTCCATGGTCCTGAAAAGGCTGGACCCAATAAAACAATAATCAGCTTATCAAAGGAAGAAGCACAAGAGGCCAGAGCCGCCTTCGTTAATAAAGATCTTGCTGCTATTCTCTGGGTCTCTTAAGTCATTAAGCACGCTGTCTCCTACTGCTGAGTGTACGGATTAGGCCCTGATCCACGCCTTTGCAAATTAAAGACACAGGTGGATGTGCACAGTCTTCTCCCCATTCCTGAAGCAGCCCATGTGTTTTTGCCAAATGAGCCGAAGTAACATTTTGTCTTCTTTTTTTATTATTTTGCCCTGAATTACAGATTCTGCTTCTGTGCAACAGATGTTTCTGAGTTTGATTTTTCAAGCTTAGCTACCCTAAGAACCCGTGGAGATTAACTTAATGAGTTAACTAAAAAACCAAATAAGTTCTTTGCTTTAACATGTTTTCATTGCTGCTTCCATTTATTCATGGGAATATGCTAGCCCACATAGGTTTGTGTCAAGGGGCAACAAATTTTACTGTACAAGTAGCAGTATAAGCAGCAGTCTCATTTCAAAAAAAGACGTAGGCAGTGGGCACTTAGCTTGGTGATTAAGATGCTTGTTTTCTGTAGCAGCGTGTTTGACTTGTGGCTCCATCCTTGTCCCTAGCTTCCTGCCAGTTCAGACTCTGGCAGGCTCAACTAACTGGTTTCCTGACACCCACATGGAAGAAACTACGATTAAAACCCTAGTTCTTAGCTTCACCCCTAACCCAGCCCTGGCCATTGAAGAAATTTGGGGCAATGGAACTCTTTTTGTCTGTCTCTCTTGGCCTCCTACATATACTGAAGGCAAATAAATGCATGTTACGTATATAGGGTATGTGAAACTTCTCCATAGGCTTTTTTCTTTGTCTGTTATGATGAGTTTCTGGATTAAAGTGTCATCCTTTCTTGTCATTTCTGACGTGATCCTGGATGTGTAATTTAACTTATAACATTTGTAACAAACCTTTGATATTTTGAAGTTTTTGCATTCCCTGATAAGCTAAGAAAAGCTTTTTAAAAATATCTTTTTAAAAATATTTATTTGAGGGCCTGGCGCAGTGGTCTAGTGGCTAAAGTCCTCACCTTGAACACGCGGGATCCCATATGGGCGCCGGTTCTAATCACGGCGGCCCCACTTCCCATCCAGCTCCCTGCTTGTGGCCTGGGAAAGCAGTGGAGGATGGCCCAAGGCTTTGGGACCCTGCACCTGTGTGGAAGACCTGGAGAAGGTTCCTGGCTCCTGGCTCTGGATCGGCACAGCACCGGCCGTTGCGGCTCACTTGGGGAGTGAATCATGGAACAGAAGATCTTCCTCTCTGTCCTCCTCTCTGTTTATCTGCCTTTCCAATAAAAATAAATTAAAAAATAAATAAAATATTTATTTGAAAGGCAAAGTTACAAAGAGAGAGAGACAGACACTGCAGAGGGGAAAGAGAAAGGGACAGAGAACTGTTCCATCCACTGTTTCACTCCCCAGATGGCCGAAATGGCCAGAGTTGGGCAAAGCTGAAACTAGAAGCTTCTTTTGGGTCTCCACCTGTATACTAGGGTCCCAGCACTTGGTCTATTCTCCACTGCCTTTCCAGGTATATTTGTAGGGAGCTAGATTTGGCAGGACTCAAATCGTTTGATGTCAGTGGCTCAGCCAGTGGTTACCTCACTATGCCACAATGCAAGCACCCTGAGTACCCCTCCTTGTGTGCTCAAGTGATATGTTAATGTGCATACACCTGCGTACATGAAGGTGGCTGTGTTTCAAATACACATGCAGATCAGAGGTATTTCAAAACAGTTGTGGAATTCAAAGGTAAGTTTATTGTGAAGCAAAAAATTTCTGAAATCCATGCTGGTTTTTTTTGGTCATATGCATTTCTATGTGCTTTTTAAATACCTCTCCTATGTGTGAAGCCCATCCTATCCCATACATAAGTTTCTATGGGAAGGCAAAGAAAGAGAGAGGTCTGTGATAAGTAAGCAGCCCCTGTGGTTTACAATAGTCGGGAGGTGCTAAGGTGGTTAACTTGCAAACCAGAGACCCAAGAGGGCTGAGGATTGTAGTAGGCAGACATCAGTTAGCCAGACAGAAGTTCTCCCTTGCTCAGCATTTTGTTGTACTCGGCCCTTCAACAGGTTGAATAAGACTTGCTCAACTTGGGGAGAATCAACTGCTTTATTCAGTGTACAGATTCAAGATGGTCCCTTTTGCTAGAAACACCCTTTGTTACACACCTGTCCAAATACCTGGGCACCCAGTGGTTCAGGCACATTGGTGTGAAATGAACCATCAAAGAGGATGCTAGAGTTTCCTCCAAACATAGTCCCCAGATCTTCGGCTTTCCCTAAGAGGTGTGGTATGGACCTTTGCTTTACTTTACTTTACTTTACTTTACTTCATGTTGAAGTTCCTGGGTGATACTGCCCTTGTGCAGGGGGCTGCCTCCAGAATATAAACCATCCATGGGTTTGCCCCCTCCACTCATATTTACGTGGATTATCTTTTGGCACAAGAATTCTGGGAAAATTCCCTTTCTTCTTCAGGTGTCTTAGTCCTTGAATTCAGATAAGCATTATATCATGCTACATTTCCTTACCTTGTTCCAAGAATCCTTCAAAATGTCTTGTTAGAACAGTTTATTCCCCATGCAGATCACTCTTGAGCATAATTTAGAGGGAGGAAAATAGGATCATCTCTGGTCCCATATGCAAATAGCTTAGATTTCACTCTTAGTGCTTACTTACATATGCATTTATGGAAATAGTAACATGTTGTAATCAATTTGGAGATTGTGTTCAAGTTCTTTGGAGAAACAGTTATACACACACACACGTATTTTTGTCCTACTAATTGTCAATACCTATGTAACGCTGATTTTTAACTGCATTTAGAAAACATGCAGAAATTGGAGGAAACCTATAATTCCATTGGCAATGGCCTTCAAACCTTTTCCCAGCAGGAATCAAGATTTCTTTCTACCCATTAGGGAAGATTTTTCTGGAAGAAAAAATACTGACTGGAAGTTTATGAGCATATAAGCTTCAAAGTTGCCTTTTAATTTTTTTTCAGGAGCCTTCTGAAACATCAAGAATTTAGTGATGCAAAGGGTGTGGGGCAGTGGTTAATCTCTTGGTCACAATGCCTGCATCTTCTGATCTTCTGCTTTTCCAAAAATAAATACATCTTAAAAAAAAAGAAAGATGCTGCATCCCACTCGGGAGTAACAGACTCAATACCTACCTCTGGCTCCTAATTCTAGCTTCCTGCCATGCAGATCCCAGCAGGCAATGTGGTGATGGCTCAAGTAGTTGGGTCCCTGCCACCTATGTGGGAGAACTGGATTGAATGAGATAACCTTTGCCAAAAGGGAGCCAGGTGTGGTTGTAGACACTTGGGGAGTTGAAGTAGCAGATGATTTCTCTATGTCTGGTCTCAGCCTGGGGAAGAGGAAAGCAGAAGAGAACAGAGAGAGAGAGAGAGAGAGAGAGAACAAGAAAGGAAGGCAGGAAAAGAGGGAGAGGAAGAATAGATGGATGAAAGAGGGAAAGAAATGAACAATTTAAAGAAAAATGGAAAGAATTTTGGATGAAATCTTGAACATATTTACCTCTGTGAACCCAGAGTAATAAATATATCAGTCATCATTATAAGGAAAGCAGACTGATGGGTTAGTCCTTGAATGACTAATTGATGCATTGTCCAAATTAAAGAAAGCCAGAGAAAGAAACAAGGCAGAAGGGAGAAAAGAACTGTATTCCTAAGATTTGAGACATGAGACCACAGAAGACAAACCTGCACAATGACTAATCGCTTTGTCCCCAAACGCAGATGTCATCTCTTTCACATTGATCAATGAAAATCTTTAAGGAATGAGATATGAGCAGCCCATCATGGTAACCTATTAACAGCGTATCAGGAAATGAGTAATCAAAATATTCCATAAAGTCAGGTAAGCTTCCTAGCTTGAAAAATGTCCCAGAGCCCACAAAGTTCTGCTGGGCTGAAGGAAGACTCCGGGCCTCCCTGTGTTAGCTGCTTCCTCTGTCTGAGTCACAGGGCTGCTAAGGGCTATATGTTGATATTTATAACATCATTCACAGGTCACACAAAAGTTACTGACTTAAAAATCAGCCTGCGATAAATTGGTTGAATTTTGAGTCCCTCCTGAGGTCACCTTGCCAGGATCTGACCAAATGATCTAGCAGGCCTTAAATAGCCACAGACTGAACATTACCCCACCCTTTGCCAGCTTGCAGAGGAGCTTAGCTAGACCCAGAGGCAGCTCTGACCAGGGAGAAGCTCTTGGGCCATTGTCCAGGGGCAGAACTTTGGCACCAGGGATTTCTATACCTTTTACCAAGTCCATACCACACGTATGACTCGGCATTTCTCTGAAGCATCTGACAGAATAGACAGGAATCTTTGCACCTGGGTGGGAAGAAAGTCAAACCCTCCCCTGTTTTCCCAGAGAGTAGCTTACAGAGCTACCTGAAGGTCGATTTTGGTTATTCAGATTATCATTGCTCCATGCATCTCTTCCTGCAACAGACGCTGTGGGCTCTGGGCAAGAGATCATCCAGCGATACCTTGGTTGCCCATGCTCAGGCAAACAGCACACCTCAAGCCTGAGCACAGCACTGGTTGGAGCTGCTTGGAAGACGAATTACTTTGGATTGAAAAATCCTTTAATTTTTCAAAGGATTTGTTCAAAGAAATGATTTGTTGGGATTACGATGACTACACACCTTATGCTTTCGTGGGCTTGGCCTTAGCCTTAATTCTGGATGTCCTTGCTGTGTATGGAAATCCAAAGGGGCATGGAGAGAAGCATTCTTCTCTGAGTGAACCTGCATGACTTGGGAGTGGATCCCTTAGTGGGTGAGCTATGTATCAACCATCAGCTTTGTCTGAGTATTCAACCATATTAACAGAAAACAGCCCAAACCCTGTCCTTGAGGGAGCAACAGCCTTGCACATGAATAGACATGAAGTTCCTCTTATTGTTTTGAGTGTAGATGCAGGGTCTGGCACATAACAGTTGCACCAGCCAGAAGCATTAAAAGAAGTTGAGAGCACAAAAACACAGACTATGTGGGAGTGAGAACAGGTGAGTCAGAGGGGCTGAAGGGAAGGATTTGTGGAGATAAAATCGTAGTAGTGATTTGAGAAGTCCACCCTGGCCCCTTGGACAAATCAGAGCACTGACTCTGCAGTCAGGTAGGCCTGGAGCCAGGAGCCTCTTCTGGGTCTCTCACACAGTGCAAAGCTTTGGGTCGTGCTCCACGGCTTTCCCAGGCCACAAGCAGGGAGCTGGATGGGAAACAAAGCCACTGGAATTAAAACTGGTGCTCATATGGGATTTCAGCTCTGAATCCTGACTCCAACCTGCATATGCAGATCCTGGGAGGTAGTGGTGATGCCTCAAATAGTTGAGTCCCTGCAACCCATAGGGGAGACCTGGATTGAGTTCCCAGCTTCCAGCCTCAGCCCAGTCCAGCCTCAGTCATCCCTGGCATTTTGGGAACGAGCCAGCAGGCAGGAACTTTGTGTCTCTGCCTATCAAAGTAAAGCCTAACTTCACTCAGAACCTACTCTGCAAATCTTCAAAAGCTGAAAGGCATAGACTTTTAGTTTGGGTTTTTACTACTTGACTTGCTAAACAAGTTGTGTTAAAATATACATGGCATAAATTTTATCATTTCAGACATATTTATGTGTATAGTTCAGGTATATTCACGATTTTGAGACAATATTCTCCAAAATTTTTCCACTTGAAAACTGAAATCCTTTATCATTGAAAAAAAGTACTGACTTTCCATTCTGCTCCCTCCCGGCTCCTGGCAGCCCCCATTGCATTTTCTGTCTCTGTGAATTAGAGTACTCTAGGGCTGCCCATGAGTGGGTCATGTGGTGTTTTTTTTTCCTTTGTGGCTAGCTTATTTCACTTAGCACCTGAAAGATCATCCGTGTTGCACATGTGTTAGAATATCCTTTCTTTTCTTGTGCTTTTTTCTTCTTATTTTCCATTTCACAATTTTGCAGTTATAGGGCTTCCCTCCTTTCCCTCCCTTTAGACTCTCCTTTCTTCTTATAGGGGAATCATATTCCATCATGAGTCAGATTAAATCTGTGCTAAAGAAGGTGGTGTTGAATTAGGTTACATCTGATACAACATCCTGGGAAAGTCAATTTTTTAAGAAAATAATCTCCCATACTATTTTAAAATGTATCCCCCTGGATCTTGCACTGAGGTGTAGTGAATAAAGCTGCTATCTGCAGCGCCAGCATCCCACATGGGTGCTTGTTCAAGTCCTGGCAGCTCCACCTCCAATCCAACTCTGCTAAAGTGCTGGGAAAGCAGTGAGGATGGCTTGGGTCCTTGGACCCACATGAGATACCCGAAAGAAATTCCTGGCTCCTAGCTTTGGCCTGGCCCAGCCCCAGCCATTGTGGTTATTTGGAGAGTAAATCAGTAGATAGAAGATCTCTCTCTCTCTCTTTCTCTGTCTCTCTCCCTGTAATTTTCTTCCAAATAAATAAACCTTAAAAAATGTAACCTCCTATCAAAGTTTTAAGATCATTTGTGTATGCTGGCTAATTTTACAAATAATTTTTTGGGTTTTTTTTTAAAGATTTATTTTATTTTTATTACAAAGTCAGATATACAGAGAGGAGGAGAGACAGAGAGGAAGCTCTTCCGTCCGATGATTCACTCCCCAAGTGACCGCAACTGCTGGTGCTGCGCCGATCCGAAGCCAGGAACCAGGAACCTTCTCCAGGTCTCCCATGCAGGTGCATGGTCCCAAAGCTTTGGGCCATCCTCCACTGCTTTCCCAGGCCACAAGCAGGGAGTTGGATGGGAAGTGGAGCTGCCGGGATTAGAACCGGCGCCCATATGGGATCCTGGCACGTTCAAGGTGAGGACTTTAGCCGCTAGGCCACGCCACCGGGCCCTAGGTTATTTTTTAAGAGTTTTTGGTATGGGGTATTTAACCCAGTGGTAAGACTCTGATTAAAATGTTGCATCTCACATCATAGTGCCTAGCTTTGATGCCTGGGTCTGGCCGCTGACCCCAGCTTCCTGCTAAGTCAGTTGGGAGGTAGCATGGAAAGCTCAAGTAACTGGATTCCTGCCACTCACATGGAGACCTGGATTAAGTTCCCAGTTCCTGATTTTGACTCAGTCCAGCCCAGCTATTGCAAATACTTTAGACTTGGAGTTTTCTCTCTCTCACTCTCTCTATATCAGTGTCTGTAGGTGTCTCACACAGATAAATAGGAAAACATCTTAAAGTGCATGTACGTTCATGCGGCACTTTCTCTACCATTCACCACCGTTAGCTGGGCTATTTTAGCCCATAGGCTATTATGGGTAATACTGCAGTGAACTTGACTGTACAAATAATTACTTTTAACATTCAGTCTTCTCTCTCTCTCTCTTTCTGTCTCTCTGGTGCTCCCCCTTGTGCTGCTTTGACCCTTCTCCAACATCTGTCATCATGAAAGCCTAAGTGAGAATCATTAGCACCTTGGTGCAAATGTGCTTAATGTGTTAGCCCTAAGTGAGAGCAACTGCATTTTAAAAACAGGACCAAGAAAATGAATACCAAACAGGGCATGGTGCTGGGGTAGGAAGCCATGCAAGCCTGGGAACCTTCTAGAACACCTCAGGGTAGTCTTTGCCAATGAGAGCACAACTCTGGTCTCATTAGACCAGAATGCCTTTGTCTTCTATGTTGATCCCTTACTGAGCCCATTTTTCATCGTTAACTACACACTGGAAATATTTTAAAAATTAAGCATTTGTTGTATTTCAAAATTGCTATCATTTAGTTTCCCATAATAAGAGAAGATCCTTATAATATACAAGAGAAGGGTCTTTCCGTTCAAACCCCATCATACTTCTTCCCAGGGAGCCCTTTCCTGTCCTGTTCCCATCTTCCCCACTGTGGGTTTGTTAATCTCTTTCTAAAATCTTGTTTTGTGACAACTTGCTGCTGGTTTGCCATGCTTCCAGTTCCATATCCTCCTAGGGTTAATAGCTGGGGTTACGTTGTTACCTGAACACAGATCCTCCTGCATCCCAAGATGTGCACACTGGAATACAAGCACTTCTCGCTTGCTTACAAGTTGATTAAGAACCTGTTTGTTGGATGGAATCTCTCCCCTTTCTCCAGTTGTAAGGTCCCAGTCTTGGCCCATCACATCTGATCATTCACCTGAAACCACCTGTTTTCTTTCTGCAGGGTCCCTTGCATTTTCTCCTTCCCCTCTGCCCACTCCCTCTCTGCCTCCACCACCTAGGGCTGGGGCTTTGCTGCCTTGATCCCAGAAAAACAAGTAAACATCAACCTAAATCTGGAAAGCAAATGACCCATCTGGAACCACTGCCCTGGTTAGTTACTGACCGCCAGGGACTGGTTGGTGGGTGTGGAGGAACTGATATTCAGGAGCTGGTGTGCAAAATGAGAAAGTAGGAACCAAAGGCTGAAGAGCCAACGGCTGGCTGCTTTGAAAAGACCAGGTCTGCCCATTCCTTCGTCACACTTCAGGGGCATCTATTTCCTTTCTTTATGGGTTTCCATTCCCAGTTAAGATTCTCATGATATTTAAAAATTGCCTAGATCAGAGAAATCAAAATCTCTGAAGGTGGGATCTAGGCATTTTAACTTCAGCAGCAATGACAGCAACAAAATCTTCCCAGCTGACTTTAAGGTTGCCAGAATTAACCACGATTTCAGCCTCTTCCCTTCAGACAAATCCCCTCACTCCCCTACACATGTGTTTCTCCCCCTCAAAGGTAAGTCTTCTGAAGACTGGTGCTTTAGATCCCTACAGTGGCTCTCCATGTTCTTCTGAATTTGACTGATTTCTTCTGCCTGTTGAAGACATTTCATGGCAGGGTCTAGTCGAGTATCTCATTGGCTTACCTTCATTTTTTTTTCCTTCTTCTTTTTTTAAAAATGTATTTATTTGAGAAGACAAATGAGAGAGAGAAAGCTCCCATTCATTCCTCTAAATACCTACAACAGGCAGATTGAGGCAGGATCTGGGAATTCAATCCAAGTTTCCCATGTGCTGACCAGAACCCAACTAGCTAAGCCATCACTGCTGTTGCCTAGAGTCTTCACTAGCAGGAAGCTGGAGTTAGAAACTGGAATTGTGCATCTCTAGGCACTCCAGTGTATGAGACATGGGTGTTTTAATCACTAAACTAAGTGATCACTCCAATTGCCTGCCTTTCTCTTTTTGCTTCACTTACTGGTTTTTCTGCTGTGTTTTTATTTTATTATTTATTTATTTATTGGAACAAATTGGATGTAACCTGGTTAACTTCCTAACTACAAAGGCCCTGAAAGGGGCTGACACTGGCACAAGTGTTAGAAGAAAATCTGTTATTGTGATATGAAAAGTAGATGCTCGTGAAGCCCAGTGTAGGGACTGGAGATATGGCGTGAGGAAGGGATAGAACTGGTCCAAGATCCAAGCAGGCAGGAAGACCATAGACTGGAGCAGGATTTTAGACAGGGGGCTTGCCATCCCAAGAACAGAGCCCTGAGCAATAGGACTAAGATACAAGGTCAGTCCTTGTACCCACCCTGATCCATCCCAGAGAGTGGGTCCCCTCTGCCCCTTCAGCCAAGGCCACAGTGTTTTTCCAGAGAGCATGGAAACATTCCTGGCCCATGATTAGTGGTGTTGGAGCAGTACTTGGCCTCAATGGCTGGCATCCTAAGGGTCTAGTAGAAAGGTCAGGATGTCCATTCAATCACCCCTGCCCCAACCCTTCTCTGTCCTGGACACCTGGATCTTTGATTGGGTTCATGTTTTCCTGCAGCTCATGCTACACTCCCTGATGCTCTTGGAAGGCCCAGCCCTGGGTCTATCCCTTCATCCAGTCTGCTCTCTTTCCTAATGTCATATGCTAGTATCAGGATCTGGTGGAGTCCCTCTTGGCTCTTGACACCTACTTGGAATTGGGTTGAAAGAGCCTTATTCACTCCTGCCCTGTCTGGACTAGCACAATACTTGAGAATATTTTTCCATAGCTACCACTTCTGGGCCTATTTCATTCTATATTTTCTCAATTCTAGGGCATCTTCCTTCATTCAGATCCCAAACAGTCCTTTCCCCTGCTGCATGCTTTGCAGCTGGCTGTACCTGATGCCCAGTTAGAAGATAACACTTGATCTTTGTCCATACTATGTTGCTATAACAAAATACATAAGGCTGGGTATTTTATGAAGAAATGAGTTGCTGTGATTTGCATAATAGCTTGGGAATTCACCAAAGGTCTATGTGTTAGGGGATTGGTCACCCAAGTCTTGTGTTAATAGTGATTGCATGTTAACGGTCAGAAGATTTGGTCTAATTATGACATCTAGGAGGAGGGCCCAGTGGAGGCCTGTAGGTCACTGGGATGTGCTTTCAGAGGTAATTTTCACAAGAATTGGCTCTCGAAGATGATAGGCTTAGCTATTTCCTCTCTACTTCTTAGCTCGCCACATGATCCTCTGCACGTGTCCCCATTGGTCAGGTCTCAGACCAGTGAGACTGTACAATCTTGGACTCAGAACTTCCAAAGACTTGAGCTGAACTCATCTTTATTTCTTTCTAAGCAGCTCCTTGCAGGTATTGGTACAAAGGAGTGGGGCTGTTACTGTTAAGTGTGTCTGAAGGTGTGAAGGATCCTTGGTTATTGGTTTATCAGAAAAGTCTGGAAGATTTTGGAGCAACAGCCTAGAGACAATCTGGGGTACTGTATGTAGATGCTTGTGAGGGCCCAGAGGACCTAGAGAAAAGACAGTGCTGGGGATGGCTCAGCTAGAAAGGAGGGTTTCACTAGGAATGGGACTGAAGACTAATAGCAAAGAACTTGATTTTTTTTTTTTTTTTTTTTTGGTATACATGTCCTGAGACTGTGGGAGACAGAACGTAAGGAAGGTGAATGGGCTTGTTTACTGAAGGAGATCCCAAAGCAGGAAAGCATGCACACTGCAGCACACAGACTGTTAAACTGCTACTGGAGCAAAAAGGAGCAGAGCAGAAACATTTGGAAAGTCACAGCCTTCCCAAGGAAAGGAAAAGGGGTTTGTTTAGGGCAGAAAAGCGAGGGGAAATCAACAGTATGCTAAGATTAGTGAAAGTTAAGGGAAGTTATGCATTCATTAATGACAAGACAATGAGAAAAATATGATGAAGGCAGTTCAAAGATCCTCAGGGCTGTTCTTCCCATCCTAGGTCCTACATGTCCAGATGTGCACATTTGTTTGAAAGATCTTCCAGGACAGAATTATTTCAGGAAGGAGCCTCCAGTTGCCTTGTTCACCCAGAGCAAGGGCTGGATTTTGTCTTACTGAACAAGTGTTCTGAGGCTATGGTATCAAAGGCTCAAATGTGCCCAGTAAACTTCCTGCTGCTAGCAGACCCCAGTGTCATCATCCATAGCTTTACAGGTACTCAGAATGCAAGAGTTAGGAAGTTATGATGGCTTCTACCAATGTCTAACAAAAGCCAGGGAAACCAGCATAACTGTGCTGCAGAGTCAGAGCCCTTAAATGGAGCTCCCCATGGTGCAGTGCCCAATGCAGATGGGGGAGCAAAGCCACAGCAGAGACTCCAAAAAGACTGGGGTATACTAGCAGCATGAGACACTCATGATGAAAGCTCCAATCAGGTGCCAGGCAAGTCAGGGAAAGCAGCTCTCTTCTGGATGCAGATTCAGAGAGCAGCCATGTTGGCGGAGACCAACAGAGCTACGGAGACACTGAGGCAATGCCCAGTGGAGCTGCAGACACCAGTTCTAGCCTGTGAGAGCTGCAGCATGGACTGTGAGCACCAAAGCCATCAGAATGAGACCATCCCCACCCCAGTATGCCCAGGATATCAAACATGGAACTTAGAATTTTCATGTTTGCCCTGCTGCTTTTCAGTCTTGTTTTGGCTCAAAGGCTTACATTCCAGCCTGTCATGACCATATAGCAGCCCTAGGCAAGCTGCAGAACCTCTCTGCGCTATGTGCTTCTGATCTGAAAGGGGAAAAAAAAAAGGATGATTGTTTTGTGGAAAATCTCATGGGATTTTGAGTCAAGGACACTTTGATGCACTTTGATAGTGATACAAAGTAAGACTCAAGCAGTATTGCCTATTAGAATGGTAGACAGACCTTGGTGGAGAGCCCATCTGATTCTGCCACCCCCAGAGCCCCAGCCCTTTGGGGTATTCCAAAGCATGCTTTCAATTCCATCTTAAATGCCATGGTCTTCACATAACTTTCTTTTCTGAGCTTCCACCCAGGAGAGGTCTCACTTTGCTCAGAATCCATCTGTCACTCTGCCCTCACTTCCCTGAGTGTATTGGGGTGATAGACACCTTATCTGCCAGAGAGATGTGTGCACCTGTTTCATTCCTCTTTGGAGCTGTACCTGAGAGAACTACATTGCGTGTTACCTGCTGTTGTTCAAGTTAATTATTTGGGTTGAATTGCATATTTGGAGGAAGATCCATTTGCCTGACAAAAATTCTAACCAAAGTTTTCATCCCAGCTTCCTACCAAGGGCAGAGATTTGCTGCCTTAGTGGAACTGTAGTTAACTTGTCTCATCACACATGAAAGGGGGATTAATTGTACACTTAAAGTTATGGACTTTGTTCACATGGAAACGTGGCTAAGAGTAACCCCCCAACACCTTTGTTACTTGCCAATTGAGTTATAAGTAAGATTTTTTTTTAAAGTAAACCGGTGTCTTCCACAAACTAGCAAATACTTTTGATGGCAACTGAATGTTGAACAGTACAAGCCTTTCAATGTCTGGCCACTTCCAATGCAGGAGCTGTGTAAAGCTGTGCTGCTGGCCGATAGCCAGCAACATTGTATTTGGAGAGGAAAAATGCTAAACCTGCTTGAGCTTTTGATGTATATTTACCTCCTGCATGCCTTGGCAAATAAATAATGAATTGTCTGTTATTCTCCATCCAGACCATACTTGTTTGTCAAACATTTTGGTATTTCATTTGCAGATGAATTGCAGGATCCTAATTATGGCACTGAATCAAAATCTGTCAGTGACAAGAGGTTAGGGTGTTGAGCCACACAGGATTGCGTGTTGGCCATGTGACAGGTCTGGAAATGAGAGTTCGATGTCTGCACCAAATACGTTGTATCTGGATGAACCTGTGTTCTGCATCACCTCCCACCTGAAGTTCCCCCACAAATCCATTAGCAAATGCTGTTGTTGCCCTGAGCATACGAAAGGTGCTCAGAAAGTGCTTATTGATTCATTGCTTTGCCACATTTGTGAAAATGCTGTTTTCTGTCATTCAGAATAACACCCACCAAAACCAAAGGCAAATGCAAAGAGCATCCCAGTAAAATAACAACAGAAGACCAAATCTATGAACAACCCGTTGCTAAAATGGCAGAAGCAAATAACCACCCATTCATATTTATCTTGAATGTAAATGGCTTAAACCCATCAATCAAACGTCACAGATCAGTAAACCGGATTAAAAAAAAAATACCCATCTATTTGTTGCCTACAGGAGACACATTTCACCAATAAAGATCAGCGGAAACTGTATCTCATGGATTTTGAGGTTTTTATAGTTTCATCTCTTCAAACACTTTCTTCCTCATTAAATTCTTCATTGACTCATAGATCATACAGTAGCATCATTTTCTTTAAGAAGGTTCTTGATTTTCTTTTTCATTTCTTCAGTGACACATTAGTCATTCAGTAGCATGTTACTTAACTTTATGGTGTTGTTACTTTCTTTTTTCTTCCTGTTGTTGATTTTGTTTTGTGGCTTTTCATTTAAGGGGATGTGTAGCAGCTGTGTAATGCAGACTAACATATCCAGATATGAGGATACGATGTAGTATGCATCTCTACTTCCAGACAAAGATGGACTCCCAATGAAACCGTTTACTATATCTTGACAATAGGATGCTGGGCTCTCTGCCATTGTCCATGCCCGCAACAATGGACATATGACTGTGTATGAAGAGCTATACTATAGTAATGATATAGGGGAACTCAATATGGGGAGGGAATTGGGGAGGGGATAAGGGTAATCCCAGGGCCTATGGAACTGTAGCATAAAATAATAATAAAAACAACAACAAAAGCTGAACCATGAAGAAATGGTCATAAGGAGTCTACAGTTTTAATGGGACAAAGGATTTAGTGGCATGGCATAATAAACAATAATATAAATAGTAGATAAAATAAATAATACATAATAACATAAGCAAAGCAGAACTTGATGGAGACCGGTTCTGGGCTTGGGAATAGGGTGTTCTGTTGGCATCCTGTGTTGGAAAATTGAGCCCACATCTTTAGGACATCCTGAGCAGCAGGGTGTCGGGGGTGATGTAGAGCTAGCGGGAATGCAGCTGCCCTGATTCTGACCCTGGGCTCTTTGTTTATCAGGAAGCATCTCTGCTTTCTCCTAAGCTCTAGGGGCTCTGTCTCTGCACATTCAGGCGAGCGTGAAGCACAGAAGCGTGGGTGTCTGCCAGGTGCTCAACCAACTCTTACATCTCAGAAGCAATGAGAGTCAAAAAGGAGAAAGTTCAGGGAAAGTGAAAATGTATGAGGTATTGATCCATGGAGGCTTTTAGCTTTCAGGATAGTGTCTAAAATATAATACAGATCTTTTTAAAAGGGAGAAGGACTTCATTTGAAATCATTTGAAGAGAAGTACTTTCTGTTGCTCTGGATGTACTAAGGAATGTGGCAGGGAGAGACAAAAACCACTGCCTTCTTAAATTTCAGATTTGATGATCCAGTTACACAGACAGGAACAGAGGAGGAAGCTGGATGCTAACAGTGGGAGGATGGGACACTGTAAACGAGTAACTGCCCTCCCCAGGGCACTCAGAGCCCCCAACAGAGCGAGGCGGACATGCCCATGACTGCATCCACGCCTCAAGAGCCACCTGCCTGAAGATCCTTTCAAAGGAGCAGAATGACAGATCACAGGACACAGGGCATTTCCGCAGCCAGACCAAGCTTGATCCCTTCTGGCTTCCTTTAGCAGTCAAGTGGGAAACTGCTTTTACTGGGTTTCACTGGAATGATCAATAAGTCATTAACCGTAGCTATATTTAAACCTACAAACATTGATCTCTTAAGATCCTGGGCATTGTTATTGACATATAGACTGGTTCCTTAAAAAAAAAAAGTCATTAAGAAACAATGATCCAAAAATCAGGGCTGGCTGGCTGGATGATGGGTGTTGGATGGAGGGCAGCCTTGTGCAGGTGCCACTCCAACACTACGAATTGAGAGGCACTGGAGGCATTCTTCAACATCTTAAGCCAGGGTTCAGAGGGAAATTCTTACAGGTATATCTAGGTATAGTTTTGCCAGGTAATCTAGGCATTAAGAGGATAAAAGAAAAGAATGAAGAGACTGGTGCTGTTGTGATGTTAGCATCCCATATCAGCACTGCTCCACTTCTGACTCAGCTCCATGCTCATGTGCCAGGGAAAGCAGGAAAAATAGCTAAAAACCTTGGACCCCTGAACCCATGCAGGAGACCCAGATGGAATTCCAGGCTCCTGGCTTCAACCTCATCCAGTTCTCACTGTTGGAGTCATTTGGGGAATGAACCAGCTAATGTAAGATCTCTCTGTTCTCTCTCTCTCTCTCTCTCTCTCTGTGTAACTCTGCTCTTCAGATAAATAAATATTTAGATAATTTAAAAAATTTTTTTGAAAAAAGGTTGAGTAATATTAACAATGGATACAATACCCAGTGAGCTTCAGCGCTTCACGTTGTTTTTGAACTGCGAACCACAGTCACAATTCTACTCATTCCTCATGCTGTCTGGAGATGTGTAGTAACACCTAAGCCTAAAATCAGTTTCACACCAAGAACGAGGGAAGAAGTGTGTTAGTGACATTGTTGGACCGACAGGTATGTCTGCTCTACAACCTTGCATCACCCAGAGACTCTGCTTTCCAGGGAGAGTGGATGATCCCCGGCATTGCCAAGAGAGAAACGAATCACCAGCCTCATCAAAACCATGAAAATGTGGCTACTAAAAATAGAAATGAAGCTAAGAGCTAATTAGTTTTAACACATCTAGATAATATCATAACACACATTTTTTTTCACTATCTACCAAACCGTGGGTCTTGAAGGCATGCCACAAGAGCCTCTCCCTCAGGTCAGCAGGCAGCCCTTCCCTGTATAACTTTATAACTTTTTAAAACATTCTTTATCTGGCAGTTCCTTGATGTCCTTCTCGGTTAACTCTGAGATTGACATAGTTTTATGCTCCTTTGCAGGGGAGGTGTCAGTAACCTCATTCATTGCGCCTGTTTCTTTTTCCCTTGGCCATTACAGCTCTGATCAGTGGATTCTTTTCCTTAGACTGGTTTTTAAGCAATGTCATCACAAGTCTACAGTTGAGCTTTACTGATCCCTTTCAGTACCTGGTTCTCTCTGCCTTCACTTTCACTACTCCCTCCAGTGAATTTCAATCCCAAACTCCCAGCTGCTCTTCTGCCATGGTCTACACAGCCACAGCTCACAAGTTGCCACTCTCCACCCACTGTGATCCCACGTTGTTTCTGCACCATTGTTTGTTCAGCATTTTTCCTGTACCTGGTGGTAGCAGCAGTATCTGGGCTTAGGGAGACACTATCTGTGACTGTAACCTAGATCACAGGGCTGTCAGTGGTGCTTGTTGCATGGGTTTTTTTCTGTCCTCTTCTTCTTTTTTTTTTTTTAAGATTTATTTATTTTTTATTACAAAGTCAGATATACAGAGAGGAAGATCTTCCGTCCGATGATTCACTCCCCAAGTGAGCCGCAACGGGCCGGTGCGCACCGATCCGAAGCCGGGAACCTGGAACCTCTTCCGGGTCTCCCACACGGATACAGGGTCCCAATGCATTGGGCCATCCTCGACTGCTTTCCCGGGCCAGAAGCAGGGAGCTGGATGGGAAGTGGAGCTGCCGGGACTAGAACCGGTGCCCATATGGGATCCCGGGGCGTTCAAGGCGAGGACTTTAGCCGCTAGGCCACGCCGCTGGGCCCTTCTGTCCTCTTCTTGCTGGAACCTGCTGGCAGTTAGGTCTGTGAGTGACCCCAACCTATTTTGGATGTAACCCTTAGGATGCCAAGTTGATATTATTTTCCCAGTGGGACCAGTATCATGTGTTAAGACAGAAGTGAGTTCTCTCCTGGCTTAGTGCCTATGCATCATGCTGTTTCCCCCAGGGCCTTTGCCATTGAAGTCTAAACGACAGCTGATATGGCACTAGTGACTGGGCTGAGAAATCCACCCTGTTCCCACATTCATCCTCTATGGCTCTGCTACTCTACTTCTGCTCGTGATGGGGCCCACAGTTCTATGGCTGAATTCATAGCCTAAGTTACCAGTGAGCTCCCATTCCCACCTGGAAGCTGATGGAGCTCTGCCACTGGGTATCTGTTCTCTGCACTGAATAGTGTCAAGTTGTGGAGTTTTTTCTACTTTTCTGCATTTTCAAAGTCTGTTACAAATGTATTGCTTTTATAATAATATGAGCAAAAGTAAATACAAAAGCAAGAGACAACAGGACATACATGTTTGCTACCATACAGAACACACCTTTGGCTGTGTGTGGCCAACGAATGCTACTCTGTGAGCTTGATTTATTGTCCATTTTGCAAAGTGAGGCTGGGGCCTTGCCACGTGCGTCTTTCCTGCAGTTTCCTTTGTCCAACTCGTGATACTCGGGGATAGTTCTCTTACCACACCTTGATGCTCCTATCTGCAAATCAGCTGCTCCTCTGTGAATCCGAAGAAGTGTTTACTGTTTCTTCAGAGGACCTAAAGTCTTCTTATTTGACAGATACTGGGAGTCATGTTTCCTTTTCTGGGTTGGCAGCTGGGAAGCTCAGAACCAGTTGGGTGACCTACCTTTCATTATTGTTGCGACAAATTCAATGCGAAAGATGACAGCAACCTCAAATCTTGTCTCATGAGAAAGATTTTTCATGCAGACAGTTTCAGTGTGCAAACATTTATTTAAGAGAGAGAGAGCAAAGTCTTCTGCCATAGTGACAGGAGGGGGCTCCAAGGGAAGAAAGATCCGAGAAAATGGTGGAAGTGGTGTCCTTTATGTACATCTTAGAAAAAGGGACAAATAAATTGAAGGATGGAGAGAGGGACTCGCAGTGGGCAGTCTAGTCCTTTGTCAGAAGTGTGCGACTGGTGGCCTCCTCCTCCCATTCCTCTGCTTTTGTAAGAAAACAACTCAAAGTGATTGAAATTGATATTCTGATTTTGTTCCTTTGCTCTCCCCTAAGGGGACTGAGAGACAAAGCTAGGAAGATGGTGTCCTTGGAAGAGCAAAATGGAAGAGAAGCAAGATTCTACATTAGAAAAAAAGTAACTTCACCAGGGATCAGAGGCCCTAACCCCCTAATAGTTTAATCTGACTCCTCACATTATAATTCATGATTTTTGTATGGCCTTACACAGTTCAATCCATACTTGTTCTGATTTCCTGATTTTGAATATTCTTTTGTTGAAAGTACTTCATAGGACACCTTAAATCTTAATTATAATGTACAGAATAAAATAAACTGACCAAATGAAAATGATCTAGTTTTAATTCGCTGTAATTTTTTCCATATTTGTTTCTTATCACACTCACACACACACACACCCCACATCTGAGGGTACAGCAAGAAGTTTGTCCAGAATGAACTTAAAAGTTTATTTTGGTTTCCAAAAAGTTTGAAATTATATATGAAATGGGAGTCTTCAAAGTTGTGACATAAAAATGGATTTCTATTTTTTTGCATCAAAATCAACTTATCTCTTAATTCCAGTTTTGCACGAAACGTAAGTTTCTTTGTATTTCCTGCATAGATTTTGAGGTAGAGTTATTTAGTCATGCTTTAACGGTAATAAATGAAATTGCCTTAAAAATCACTTTATTTATTATTTATTATTATTATTTTTTTTTTTGGTGAGCGAGATTTCATTCTATCATTGTCCTTCCAACTTGATTGTTTGACTTGATTTGAGCTGACTCAATATTGAGTTTTATGGAGAGATACAGCTCATGGGTTCAGTGCACCTCAACACAAGCACATTTTTGATTTTGGCATTTCTAATTTACTATTCAGTAAACTTTCTTAGCATTAAGCACAAAACTTGAGCTTTTGTTTTTAAACTTGCTCCTTCTCCAGTCTGCACCGTCTGTAATAACATCCTTTTTCTCCTCCCTCGAAGCTTGAAACCTTGAAAATAATCTCTGACATTTTAGTCTCATTCTCTTCTTACCTCCAGTCAATGGTTGAATCCCCCGGATTCTATTCCTGTCACTTCTCAGTTGGGCCTTCATTTCCTGCTACTTATTTGAGAATTTTGTAACCCATGTCCTTGCCTCTGATTGTTCTTCTTTGGTACACCACACTCAGACGACAGGCATCGTCACAAAGGGCAAAGGAACTTTGTATGTCACTCCAGTCCTCCGTTTAACCAAGGCCACAGTACTCTTTGTGGAATGAGACACCTGACTTCAAGGCGCCTGATTGTCTATGCAACCATGTTAGACTTTGTTAGCAAGGTGTCAGATACTCTACATAGTTACACACGAGCCTCTTCTCCCGGATTCTCTGCAGCTTTGTCTGGTATCTTCCCTGCCCTCCAGTCTCCCCAAGGATACCACCATTTCCGTGAAGCACCCTTCCCTACCCCTACTTGTCAAAAACAAACTCTCTTCTTCAAGTCATGTCTTTTATGCTTCCAATGGAGTATAGTTTCTCTCTTCATGTTGCCCTAAATGGAATTTAATCTGCAATCTGCTTTCCTTCCAGAGTCCCCATGCTCCCTTAACAGTTGTTGTAATTGACTCCAGTCCTGGCTTCCTCTTCCATGCTGTGAGGATTCTCTCTGATGGCAGGTAGTACCACAGTACTCAGCTGAACACCCTCCAGGGCACCTTGCAACTTGCCTCCCTTTAATAAACACCGAATGGACTTAACACTCTGCCAGAGCTCAGAAACCTTGATGATTTCTTGTGGGTTTTGAGAGTCACTGGGTCTAACGCACACAGTCCTTTCCACCAAAAATGACTCAGGCTGAGAACCAAGGAAAGTAGGAAATCTGGGGCATGCTGATACAAAAATCCTTTGTGACCCTAAGCAACTCATTTAACTCCTTTGGATCTTAGATGACTTATCCCATCAAATAGCTTTTCTCCTAGGGCTTTCCTGAGGAAAAATAAGTGTGTTTTCAATATCTAAATTTGTTGATATCCTCTCATTTTGTAGGAAGAGCTACTGTGTAAATACCACACAAGTGTATATACTTGAAACCGTCAATGAGCCAAGACCCCTGCCATTGAAAATCAAGGGAAACCCTGATATGAAGACAAGTTTCGCCAAGTAGCATCAGTCTGGGAGGTATATGCTTCCTGCCAAAAGCCCAGGTGGCTTACATAACTGCCTCCCTGCAGCACTGAGATCAAAGCCAATCCTAGGCAACTGCAGCAGGTAATTTGGCAGAGAATGCATTGCAGGAAAGCATTACACATTCCTTTCAGGAGCAAACTAGGAGCAGTAAGAACCAAGCAATAAAATGCAGACTCCTGAGCTTAAGGACTGTGTCTGGAGTGGTAACTCTCCGACTTCTGTAATATCCACAAAGTACATGTGGATCTGATAGCACCAGGGCCCCAGATGAGAATGAACAATTGAAGAAGGTACATAGGGCTCCAGCACAGAGCACAGGGTTATTGCTTTGGGTTCTATCAGGCCGCAAGTGGTTGGTGTTTTGTTTAAGACTCCTACAAGAATACATACAAGGAGTCTTCAAAAACCTTACGGAAAATGCATATTATCAAAAAATCCGAGCATGAATTTAAAGTGCTTTTGCACAAAAATAAACTTTCAGTTCCATCCTTCATGAACTTGTTGAACAGATCCCTTGATCTGTAGTGTCCTTATTTATCTCTTTTAATGCTTTTCACATCAAAATCTATATTATCTGATATTAGAATGGCTATACCAACTCATTTTTTCCTCTCACTTTAGCCTGGAATATCTTTTCCCATCTATCAAATGAGTGTAAGATCACACATCTAACAGAAGTTAGGAGGGATAGATACTACAAGGATACTGTACTCCACATAGGGAATGCTGAATCTTCCTGGAACTATTCTCAACAGAAATTCAGTCAAGTTCACTTGAATATACCGTCCTGCACTCTTTTGAGATGTGGGTTTGTGCTCAGGCACTTGAAAAAGCTTAAGAGGAAGTGGAATTAAAAAGCAAATTTAGGGATTGGTGCAATGACTCCAAGCACAAGCATTCTGTATGGGCACTGATTCATGTCCCAGCTGCTCTACTTCTCATCCAGCTCCCTGCTTGTGGCCCAGGACAGCAGTGGAAAATGGCCCAAAGCCTTCAGATCTTGCACCCAAATGGGAGACCTGGAAGAAGCTCCTGGCTCCTGGCTTCGGATAGCTCAGCTCCGGCTGTTGTGGTCACTTGAGCAGTGAACCAGCAGATGGAAGATCTTTGTTTCTCCTCTCTCTGTAAATATGCCTTTCCAATGAAAATAAATAAACCTCTTTAAAAAATTAAGTTTACTGATATAAAAATTTGAAATTTTTTGCATAGCTTTTTCAAAATATGCATTTTCATGACTCTTTGGAAGACCTCTCATTTGCCCAGACGTTAGCATTTTTTTCATTGAAATGAACTTTTCACGTCCCTCTAGTGTATGTGTGTATTTACCCCAGTTTCAAGATAGAAATAGATCCTAACCTTTGAAAGAAAGCCAGAATAAGTGCAGCATGTTTATAAAGATTAATGTATGGAGCTAAATTAATTCTTGAGAATTGAGGCATTTGTAGTCATTATTTCACTTCATTCTGAATACAAGTACAAATGAACATGTCAAAAATTATGACAATTATTATGCTTCTACACCGATTTCTTACATATTCTAATTATATCCTTTTAATTAGTAACCACTCTTTGTTCTTCAGCTTTCTCAATGTGAGCCTGAACTCAACTCCTAATGCCAGTTTGCAATTTTTATGTAAGATGACACACTATTAAGTAGAAAGAATGACAATTGTTTTTCCGCTAAAGACTTCATAATGACAAAAGAGAACTTTTGCAAATCACTGCATACGCATCTAATTCACAAAGCATCTTGAAAAACTCAGTATGTCATTACTATCAGATTCAAACTGAAGATGATACCCAACTGCCTACGGCTTTATTTTGGAAATTCTTCCAACATTGTAACCAGACAAGGAGTAAAGATGGCACATTTTGAGAGGGTGTGAACGCATGCTTGTGGAGAGCAATTAAGAGTCTGCTTTTGAGCTGTTTGATTGTCACAGCAATGCCCTACAGCTGTATCACGCTCACTTGTGGGCCTACCTCTCGCTGTACCAGGGCTGCATACCCGTGATCTCACAGAACACTCGCATTTAGCATGATGCCTTGATGCCACTTCTTGCCCCCAAATTTAATTTTACAACCACAGTGTGATACCAATTCCTGGGGCTAAAACTATTTCAGGATAGTCAAGTATTCACAGAAAAAAAAAAAAAGGAGAATAGGTTGGAATAATTAAGTTTGGAATAGTGTTACAGGCACCTAATCTTATGATCCCAGTTTCTAAGTGTTTTTTTTTGTTATTTTTTTTTGTTGTTTTTTTTTTGCTGTTCATCATATTTGTCGAATTGTGACTTTTTTTTTTTTGCTGTTTGTGATAGATGCTGAAGTGTTTAGTATAACATAATTCTTGGTGTGCCAATACTTAACTATTGGATTAAGGATATATCAGGTGCTGGGGTCCATGCAGTAGGTGTAGATGGCACGAAGGTGTGAAGAGAACAGCTCACCTGCTTGGCAGGGCCCGGTGGATTTCTCTCTGACTACCTTGACGCAGTCTTACCCTCTTTATGCATGGACATTCAAGCACTCCGCTAAGAATTCTATAATCTATTGAGGCATTGTTTGCACCTGTGAGATGGCTTTGGGAACTAATGTGAGCTTGAGAGTTAATGTTATTGATAATGTCTTGATGAGTGGGCCTTTAACTGTGCACAGGAGTACAATTAAACCCATGCCATTTCTGGACACCTTATTGTGTGCCTACCCATTGCCCTGAAATCTGGCCCAGAAATATAGCATGCCTTCTGGGAAGAATTTTACAAACTAATGGAAGTGATGGGAGTATGAGTGGAAACTGCTATGGCAAAAAAATATAGTTACTGTGACCTTAAAGATTAGCTGTCCTTGCAACTTTTTAGAGCATAGAAATGTAGCTGTTCTCTTCACACCTTCGTGCCATCCACACCTACTGCACGGACCCCAACAATCAGGTGTTAGACATTTGTCCTGTTGGTTAGGATGCCCATTTCACATTGTAGAGAGCTTGGGTTTGAGTACTTTCCTGTTAATACAGACCTGGGAGTCAAAGGTTCCTGACACCCAAGAGGGAGACCTGGATTGAGTTCCTGGCCTCTGGGGTTTGGCCCAGGTCAGCCTTGGTTGTAGGCCTTTGGGGAGAGAATCAGTGGATGGGAAATCTTTCTCTTGTTCCCTCTTTCAAATAATTACATTTTTAAAGGAAGGAAAATAAGTGTTTGAGTAAGTGGGCAAGCGAGGTGTGCCAGTGTGCAGACAATGGTGAAGCTTGGTCAAAGGTGCATGACATTCATTGGACCATTTCTTCATTCTTTGTTACATTTGAACATATTTAATATGAAACGGAAAATTCCTCAAAAATTATAAAAACATGCATGACGAAGAACTTTCAAAATTTTCCTGAGAGTTGAAGCTTATGCCATTTGTGACTAGAATAAAGGTACACAGAAGAAGCAAAATCGATCTTCCAGAAAAGATAAAAAAAGGAATATTTTCCTTGCTGAAACCAACTGTGGCTCCTATTGGCTTTCTTTTTTTTTTTGTAAACAATGAACTCACTTTAGTTTTCCCTAGCTGTAGATGTACAGAATAACTGAGCGTAGAGTTGCATGTATTTCCCAGCTCCCAACCTCTCCCTCTCCAATTAACACCTTGCATTAGTGTTGTAGTTTTGTTCCAATGAATGAATGAATATGATGCATTTCAATGAAGTAAAATTCACAATTGATGTTAGTAAAATCCACTCTCTATAATGCACTTTCTTTGGCTTTCACATGCGTGATATCTGTGCACCATTTCATACAGTGTCATTTACCAGCTATAGCATACACTAGGCGTACAATTCAAAAAATCCCATCATGCACCCATTCATTCCATTCTCTCCTTCTACCCTCTGCCCGTGATAACCACGGCTCCTTCTGATATCGTCAGAGTTGTGTTTTCACAGAATATCATATGCTTGGAGTCAAGCAGTAAGTAGGTCATCTTTTCAGACTGCCTCCTCTCATTTAGCTTGCACGTGTTAAGGATCGTCCTCCATGATGTTTTGTGGCTTGCTAGTTCATTTTTTTTTCAATGATGAAAAATATATAATTGTTTGGGTATACCATAGTCTATCCCATTCTCCTGAAAGATACTTGAGTTTCTTTCACTGTTTGTTCAGTATGAATAAAAATTCAGGTATACGCTATTATGTGGATGTAAGCAAGCTTTCAGATCAATTTGGTAAATACTAAGGAATGTGATTGCCAAATTGACGATAAAACCATTCTTAACTTTGCATGAAAGGAACAGTCTTCCAAAGAGGCTGGACCATTTTATACTACCACCGGCAATGAATGAGTATTTCTGTGGTTCCACATCTTTACCAGCATTTGGTACTGTTGGACTTTTGTTACTTTTACCAATGTTGGCCATTCTAAGGATGTCCCAGTAATTCATTGTTGTTTCAATTTGTAATTCCCTAATGACATATGTTGTTGAGCATATGTTTATTGGCCATCTGTATTTCTGCTATCCCTACTCTGAGGAAGCGTCTGTTCAGGTCGTTTGCTCATTTTAAAAATCACGTTGTTTTCTTAATGAAATTTCAGTAGCTTCCTTTTTGAATTTGTGTGATTTACTTATTTGTTTTTTTTTTTTAGATTTGTTTATTCTTATTACAAAGTCAGATATACAGAGAGGAAGATCTTCCGTCTGATGATTCACTCCCCAAGTGACCACAACGGCCGGTGCTGTGCCAATCCGAAGCCGGGAACCAGGAACCTCTTCCGGGTCTCCCACGTGGGTGCAGGGTCCCAAATCCTTGTTGGGGCCGTCCTTGACTGCTTTCCCAGGCCACATGCAGAGCCGCTAGACCATGCCACTGGGCCCGTGATTTACTTATTTGAAAGTTAGAGCTAGAGAAAAGGAGAGTGAGGGAAGGAGGAAGGGAGGGAAGGAAGGAGGGAGAGGGGGAGAGGGAGAAAGAGAGAGAGAGAGAGAGAGAAAATCTTCCACCCACTGTTCACTCCACAAATGACCAGAGCTGGGCTGGACTGGGCTGGGCTGAAGCCAGGAGCCAGAAGTTTCTTCTGGATTTGCTGGCTGGGTGCAGGGTACAGCAGCCAGGACTTGAACTGGTGCCCACATCAGATACCAGCATTGCAGGCAATGCTTTATCTGTTGTTACAATGCCCGCCTTATTACAGCTTTCTTTTTTCTTTTCCTTTTTTTTAAAGATTTATTTATTTCATTACAAAGTCAGATATACAGAGAGGAGGAGAGACAGAGAGGAAGCTCTTCCGTCTGATGATTCACTCCCCAAGTGAGCCGCAACGGGTCGGTGCGCGCCGATCCGAAGCCAGGAACCAGGAACCTCTTCCAGGTCTCCCACATGGGTGCAGGGTCCCAAAGCTTTGGGCCGTCCTCGACTGCTTTCCCAGGCCAGAAGCAGGGAGCTGGATGGGAAGTGGAGCTGCCAGGATTAGAACCAGCGCCCATATGGGATCCCGGGGCATTCAAGGCGAGGACCTTAGCCGCTAGGCCACGCCGCCGGGCCCTACGGCTTTCTTTTTAAAAGTGAGTCTGCTCATGAACCGAGTGAGGTTAATCAAGAATTTATTTATTTGGCAACTAGGGTAGTTACTGCTACTACCATAACCAGCATCTGCATTGTCCTTGTGTCTTACTAACAGACCCATCACTTTATCTTCAGATAAGTTCTCAGATCAAAATTCTTAGTGTTTCAGGCTCCTGTGCAGACAGGGGTGGTCATATGACACAGGTATGGCCAATACGAAGCAAACAGAAGGTGCTGGTTGGTGTTTCCTATAAAAGTTGTTAAACAGAGCAGACTTGACTGACATGTATCGCTTTGATCTTTTGTCTTCTGCCGTTTTCCAGAGTATGATGCAATCCCTAGCAATGGCAGCCATCTTGGAAGGATGAAAAAAAAAGCCAGTCCATGCAGGATGGCAGGGCCAAGTGCTGGAAGGAGCCTGAGATTGTAGCACTGCGGGGATGCTACACAAGTCTCCCTGCAGACTCCTTGGGCTAAGAAACGCCGCTATTGTTAAGCACTGAAGTCAAGCTTCTGTGATAGGCAATCAAATCAGTTCATGATCCTACATTTCCAAAGCACTTCTCAGGAGTGAGGTATCAGCTAGTGATGGGCATAGTCCTCAATTAGACTACTCTAACTTTCATTGCAAGAAATGTTTCACAGGCTGGCACGGTGGGTCAACAGGCTAATCTTCCACCATGCAGTGATGACATTGCATATGGGTGTTGGTTCTGGTGCCAGCAGCTTCACTTCTAATTCAATACCCTGCGTATGGACTGGGAAAGCAGTGGAGTATAGCTCAAGCCCTTGGGCCCATGCATCTTTGCGGGAGACCCAAAGGAAGCTCTTGGCTCCTAGTTCCTTGCTTTGGCCTGTCCCAGCCCCAGATATTGAGGCCATTTGGGCAGTGAGCCAATGGATGGAAAATCTCTTGTCTCTTTTTCAATGTAAATCTTCCTTTCAAATAATAAATAAATGTTTTTCTTAAGAGTTTCACCAAGTCCTATAAGAAGACTTCAACAGACAGGAAAATGGAATTCAAAGTTGAGATTATTCTGATATTGTTTTTGAGAAAATTTATGCGTTTTCATAATGCTCACTTCCCATGAACTTTGTGAACACTGCTTGTACATCTGGAATGATTGCCTTTATTATGGGCACAGAACTAAGTGAGGTTGTATTCTGTACATGTGCAGCACTGTGCTATGCACTGTGAGGGCGAGGAAGGGAGTGTAAAAGGCTCTTGCCCTTTGGAACTGATGATCTAATTAGATGGACAAGGCTGACCTACATGGAACAATGCTGAATACGACCATGTGACTGAAGGATAATTGTGGGTGCAAACTAAGCAAGGCACTGTTCCTACCAGGCCACTTAAGGGGTGGGGAGCCAGAAATCATGATTAGCAGCCCTGAAAAACACACGCAGGCTCTCCTTGCCTTCATAATTTTTGCGTTCTAAATCAATGACCTAAATATAGACATGGAAGCTATTCCTCTGGGTAAGCGAAGATGAAACAAGGAAAGCCACTTTAATTTGAATGTCAATTCAGCTTTGAAGCCAGCAGAAACGTATCATGTTAGTATTTTTATTCCAAACGCCATTAAATCCATTTATCTTATCAATGACCAGTATGTTTTATTTGGCACAATCTGGAAACAGACATCTCTAAAGGCAGCTTTTAAAATCCTTCCATTGAAAGTAACATAGCGGACTAGACTAGACCTTCTAGAACGAGGGCGGGATGATGGATCTACTGCATTTCTGGGGCTGCATGCACATTTCGCTACACTCGTTACCAACTGCTAATCATTTCCACCAGTTTCTGCGTCATTGGCTGGAAGAGATAGAGATAATTATCACACGAGTTTTTCTTGAACTCTAGTGGAACATAAAGTCCTCCCAACCCCCAAGGTTTTTCAACTTAGTAATGTTATTTTTAAATCAGAAAGACCAAAATCAAGTAAAATAAAGCTATTTCCATTCGGTATTTTTCAATGCCTTCCTTTCAGAACCTAGGAGAACATTTTTGCCTTTTCTCCTCCTTTCTTCCCCTCCGCCTTTCATTTTTCTTAAGTTTATTCCTCTCTTCTCCAAAATCTTCGGGTACCACCTGGCTAGGTTTCACTGAAATGAACTGGGGATTAGATGGGCGGCTTCAGAGATGTCCAACGGCTGCTGCGCGATTCCCCTGTCAGGCAGAAAGGGCCAACGGCAAGGGTAGAAGAATCTGTAGCGGGAGAAGATGGGGGCAGTTTCTGGAAGCCGAATGTTGACGGGTCTGAGCACGTCCGAAAGCGAACGGCAACCTTCCACCCCACAGGACGTGTGGCGACACACACACCCCGACTTCCAGGAGCACTTAGGTAAGACGGGAGCACAGGTGGAAGCGCGACGGGTGCATGCCCCAAACTCAGGCCGCAGCCTGCCCACCTTCCCGCACTGGAAAGGACTCGGACCTCAGACATCCCGAGCGGGGGCGGAGGACCAAGGGCGAGAGCCGCCGCCTCCGCAATCCCCCGCCCCTCGGCGCCGACGCGCCGCGCTCCTGCCGGCTCCCCATTGGCCGACGCGCTTGCCAATCGTGGCGAAGCGGCCCTGGCACTGGGCCCTGGTTGGTGGAGCCCGCCGCGGAGCCGCCCTCCGGCTGGCGCCGGGCCCCCTGCCGGGAGGGGGCGTGGCCGCGGCTGTGGCCCGGCCGGAGGCGGCGTCGCTCGCGCCGCTGCGTGCGGTGTGGTGCGGGAGGGGGCGCCGGGCGGCCGCGGCGCGGCGGGACCATGGAGCTGGGCGCGCTGCCTCGGCGCCGGCGGCGGGACCGCGGAGCGGTGAGTGCGGGCTGCGGCCGGCTCCGCTGCGCAGCCCGGGATGCCCTTCTCCGCCGGGGTCCGGCTCGGGCGGCCGCCGGGGGCCTGGGGGCGGGGGTCGGCTGGACGCGGAGCTGGGCCCCCCAGTGGCCCCGCGGCCAAGTGAAGTTGCTGCAGCGCGCCGTGCGCGCTCCGGCCGGGCTGTGGGGCCCACTGCGGGCCGCGGCGCTGGCCGTGCTGGGCTCCGCAGCATCCTCCCGGTGGACTCCTGCGTCTGCCAGGGCTTCCCGCCGTCGCGGCCCGGTCCTCCCGTCTGCATCCCTCCGTCCTGCACCCCTCCTGCCCCGGCCCTTCGACCCCCGCGCTGTCCGGTGCGCGCTCCCCGGACGCGGGGCAGCCGGCCGCAGGTGGCGCCCGGGCCTCCCCTAGCGCCCCAGGCACGACGACCCCCCCTCCCCAACTCCCCTCAGCAGCCTCCGGGAGTCCGGGACCTTGGCATCCCTCCTCGCCCCACGCGCCCTCGCTCGTATCTGGCCCAGTTCCTGCGTGCCCGGAGCCCCATGGGGTCTGGCCCTGCGCCTGCCTCGCCTGCGCCCTCCTGATGCCCGCGTGCGTGGCCAGTGCGGCCCCCCTTCCCACCTCGCTCTGGGCTGCGGGGCCGCGCGGCTCAGGCCTCAGAGACCAAGCTCAGAGGCTCCTCGGAGCAGAGCGAGGTCGGGAGAGCGCGCAAGGTGTCCCCTGCGAGCCGCTCCGTCTCGGTGAACCGTCCCTGCAGCCGGCGGGTGCTCCTGGTGGGGGCCGCGCCGCTCGACCCGCGCCCGGCTGCGAGCCCGAGCTCGTGCAAGGCGCAATCTGGCTTTCGATCTTTGGTTCTTACGGGCAATGGCGACTTCTTAGCGCCCTGGCTTCAACTCTGCAAGGGGTGGGGGGGTGGGGGAGATGTAGTTCTCGAATGAAGAGCAGAGTTCTTAATTATTGAGAAACTGCTAAGGGCTTAGGGTTGAATGGGAGCATCACATTTTCTCAGCCGCTGTCGGGTGGAATAGAAATGTTTTCTCATCTGGGGATTTTTCATCGGGCGGTTTACTTTCAGCAGTTATTGTTGAGTTTCCAAAGAGAGAGAAGAAAAAAAGGCCGGCGTTGAAGCTCTTCAAATCAGACGCGATGTGGGGCATGCCATTTTTGACTCGGAGAATCGGAATCAGCGTTTTGTAAGGGGAAAGGCTAGGCGTTTGAAAAGATTTTACATTTTGAAAGTTTGGTGTATCTAAAGCTGCTAAAACGCCATGTCCTAACTGAGTTTTTTCCTTTCCTCCGGAGCAAATTCTATTGAGCCTTGGCTCTGTGTCTTTGTGCTTTACCAAACTTTCCCTTTCTAGTTGGGAAACAATGCAGTGATTCTTCACAGCTGGTCCTTTTTATCTACTTGAGAGGTTAAACAAAAGAGAGCTGGTTTGACCTTTTTCAAAGGCAGTTCTCCATGTGTCCTCTCTGCTGCCTGCAGCCCACGTGGGGTTCATCTTTGGTCCCCTTTCTTTTTCTTTCTTTCCTTCTTCTTCTTTTTTTTTTTTTTTTGAGAGAGAGGCTTGAATTGATGCTCACCAAAGTTGCTTTTCAGGTGTCTGAAGCTCACTTGGTTGGAGAGTTTGGCTGGCTTTCTATTTTGACTGGAAACAGAAGCAGCTAGTTCTAGAACTATCTATATCTAAGCTTGGGTCTTGTCTATCTTACCGTTGATGTCAAGTTGTGAGCTTGATCACACTGTCTGTGTAGCTTTTGTAGCCTCAGAGTTGCTCAGTCCCGGTAGCATTGGAAAAAGACAGGTGGGCCATGCTGGGTGCGCTGCCCAGCACGCACAGCCTCCGGCCTGTTGCCAGGGTGTTTGGTAGATCTCCTAGGACTAGGCAGTTTCCACAGGGGGTTGCATGTGACTTTCTGTGGGGAAGTGTTGGCCACCACATGAGTATGACGAATATTGTCTGGACTCTTGGCCGGAGCCAGTGGTCGTTTTTACAAGTTCCAAGAACTTTCTTGGACATTTGGGGGCTGGGATCGGGGCAGAGGATGGCCTTAGTCTTGGGCATTTTGAACCAAGTGGTTACAGCCCATGTTCTTAATTTCATGCTGGTAATGCAGGGATATTTTATGTCAGGAAAAATACTGCACATTGTACTAACATCTCATGTTAGTATGGAGATGTTGGAGGGAAGCTACTCAGTTTCCTTTTCCCGTTCTTTTTTAAAATTTAAAAATTTTATTTTTAGTATTGTTTACATAGTAGAGAGGCATGCATGCCCAGGTGGGTCTCCAACTAGGGTGGGGAGGTTCAAGGTATGGACACTCCTATGTCTACAGTGGGGCAAGTGGGGAGTGGGCTCCTCCTTGTTAGCAAACCACATCAGCAGTTGGGGAAGGGGGCAGTCATTTGATGATACCTTGGAGAACTTGATGGGAAGAATGTTCTGAAAATGTTACCTGAGTGATTTTGATAGTTCAAAGACATTGTTGGCTTTTTTTTTTTTTTTTTGCACCAGCGTTGAGAAATTCTTTCCAAGGTCTACTGATAGAACAGATCTACCTTAGTTTATCCACAGACCCAGACACCTGTTGCAAAACTTGGCCAGACGAGTTGTTCAACATCTTCTTTGGGATCCTCTGCTTGTCCATGAGCTGATTGTTTTGTCCTCAGTTGTGCACTTGAGCATGCTGTCCACTGTGCAGGCATCAGCAAGTAAGACAACCCAGTCCTGATACGTGCACTCAAGAGGTGGGCCACATTTATTGTGATTTTCTTTGTCGCTGGGTTTTCAGTTCAGTGATCTATAGTTAGGGAGTTCCCCAAGAAACCTCACCTGTGATGACCACAGACTTGATTCTTGTGTGTATCAGCCAGTGCAGGGACAGGTTTGGTCTTTCAGCTGTGCCAGCCATTACACTTATCAGTGGATGCAGCTGCCTGGTCAGTTCTGCCCGAGCTGCATCTCTCATGCCAATCGACTGGTGCTGTGGCCTAGCCCTGCCCACCCCAGGCGTGGTTCTCACACACCAGTGGGTGTCACAGCCTAGTAAGGACTACACCAATAATCCTCTCCAGGTCTTCCCCCAGCCCCTGGTTTTTGCTCATGCCAGCTTGTGCTGTGGCCTAGCCTGTCCTATCCCAAATGCCACCAATCTCTTATGCACAACCATGGGTTCTGTGGCTTAGCTCAGCCCAGCCTGCCCCCAGACCCAGCCTGCCCCCAGACCCAGCCTGCGTGTATGCTGGTGGGTGCTGCCGCCCAGCCCAGCCTGATCCACCCCCAGCCCTGACTGTTGTGCTTACCAGCTTGAGCTATAGCCCAGCAGAAGAGTGCTCAAAGTTTCCCCACGAGGCCCATTCCCGGCCAGGATCCTGCGCTTTCCTGACATGACTTGTACCCAGTCCCAGCACGTGCTGCATCCTAGCCTGACCAACCTGCACCCATTCTGGTTCTTGTAAGTGCCATAGGTGTAGCAGCTTAGAGCAGCTTGGTCTGCCCTTAGACAGGAGTTAGACCTGCTCCTAGCCCCAGATCTTGTGGGTACTGCAGCTGAACCTGACATGGCTGGCCCCCAGTCCTGGCACCCACTGCAGACTAGTTCTTCCTGGCCTATCCCTAGATCTGGTTGTCATGTGACCCAGTGGGTGCTGCAGCCTAGCCCAGTCTGACACTGCCAGACCCAACCCACATGCATGCTGATGGGTGCTGCAGTCTTGCCCAGCCTGGTTCACCACCCCCAGCACTGGTTCTTTCATTCACCAGTGGGAGCTGCAGCCTTAGGAATCTTAAGAATTTAGGAGTCCCCTAAGTTCTCCTGTTAGGACTGTTCTCAGTCCTGGATTTTGTGTGTGCTGCTGGGGTCTTTGCCCATCTTGGCAAGGCTCTCACTGGCAGGTGTGGCCCACATACTGTCCTGGCTCTTCTACGTGCTAGCAGGTGCTGCAACTTGGCTCATCCTGGCCTATCCTGAGACCTGGTAAATAAACATGACATGGAGTGCTGTAGCCTTGCTTTGCCTGGACTGGTCCACCCCCAACACCAGCTCCAGTGCTCACCAGCAGGGGAGTTCCTTAAGTTTCCCTACCAGGCCTGATCTCAGCTGTGCCAGTGGGTGCTGTGGCCCTGCTTTCATTTCCCCGTTCTCATGGCTTCCCTAATCTCATTTCTTTCTTTAGAGAGAACCATACTTAGTACTATGGGGATATATCTTTCCAGAGTTTTCTTTTTTCTTCAATAACCTTTTAACATTCAAAACCACATGCCTGGTAATTACCAGGCACTATTTTCATCATGGAAATGGCGGAAATAAGAGATTAGAGCTTTCAAGATGTTGCTAATCTGTGGAGAGAAACAGTTAGCATGCAGGGCGATAAGTACTGTGATAGGAGTAAGTGAGCAGTGAGGGCTGTGGAAGCCACATAGGCCTGACCTGATCCATTTCCTGTTTGTCACTTTCAGTGCACTTCAGGATTTATAAAATGTGCAGAGGATTCAGAGATAAACAGCACAGCTACCTGTGTCAGCCCCTGATGAGCTTGCTCTTCCATCTTGACCTCATATAGTTTTAACCACGGATTATAATTCAGGCCATGATGGGGGCTCAGAAAGGGGCCAGCTGTGGCCGCCGAGAGGACAGTCCTCCAAGAGGAAGGACTTGAGAAGGCACAAGTCAGAATCTTGTTGAGGAGAGGGGGTATAGCGGAGCAACTGGATACAAACAACAGGAGTTTAAGGGGAGGTAAAGGGAAGGAAGTGGCAAGAAGCAAGACAGGCAGTACTAGGGTCTGTGCTGTGAGGTCTTAAGATTCCTGTTGCATGGCGTTTGGACTCCCTGAGGCCCAGAGAAAATGGTTGAAGAACTTTGAGCAGAAGAAGGTCAGGAGCGTTGGTTGCTCTTTAGAGAGTGGGTTGGTGTAGGGAGGGCAGCTTGAAGATGTGTATGAGTCAGGGAAGCTGGTCAGTTAGAGTTGTGCCAGGTTCTGGTTGCATGGCTGGGTGAAGATGCCTCCTGAGAGGGACGGCAGAAGCTGGATTATTCTTGGCCAGGGTAATTGAGTTGACTGTGTTAGTGATCTGGATTTCAGGACATACTGGGACTGAAGATGCTCATCTGGGAGATTGTGGTTGTCCTTTACTGTTCCACGCTGCTTGAGGATTCTCACGCTGCCAGCCAGGGTGCCACCACTAACTCACAGGGAGACTGGCATTTAAATTGTTGAGCCAAGGGACTGGTGCCATGGGATGGCAGGCTAAGCGTCTGCCTGTGGTACCAGCATCCTATGTGGCTTCTCCGCTTACCCAGCTCCCTGCTCTAATGGCCTAGGAAGGCAGTGAAGATGGCCCAAGTCCTTGGGTCCCTGCATACACATGAGAGCCCCTGAAGAAGATCTTGGCTCCTGGCTTTGGACTTGTCTAGCTCTGGCTGTTGGGACCATTTGGAGAGTGAATCAACAGATGAAAGATCTTGCTCTCTCCTCCCACGGCAACTCTTTCAGATAGGAATGATATATATATATATATATATATATATATATATATATATATATATATATTTTTTTTTTTTTTTTTAATTGTTAATTCAAGCAGCAGTATTTCATCTTTCCCACCCTGTTGGAGCTGCTGGCTCAAGGTTCCTGGTACTTCTATCCTAGATCCCACTGCGTTTGCTATGGTTTAACAGCATTTAGCTCTTGACCTCATGCAGGTAATTTGAACTCCAAAGACATAAGGTGATGGTACTAAGCAGGGGAGCCTGTGTCCGCTTATGGTTTTAAGAAGGTGGACCTGGGGGGTGTTTCTTAGGCTATCTAGGGTATAACCTTATATTTCTTTCACAGGTAGCTTGTCTCAGGTGTTTCATCGTAGTAATGGAAAGCTGGCAAATGCACTATTTTCCTTGACCTGACCTCTATTCTTGTCTCAGACGGTAACAAAAAGCTGACCTCGTCTCTTCTATTAAAATATGTTTTTGGTAGGTACTGCATCAATGAGAGTGGTGATGTCTCATTTGTGGTTTGAGAAATTTGTGTGGTGCACGATAAGGTTGTGGTGAACTTCCACATTTGCCTTTGTGTTTGTTAATGAGGCTTTTGGAGTTGATGAGCTAATTGAGGGAGCTGGTGAAGAGTAGGAAAAGGAGAGGCCAGAGTGAGATCTGAGGAACTCTTGGGTCTGAATGATAAACAAGAAAGGATTTTGTTAAAGTGGGATGGAGAAGACTGGAGTCCTGGCGTGCAGGAGAACATTGACAGAAGGGGAGAGCATTGCAGCCAGGAGGGGTCCACAGTGGCAGGGTTACTTTGTATCAAAGTTTAATAGACAGTGGGCCTTAGGAAGTGGAGCCCTGGGATGTGTTCATAGAGCACTAAGAAATTTGATGGTGGTGGTTGTGGGAGTGAATCAGCAGATCTTGTTTGAGGATTTTTTTTAAAACTTTTTAATTTATTTGAAAGGCCTAGTTAGAGGGAGAGACAGAGATCGTCTTTCACTGGTTCACACCCCCAGATGGCTGGAGCTGGGCCAATCCAAAGCCAGGAACAGGAGCCTCCTCTGGATCTCCTGTGTGTACTGGAGCCCAAGAACTTGTGGTCATCCTCTACTGGTTTGCTCAGGTGTGTTATCAGGGTCCTGGATGGGAAGTAGAGCAGCCAGGACTTTGAACCTGGTGCCCTTATGGGATGCCCGCCCAACTTGTTTTGTGTTTTGAGTTTTGTGTTTCTTCCTTTTTTTTTTTTCAGCTTTTTTTCATGGATGGCTTGTACATGTGTAAATGTTAGTAAAGAACCAAGGTAAAGAGGATGACAGAGAAGTCCAGCTAGTCAGGGATAAAAAGCTTCCCTTGGATTTGACCCTGGGATAAAATGAGCCGTCTCGGTGGGAGGAGTCTCAGGGCGCCTCTTTGCTGCAGACAGAAGCTGGCCAGGAGAGGCTGGTTTCAGCTCTGGTGATGGACAGGAGAGACTTGAAGTCCACAGGGTGTCTGGTGGGGCTTTGCTGTTTGTTTTTCTAGCAGTGACTTTTTTTTCCTTGTGTACCTGTTTATAAAGTATGTTTTTTCCATCTTTACTGTTTTTTTTTGAGGACTGTTTGGGCCTTCTCAGGGTGGGCTCCTCTCAGCATGACCTTGCCCTTCTCTGGTACCTCTTGAGATTGTATTGTGCTGGTCCCTACCTTCCTGTCTATAGTGTCCTGTCCTCCAGCCCCAAGGGAGCACTGTCTTCTGTGAGGCCTTTCTCAGCCTCTTCCTTCAAGGCCAGCTTTGTCTCAGAGCCTAGCTGCCCATCTCAGATGTCCTTAGATGTGAATAATTTTTCCATGCTCAGATTTCCGTCCTAGTCTTGGGCCCCAGCTGTTTTGTCCTTTTTCTTTCCCTGGATGGGTGCCTGTTCTCTTGGAAGTGAGCGCTTTTCTTCTGGTGGACTCTCTTGTTCCTTCCTCTTTTTTCAAGCTTTAACTATTCCCCACACCCCAGGGTGTCTTCCCTCTCTATCTTGGCCACGCCAGAACCTCTGGAATTGTCTCTTAGCACAGCACTGTGTGCTCCCTGACATTTTGGAATTGACTCAGGATACCTTCAAGAATATGTATTAGAATCCTGAATCTTGTGCTGTTCGTTCCCTTCCCCCTTTATTTGAGTTTTTGCTTTGGTGCTTTTCCATTTGGCCCACAAATGTGTGCTTGCCCACGAAGTTTCAGACACTGCTCTGGTTCCTGGCAACAGAGTGCTCAACATGACCATACTCCTGCTCTTTCATGCTTTTGTGAGTTCAGACAGGGTAAGCCATCTTGTAACTAACTTACCAGTGCTTGTGGGAGGACCCAGGGGGCAAGGCACCCCGGATGCCACCGGCTCTCAGTGGTTTGTCCGGCCTGTCGGATGGCCTCTCGCAGATGCCACCAGCTCTCAGTGGTTTGTCCGGCCTGTCGGATGGCCTCTCGCAGATGCCACTGGCTCTCAGTGGTTTGTCCGGCCTGTCGGATGGCCTCTTTGGCCTTCCGGACCAGGCTGTTTGTGTGCTCACCTGTTCACTGTGCGTGTGCTCAGTGCCTTCCCCCACCGGCTGTCTTCTCAAAGCCTCTGGGATGTGTAGGCTCTGAGTTGCTTCTGTTTTCTAGCAGTACAGCAACATATTGGATTTTTAAAAATTACTCCAGTACATGCTGATGATTTTTATTACTGTGCTACAAACAGTTCCATTTGGGTTTATTTTTAGTTTATCTTGAAGCTTCCATTTCACTTTGCGCACATGAGCAGCTCAGTAGATTTATATTGCAATTCGAAAGTATAGATGATGTTGGCTATGGACTAATATCGTGTAACTGTGTTTGTCAGTTAAGAACATGAAATGATACATCTTTCTACATAGTAAATATTCAACAAATATTTTTGTGTTGACCAAGGTTGCCTTGAGCATTGGCTCACAGTGATTTACTAAGCAGTACACTGTCACTGAGATACAATTTAATTTGATCGGAGGCATCTTGTCCTACTGTCACACTTATTTTTTGGTTTCTCACAGTGTGGAAAGAACAGGGCTGTCTTTGGCTGGCCTCTTACAGGCCCTGTTTTAGGCTGGCACCAGGACAGGTGTCTGCTCTGAGCTGACTTTGTGATGCTGTTATTCACCTAGGTGGATGGTATTAGCCAGAAAAATATGGGAGGGAGGAAGGCAGGGAAGGAGCAAGAGAAGAGAAGAGAGCGAGAGAGTGTGCGTGTTCATCCGCTCATCCTTTTGAGGGACTGGTGGCCAGTTCACAACGAGGAGGAAGGGGATGAATGTCCGTTTCTTCAGGAGCAAGATCTTAACTTTTAGAGGAAAGATTGTAACTTTCCAACGTAGGATATATGTTCATTTCTCATAAATAGAAAACAATATTTTATTTTATAACCAACCCGATACGTTAAAATACATACTAATTCTTGCTTCCCTTTGTATCTCTCTCTTTTTCTATGCATTTTTTTAATAAGTGATTTTTTTAATTTAAAAACCAGATACACAGAAACTGCCAAATTCCCCAGTCAGCTGTCTTCAGATTTTAATTACACAGTGCAAACAGCATTGTTTCCCAAGGCTTCTCTAACATGTGAATTGTTCTTGAGATATCCCATTGAGGAAGATTATTAAAATGTTACTCTTTTGCAAAAGTTGGCATTGCAATTTAGAACGGTTTATCAGTGGTAATGAAGTTCCTACCTGAGCTGTAATTAAAATGTTCATAGCAGCTCTGCTGGTTGTCCATCGTGTTACATAAGCTTAATTGAAAACTAACATTTCTGGCATGTCCAGTTCCCTCTCCAAAATTAGGGGCACTTTAAGACTGCTTGGTTACATTGGAAAGAATGGCCTGAGGATCCTTAAAGGAGCATGCAAAATGGCAGAATGTGTGTTATGGAAAAAGTACACATAGTTTTCAATTTTTTGGCATAAAAATTATTTTTCAATTCATCTTCTATGAGTGTTTTGAATTCCTCATGCAGGGACTAAGAGGGGAAGGGATATGCAGCTATGTTCACAGTTAGTACTTCTTGCTGGTCAGTTGAGGAATTGTGGTTTGATTTCTTAGGCTGTTCGGTTTCTAATCAGGTTTCATTTGAGACAGAAGTGATTACCTTGTATTTTAATATTTACCCTGCATTCTTATTTTGGACACTGGCGTAGCTTAAATCTGTTCAGACATAACTTAGGTCAACTTGTGTACACATGCAGAGCAGGGTCCTGCTTCAGTGTGGGGTATGTACTTTGTATGCAGATTTCATCGGTCTGAACGGCTTGTAATTTCATTGAACATAAGCAACTGAGACTTGTCGTGTCTCTATTCCCCAATTAAATAAGGATCTCAATTAGCTTAGAGGAAACACTCATAATAATAAAGCTAATGTGAGTACGAGAATCAAAAAAGTATCCGAGGACCAGGAATGGAAACAGTAAGCCTAGCCTTCAGTAAGTCTTCTTGGTGGCCAGGGTCTCTCTCTCTCTCTTTTTTTTTTTTTCTAAGATTTATTTTATTTTTATTGGAAAGGCAGATATACAGAGAGGAGAGACAGGAAGATCTTCCGTTCGATGATTCACTCCCCAAGTGAGCACAATGGGCGGTGCTGTGCCGAAGCCGGAAACAAGCAGGGAGCTGGATGGGAAGTGGAGCTGCCGGGATTAGAACCGGCGCCCATTTGGGATCCTGGTGCATTCAAGGTGAGGACTTTAGCTGCTAGGCCACGCCGCCGGGCCAGGCCAGGGTCTCTTGACAGGAGTGCTGACTGCCTCAGTAAGGCAGGGTTTCAGTGACTCAGCGCCAGAAACATCTGCTCCTCCCCTGAATGGAAGCTCAGGTTGAGGGGACTTCTTCCTGGAAGTTGTGGCCAGCAGGTGGCACAGAATCAAAGCCCTACAGGGGGAGTGATGGACCAGCACACTTCTCATTTGTCGCTGTGCACAGACCTGGCCTTGTGCACAGACTTAGCCTTTGTTGGGCTGGAAGGAGTATCACAGTGAAGACAACAGAGGGAGACAGGGTGTTGCTGACCAGGCCGCTCTCTGCCCTAGGCGGGTGAGGACCTTGGCCAGGGGTCTGGGTGTCCAGAGTGAAAGTGCGCCATTCCTTGCTGTGTGCTGTAGTTTTCACCATCTATGCGGAATGAACCAGTGTCCTTTCTTAGATATGTTCCGTGCTTTCTCATTTGGTTACCTTGAGTGGTGTATTGAGTGAGAACTAGGTGACTTTCTTAGGACACATGGAACAGAGGTTTTTGTAAGGATGATTATTGTGAACCCCCTAAATGAAGTGAAGGTCCAGCTTGAAGGCATTTCTACCCAGGATCAAATGAACATCGTTTATATTCTTCATAGTGGTAAGAGTAAACAGACATTCAGGAATAGACTACCTGAAATGGGATTTTTGGTGGAAGATGTGTAGAAGATAAGCTTGCTCTGCCACTATTTCCCATCATCTGTTTAATCTAGCTCTAGAAACCAAGAGAGAGGTGCTTGTGTAATTCAGACTGCTCCATGCCAAGCTTGTTCGAGAGCATAGGATGGTAACCTATAGCTCAGAGGCCACAGCTGGCTGTTCACCCCGTTTTGTAAGGAAAATTTTGTTGGAACACTGACATGCCCATTTGTTTGTGCGTTGTCTGTGGCTGTGTTCGTGCCGCAAGGCAAAACTGAGTAGTGTCTAAGTGCTAACAGACACCGTCTAGCCTGCAAAGTATTAAATATTTGCTGTCTGGCTCTTCGCAGCAGAAATTCTCAACCTCCATTTTGGAAGACGAATTTCCTGAATTTCTTTAAAGGCCTTCGTTCCAGTGAGAAATATAACACAATGTGTATATGTAGTAGCAATAGCTATCAAGAAAAATCAAGCAAGAGGAAAAAGGACCAGGGACTGCCTTTTTACATTTTGTTTTTAAAATTTACTTTGATTTGAAAGAGAGAGAAAGAAATAGCTATCTTCCATCTTTTGGCATGCATCTCAAATGCTTGCAGCGTCCAGAGCTGGGCCAGCTGAGGACAGCAGACGAGAACTCCGTGCATGTGGCAGGGACCTGTGTACGGGAACTTGTGCTGCTTGGTGGAATATGATTCGCAGAAGGATGGAGCTGCAACAGAGCCAGGGGCTCCCCAGGTACTCCCGTATGGAATGTGGGCATCCTGAGGAGCAGCCCAAGCTGCTGTGCCCCAGTGCCTGCCCCTGAACCTGCTGCTGTTTTTGATTGAGTGGTTGGGGAAGGTCTCCTTGAAGTGACCTTGGAGAAGAGATGTGAGTGACGGTGAAGGAGTGAGCAAGCCAGGCACGCCATACGGAGGAGGAGGAGGGTGCTACAGGACAGTTTGTGAGTGAAGTGTGTGCTTGGGAACATTATGTAGGGCAATGTAGAATGCAGTGGCCCTTGGGATTTTATTCTGAACTAGATGAAAAGCTCTTGCCAGGTCTTGAGCAGGAAAATTATACCATTGGACTTACATTGTTAAAGGTTACTGGGGTTGCTGTATGGAGGATAATGCGAGATAGGAAGAGGAGTCTGGCACTGGGAGGTGCCATGGCTTCCAGGATCAGTCAGTGGCTGACAGAGTGACTGCAGGGTGAGGGGATCTCTGATAGGTGGAGCAGCAAGTGGTGTCCGGGATCCAGTGGGAGGGCTGCCTGGTCAAGAACTGGGAGGGGCCTAGCAAGACTCTGGTTGTATATGTGAACTCAGTGATTCTTGGGAGGGCTGCTTACATGCAGTAATGACCTTGAACTGTTTAACCACTTTAACAAGTGGTTCGCAAGATCTTCAGATGCTTTGCTAAAACACAGGTGTTGTTTAGGTGACTTTTAGGTCTCTGGCCTGTGTGTGTTGTGCCCAGATTTTGAGATTCCCAGAAATCACCAGGTGTCTGAAGTCGATGCAAGTGCACATGGGCACTTATTTCAAGGTACAAGGGCACTTTATTCAAGCTCGGCATGTCCGAGCTGGGTTCTTGGTTGAGAGCGGGTAGCCGACCGGCCAGCCAGGACCAACACCTCTTACTGGAGTGCATCCAGGAACAGCACATCCACAGGGTTTTTTTGAGGGGCAGTCCACAATAGCTTCAAAAGGGGCAATTCACAATAGCCTGCAAGGTGAGGGGGAAATACCAGACATTCCCTACCTATCTCGGCTGGATAGCCTATGCCTGGCTCTTCTCTGGTCCAGCAGTTAAGGTAACCACCCACTTGATTACTTGGAGCCTCCTGTGAGATTACCAGACTTGGGCCTTGATTCATGAAAATTGGAGCCCATTGGTGCTAAAGGTCACATTGGCCGTTTGACCTGCAAACTCAGTTTTTTTTTTTTTTTTTAAAGATTTATTTATTTTTATTGGAAAGGCAGATGTACAGAGAGGAGGAGAGACAGAGAGGAAGATCTCCCGTCAGATGATTCACTCCCCAAGTGAGCCGCTACGGCCGGTCCTGCGCCGATCCGAAGCTGGAAAACTGAAACTTCTTTCCAGGTCTCCCACACAGGCACAGGGTCCCAATGCATTGGGCCGTCCTCAACTGCTTTCCCAGGCCACAAGCAGGGAGCTGGATGGGAAGCAGAGCTGCCGGGATTAGAACCGGCGCCCATATGGATCCCGGTTCACATTCAAGGCGAGGCCCTTAACCATTACGTCATCGTGCCGGGCCGGAGAGGTCTTCTTAATGAGCCATGAACAAGTGGTTGCGATTTTGATTCTGAGGTTCCTCATGTGGACAATTGCTGTCTGGAGCATTGAGGGTGGGTACTTCGAGGCAGTGTCTTGGGTCCATGGGCCACATGCCTTGGCGGGGTGGGCAAAATTCGATATGTTCACTGAAAAGCCGGAGCGAAGTCTGGCTGTGGAGATGTCTTAGTAATTTTTTTGTGGAGTGACAGCTGCTTTCTCCTGGAACCTGGCAGAATGAATTTAGTTAGAAAATGCATTTCTGAGTAATTAAACAAATTGGTCTGCTATCTGGATTTCCTGAGTATGACCCAGTTAAATTTCGGAGAAAATCTGTAAAAATGATTTTATTTTTGAGATAGGAGGTGTTAAGACACTTTGGATAATAATTAGCTGTAAAACTGCTGCCATTTTTATCATTGGAGAGAAGGTCATTCAACCTTTTCATTCTCTGTAATAGGCTGGAGAGATAACAGATAATCCAGAAAAAAATGCTAGTGACTGTAATTTACATGTAAAAAGAAGCAGGGAAAGGAAATAAAATCAGTAGTGGAAAGGGTTTTTCTTTCTTTTATTTATAAAAGATGGAACTACACAGAGAGGAGAGGAGAGAAAGTGAGAGATGAGTCTTACATCTGCACCCGTGTGGGAGACCCGGAGAGAAGTTCCTGGCTCCTGGCTTCGGATTGGGTCAGCTCCGGCCGTTGCAGCCACTTGGGGAGTGAATCTTCGGACGGAAGATCTTCCTCTCTGTTTCTTCTCCTCTCTGTATACCTTCCTTTCAAAAAAAAAAAATTAAATATTAAAAAAAACCCCACACATGTATATTTCCTTCATTTCCTTCCCAAAAAGAACTCTGTTCTGTTCTGCTCTACTGGAATCACTTAAAATATGCCCGAGAAATGACTGTGTTAGATGCTATAGCATCTCACTCATTAGTCAGTTAAATGTGTAGCTGCACAGTGCAGTCACGTGATGATCAGATGTTCAGATAGTTCCAGTATTTCACACTTAAAAATACTGTTGCCGTCACAGTAGCCTTGTACACATGTACTTTTGTGCTGAAGGGAGTTTAATTTGAGTGTCGAGTCTTTACAGTTGGATTTCTGGGTTGGAGAATAAATGCATACGTAAGTTTGTAGATACTGTTGAATTCCCTTCTATGGAGGTTTGCCGTGTGCACTGTGTATCTGTTTCTTGAAGCCGTACTTACAAAATATGTTGCCAGCTTTTGATTTTTTTCTAACTTAATCAAAACTCTTGATCAAATTTAAAAATTGCGTTTCTTTTGCTGTGTCTGAAGTTGGACATTTTTTTTTTCCCATATACTTCAGGGAGATTCTGTTTGGTTTCTAACAGTTGTCCTTTTGCCCAAGTTTTTCTAAAATTTTTCCCCGTTCAATTGTGAAAGGTTCTTTTTGTCTTAGGAATGGTAGCCAGTTGAATGTGGTATATGTTGTACAGTTCTCTCCCGAGTTTCTTGTCTTCTGACTTTCCGGGTGGCATTATTCTCCTGTGCGAAAGATTCTATCTTCATGGAGTCAAATCTGTCAGCTTTTTCTTTTTCCTGGGTGTGCATTTGAGTCAAAAGTTAGAAAACCTTTTATTGCACACACGTACCAGGGCTTGCCCGGGGCGGTCTGTGAATGCTTGAGTCGTCTTCACACTATGTGTGTCGTTATGTTTAGAAATTGTCATGAAGTGTGAGGAATAGATCAGCTTTGTCTTCTTCCAAGTGGCTGTTCAGTTTTCCCAGCACCATTTGTAAAGTGTGTCTGAGCTCTGCTATTCTGTATTGAATTTCTTTATGTAGCTGGGTCTGCTGTGGAGCCCTCATTCATTCCCCGGGTCTATTCATGTTGTAATACCACAATTTTAATAATGAGGCTCTGTGTTAATATTTGAAGGTGCCTGTTCTTGCTGCTAGCTTCTCCTTTTCCATGTTTATGAAGCTCTTGCTTGTGTTTGCTAATTTTTATTAGCATTGCATTGTATTTTTCAATGAACGTGGGGTTTACTTGCAGTCAAACGAAGTGATGCCTAAACTAAGAACAGTGAATGCTGAAGGCTACACTTTCTCTGCCTTTCACGCATGTGTAAAATGTATAGGCTTCTTTATCCATGCTTTGAAAATACTTCATATTAAGGTTATTTCTAAGTTTTGTTTTAATTGCTGTGAGATTTTTTTTTTTCATTGTATGTTTTGATGGGATTTTCTTTCTATCAGTAAGGAAGGCTGTTGGTTTTTAGGTTTTACATTCTGTTTGAATTAGTTTTATCACCAATTTTTGGAGTGTTCTGATTTACTTTCATGTCACCAGTCATTAGTTTCCTTTCTTATTTCCTGTTTATCTGCACCTGTGTTTTTTCTTGTGCAGTTGCACTGGTGAGTATGTTCACAATAGCCTTGGAATAGAACAAGTAGTGGGCATTGTTTAGATCCCAGCCCTAGTGGGCAATATCTCCAGAATTTTTTCTCTAAATACTCACTGATACTTTGTGTATGTTACTTTAAATTCTTGTTCTCCCTCTTTATCTGTGAAGGAAGTGTTCATGAGACTTTTTGAAAAATTAGTTTGAGTGAGGAAAAATTGGGGGGATGCTGGGAATGAGAACAATAGTGGTCAGGAGTGTGCACTCAACCATACTTTGCTTTATTCCCAGATGTGTGTGGTGGCTGAGGCGGGGCTGGGGCCAGAGCCACCTGGGTCTCCCCCGTGAGCGTGTGGGCTCCACAACTGGAGCCAGCACAGGGTCTGTGTTAGCAGCAGCTGGAGCCAGAGCAGAGAACTGAGCTTGGGTCCACTTCACCCAGTGTGGGATGTGGACATCGTAATCGTTAGGCTAAATGCCTGGCCCAGGAAATTTTATTTAAAAATTAGAAACGAGTGCTGGATTTTGTCAAGGGCGTTTTTAGCCCCCAAATGCTTATGTGACTTTCCTTATTTGTTTGTGTGGTGAATTTTATTACTAGATTTTCTAATACTGAACTATTGTTGGAATTTTGCCATAAATTTTTTTTGGTGTAAATCCCTAATGTGGTGTTACAGTCTGTTAATATTTCAGTTTATATTTTTGCATCAGAGTTTGTGGTGTTGCTTTGTAATTTTCCTTTTTCATGCATTCTGAATCAGGTTACGGTATTAATGTTAAAAGGTTGGGTGTATCTTCTCTAAAATGCTTGGGCCTTTGTTTGCAATTTTGAATTTTAGAATATTTATACATTTTTTTAAAGAATTGTTTATTTTTATTACAAAGTCAGATATACAGAGAGGAGGAGAGACAGAGAGGAAGATCTTCCGTCAGATGATTCACTCCCCAAGTGAGCTGCAACGGCCGGTGCTGTGCCAATCCGAAGCCAGGAACCAGGAACCTCTTCCAGGTCTCCCACGCGGGTGCAGGGTCCCAAAGCTTTGGGCCATCATCGACTGCTCTCCCAGGCCACAAGCAGGGAGCTGGATGGGAAGTGGAACTGCCGGGATTAGAACTGGCACCCATGTGGGAACCTGGTGCGTTTAAGGCGAGGACTTTAGCCGTTAGGCCACGGCGCCGGGCCCAGAATATTTATACATATTGAGAGACTTTGAGGAAGGAGACCTGATTTAAAAAATGAAATTTGTTCTGTTATATTCCTTATTCGTATATAGCCTAAAAGTAATACTACGCATTTTTTTCCAGTGCACCTGTTTGCAAACCATACTGTAACGTTTGTTGTGGAATTTCCACAATGGTGTCACGTTTTGTTTATCCAGTCATCCCTTCCTATCTAGGTTGCTTCTTCATTGTAGTTATCCTGAATAATGCTGCATTGCTCAGGAGTGCAAACCCCCTGAAATACTGGTCCCATTTCTCTTGGATATGGACTCAGAAATGGGATTGCTGGGTTGTATGGTGGTTCTGTGTTTAGATTTTCCAGACACCTCCATATTGCTTTCTATAATGACTGTTAATTTACAATGCTGTCAACCTTACGTCAAGGGTTCCCTTTCCCTGCATCCTTGACATACTTAATAGGTGTGACGTGATACCTGATTTTGGGTTTATTTTATATTTTTCTGACTAATAATTCTTCATGTATTTATTTGCATTTGTATGTTTTCTCTTTGCTTTTTCCCATTGTGTGAATGTACCGCAGTTCACTTACCCTTCTCCTTTTGTGGTGAGTGAGTGTACTGGCTTTAGTATTCCATAATTCTGGGTTGTTATTATTACTGTCTATAATGTGATCAGAGGATTGTGTTTCTGGCATTTCCAACTTATGAATATGAATATATTTTTAATCTTTTATTTATTATTATTATTTTATGACAGTTCCATAGGCCCTGGGATTACCCTTATCCCCTCCCCATACTGAGTTTCCCTATATCATTACTATAGTATAGCTCTTCATAAGCAGTCATATGTCCATCGTTGCGGGCATGGACAATGGCAGAGAGCCCAGCATCCTATTGTCAAGATATAGTAAACAGTTTCATTGGGAGTCCATCTTTGTCTGGAAGTAGAGTTGCATACTACATCGTATCCTCATATCTGGATATGTTAGTCTGCATTACACAGCTACTATACATCCCCTTAAATGAAAAGCCACAAAACAAAATCAACAACAGGAAGAAAAAAGAAAGTAACAACACCATAAAGTTAAGTAACATGCTACTGAATGACTAATGTGTCACTGAAGAAATGAAAAAGAAAATCAAGAACCTTCTTAAAGAAAATGATGCTACTGTATGATCTATGAGTCATCGAATAATTTAATCACAAGAAACTGTTTTGAAGAGATGAAATTAACAAAAACAAAAACCTCAAAATCCATGAGATATAGTTTCCGCTGATCTTTATTGGTGAAATGTGTCTCCTGTAGGCAACAAATAGATGGGTTTTGTTTTTTAATTCAGTTTACTAATCTATGACATTTATACTCTGGTTTCTCTTCAGATCGTATAAATCTTTCGCCTTTTACTAATCTATGACATTTGATTGACTTTAAGCCATTTACATTCAGGGTTAATATGTATGAGTGGTACTTTGGTCCTGTCATTTTAGGAATGGGTTGTTCATTGATTTAGTCTTCTGTTGTTATTTTATTGGGATGTTCTTCCCATTTGCCTTTGGTTTTGTTGGGTGCTATTCCTCTTCTCTGTCAAGAGAACATCTTCGAGTATCATTTGTAGTGCAGGTTTGGAAGAGGCAAATTCTTTTAATTTTTCTTTTGACCATTTTTATTTTGACCCTATGATGCCACAGTCGGTATTATTTTCCTGCAGGACCAGTGCAATCCACTGAACTCAGTGAGTTCTTGTGAGCTCAGCACATGTGTAGTTCACTGTTGTCCCCTGCAGTCCTAAAACTTTTGCCACAGTGTGCAAAATGGCACCTGACATGCCACTACTGGATTTCTTGATCTGCTGGCTGTCAGGTCTGAGGGCTACCCAGACCTGTCTTGGGTGGAACCTGTGCCACATTGCAGCAGTTCACCGAGTCACAAATGAGTTCACTCCCACCTCAGGGTATGCTCAGTCTTTTCTCTTGCCTTTGCCTTCTTACACAAAATGGCACCTGATTCGGCTCTTGGAGGCTGACCGGGCTGTGAAATCCACCCTGTTCTCACACTTCCCGTCTGGGATTGCTGCCCTGTCTATGCTCCTGGTCAAATCAAACGGACCAGCAGGACGGAACAGTTCTTTGTCTGGGTCTACCTCCCAAGCTCCCAGTGAAAGTCCCTTCCTACCTGGTTGCTGGTGGAGTTCTGGCTGCTGGTGGAGTTTAGATCTTTGTTGCTGAATGCCGCTGGAGTATCAGTCATTGCAACACCACACTGTTGTGTCCGCTGCTTTCCTGTGTCTGTCAGTCTCCAGGTACCCCTCTGCTGTTGTTCTGTCCTCTCCTATTTCCTGGACTGTGTCCTCTCTGCTTCATCCTGATTAAATGTTTCTCCATCCGTTTAAATGTGTCCATATCCTATTCTGCCATCTTGATTCCCCCATGAATATGAATATATTAATGTTTTTTGTCTTCATCACATTTTCCATGGTGTTCAGAGTGTTCTTGAACATTATGATCAAAATGTGATATAGAAATGTAAGTGTATATATATATATATATACACACACACACACACACACAAATCAGACCCTAGATTAGATGCTGGCACCTTAGGTGGAGGCTTAACATACTATGTACTGGTCCCAGTTTTACAACAAATAGCGCATCTTGTTTTCTTCCTAGTCCTTTCCTGAGTGTCTTAAGTTACTACTTGGTTAGATGGAGTTTAAGCCTTAACTACTGAATGTGAGAGATCAGGATCTCTTTTCTAGATGTAGAATTGTGTAAGAAGGGTAGCATTTTGGGGAGACTAAAGGATGTTGTTACTCAGATTAACCCTCGTGATGTGGGAGCAGTGTTCTGGGGCAGCAGGGTGGGGCACTGCCTGTGATATATCCCGTTCAGGCAACAGTGTGTGTTCCAGCTGTTCCACTTCCTTTCCTGCTCAGTGTGGATGACATTAAAAAAGTAGCAGAAGAGGGCCCAAGTGTTTGGGTCTTTGCTGCTCATGTGGAAGACCCAGATGGACTGTTGGTTCCTGGTTTCAACCTGCCCCTGCCCCGATAGTTGTGGCTATATGGAAAATGAACCAGCAGATGAAAGATCTCTTTTTCCTGTCTCTAACTCCGACTTTCAAAGTGAGTAGATACATCTTAAATGATCCTTAGGAAAGGCATATATGTAATAAATGTTTTGTGAGTTGTTGCTTATTCAGAAAAAAGTTGTGTGTGTGTGTGTGTGTGTGTGTGTGTGTGTGTGTGTATGGCCTTTCTAGTTGAAGGGCAGCTTGATTGCGTATAAAAGTGCTTGATGCCACTCTTGGCTTTGAAGGGCTCAACTCTGGCTATTGCGGCCTTTTGGGGAGTGAATCAATGAATGAAAGACCTATGTCTCAGGAATATACAGTCTCTGTGGATTGGTTTGGATGAGGAGTTTCGTTCTTGGGCAGTTCTTGCTTGGTGGCCGATAGCTCATCATGGTGGGTGTGGACCTTCTGTGCAGACTCCATTCCAAACATTCTTGGGTGGGAGTGTCCACTTGACTTGGGTAGGGTACTGGAGGCACTTGTGCTCAGCCCCAATATTCCAGCTTTTTGTTTTATTGTATTGGTGGGTAGGGTTAGGCTAGAACATGAGGGAGCAGAGGCTTGTATTGGTCCACCAAGAGCTGTTTAAAGGATTGTATAGTGAGACCTTGAGAAACAAACAGGGTATAAAAAGAAGAAACAAAATAATATGTATGGTTGTGACAGAGAAACACTGCTGATTGTGTAGTGTGTACGTCCTAGTAAGGAGCTGTGGAGTGGAGATAGACTGACTTGCTTCTAGTCCTGTGTTTCCTCAATCCTTCCCTCTGCTTGTGGAGACTCCTGCTGTTGTCAGGAGGTAGGTTGACTGTTCTGGCCGTTCCAAGCTGGTTAGGAGCAAAGTAGGGGCTTGTGGTAAAGCCAGGGCTCTGATAGAGAGGGCCTTGAGGGCTGCAGTGCCAGCTAGCAGAAACTTTCTGAAGTCTTAAACACATGGGAACTGAAGTTTCAAGTCTGGAGGAACCCAGGAAAGTTCTGCCGTTACCCAAATCCAAAAGTTGACAGAAGGGGTTTGATAATCAGGTAGGTTGTAAGGCCTGGCCAGGTGTATGTGAGGTCAAGGACCATTTATCTCTTCACATGGGGTACAGGGATATACATTACAGGGAGTTGTGAAACTTCAGGGGGAGATATCCCATTGACTCCCCTTACCTGGCTGGACAGAGAGGAGAGGTGGCCTGAATAGGAGGCTGGCACAGAACAGACAGTGCGTCTAGATGAAAATACACAGCTCTACCTGTGATGTCCCTGACCCTAGGCTATCCTTCCACAGTGATGAATGCTTTGGGAGCTGGGCAGAGAGAAGGGCTTTTTCACTCATGGCCTATCATGGTTCTGATACAGGAGTCCTTTGACCCCCAGGGCAGTTCTGTTTCTAGTGGCCTGGCTCTTGGCAGAGCTGACAGGATTTTTTGAAAGCCATTTCTATCATGGGCAGCCGTTTGCTCGCTCGATCTCTTGGCTTTCCATATTACAAGCAGGTGTTACTTGAGGATGGACTGGCCTTGCCTAGTTTCCTTCAGAGCAAATCACTGTATGAAGCCACATTAATGTGCCTCCTGCTCTCCTGCTCACTCCTCTTCCTCTGGGCCCCCAGAGGTCCTCTGGTAAGTGGGCCACAGAGGCAGCCTTTGGGATGTCAGCCAAGGGGATGTTCAGTTCCATTCCTAAATCTTTAATGGACTGAGCTGGAGAATTGTAGCCACAGGCACATCCTGGCAGTGTTTACTGTGAGGTAAGGCAATACCTGTGAGGCGATAATTAGACTCCATGGTCTTACAAGTTAGCCATCCATTTATAAGGTCTGGTGATCAAACTGTATAGCCTGAGAGGCCGTTAGCATCTTAGAAAGTAGCGGAAAAGTGAAGGAAGGAGTCAGGACCACCAGATTGCTTAGGTTCAGTAACAGTATCAGCTGAATACTATAAAACAACAGCTCTGGAAAACATTTACAAAGGTTTGATGTCTGCGATACATTGGAGACAAGAGTACAGGTTTATAAATATAGGTAGAGAATATAAAACTGGAGTATGAGAAAAATTACAAACAGTTTTAAACAGATAATTTTAAACAGGTACTGCTGGAACCATAAAACTCACTAACTGACAAGAGGCACGTGTTTACTCCACACGGCATTTCAGGAACCACGTGTAAGGTTTTACAGGAAAATGTAACTTTTAGGCCTTCTGAATTAAGTTGACTATTATGACCAATAACACAAAAGAGGTCATTAGATTTGTGTAACTGGACATTTCCACCAGTAGCATTTTGATGTTATAATAAAAATTTGCACTGTTCTGCATCTTGACAGTATCCATAAGCCCTCAATTGGATTTTTTGTTAAAAATATTTTATTTAATTTTTATTTGAAATAGAGAGCCAAAGAGAGAGAGAGAGATCTTCCATTTGCTGGTTCACTCTCCAAATGTCTGCAACAGCCAGTGCTGGCTGGTCTGAAGCTTTGGAGCCAGGAGCTTCTTCCAAATTTCCCACATAGGTGAAGGGGCCCAAGGTGTTGGATCACCATTCACTGCTTTCCCATGCCATAAGCAGGGAGCTGGATTGAAAGTGGAGCAACTGGGCCCGTGGTTAAGGTCCTCACCTTGAATGTGCCAGGATCCCATATGGGTGCTGGTTCTAATCCCAGCAGCTCCGCGTCCCATCCAGCTCCCTGCCTGTGGTGAGGGAAAGCAGTTGAGGACGGCTCAAAGCCTTGGGACCCTGCACCTGTGTGGGAGACCCGGAAAAAAGTTCCAGGCTCCTGGCTTCGGATCAACGCAGCACCGGCCGTTGTGACCACTTGAGGAGTGAATCATTGGACAGAATATCTTCGTCTCTGTCTCTCCTCCTCTCTGTACATCTGCCTTTCCAATAAAAATAAATAAATCTTTTAAAAAAAAAGTGGAGCAACTGGGACTTGAACTGTTGCCAATATGGACTGTTGGCACTGCAGACAGATTATCTTGCTAAACCACCACACTGATCCACCTCTCCTCCCATTGACTCTTAAAATGTGGAGATTGAGCTCTTACTTTCAAAAAGTTTCCACAAAGCATTTAAAAAAAAACCTACTCCGTTTTAAATCTCTTCTTTCACAGTTTTGTGGATGGGTATCTTGGAGGTACATGTGTTTCCAGTTATGCACATGTTCTACCTTCTTTGCCTAATTGCTGTTTCATTCGTGTCCTACCTGAACTCTCATTCTTCATTTACGTGTTTATTTAAAAAGAGAGGAGTGAGTGAGTGAGCACGCTTGCTTCCACTGGCTCATTTTCTCAATGTCCTTAACAGAGCTGGGACTGCTTGGGAGCCAGGAACTGCAGCTCTGCCGTGTGAGCAGCAGGAACCCAAATCCTGGAACCGTCGCCACTGCCTAGCAGAGTCTGCGTTGGCAGGCAGCTGGAGTCAGGAATCTTGCCAGGTATTGAACCAATGCACTCCAGGGGAGGATGCAGGCAGGCTGTCGCCCTGTTTGTCAGGTCAAAGGTGCTCCGTGTCCCTGTGTTTTGTTCACTCTCTTTTGGTTATTTTCTGCTTTTCCTTAGTACCATATGTATTTTTTCTTTGACTCTTTCCTCTTGAGCATCTTTTAATCTGTGTTTCTGTTTGATTTTTCCCTCTATTTCTTTTCCTGGTTGAAGACACTCTGGGCTCGTTTCCTTCTTTTTCTCATTCATTTTTGTTCTTAGTATCTGTTGGAATTTTGAACTATAAGAGATCCTGTAAAACAAACATAGGGATTATTGCTTCATACTGTGCTGGTGCAGCTGAGGAATCTAGAAAGCACTGATACTTGTGATCTAGTCTCAGACATTATGGTCTGACGTGCTGCCGGGGTTTATGAGTGTAAGTGACTCCCACGTGTAGACAAGTGTGTGCGTTTTACTTTTATGTAGTTTGCAGTGGTGATGCATCATGTGCTTACCCAACTTTTGGACTTGCTCTCTGAAAAAACTGACAAGACATTGATTTCCAAATTTGTACAAAAGATCATCTACTGGGGCTTGGGTCACCTGGCCTGGGACCCTGGGCCCACCTCCAAGAATATGTCCTCCTTAGTGAGAAAGGTGGAGCAGTGGGTGCAGACCCTGATGCCCAGGGAGAATATGGCAGCCCGTTGGGTTCAATAGCAGAAGAAGGAGAATAGAACAAATTGGACAACTGCCCTAGCCAAACAATGGCAGCGAAGATCTGGGTGAATGGAGACTGGAGGTCGACTGTGTCAGCCAATGGACATTGGAGGACCGCCTCACCCTTGGATTGGTGAGAGCATTTCAGAACTATCCAAACCATTTGGGCAGAACTCTCAGAACGTGTACCACATTGGGACCCTGGGTTGGTATCGGGTGGTGGTTCCCCATCCCTGGGTACTGGGACGTTGGGCGGGGCTTGATGTGGCTTCCCCAAATACAATTATGTTGTAATTGTAACAAGCAGGGAGCTGGATGGGAAGCGGGGCTGCTGGGATTAGAACCAGAACCTGTATGGGATCCTGATGTGTGCAAGGCGAGGACTTTTTAGCTGCTAGACTACAGCGCTGGGCCCAGCAGGTGACCTTTTTGAACTTGCCTTTTAATTCTTTGTAGTTTGATTGTGGATTCTGTAAGATTTTCTACATAGAGGATCATTAAATTGGTCATGAAATTGACTAGCAAGACTGTTTGCTTCCATCCCGATCTGGGTCCTTTCCCCTTTTCCTCCCCTTCTTTCCCTCTTCCACCCCTCTCCCTGTCTCCTCTGTTTCCCCACCCACTGGGTCGGCGTCCTGCTGTGGCCTTGTTCTCTGGTAGGCCTCCGACAGGCTCCCTAACCTCTCTTTGATTCATGCATTTTAGCTGTATCTTCTCATTTCACATTCCTCATGGTAACACAACACAAATACTTGCCATGCTCCTCACACTATTCTCACAACATCTTTAACAAACCATTAACACTGTGTTGTATTTTGTGAGCTTTTCAGTTACTGTTGAGATGGTTTTGTATTTCTAATGTTATTGATATTATATATATATTATTGTTTTTTTGGGTGTTAAACCAACCTTGTATGACTACAATAAATCCTACTTGTTTGGCATATACAGTCCTTACTATATGTTGCTAGATAGCATTTGTTTTTATTTTGTCAAGGATTTTTGCATCTATATTTGTGAAGAATCTGTTATTTCCTTGTGATAATAAACAGATATTTAATTATGGTGATTAATATTTTATTACCGTGAATTGGTTTTGGAAAGCTGAAAGTAACTTTAAATATTTTAATACCCTGAACTATATAGGTTGTTGACAAATGGCAAATTGAAGTACCAAGAGTAGGAAATAAAGGTAATAGTATCCTGGGCCTGGTGCTGTAGCCTAGTCGCTAAAGTCCTCACCTTGCATACACCAGGATTTCATATGGACACTGGTTCCTATTCAGCTGCTCCACTTCCCTTCCAACTCCCTGCTTGTAGCCTGGGAAAGCAATAGAGGATGGCTCAAAGCCTTGGGACCCTGCACCCACATGGGAGACCTATAAGAAGCTCCTGGATTGGGATCGGCTCTGCTCTGTCTGTTGTGGTCACTTGGGGAGCAAACTAGTGGATGGAGGATCTTTCTCTCTGTCTCTCCTTTTCTCTGTAAATCTGCCTTTCCAATAAAAATAAATAAATTTTTTTTAAAAAGTAGTAATATCTCTTTCCAGAGATGGTAATTTATTTGTTTGGATTGTTTTGCAGATAAAACAGAATATCACATGTGTTATCATTATTCCTTTTTATTGTAAATGTGTTATTATTACTGTCATCACTTAATTTTTTTTTTGTCTCGATTCATGAAAAATAAAAACACGATTCTCCCTTTTCACCCCTAGTATTCCATAGACCTGCTGTAGACCCTTGTGGTCAGCTTGTTCTTCGGGGCATGGCGTTTCCATCAGTATGAGCATGGCCGATGCAGGTCGTTGGAAATGCAGGTCAATAGCTCTGCTAGGAAACTCATTGAAACTGAACTGGGCTGAGAAATCCTCACTGGTGAGTTCTGGGTGACTGAAATTCCGGATTCTTGGATGTTGAATGTCAGAGTTACTTGCCTTTCCAGTGACTAGGCAAATCTCACCATGCATTTCTGGCTTTCCGTTATAAATAATTTCAGCTTTAAAAAGTATCCCTTGACTGTTTATACTTTAAAAAATATTTATTTATTTATTATTAGAAAGTCAGATATACAGAGAGAAGGAGAGACAGAGAGAAAGATCTTCAATCCTCTGATTCACTCCCCAAGTAGCCACAAAAACCTGAGCTAAGCTGATCCAATCCAAAGCCAGGAGCTTTTTCTGGGTCCCTCACATGGGTTGTGGTTCCCAAAGCTTTGGGCCATGCTCTACTGCTTTCCCAGGCCACAAACAGGGAGCTGGATGGGAAGTGGGCAGCTGGGACACGAACCAGTGGGATCCTGGTGCATGCAACGTGAGAACTTTAGCCACTGGGCTACTGCACTGGGCCCTGACTGTTTACTTTTAAGAATAATAGAATAGGGCCCGATATGATGGCCTAGTGGCTGAATCCTGATTTTGCATGTTCTGGAGCTCCCATGAGGTTGGTGGTTTGTGTCCTTGGTACTCCACTTCCCTTCCAGCTCCCTGCTTGTGCAAGAAGGTGGTGGAGAATGGCCCAAAACCTTGGGACCCTGTACCCTCATGAGAGACCTGGAAGAAGCTCCTGGCTCCTGGGTTTGGATCAGCTCAGCATCGGCTGTGGTGACCACTTGGGGGTGAGCCAGCAGACAAAAGTTCTTTCTCTGTCTCTCTTTCTCTCTAGAAATCTATTTCAATAAAAATATAGGTCTATTTCAATAAAAAAATTTTTTTAAAGAAAAAAGAATATTAGAATCGATGCTATACTCATGTGCCTTCATCAAAACCTTGGCTGTCATGGTTTACTCAGAAATGCTGTAAGATACACCATAATATAGCATAAAAATATGTACTGTTTTCTGTTTGGCTTAAGATGTTCAATTTCAGGCCTGACAGATTAGCCTAGGGGCTGAAGTCCTTGCTTGCCTTCCAGGATCCCACATGGGCACTGGTTCTATACCTGGTTGCCCCACTTCCCATCCAGCTCTCTGTTTATGGCCTGGGAAAGTAGTCGAGAACGGCCCAAAGCCTTGGGACCCTGCACCTGTGTGGGAGACCTGGAGAAAGCTCCTGGCTCCTGGCTTTGGATTGGCTCAGCTGCAGCTGTTGCAGCCGTTTGGGGAGTGAACCATCGGACAGAAGATCTTTCTGTTTCTCCTTCTCTCTGTATATCTGAATTTCCAGTAAAAATAAATCTAAAAAAAATTCAATTTGTTTTCTGTTTTATTTTTTAAGACTTGTTTTATGCGAGAGGCAGAATACAGACAGGGAAAGAGAAAGAAAGGGAAGAAAAGGAGAATGAAGGGAAGAAAAAAAGGAAAGAAGAAATCTATCTGTTGGTGAGTGAGTGAGAGAAAGAGAGAGAGAGAGAGAGAGCGTGTGTGTGTGTGTGTGAGCGAGCGACAGAGAAGAACAGAGAAGGAAGGAAATCTTCTGATTGCTGATTCACTCCCCAAATGGCCACGTTGGCTGTGACTGGCCCAGGCCAAAGCCAGGAACCTGAAACTTTCTCTGGGTCTCCCGTGTTGAGTGCAAGGGCTCAAGCACTTTGGCTATACTGCACTGCTTTCCCGGTGTGTTAGCAGGGAGCTGCACGGAAGTGGAGCAGCCAGCATTGGAACCAGTAGCCTAAGCCGGCCTCTCAGTTCTTTCTCAGCAACACAGGTCTCAGGAAATGGCACCTCACTTTACGTGGGCTTTGTCCTACACTGGCTTTGTTCTCCTGCACATCCAGCTAACATTCAAAGATTGTTCCCAACAAGTTTTGGGTCTCATTCTGTTTTGCTATTGGGTGTTAATTTTTGAGGAGACAGTGCCTAATTCTAGTGTTGGCTTCAGATAATTTTTGGTAATTTTGGAATTTTTTTTTTCTGGAGATGGTTTTAGGAACATTGGTTGTTGATGAAATGAGGAACCTATATCTGAATAGATGGAATGTGACTTTTTTTAAATGAATAGAGTGTGATTAATCTGAGCATACTCATTAAAGTACTAAAATAAATACTAAGATTTAGCAAAAGTTATTTAAATTTAAGTTCCCAGAATTTCTAAGATGGTATTAGAAAGTTAATGTAATTCAACCCCTTTTTCTTGCTTTTTCCTCTCTCTCAATTGAATAGAAATCTAGCAAGGTTTGACTTTACCATGGCATTTTGATCCTTCTGTCGTCTTCAGAAAAAAGGGTGACATCTTCATTGTTGTTCCAATCAGAGTTACTTTTTCTTTAGCGTTTGGTATTCTGATTAGGATTTTGTTTTAAAATTAAAAAAAAAAAGTCTCAAAGCCACCGCTTTTGTGGGGAATGGGTCCCACGTAGGGATGGTAGCAGTGGAAGGTCATCAGATACTGCACCTACTAGTGATTCTACCCTTTGGCAGTCATTTGCTAGTCTAGTACATTCAAAGCAGAAGGGTGCTTGGGGCCACTGTCTGGGAAGAAAGTACAGTGACTCTTCAGCATTTGCTTTGGGGTTGGATGTTGAGTGTGTGTGTATGTGTGTTGAAATGACTTAGAGTCAGTAATAAAGGCACTTGCCTTGAGTAGTTGGTGAATTTGTGGTTTCCAGACACTGAATTCTGTAATTTGTTTCCTTTCTTGGAGCTCTCAAACCATATTTGTGGTTCACTTTAAGCCAGGGCAGAAGAGCTAAAGGTCCTCCCCTCCCCCCTCCACCACCTTGGGTCTCGTTTGGAGCTCACGTGATGTTCCTATTGTTTCTCTCATTTCCAGTAACTAGCCTTCCTCTCTGAACACGACAGACTATGAGTGCAGTCATGTGTGGATGGTTCCTGATGACAGCCCAGGAGGATGTGGAGGGGCAGACAGTGGTCAGGCTCTGGCCAGGATGGCTGTTTGCTTGTGAGACCTCATGAGGCAGAGTAACAGCCTCATCAGGGACTTGATGGGATTTGATGGACTGATTTGGGTTCAAATCTTGGCTCTGTCGTTTATTAGCTCTGTGATTTGGGGAATATTTTTTTGGCTTCCATGGGCCTCAGTTTTCTTATCTACGAAGACTGCCTATTGTACAAGAATATTGTAAGGAGCTGTGAAGAGAATGTAAGGAATACATAAAAGACTGAGTAATGTACCAAGACTAGAAAATTGTATGATTACTGACTGAATTAAAAACAACAGCAGTAGCCAGAAAATTTCTACTTTCACATCTGTCTGTGTGTTTTGAGAGCACACCTTGAAAGAGAGTGACAAAAACAAGCTAGATGTCTTTTTTAGCTATTAACATGTCTTATAATAACAAACCTCGAGAGCGTAATTAGTAAGGAAGACAGATGCTTCTCTAAATGCGTAAGATGGCAGCAGGAAAGACATCAATGGCAAAGGGCTAACACTGGTGCAGTGGCTAAAGCTGTCCTCTGCAGAGCCAGCATCCCATGTCATAGTGGCAGTCTGAGACCCGGCTGTTCCACCTCCCATCCAGCTCCATGCTGATGTGACTGGTAAGTTAGCAGGAAGTGGCCCAAGTGCTTAAGCCCTTGCCATTGACATGGTAGACCCAGATGGAGTTTCTGATTTCTTGCTTCTGGTGTCTCTCTGCCCAGTCTCTGTCTTCCTCTCCCGTGTAATGCTCTATAAATAAATGAAAATTTTAATGAGATACATTAATGTTAAATTAGCAATTTGAAATCTGGAGTCTTTTTTAGTGGAGAGGTAGTAATGGCCATCATACTTTTTCATGAGGTGGCTGATTTATATATACCTGTATAGGAGAGCATGTTTATAATCATGATGTATTGTGCTTACTGTCTTCAATATGTGATCTCATTTGATGTTTATAACCACCCTGTAAGATAGTTTATCATGTGGATGATCCTGATTTGTGTGGGGAGAAGTTCCAAAGGGATTAAGCAAGGTCAGGAAAAAAGGGAATTATTTTCATCTACAAAGTGAGACAGAAAGGATCTCCGCTTCATAGTCACATAAATTGCACAAGGGCAAGTTGTTGAAGAACTGCTGATCCTGTTGTCGGGCTCTTTTTCCTGTATGCATATTTTTACTTTATTTTTGCTCAAAATGGGAAGACTTAGGACTGCAGCGTAGTTCATAATTAGAGTTGGCAGAGGGGGAATATAACTCCAGTCTTGGACCCCTTAAGACAGAATAGTTGTTTTCTGCTGGTGGCTCTTTCAATAAGATCCTTTATTTTTTTGAACATTGTTTTTAAATATGAATTTTAGTGTGCTACTTGTCCCTGTTATTTGAGCATTTTTTTCTTCAGAAAAATGCCTGTGAGCATACCTGCTCCAGTTTTGTGGACTTTCTGTGGCTTTTTGTTCCTTGTGTCATCCTTTCCTGTCTTCCTTCTTCTGTCTTCAAGCCTTGCCCATCTTTTGGAATCACTGTAGCTTTGTTGTAGTTTGGTTTTGGGGGTCGAGATCAAGAGACTGTCTAGACCAGTTCCAACCCCTTGAATTGCCACCATAGATCGTGGTGGGCCAGAGTGTGAGTGCAGGTCAAGTAGCCTGGAACTTCCTCCTGGTCCCCCATGCGGTGCAGGGTTTCAAGGCTTTGGGCTGTCCTCGACTGCTTTCCCAGGCCACAAACAGGGAGCTGGATGGGAAGCGGGGCTGCCGGAATTAGAACCAGTGCCAATAAGGGATCCCAGTGCATGCAAAGCAAGGACTTGCGGTGCCAGGCCACCACACCAGGACTCCTTAGAAACTTTAACAGCAGTTTGTCTAGTTCCTGAGATAATCAGAATCAGGTATATTTAAGACAAACCTTCATTTCTTGCTTAATTATTATATAGTTCAGTGATGTTACAAATCCAGAGGCATAGTTTTAGACCTTTTTGACATTAGTTGGTTTTCTAATGGAGAATTCATGCTGTATTGTTTCAGAGATTTATAGGTGCTTTTTAAAGGATTACACCCATGCATTCTTTTGTTTTTTGTTGTTATCTCCTGTCCCTAGCTATCATAAAATCCTTAAGATTTTTCTAGCATTGTAATCAGGATCTTCATAATGGGAGAAATTGGAAAAAACTGCGTTGGAGTTCCAGAGTTCCATGAGCTCCTCTTTTGTTCTAAAATTCGGTTTCCAATAAAGAAAACGTAGTCTAACACCAGTGCAATCAGGGCTTGGATTGCAGTGTTCAGAGCCACTGAAAGGCTATTCCAACAAGAGAAACTACAGAAATGGTTCTTGGCAAGATCATTTGTCTGTTTTCTTTCTTTTCCTGTGTCACCAGTTGGTGTTTTGAAAGGAAACATATTGTCTAGATTTTCAGAGTTCTCCAAAAACAGGATGAGGGAGTACATAGTTTCTGAGCCATGTACCATGATTGCATATTCAGCAGAATTAAGTGCTTTGGAAGGTGGAATTATTTGTTTTGTCACAATTGACTATTATGATCGAAGTAAGAATCTTGGGTCTTCTTCACTTCTGAGTGTTCATTGTTAAGTGGCAGGCTAGAGCTGTTGGTTTCTGGGTGAAGGCAGTCAAGGCTGTAATGATTTCCAGAAGTCACCCTTTGAATTTTACATTTATAGTTAGTATAATTCTATAACTGGTTAGAAAATAATGGGACAGGGCCCAGTGTGGTAGCCTAGCAGCTTATAGCCCTCACCTTGCATGCACTGGGATCCCATATGGGTGCTGATGCTAATCCCGGCAACCCATTTCCCATCCAGCTCCCTGCTTGTAGTCTGGGAAAGCAGTGGAGGGCAACCCAAAACCTTGGGACCCTGCACCTGTGTGGGAGACTTGGAAGAGGTTCCTGGCTCCTGGCTTTGGATTGGGTCAGCTCCAGCCGTTGTGCTCACTTGAACGGAGGATCTTCCTCTCTGTCTCTTCTCCTCTGTATATCTGACATTGCAATAAAAATAAACAAATCTTAAAAAAAAGAAAATGGGACAAATTCTAAGAGAAAGTTGTTGGTGAATGGCAGTCATTAAAGTATTATTATTATTTTGACAATAGAGGCCACAAGCTTTTTGGTTTCCTTTGTAAAATTGTGTCAAGGATTCATTCATTTTAAATTGCCACAGAGCTTATCTTAAATTACCAGCAGTCTGTTGCGCCTTCAGTATATTCTGAAGTCAAAAGTGAGATACAGAATTTTTGCCTTTGGCTGCATCAGATAATCTAGTGTTCTTAAACAGACTAATATAAATTTATCATTATTAAAATTATCAAGATGAGAGAAGGGAGTCTATGAAAAATACAGATGCAAACAGTAAATAATCCTAGAGCATAAAGTGAAAAATTTCACAATGTGAGTCATGCTAAGTGCTATTTGCTTTGTGCAAAGTGGAATAGAATATTTCAGGAGTGGCGTCTTCAGGTTAAGGTCTCCATGTACATTGGAGTAGTGACCCAGTCAGAACCAAAGAGTCTCAAGTTCATGTTCCCAGGCTGGCAGTCCTGGTCTGTTGTGCTGTGTGTTCCCTTGTGGTCAGCTGTGGTCAGGGGCAGTGAGGGAGCTAGCTCCGCCTCAGGTTTTTACAGAAGTGATCTGCATTTCCAGTTGCCATCAAAGACTGCAGTCTGGGACACACTTATTCGATCTTGTAGGTGTTTTGTAAACTTCAGATGTTCCTCAGTCTATTCATTCATCAGTGAAGTGTATGAGTACCTGTGTTCTCTTGTTGTGACCAATTATGAAATTTTGAAATTTGCTTTAATGTTGTTGGCTTGCTAAGTTAAAAAAAGCTTGATGTTGCACTTGCCGCTGGTGTGGCATCAGAAGAAATAATGTTTGAGCAGAGATGTCAGGGGCCAGGAGGTGGTTGCCTGGCTCTGAGGTCTTTGCAAGGGTTTTGGTGTCTGCCTTGAGTGCAATGAATGACTGGTTAGAAAACTCCAAATAGAGGAGAGACAATATTTTCACTTCTCTGGAGCTGTTGTGGCTTCCATGCACAGGGGAACAGGCCATACAAAGAGCAGGAGTGGTCCTATTTAGACTCATGAGGGTATTCAGAAGATGGGCCCCTGGGCAGATTTGCTAGTGGGTCTGATGTGAAGGAGTGTGAGCGAGAGAAGGTAAAAGATGCTCTCACTTGAGTGGCTGAGACTGGAAGTTGCCATGTGGTTGAGTATGGGCAGACGTTGAACTCTCCCTGCGAGCCGAAGATCTGGAGTTGATTTCTGAATGTATTAGACATTTGTGTATAGTTGCTGAGTTGGCTCTTGGTTTGCAATTTTGAATTTTGTCGGAGAGGTGGAGAGAATGGGTTAGGGGAGTGATCCCATCCAGTGGCTCTTTTTAAAGTGCTGGGAGCCAGAACTGGAATCCTGTCTCCTACAGGAGTGACTGGGACCCAGCTGTTTCAGCTGTCCAGTCTGTTTCCCCGGGTCTGCATTAGCAGCAAGCTGGAATCAGGAGAGGATCTGGGACTGGAACTCAGGCACCAGGTGTCCCAAGTGGTATCTTAATTGCTGTACCAAACACCTGCCCCAGGTATACAATTTGGAATTGAGGGGAGTGGGCAGGCCCTGTGACTTTGACACTTGTTAGTGTACACGTGACATTTAAGACACGAGAACCGAGTTGCCAGTGGAGGGAGTGTGGAAGGAGGGAGAGAAAAGGTGAAGATTCTCGGTGGAAGGGCTTTGGGTCTAGATGCTTTATGAACATCTGGGTGTTGGGTGACTGGAAGTGTGGGGTTGCTCCTGGAAGGACCTCCTTCCCTGCCTGGTTCACTGCCACCTGTCTCACGGTGCCAGCTGTGATTCCAGAATCGATGTCTGGCAGGGGAAGACAGGAGAGTCAAAGGAACTTCAAGGGAATGGGGAAGTGGTTTTTCTCTTTTGCTTTCTAGGTCTGGGTGATTCTAAGAGTGGGGCTTTGATTGATGGCCAAACTGGTAATCTAAACTGCTTTCTACTTTCAGTGAAATTCAGGATGTCACCAGCCTCTGAAAAGTATTTTGTTTAGTAAGTAATCTCTAATAAAAATATCTCATTCTGATTGTAAAGGTCTTAACAAGCAGGTGCTATTAGTTAGAATGGTATTTAATTTCTAGGACAGTCTCTAGAATATTAGGGATTTCTTTGTGGGGTTTTGTGTCAGGGGAGGGGTGTGAATCCAGTAGTTGTCATCATAGAATGATGCAATAATTTCACTGTACAGTGTCTTAGGCTGTTCAGGCACCCTGCAATAGGCTGTGTTATGTGGCTTTAACAAGAAGCGTTTTTTTTTTTGTTTTTTTCTCCTAGTTGTGGAGGCTGGAAGACCCAGGTAGATGGAGGCAGGTGTCAGTTCCTGGTGAGAGCCCTCTCTCTGCAGGAATGGCCTGCAGATGTTCCCCTTCATTTATGGGCACCCATCCTAGGAGATCTGGGCCACATCTGAGGGCCTGAAATAACCTTAGTTTTCTCCACCAAGGCCCTCTCTCCAAATATCCTTTGGGGCTTCAACCTAGGAATTTTAGCAATTCCATATGGGACACAGTACCTTCTCTGTTTTTAATCTCTAAAATGAGCACATTTTCAGTTTCTTTTTAGTTTCGCTGTCCCAGGGTTGTTGTTTTTTGTTTTTTTTTAAAGATTTTATTATTATTGGAAAGCCGGATATACAGAGAGGAGGAGAGACAGACAGGAAGATCCTCCATCCGATGTTCCACTCCCCAAGTGAGCCGCAACGGGCCGGTACGCGCCGATCCGAAGCCGGGAACCAGGAACCCCTTCCGGGTCTCCCACGCAGGTGCAGTGTCCCAAAGCCTTGGGCCGTCCTCGACTGCTTTCCCAGGCCACAAGCAGGGAGCTGGACGGGAAGTGGAGCTGCCGGGACCAGAACCGGCGCCCACATGGGATCCCGGGGCCCCCAAGGCGAGGACCTTAGTCGCCAGGCCACGCCGCTGGGCTCCCAGGGTTGTTTTTAAAGAGTAAATTGTATGTGTGTGGCAGCGGGGGGGTGGGGTGAGGTTGGGGAGGTGTGTGCGGGGGACATGCATTTAGATGGTTCATTTCTGTAGCATTTTACAAACTTGCAGCAGTATTTTCAGTACTTTTCCTTATTGTAGTTTCTTCACATAATATAAAATTGAATGTTTTGCATTTTAGGAACTGGTCCTTAAATTTGCTAGCATCCCAAGTATTGTCCTGGGGCATGTGATTTCTAAGGAGCCCCCAGCCATGAGTGAACTCAGGGATGTATTGGGGTCATACTGCAATGAAAATGGATATGTAGCTTGTTTAGGAAAGGATCACCTGCCTTGTGCCGTTTTCTACATGTATGGTTACCCTGGAGTTTTTGCTCTAAACAGACTTGGTGGAAGCCTCGACCTGCCTGCCTCAGTGAGCTTGCTGTCCATGCTCCTCCTCAGGCTTTCAGAAAAGCAAGTTGTTCTTGAGTATGCTGTGCATTATATATACCTCACTTAGCATTTATTTCATCTGAACTTTTCTTGCAAAATTATTTACTCTTTTGAGCTTGTTTTGCAGTAGAATTTAAGCATAACAACAAGGAATTGTGTGTTCAGTCTTGCACTGGATGCTATCCGCAGCACCTAGATGCTTTGACATTATAGATGTTTAATGAATATTTTTGCATTAAAAATACCATAGGTGCTGCTTTGTAGGCTTTTCTGTTTAGTGTCATAGATGTCATAATAATCTATAGCTCAAGCACAATTTGCTTTAAATCCATAGCTTCTTCTGTGTTTTGTTATAGAAATAACCCAGAAAGGAACATCTTTATTGAAAAATCTTTGATCACATTTGTGTTCATTTATTTAGGATACATTAGTAGAAGAATTATTAGCTGTGAGATTTAGATGATTTAAGGCTCGTAACATTTACTGACAACAAAAATATGAAAGTCTGTATTTTTTAAAGTCTAAATTTCATAAAAGCCCCTTTCTCCTAGATTTTCAAGCTCTAGTTTTGTTTGTTCCCTGTGGCAATGCCAGTCATTGGTGTTCTCTGGCCCCCTGATTACAGCTGGGGCTGGGAGCTGTGGCGTCTGCTCCAGACGCTAACTCTGTAGTTAGTTCATGTCTGGGTTCCCATCCTCCTTGAATTCATCACCTCCAGAGTGTACTTATTAGCGTTCTGGTGAAGTCTGTCCATGCTGCTCTGCTTGCATGTTGGGATTGGGGGAGTGGTTGTTTCCTCTTTACCCTTGTATGCCTTTTTGTTTCTGTCATCCTCCATGCTACCTTGGTACAGGCTGGTGAACATCTCTTTCCTGGCTTGCTGTGTCGCTGCCCTGCTTTCCCTCCTGTGCTGCCTCTCTGCTGCAACATCTGCACTGTCCCACCTCTGTCTCTGAATTCTCCAAGTGAGTTCCCTTCCTTTCATCCTCCCAGTTGTGGCCTTTATTTGTTTTAAACAACCATTTATTGTCTACTTGAAAGGTATAGAGACCGACAGTGCTCTTACGATCTGTTAATTTACTCTACAAATGCTCACAATCACTGGAGCTGGGTCAGGCCAAAGCCAGAAGGCTGGAACTCCGTCGGGGTGTGCATGTGTCAGTAACGGGCCCAAGCACGTGGCGGGTCATCAGCTGCCTTTTCAGGGTGTCTTATGCATTTCTTGCCCAGCTTGCCCAATGGTGATGTATCTTTTAGTTTGTAATACAATATCAGAACCAGAAAGTTTACACTGATACATTGCTGTTAATATACTAGTGGATTTATTCACTGCCACTGCGTTTTAAATTATGTGCATGAGTGTGTGTGCAAATGCTGTACAGTTTTGTCTTGTGTAGATTTGTGTAATGGCTGCTATATCAAGGTACAGTTCAGTTACTGCAGTTCCTATGACCTTGATATTCTCATTATCCCATTCCCTAATGCTGTTTCCTGTTTTCCATTTCCTGTGGGGTCATTTTCAGAATGCTACATACATGAAATTAAATGGCATGTAGTTTTTTGAGATTAGCATTTTCCATTAAACAAAATGCCCTTAAAATCTGTCTTAATTCTTGTATGGGTAAGAACTTTGTTAGTGCTGGATGGTGTGCTGTTGTGTTCTCTGCATGTTATACTCTGTAACAGTTTGTTCAACATTGTCCCAAGCAACATTTGTGTATTTCTCAAGATTTTGGTTTTCTGAATAAAGCTACTGTGGATATTGGGGTGTGTGTGTATGTATGAATGTGTGTATTTTAAATGATCTGTTTGAATGGTAGAGAGGAAGAGATTGATAGCCTGTTTACTAGTGCACTTCCCAAATGCTCACAACAACCAGGCCAGGCCAGGCCTAACTCAGAAGTTGCAGAAACTCTTTTCAGATATTCTATGTTGCTAGTGGGGACAGAAGTACTTGGGTCATTACCTGCTACCTGCAAGAAGCTGGAATGAAGAGGGAAACCAGAACTTGCACCCAGGCGTCCTGATAGAAGGTCTAGGGCTCCTAGGAGACAGCTTAATGCTGGCCCCAGTGTGCACCGATTTTTTGATGAATATGCATTCATTTTTCTGGGATAAATAAGTTCTTGTGAGTCTGATGTCTGGAGTGAACTGCAGGTACTTGTATAGACAGGACCTGCTGACTTACTTGTCTAGAGTAGCTGTAACCTCTGGAGTTCCTCGCATCCTCCCTAGAATCTGATATTGTCAGTACTGTTTTAACGTGGTGGACTGATACACACTGTAGTCTTACTTGTGTTTTCCTGGTGCTGATGATGTTTAGTATCATCTTGTTTATTTACCACCCATACCTCTCTCTGGTGAAGTGTTTGTCTCCTGCTAATTTCAATATTGGGTTGCTTGCCTTTTAAACATTTTAGTGTTTGAAAAATTTTAAATGTATTTTCTGCAGGAAATCTTGCCTAACAGTTGTTTTCCCTGCTGCTCAGCATTTTAAATAAAATGGTCCATTATCTTGACTTGCACTATTTTTGGTAAATTTTAGCCCTCCTTTAATGTGATTGTATTGCAGTTTTCTGTGAGTACCATGTCTGTCTCTCCTCTGGCTGTTTTGTGTGTTTGCTCTTTTTTTTTTTTAGATTTATTTTATTTGTGTTGGAAAGTCAGATATACAGAGAGGAGAAGAGAGAGAGAGGAAAATCTTCTGTCCAGTGACTCACTGCCCAAGTGACTGCAACAGCTGGAGCTGTACTGATCCAAAGCAAGGAGCCCGGAATCCCCTCAGGTCTCCTATGCAGGTGTGGGGTCCCAAGGGTTTGGGTCATCCTTATGCTTCAAGCAAGGAGCTGATGGGAAGCGGGGCCGCTGGGATAAGAACTGGTACCCTACAGGATCGTGGTGCATGTGCAAGGCGAAGACTTTAACTGCTATCTGCCAGGCCCGTGCTCTTTGGTTTTAAGCAGCTTGGCTATGTTCTACCTACGTCTGACTTCCTTTGCATTTAAGCTCCTTGGATTGACTGAGCTTCTTGGATCTGTGGGTTGATGTCCTTGTCACATTTGAAAACTGTTCAGAAGATAGTGCTTCTGCCCTATTCTCTGTGTCCTGGACTCCATGTATCCGTGCGTTCAGCCATTTGGTTCTATTCTATGGGTCATGGGCAAGTTGGGTGCTATTTTTTTCTCCATCTTTTTTTCTCTTCAAGTCATAGAACCATATTCTGTCGTGTCTAGTTTAATATGAAGCTTTACTTTTGTTTATTTCCAAAATGGCAATTTTCTTTTGTGGCTTTTTTCATGTAACTGTTTTATTCTGAAATTCTTCACATTTATATACTCCTCAGCTTATCTTTTTCATTAGGCCTTTTAGTATGTTTATTATAGTCTGCTGATTGCAATAGCAGGGCTATATATGAGCTTACTTTGATTCACTTTTTTATGGTTTATTCTCTTCTGTTTGTGTGCTAGTCCCTTTTCTATTGTTATACAGGGTACCATAGAGCAGCTAACTTAGAAAGAATTAAAGTTTATTGAGCTCACAATTGTAAAGGTCCACAGTCCAGATGCTGCTGCTGCTGCTGAGAGTCTTCTTGGGGCTGGGGACTCTACAATGTCCTGAGGCGGCACAAGGCATAACATGAGAAGACCTGGGTCTGTGGTGGTCTTGGAGAGCTACTGATGCCATGGGAGGGCCCCACCACACAACCTTAGAAGCTTCCTGATTTCTGAAAGGATTCATCTGTGCATTGCAGATTACAATCTGACACCCTGGGCTCGTCTGTGTTCTGGAGACTCAGCAGTTGGACACAAGTGCATAGTGATAACTTGGAACTTCAACAGCTTTCTAGAATCACTGTAGAGAGAAGTTATGAGGTTCATCTGTAATAGTGAAGTGGGTAGTAAGGTAGGTGCAATGGATACTTGTAGACCGACTTCCTTCCTTCCTGCCTTCCTTCCTTGCTTCCTTTCTTCTTCTTCTGCTTCTTTTTTGGATTTATTTGTTTTTATTGGAAAAGTAGATTTACAGAGAGAAGGAGAGACAGAAAGATCTTCCATCCTCAGGTTCACTCTCCAAGTGGCCACGTTGGCTGGAGCTGAGCCTATAGAAAACCAGGAGCTAGGAGCTTCTGGGTTTCCCCCACAGGTGCAGGGTCCCACTGCTTTGTACTATCCTTTACTTCTCTTCCAGACCACATGCAGGGAACTGGATGGGAACTGGAGCAGCCAGGACATGACCAGCACCCAAATGGGACGCTGGCACTAGCAGGCACAGGATTAGCCAGTTGAGTCATTGTGCTTGCCGTTACTCATAGCTTTTCATTTCTGAGTTGTCTTTCCTTGTGGGAACATTTCAAACAAGAAGGGCAAGCTGATGGTTAAAAGCATAATCTCTGCGAACTGGTTTTCTGAGTTGGGATGTTACCTGTTTTCAAGCCTCTTCTCTGCTTGTGTGTCAGTCAAGGACACTGACAGTACTGGCCTCTAGAGTTGCGAGAATTAGCTGACATCAGGAGCAGGTGGAGCACTATTAAATAGGGTCGGGGCTCAGCACTGCAGGTGCGGTAGATACTGGCACCATGTTGCTCATTTGTTACCCTTCCAGATGCCCAGTGTCAGGGCAGACACATCCTGGCTAGTCTACCAGCTCAACAGAGATTCCAGATTTAAGTTCTGAGCAACCGGGTTTTTTCAGTTGGGATCCTCACCCTGCACTTGAGAGAGGGTGGCAAGGACATGAGTGCAGACACTGTATGTTCCTGTTATACAGTGTTCCTCTGCTTGTGAGGGGTCCTCAGCAGAGGGGGATGGGGATACCACCCATCCTGGAGGAACAGTGCCACAGCCTGGTAAGTCGGACCATCTGCGTCTTCCCACCACCCTCACTCTCACCCCACAACTTGTGTCTTTCCTTAGTGTGGGAATGTGGTGATAGCAGAAAGGAGCTCTAAATACAGTAAACGTAAGAGGATTGCCAATATGGAAACTTCTGCTGCTTGGAGTTTGCATATATCTGTACCCTTCCAGGGAATAAATTGACTGTCATTATCTTTTTGATAGAAATCAAAGGCTAGCTGGTTCAGGGACATCTGGTGTATCAGCCACTTACGACCTGCATCGGCATTACCATCTGGAGACAGATTGATTGGTGCCGCCACCCTAACCACAAAGAGGGGCAAAGAGACTTGTCATCTGTGCACACAAGTGGGGGAGTGTCAGCCTCTGTGATTTGCCAAGAGTGGTTCAAGTCGTGATGCCAGACTGAGGTGGTTGTGTCTGGCTCCTGGTGTGGCCACAGGTGGGAGGGTTTCTGAGCAGGAAGGAGGAGTAGTTGCCTGCATGAAGCCCTGCCGCCGCCTCTGCCTGCTCTGTGGCTCCAACAGCCTGTCCTTGCCCTATCTCTGCACTCCAGAGGGGATTCACTAGACTCACTGACAGAGAGGTCGTGCTCAGGCACTTGGAGCTTTCCAAGGTACACAGCTCTTAGTGTTAGGTCCAGGAGAGGTGCTCAGGTCTCCAGGTCCTGTTGTGTTTCCTGCAGGGCCGGAATACAAGATGCTACTAATCAAGGAATTGCTTCATACAGAATGTATGTGCTAGAGATAGAATGTAGTGCTAGAAATATTTTTTGTACCAATGAGTTACCTTGAAGATAAGTGAAATTTTATATTCATTTCTCTAGGTGATCACTTTTCCCTTGTGATGGTTTGTTTCTGTTGTAAACTATAACACCCATGTTCTGTTCTGCTCCCCAGTTACTTTAGATGGATAGTGAGTGAGGGTTTGGCTTGAGGCTTGGGAGAATTGGCTGCAAACGCCAGACACACTGTAAAATATCATTGCTGTGTTTGTCAGTTTTGCTTGAACGCCCAGGGTGCCTGCCCTATGGGCAGAAGTTTATGGACGTGTTTCTTACGGTGACCACTAAGCTGTATTGTCAGGGAGTGGAGGAAACTTAAAGTTTTTTGGTGAATTGCACGTGAGATCTTCGTGTCAGGTTTACTGTTACAGAACTAATTTTGAAATACAGCTTGATTCTGGAATATGTAAAAACCAAAATGGTAATAATTATAAAACCTCTGCAATGCGGCATTTGCGCTTTGCTATTTCCATTTTATAATGTGCAGATTTTACAAGTATTTTTACGTGCTTACCTATATCATTTTTTTTAATCAAATTTAAGATTCAACAGACTTAATAACTAAATACCATATTATAATATCTTAGCTCAGGCCATTCATCACATGATTTTAAAGTCTTGAGCTTGCAGAGGAGGGAGATGAGGTTGTGGGGAGGTAGAAGTTGCTATCATTGCTACTCATGTTGCATTTGTCTTTCTCCCCAGGTCACTGTGGAAGTGCAGCACTCCCTACAGGTGTATGCTAAAGGGGAAACAGAAGGCTCAGGGCTCTCCTGGCCCTGTAAGGTGTAGAAAGCCCAGTAATATCCTGTACAGGAGTCTGACTGTGGTTGACATGAGGACAGAGTAAAGGGTGGGAGTGCAAGTTAAAGGTGAGGGATCTGTCACCTGTATTGGAACCAAGTTAGTATTCAGGAGTCAAAATAGGTCAGATTAATAAATTAAAGCACCTGTAAGCAATGGATCAGAGTGGTGCATGTCCAGAAAGCAATATGCCCCTGGAAACCGAGGTGGCTGGGCCCAGCAGGTGGCTGCTCCAGTGCAGAGTTGTGTCAGGTGGGTGGTGCTTGTGGCAAGGGCTGCAGCAGTTTGGAAGCAGGAGCTAGCTATTGACCCTCCCTGGTACTTTGAAAAGTGTGATGAAGACCACGGAAGGGGCCAGGGGTGGAGTTGAGTTGAAATAAACTGAATGGAGGTAGGGATTACAAACAGGAGATACCTTCCCCTCATAGGTTTCTTGGGGAGATTGTTCCAATTTTCGAGGCTGTTCTCATTTGTAATATAAAGGAACCCTCACCTCGCTGATGTTGTAGTTGTTGTGGATTACGTGAGATGATTGATGTAAGAGCCCTTTGGAAGTGGTGCTGTGGACTCAAATGTAAGCTGTTATTAATAATTTGCCATTTGCACTGGGGAGCCCATTGGATAATGGCTTTTCAAACAGCCACTCGTCCCCTGCAAAGAAGATGCCAGACTTGCAATCAGTAGTGCTTAATTAGGTCATGATTAACTGTGAGAGAACAACTTAGGAGACTACTTACAAGAAAGGGGAGCATATGTCTGAGTCTCTTTTAAATTTATAAATACATTCTCATGGAAATTAATGTCTAATGTGTATCTGTAGTACCTTACATCCTTTCGTTAACAAAAAGGGGAGATTGTGTTTGAAGAATGTTACTGAGCTGTGAAGAAAATAGTCCATTTAAGAGCAAAATTACATGATGCTTTTCATTCTACACTCTGGAACAGATTATTTTTAGCATCTCTTTCAATGAGGGATGAATTCCAGTTACAGGATTCAGTAATTAGAGAAAAATATAAAGTAGCTTCAGCAAGAAAATCTTTTCATTTGGTTTGGATGCATTTCAAGGTTTAAGCTGTTGTCTCCAAGGACCTCCCTGGAAGCCACTGTTTGTATTCTTTGTGGGGTCAATAACAACAAGGAAAGTGCCAGAAGATCAGCCAAGGACATGGTGTCCCACTTTTAAAAATGGGAGTTTGAAGAATTCTGCAGTTTCTGAACTGGTGTAAGCTTGTTATACCTATGTTATCTGCAGAGCTTTACATGAACGTTCAAGGACCCTGTAACCTCATCCTGTTTTCATCCGGCCTCAAGCCCTTCCTTGTCATCAAGTTTGCTTCCATCCTCAGAACCCCCATCCTTCCGTCCAGGCCACCCTTTGACCCCATCGGCCCCCTTCATTTCTTCAGTTTGCAGGCTGCCTCTGAGTGTCGCTGCCATCTCTAATGCCAACTGGTACCACTCCACATTTGTATTTAATGATTGTAGACTATTTTGTATGTTGCTAGCTAGTTTTTTTTTTAACTTGATCCTACTCAGCAATCTCTCGTCAAACTAGACTTCTTATTTTATCAGAAACAAGTTATTATTTTATCTCTGTGCCCATTGCCAAGAAGCTCATTAACTGCTTGCTTGAATAGAAACAACTGTTCTGTTGACTCAAGTTCTTGTAGTTTTTGCTTGTGCAGCACTTACAAATAAATGGTAGCCACAGAGTCAATGTGAGGTCACCAAATACAAGGCAAGCCCTGTTTTCTTTAAAGTAGGTCAGGAAAATGCAGTGTGATTATTTTTTTAAATCTAGTTATTTGAGGAAATTTGCAATGAGTTTTTCTATGTACCAAGCATTGTGCCAAATGCTGAGAAGTAAAGAGAATTTTTTTTTTGTCACAGTGAAGAGTGGAGTTATGAGTTTACAAGTGTTCGGACTAAAGGTGGCTGCCAGGGCCAGACCTTTCTACCATGAACATAAAAATAAAAAAGCTTAACTGGCGCATGTGGTAGAAGCATCCTGCAATTACTAGTGCATTTTTTCTTTTGCAAATTAGCTCTATCCTTGTGAGTTTCTGAGCCGTTGGAACATCTCGGTTCTTTGATCTCCAGCATCTCGGCACTGTTTGTTGAAATGAATAACTCGGCAAATCTAAGAAAAGAGCTAAATCTGGACTTCTGAAATCATCTTTGTTCTAGGGTGTTGTGTGCCCATTTGTTCTTTATTTGCTTGGTTCTGGACTCCCACTGATCAAGAGGCTGTCCTGAACTCTTTTATGGGTGAAGCCTCAGAAGAGAGGTTGGCAGGTGGTGATATTTGCCTGGCTCTGAATTGCCCAGTTTGGTGGGGTGGCCTTTGGGGTGCACATCTGAGTGTGCTGCACTGCATGTGGTGGCCATGTTGAGTGGCACCACGGGAAAGGGTTGGTCTCTTCAAGATCCCCCATGACACATGTGGCTCCAGCTGGACATCTTGGGGACACTCAGAGCTCCTAAGCTCACCTGAAGATCCTGAGACATGGTGACGTTGGGGGAATTCTGGAGATTGCTCAGCTTTGGAGAGTAGAACAGGAAGTTAAAAGGATAATGTATCCTACTGAGTGGAGTTCCCCAGCAGGGACTCCTCTTCCTCAACAGTGTTGTAGCAGAAGTGGATGGGGTGTGTCAAGAGCAGCCCTCCCAGAATGGGGTGCAGTCTTCTGGGCTCTGCCAACTCCTGGTTTGTCTGCAATTTCATGTCACCTCTGGGGGCAGAAGAGTGGGCACACTGTCTACACCTGGGACTCCCATGGTGCCTCTTCATAATATAGTATTTGGATGGTGATTAACATTTGTCTTTAGTTAACTTCTGCATGCACTGTGCATCTGAAGAGGATTGAAACCAGTCTCTCAGTTCAGTATCCCACATGCAAATTCTAGATCTTTGTTGTTTTTTGCAGTTGGAACTAACACTGTAATGTTTTTCTGTGTGTAACCTCATCTTGGTCTGATTCAGGGTTGTATACCCAGTTGGAGGCTGGTGTCAAAGGGAAAAATGACCAGGAATTTAGCTTAAAGAGCTAATTTGCCCTATTGTGGTTCTGGAATTGGATGACGCCCCATTCTGTAAAATAGAATGTCTATTCCAATGAGCTCAGCAGAGGAGATTCTCTTTATGGGCAGAAAAGGGATGAAGACAGCACAAATACAGGGTGAAAGGTGGGTTGGCCATTTCAAAGTTGGTTTTCTTAGAGGGTTTAAATGAAATTTCCTTATTGTGCTCAATAGGACCTTTTGTCTAATTGACTGCTGTGACTTTTTTTTTTTTTTTTTTTTTTTTACAATTTTTACATAGTTAATTAGGGCACAAAGGGTTAAGGGCTACAGGAAAGTGGGTAAGACTGTTATTTCCACATTATTGCTTTCTTTTTTTTCCCCTGTATCTGACCTTAGCAGGGAGATAAAGGGAGAAGCCACACCCAGCCTCTTACCCATTCCGGGTGCCCAATGTGGGGCATGAACCAAGGGTCTTGCTTAAGTGTTTTGATAATTCAGCAGTTATGAATTGCTGCCAATCTCACCATTTCAAGTATAATGAAGTCACTACAGAATCCACTGATTGACATAGTCCACCTTAGAGTCTCCATTTGCCCAGTTTTTCACTGCCAACATATGGCTGGGGTAGTTGATTGATTTGTCTGTCCTCTGTTGTGATGCTAGGTATCCTCTGCAGGTTCCGATGGACTGCCATATCCTCCATGTGCACCTGGATATCTCCACTGCTCCATCTGAGCCTCTGAGGAGGCTCAACTCTGGCACTTGCACTCCATGGCAGACCATGGAACCTGCACTTCTCTTTATGGTTAGGGTTCTGAGTCCAGCAGTTTGATTGGGGAGATCCCCAGATCAAAGATCACCTTTGTCTGAGGTAATCCCAGACCTGATTCTTGTGTGTACTTGCAAGTACAGGGCCCGGTACAGTCCATCACCCCAATGAGCTGGTGGTTGCAGTTGCTGGGTCAGTTCTGTTTCCAGCCCTGTCTTCCACTGGAACCAATGGGTGTTGCAGTCCAGCCTGATTCTGCCCAGCACACACTTGGCCCCCACATAAACCAGTGGGAGCTGCAGCCTAGTCAGAGCGACCTACAGTAACCCTCACCAGGCCTGCCCCCTATCCTGGTTCCCGTGCTTGCCAGTATGTACAGCAGATTTGTCCAGTCTGTTCCACATCCCATTCAGCTCTCATGTATGTCAGTGGGCATTGAAGCCTAGTTCAACCCAACTGAGCTCACTATTCAGCCCACGTACATGCTGACTGCTGTGACTCTTGTGTGTTGCTGGAAAACTCCTGTTTCACATTGTTAATAACGATTTTATGTATTTATTTGAAAAACAAATACAAAAAGAGGGAGAGGTCTTCCATTCAGATGGCTGCAGTGCCTGAGACAAGGACAGGATAAACCCAGGAGCCAGGAGCTTCTTCTGGGTTTCTCCGGTGGCTGCCAGGGCCCAAGCAGTTAGGCCATCCTCCACTGGTTTCCCAGGTGTATAAGTAGGTAGCTGGAATGGAAGTGGAGCAGACAGAGCTCAGACTGGTGCCCCTATGGGATGTCTGTGCTGCTGGCAGTCTTAATGCACTAAACTACAGCACCAGTACCAGTCTGTTTCTCTTGGATTTCTCAGCACTTACCATGACTGACTGCATTCTTTCTTCCTTGGCCTCGTGCAGGAGCTCTTTCTGTAATAACACTGTTTAATCCTGGTAACCATTTGAGTGAGATGATGAGCTGTTAGATTTTGTGGCCAGGACTGGTAGCTGAAAGTATAGGCTTATTACATCAGAAATTGATTGATCTCTTTTTGAGGTTTAGTTGGCAAGTTGTTATTCATATTGAAAGTGAAAGAAAATAACCCTATACTTAAGTCCACGATACATATTTTTTGAATGAATAAAGTAATCAGAACATGGAGAATTTTAGAGGAGAAAGATGGAGACAGAGAGAATCTTCCATGTGCTGGTTTACTCCCCAAATGGCCAAAGCCAGGAGCCTTGGAACTCCCATCTGGGTCTCCCGCAAGGGTGGCAGGGACCCAAGGGCTTGGGTCATCTTCCAGGTGCAGTGTATCAAGGAGCTGGATCAGAAGTGGAATAGCAGGAACTTGAACTGACATCCGTATATGATGCTGGTGTTGCAGGTGGCAGCATAGCCCCTCTGTGCCACAAAGCCAGCCCCTAATTAATGCAGTTTATTAATTATTCAAATGAAAATGCACCTAATTGAGTGTGTGGTATGTATCAGTGTTCAGTGAATGCTGGTTAGCATTTTTAACTTAGAGCACTATCCCTTTTGCTACTCATTTCATAAGTATTTATGTTTTTTGTTTCTGCCCAGTAGGTAAAGCTTTCATGAGCATGGGTGTTGTATTATTACTAAACGTTTTAGCCTCAACTCCTTGTTAAGGTTCACTTGTGTCTTGAACTGAGTAGTGGGGCCAGCAGAATGTATTCATACTGGCTCTTATTTCAAAGTGCAGGGCTGGGGTATTGAAGCTTATGTGATCAGTTTAAATGACTATGGGAAGAAGCCTGGTGATTCCTGTTCCGTCGTGTTAGACATATACTGCTTGTTAGAATGTTCTTATTTGACATTCATATGAGATACATTCCTCTGTGGCTAATAGTGGCTGCCTGTCTCATAGTGCGTGACAGTCCCATAAATAGGACTTTCTGTGTGAGTAGTTAACATTGGTGGCGTGATCTCGTGGATAGATGTGGAAAGAAGCAGGTGGAGTTTGAGCCTGGTTGAGGAGGGAGCGCTGCGGCGTGAAGTAGGGAAGCAGAGCTATATCTGGAGCATGTGTGAGTGCTGGAACTGTGCTGGCTTCTGAGTTCTGGAGGCTTAGGAGAGGCAGCAAGGACCAAAATAGCAAGTAAATCCGAATACAATCAGATTAGCAACGAATCACTTAGACACAGCCTGCTCCCAGGTGAAACATTTTCACATTACAGAACTCCTTATTTCCTGTGGAGTTCGGATGTTGCACATGAGTATGGTTTATAGGGAAAACTTCATATTATCATAGACCTTATAGTATGTCCTGTGGGCACCACTGAGTATCCTGTGAGGCCGATGCAGTCGCTTGTGTGGTTAGAACACAGGGGAGTGCAAGCCAGTGTTAACGTGAACTGCTTGTGAGGGGGTGGTCTGACGCAGCCAAGGTGACCTGAGCACAGGTTGGTTCATGTAGCTGGCAGGCCACTCTGCACCCTGGTTTTGCTTTTTAAGGTAAAGCCGCTTTTTCTGCTCACCCATTTTTCCCTTCCTTTCTTCCCAAATCAGTTGTAATTCCCAGTGGGAAACTATATCATACATTTTGTTACCTCAACCCTGCAGCACATTAGTAAACAGTATTTATGAGGTTTCTGTGTAGCCTTGCTGTGAATATCCAGCATCTTGGAAACATTTTAGAGGGTCTTTTTAGACAGGCATAAAGATTTTACTACTCTTTTATCCCTCTTGGTTCTGTTAAAACATTTATAAAATTGTCATCAAGATTAGAATTGAATTTATGTATTGCTGTGGGAAAAATGAATTTAAAAAAACTCTTAGAAGGTGCAGTTCTTATGCAAACAGTCGTGTTATTCAATGCATTGCATGGACAGAACAAAGCCTGTATGTACATTATTGAATAAATGAAGCGAATAGCGCAGTTGAACATGCCTGTAATATACTTGACTTTTTGTTTTTCTGCCCTTTGGCTGTTATTTGCTGCGTTGTTGGTGTTAATTTTAGGGGTTGGAAGTTAAAGTTATACAGAAGTTCATACACTCTATTAGCTGCTTGTTTGAACTATTTTGAAAAGGACTAGTTCTGGGATTGCAGCTCCACTGATGAATCGTAAAAATGTGCAGTGTGCAGTCGGGTAGAATACTGTTTTGAAGACTTGAGTATGGTTTGCCCAGCAGTGTTTAATATTTCTCTCCTTCTCTTTAGTTTTGATTTTGATGTCACTGCTGATATCTGAGCCAACAGTGGTAATGCTACCGGAGGCAGCCTTCTGCAATCCCTGAGTCAACAGCTACATGGTAAGAATGTGTGCTCTTTACCCTTAACGCCATCTAATTTCTGTGACATTGTAGTTTAGAAATTGTATAATATGTTAATATTTTTAAAAATTAAGTATTTGGTGTCAATATGCTTTAATGTGTAAATATTAGCAGCAGAGAGCTTTAGCTCATAATTAATAATTGAAGACTTTCAAATGTAAAAGAATAATTTGGTAGTAATTTTTGTGTGCAAAACAAATGCTAATCTCTCTCAGGGTTTCCTAACCAGCAGGCCCCGCGACCGCTGAGGGGGTGAGGCAGTAATGTTCAGTAGCATGAACAACCGGAGGCAGTCTGATTGAGCATGTCCATTGATTGTAATGCAAGCACAAACTTATGTAGCCTAAGAAAGAGAAAGGTAGAAGGGCGTCTCCTGACAGTCCTCCCCACCCAGCAATGGTACTGTAATTGGCTAAAAGGCATGTCTGTCTGGCTCCTCCAATCATGTCATAGGTCATGTACAGCACTCACGGCTGGCAGGTATACCCAGGTCATGTTCACCATGTGTGGCTGTGGGTCACTTATACCAGGTAGGCTGGCAGGTAGGGCTGACCACACCTGACTTCTCAGAGTTGCTTATCAAAGAAGTCCCAGCATAGCTCTTCCAAGGACAGAGAAGAGAGACTGGGCTGCAGCCCACCATCCTCGCCTGTATAGCCAGTGATCAGGACAGGTTGAGGTCTCGGTTATCAAAACTGTTGTCAGGGGTTCCCCCGGGGACACGGTGTGTCCATGCCTGTTACCTCCCACACAGGCCAAGCAGGCAGAGATCCTGGGCGAAATCACAATACTTATTAAACTGAGTTCTCATTTTCCACTCTCTATTTTTTACCCATTTACTTTTTAATTTTCTGGAGTGTAATGGCTTGTTTTTTATCTGAATCTTCCTATGAATGAATATGATGTTATCAAACAAAATTTTAAAAACCTTAATTGGTTTTACTGTAATTTAATTTACTTAAACTGTAAATTTAGGCAAAGTGTCTAAAATTAGGTTTGGGATTATTTGTAGATTTCATTGTTCTGTATTGCTCCATCTTTGTGGGGTACGTTAAGGAGCAACAACATCTAGCAGACCAATAGGACAGTGATTTGGCTTTCTGTCACTCCCTTCCTGTGCAAGGTCTTGTTTCTGTGTTCTGTCCCTCTTAAAGAGATGTGAAATTCATATGAAGTGTGGAATTTCGATCCCTCCCTTCCCTCCACCCCAGTTGGTGCCTCTTTTTGGATGGAGAGGGAAAGAGTAACCGGTGTTTTGGTTTTGAAATGGGGCGGAGGGAGAACGTGAGGCAAGCAGAGGTTACTGCACCAGAAGCTGGAACCTGAGCCAGCCCTGCCTCATCTTCACCTCGGGGAACTGAATTCCATTTCCATACTTCTTTTTGCAGGTTAGTTTTTTTTTCAACTATTATTATTTTTTTTGATTACATTTCATTTTGTGACACAGTTTCATAGGCTCTGGGATTCCCCAACCCTCCCTCTATGGTGGATTCCTCCACCTTATTGCAGTGTTACAGTTCAAATCCAGTCAAGATTCATTCATTGCAGGCATATACCAAGCACAGAGTCTAGCATCTTGTTGTCCAGATAAATTCAACAGTTTCTTGGGGAGACCATCTCTGGTCTGAAGGCTGAGCTGGCAGAATATCATCCCGGCCAATTAAAAGCCCCAACATGTATCTATGTAACTGTGTCACATAATACAATGTAATTACTGAAGTTAAATAATAAATAATTAAAAAAAAAAAAAAAAGAAAAAAGAAAAAGAAAAAAAAAAAAAAGCCCCAACATAACATCAACAACAACAATGTACAACATTATGGAGTTCATTGACATGGTATTGAGTAATCAATATGTTAAAAAATGCAGGTTCTTAACCACTTCCTGTGACTACTTCATTGACATTTCAATTTTAGTTTATAAACAACCGGCTTCTATACACTGTAAAATGGCTATAGGGAACTATTCAGCTATCTCGTGTTTATTTTCATTTTAGTATTTAGCAGTTTATAGTTTTGAAGCATAATTTTTACTGAATCTGGCAGATTTTAGGTGAGTCTAAACTGGCTTATAACTCTAACAAGGCATATGTCAACAGTTGAGGTGCAGAACAGTTTTAGGAGAGGTTTACTGAGAAATCTCCAATGCCTTAGTGGGGAGTAAATTATCTTGGTGTCCTACCTAGTAAGGTATATGTGAGTCCACACTGACCGTTTCCTGTCTGGTTCCAAGCTTTCCGGTTATTTTTTAGGAATATATCTCTGGAACTCAGATAGAAGCCAGGACTTTTGGAAAGTCCTCATGTATTTTGAAATTCACCATCACATTTAGAAAACCTACGAATCAAAGACGAAATCACAAGGGGAATCAGAAAGCATTTTGAATTGAACGAAAATGGAAACATCAAAGCAGAGGATATAAAGCACTGTGCTTTGGGGAAGTTTATAATGTTAAATGTTTGTTTTGGAAAGCCCAAGTGCAGATACCTGGAAGAAAATTAAGAGAGTATTATGAGCCACTTAGGACTAATACTTCTGGTAAGTAAATGGACAAGTTATATCAAAGACAAAAGTTACCAAGCTACATTCAAGAAGAACCAAATAACCTGTGTAGCTGTTATTAAAGAAATTGAATTCACAGTTTGAAATCCTCCCATGGAAAACTTTATGCCCACATGGCCTCATTGGTGAATCTTGCCAGCGTTTAATAACAGCTACATATAAACTGCTCAGAAAATAGGAGGAAGGGAATATGAACTTACTTATGAGGTCCCAATTATCCTGCTACAAAACTAAAGATATTATTTAATAAAACGTTAGCAAACTGAATGCAGTTAATATGGAAGAGACAGTACCTCATGCCCAAGTATCCTTTATTCCAGGACTGGAGGATTGCCTTCATAGTTGAAAGATCAGTATAATTCATGGTACTAACAGAATAAACAACAGAAAAGCATTTAACTGTAAATGTCATGCATTCATGATAAAAACTTAGAAATACAGGAATAGAAGGAAAACGTCAGGAAAAAATGGGAATGAAGGGAGCTTCCTTGAAAGAGCTCCATCTAGTATGATGGTTATTGATGGAAGAGTAAGCGTTTTCACCTACACTGAGTATCAAGGCAAGGCCTGTCACTCTTTTATTCTTATCCTGCATTGTACAGAGATCCTTGCCAGGGCAGAAAGCAGAACAAGAAGAAATCAAAAGAAAGAAGAAATCAGTCAAATGCGGAATTTCCTTAACAAGGAACCCTGAGCAGTGTAGGTACAGCTTTGTAGTGTGCGGTGCAGGGGAGAGGGGAGGGGTGCTGAATGCCTGTGGGCCCTGTCTGCAGGGGTAGTGGTGGCTGTAATCTGAGTCCAGAAGTCCTGCAGGCCAGGCAGCATTTGCATCACTTGTAATTTTTAATTACTGTTTTCTTAAAAAATGAGCACCTGTAGTTGGGAGAGCTTTGTTTTAGTACCTGTTTGTACTAATATGGGAGGTTTCAGCAAGTTTTTTAAGATTTATATTAAGATATGTATATATATATATATATATATAAGACTGCGTAGATTAAAAAACAATTGTTTTCAACAAAGTGAATTTTCTCTCATCAATTTTTCACAAACTTTTTGGAGTACCCTTCCACTGGGAAACCTATCTGTAGTCATTAAAAGTTATGTGTTTGCTTAAACTCTATTAATAAATAGCTTAAAAAAAACTTAAAGAGCTCTCTGAAATAAAGAGGTCTGTGAATTCTAAGAGGATCACAAAGTAATTTTTAAAATGTATCATACTAATATTTAACTTTGAATTAACATTGTTTTATACACCTGCTGTCTGTGCTTCCAACATATTGGCATATTTTGTGTAATAATGTAAGTCATTTGCTTTGCCTACTGATTTCAGCTCATTGGTTTTCAGTTATTTGCTTGTCTCTGTGATGGGTGGCAGCAGATAAGGAAACTTGAATTCCAGTGTTGTCTTCCCTGAATGGTTAGGGTAACACATCTAATACCTCTGGGTGGTTTTACTGGAATTACTAATAAGCGCCTTGAATAGACTGCTTCAACATTTAAATGAAAGAATGGTACAATAATTGTGTGCCTTTCCATTTTAATGACCCATTACTGACCACAAGAGACAAAGCTGAGTTCTTGGCAGAGCAGAGTGGTGTGACTCGAGAATGAGCGAGGACTGTACACTCAGCAGTTGTTCAAAGATAACCTTGGGTTGAAATTGGAAAGTCATACATGAATCAGTGTTTGTGCACAATCCGATTAAGTCCTTGAGCTTCCCGTTTCTCTGATCTGGGAAACAATAATGTAGGGGAGTGCTTGAGGCATTAGGAACATTACTCAAAGCATCTCTCAGACAGTAGGCACATAAACGGTGACTTCCCTGGGGGTTTTGCTGCAGAAAGATTCTGAGATGTTGGTGTCTGATAGAACCAGGTTTGGAGGTAAGTCCTACATAGAGCTAGCTATGTGGCCTTGGGTAAGTTACTTAACCAATTTCTTCATCTGTTTACTGGGCACAGTACCAAATTCTAAAGTTGTCGTGGGAGATAAGACACAATATGTATAAACACATAGGTGAAATGTCTCTATGGTTCACCATTTAACAAGTTGAATATCTTTAAAGTTACAATTTGACTTTTAGAGTTGATTTCCTATACAGTTACAAGAAATCCTGATGGACCCTCTTGTTGGTAATCGCTATCTCGGGACATGACATTTAGAGGCACTGAGCTGCACAGATGCCGGAGTGGGGCCTGTTGAGACCAAGCGTTTAGGTTGCAAATTTGAAATATCTTGTGTTTCTCTTCCTACTTTTGAAACTATTCAAAGATTTAGGAATAGGTGACTAAAATAATCAGTTAGTTTATGCTAGCTTATTTGCACAGTTTCTAGTTAACAAAAATAATATGTTTCTGAAAACAGAGAGCCCCACATTTTGTAGCATGCCTGCAGTGGAGCTGTCAGTGGATTACCCAGCCTTATTACTGTTGTGACCCCCTGTTTTATTATGCTCATTCTCAGGAAACTGCCAACGTTTGATCATTGTTGATCATCATCAACAAAAATGGTGATTTCATAGGGAACGATTTGATATCTCAGGGTGTGGTGACAGTGTTTACTTCACACACTGCTCAAATCATCCAGTTTGGTGTTTTGTCATTTGTTGTTTTCCTTACGATTTAAATTTATTTTTAGTGCATTTTGGATTTGTCTTTGTAATTTATACTGTGAATGTTGTTCTGGTCCAATTGGTTCAAAGGAGTAAGAGAAAACTATGTGACACTTTTTTTTTTTAATTTATATATTTCTTTGAAAAACAAGAGTTATGTATAGAGAATAAGAGACAGAGAGATTTTTCCATCTGCTTATTCACTCTGCAGTTGACCACAATGGCTGAGGCTGGGCTAGGCCAAAGCCAGGAGCTTCTTTTGCGTCTCCCGTGTGGAGGGGTCCAAGTACGTGGACCATCTTTTCCTGCATTCCCAGGAGTGTTAGGTTACTTGACTAAAAGTAAAGCAACGGGGGCTGAATCCGTGCTTAGATAGGAGTCTGGCAATGCTTAACTCACTGTGCTATAATGCTGGCCCTTTTAGAATGTTTTATTATTTTTAAGGGTTTATTAATTTATTTTAAAAGTCAGAGTTATAAAGAGGGAGAGACAAAGATCTTCTGTCTTCTGGTTCACTCTTCCAGATGACCGCAATGGCCAATGCTAGGCCGGGTTTAAACTGGAAACTAGGATTTTCATCTGGCTCTCCTCATGGGTACTTGATCTCAAACTTGATCTGTCTTCCTCTGCTTTTCCTAGGCCTCTAGCAGGAAGCTGGGTCAGAAGTGCAGCAGCTGGGGTTTAACTCAGTGCCACAGGGGCTGTGCTGGTATCATAGATGGCAGCTTAACTTGCTGTGCCTCAGTGATAGTTATTTCTTTGTTTCATGAAAGATATAGTGGCAGAGAGGGAAAGGCAGATAAAGAGATATTCCTTCTGCTGATTAACTTCCCAAATGGCCACAATAGCTGATGGAACTCTTTCTGGGTCTGTATTGTGAGTGGCAGGGACCCAACCCTAGGGCCATTTTCTGTTGCTTTCTTAGGCGCACTATCAGCAGGAACCCCAGTCAGAAGTGGAGTAGCTGGGTGTCAAACCAGTGCTCCAAGGTAGGATGCTGACATCCCAGGCCATGCCTTAACCCACTGCACCATGACATTGGCCCCTGTGGTAGCTCTTTCCTATCATAGTAGATGGGTCAGCGTTATGGCACATTGGGTCAATAAATCCATTATTCTTGAGGCCAGCATCCCATGTGGGAGTGCTGGTTTGAGTCTTGGCCGCTCTATTTCTGATCCAGTTTCCTGTTAAGGAGCTGGGAAAGACAGCAGAAGCTGGCCCAAGTACTTGGGCCCACCCATTTGGTTATCCCAATGGCGTTCCTGGCTCTTTGTCCTTGACCTGGCTTAGACGGCTGTTGTGGGCATTTGGGGAGCAGATCAGCAGATGGAAGGTCTCTGTCTCTCCCTTTCTCCCACATTCCCCCACTCTGTTGCTGTGCCTTTCAAATAGATACATAATTTTTTTTTAAAGGGAGCGCTGCTTTTTTGTCAGACTTGCCAGAATCGTTAGAAGCAAAGACTTGCCCTTTCTTGAGAATTAAAACTTGAAATCCTAATTGTTTATTGTGCCTTCTTGTCTCAGATCCTTAGAAAACTAACAGAGTAGGCCCGATGTGGTCACCTAGTGGCTAAAGTCCTCACCTTGCACACCCAGGATCCCATATGGGTTAGTATCATGGCTGCTCCACTTCCCTTCCAGCTCCCTGTTTGTGGCCTGGAAAAGCAGTTGAGGACGGTCCAAAGCCTTGGGACCCTGCACCCATGTGGGAGACCCGGAAGAGGCTCCTGGTTCCTGGCTTCGGATCAGAGCAACTCTGGCCATTGTGGCCACTTGGGGAATGATCATTGGATGGACGATCTTCCTTTCTGTATATCTGACTTCTGGATAAAAATAAATCTTTCAAAAAAAGAAACAAACCATCAGAACATGCTCCAGAGAGCAAAATGTAAGCAGTTATCCCAGTGAAAAGCTTTGGTCAGATTCTGTGTGGTCGGTGTTCTTTGTACCACAGGCTTTGCCTAAAAGCTTATCTGCAAGGGGAAACAGGCAGTGTAGCCGCAGCAGGGAGAGTAACAGGTTTGGGGGGAAGGAAAGCCCAGACCCCTCCGTTGGCTATGGGAATGTGATATTAGAGCCTGCTGGGCTGTGTTAGGCAGCCGACTCCAAGTGGGATGCTGTGAATCCCAGGTAGTCAGGCACAGCCCTGGCCCTTCAGAATGAAAAGGGCCCAGTGAGGTACAAAGGTTGAGGAAAGGCCTGGTTCAACATTGTGTCCCCCAGTAGTGTGCTCATTGTGGAAGGATCACTGCTCTAGCTGGATCATTTTAATTCTGTGGACAAAACAGACATATGAGTGAATCTGTTCTAAAAGGCCAAACATCTGCAGCAGGCACACATTTTGCTAAATCACGTGGCGTAGCTCTGTCATGTGCTGCGCTCTGATTGCTTAGCACACAGCAATCAGAGCAAAGGTTACCATTGCACTGGAGGTAGGAAAGACAGAATATTAACACCATCAAAATCTGCAAACTGGTTGTTGTCACCACTCTCAAGATAGTCTTTAAGGCTGCATCGTGGAGAAGGAATCCATCATAAAAATCGGCTCAGTCAATTGTTTTCACCCATGTAGACCTAGCTATTAGTAATCTATAATAAGGACTTAATGCAGTTAATTTGTTACTGTAGATACCATTAGCCTTCTTTGCTGTGGCAGTGTACCCGGGGCAATGACCATAGTTGTGGGCTCCAATTTAATTTATACAACCCATTACAGTGAAAACTGTTATCTGTGCCAATGCAGTAGTGATGCTGCTTTCTTTCTGAGGCAGTTTACTCACTTTGGGATTTGAACACACAAATATTAAATATTTTCCAAATGTGCATGCACCAAGAATGGCAGCTTGCTGGTTTTCTTCCTTTGCAAATATAGTTCCAATTTAAGGTCTCAGGGAAGCTGATATGTTAATTTTGTTCTTATTGTGATGACAGAATTTCTCTTCTAATTAGGATGGAAAGTTATAAGGAAACACTGCTTCCGTTGGAAGCAAAAAAGTCAGATGATCTACGGAATAATATCTTAAATCCCCAAGAGCAGCAAGCTAGGCTGTTGGCCACTGCCAGGATGTCTGTTCAGATTTTCGGCTTTCTGCACAAGGCATATGGCATTCCACCTGGTGGGAGGGTTGCCTGTCTACTGGCTGCGAGGCCAGCCCACATGGTGCTGTGTAGTGCAGCCACGGTTCATTTGTGATGGGCACCCGTATGCTGAGATGACCCATCTGAAAATCAAGCTTGGACTGTCCTGCTTCCTTCAGCTGAAAGTCTAGGTCTACCTGTAAGGCCATGGCAGGTCCCTGTCACTGTGGAGGGGACTTGTCATTGTGGGATGGCTGCTCATGGGAGGTAATGACGTAGGCTGTTTGGTTCAACTCTGACTCCATCTCATGGTAGACTTCTGTTTCAAATTAAGAACTTGGCTGATGGAGCTCAGCTCATTCTAGAGGGCCTCGAGTGCCTGGCTCCTTGGTTTATATGATCTCTCAAGGCCTGGTTAAGTATGTGAAGAGCTATAATTCTGTGATGTAATGGCAGAGACCCAGGACACCTCCACCCTGTAGGTGTTGCTGGGCCATACAGCCAAGCAACTGTTCTCCACAGCTGAGACTCGCTGCTGGGGCCTAGCTTGCAGCTGCCTCCTCACCTAGTCTGAAGCCCAGGCAGGAGTCCAGTAACTAACGTGTCAGACACTGGGCTTCTTTCCTGGTGGTGGCCTTGTAAGTTACAGCAATTTGTCTTTCCCTCAGGAGGGGATATTCCAGTCCTTTCCTAGCTACTGGGTCCCTCAGAACTTCACTGTGGGGCCCAGCGGCGTGGCCTAGGAGCTAAAGTCCTCGCCTTGAACTTACCAGGATCCCATATAGTTGCCAGTTCTTATCCCAGCAGCCCTGCTTCCCATCCAGCTCCCCGCCTGTGGCCTGGGAAAGCAGTTGAGGATGGCCCAAAGCCTTGGGACCCTGCACTCTGCTCCTGGCTCCTGGTTTCAGATCGGCGCAGCTCCAGTCATTGTGGTCACTTGGGGAGTGAATTTTCGGACGGAAGATCTTCCTCTCCGTCTCTCCTCCTCTCTATATACCTGACTTTGCAGTAGAAAGATAAATCAAAAAACAAACAAACAAAAAAAAAAACAAAAAACCTTCGATGTGATTGTGACCCTGAATCTTCCCAGGGTTCACCTGCAGCCCTCTGGAGTCCTTGTGTCATCCCAGCTACTCCATGCTTACTGTACCTAGTCTGGATGCTGTTTATCTGCACTATCCTCCAGCTCAGCGGAGGGCAAGCCCAGAGGGTTTGGTGGGAATTTCGGGGAGGTGTTGGACTGTACAGCACCATGGGTGCTTGTCTGTGAGTCCCCACCAAACTTCAGGATGCGAGTTTCCCTCCCAGCACCCAGCCCATTGTGCTATGCCTGTCTTGGCTGAGCAATCCAGTAGCCCAGCTGTAGCTCCCATAGTTGTGTCTTCAGTCCCTCCGTTGTGCCTGCTCTTTCCTAAGCGAGTCCTGTTGAGTGGTATTCTGCACCCACCAGGAAGATCCCGTTATTCTCATACCTCATTGCATTCTATTAGTCTTCAATCTCCCATTATCTGTAGGCAGGGCCACAGTGCAGCTTAGAAGTTATTGTCTGGCTCTGCTGTATGGCAGGTGTTTTTTCATCTGAATTTTCTGGGTGTGTGCAGCATGCCTGCCCTTCAGGACATTTTCCAGGCTACAGTTAGTGAAATATTTAACAATTGAACCATGACCTGTGTGAAAGACTAACTGTGCCCTGTCAGGACAGCAGCCTTCTCACCTGCAGGGCAGAAAGTGGGCAAGTCTTAGTCTCCCCTCTCACCACCTGCTTTTTCAGATGTTATTGGGGTCTGGGTGGGATCACAGTCTCAGGATCTGATGAGGGGACAATCTGTGACAGGAAATAGTGTGGGAGCTAGAGATGGATGGAAGAATCCTCACGCTGTAAGCCTGACCTTGCAGGGACAAGGTCAATTTAGGATGGAAGTGTTCTCTCCCAGTTTTTCATGAGATCCATGAGAGAGGCAGCCAAGCTGTGGAGAGTTATCTCAGTCAGCTTCTCTGTGATTTCCTTCTGATTTCATACAATTAGCTTTATCAAAGCTTCACGTGGTGGCAGAGTTGTCTTGTTTCCACTGTTAGGGAGAGCAGCTGGATCAAGCTGGAGATTGCAGTCCCACTCTTGAGTTTCCTGGGAAAGAGCCCTGGCCCAGTTTCATCTGCTTCTGGAATCTACTTCATGGTTATGTGAACCGGGCTGCCCTTTGTTGAATTGAGATGTTTCCCAGAGAGGTGGGACAGATGACAGTCCTAACAGTAATAACTTAGGTAACCTCTACAAATCCTCAAACACTCCATGAGCAGCCTTTGGTTTATTCTCTATAAAGAGACTAAGTTGGAAGCCCGATTGGAAGGTTGTACTTCTTCTGGAAAAAGAATGGAGGCTTGCTCATGGTAACTATTTGAACTAGTCCATTTCCTGTTTCTGTTGTTGCACAGAGTTTTCAAGAGTATAATGACTGACCCAACATTCTTTACCTCTTTCTTGCTCTTCCATCTATTTAAAACTGAATTAGTGTCAGATCAAATAAAGACTCCCTGGGAAAAAAAAAATACATCAACTGGAGTATTTCACGGTGCTTCGAAGAGCCACAAAAGTCATTGCTAGATGATTATAGTGTGAAAGAGGAGCTGTGGAGCCTTTTTCCAGAAATTACAGCAAGGTTACATGGCCCCTTTCTGTTGTCTTTTGTGATTAGATAAGTGTGGGAGCTCCAAATAAAGGTGTAATGACAGTGAGAAATGAAGACTGAAATACTGGAACAATGGCCAGCAGAGAGCCCCAAGAGCGATCCAAATAGAAATATCTGTGGATGTGTGTGTGTGTGTAGGGGAGAGTGAGGGGAGTATAGTCAGCAGATGCATTTACAAGTAACGGCTTGTATGGAGGACTTGGGGGCATGTGGGGAGCACAGTTCTGGAACTCTGTCCCCTTATTCAGGTGGTTTGTGGCCCACCTCAGAGAGAATGCTTCCTTCAGCCGTGTTGCTGCCAGGCCCAGAGATGCCTGTGGGTTTCTGGGAATCTAAGAGGGGAAATGAGTGAAATGCTGACTCGTTGCCTTCCCTCATACTTCTCAGACCACCCCGCTGTTCCCCAATACCCTGTGTTAGTAGGAAGGTTGTGGTATTGTGAGTCCAGCAGGTCTGGAGGTGACTTCCATTGAGAAGAGTTTGTTCCCAGAGGAGGGCCATGTTATACCATCCTAGTGGGGCAGGGCCACATGCGGATGCTTTGGGGTCATTCAGGATCTTGAGGTTGGGGGTGTGGCAACAGTAGGCAGGAGAAGTTTATTGTACTTACTGAGAAGGAGGATTAGCAAGGCAGAGCAAACGTGACTGGCTCCAATAGGGGCTGTTTCTAATTGGCTTTTGGCTGTGGCATGGTTCGGGCAGGAGGATAGAGGCAGGGAATGTGAGGGGCTGTGGACTGCTCGGTTTGCATTTAAAGAACAAGTTCAAGGGCCAGTGGCTTACCATCTCTAGGAACTGGGACCTTCCAGGGACCTTCCCTCCGCTAGCAGCAAGACACCGGATGTTCAAGTAGTAGAATAAAGGAAAGTAGGACACATCTAGTAAACTGGTGCCTGTGACTCTGGTGTCCCATGTGGGCCCTGGTTCATGTCCCAGCTTCTCCACCTCCAATCCAGATCCCTGCTAATTGTCTGGGAAAAGCAGCGGAGGTTGTTCCTACCACCCTTGTGTGAGACCCAGAAGAAGCTCCTGGCTCCTGGACTCCCTCGTCCCTGCTGTTGCAGCCATCTAGGGTGTGATCCAGAGGATGGACTCACTCACTCAGTGTCTTTTGCCCTCTCCCACCCCACTGGATTGGAAGTGAAGATGCCAGGACTTGATCTGGTACCCATATGGTATGCTATTTATGCAGGTAGTGGCTTTACCTGCTATGCCAAAGCATTGACCCCAATAAATAGAGCTTTAAATAAAAACAAAAACAATAACAACAAAAAACCGAAAATGTGGCTGCTGTGCCTGTATGGAGTCCCACTTATCTCATGTGTTTCCTGATAGCACTTTAAGCAAGTCTCTCTGTCGGTGCTTACCAAGGCTTTGCTGGGCGCACTGAGTAAAAGGATTGGCAAGGCAGAGTCGTCAACACTCCACTGGGCTTCTGATGGGGCATCCACTGGGGCCATCTACAGTCCACTGGGCTTCTGATGGGGCACCGAGCTTCTGAACAGCCCTGAGATTTTCCGCGGAGCTGGGGTCATGAGCCTGCGGGAGGGAATGGCAGAGTAGGCATCCCTCAGCCGCTGTGTCCAGTGTCAGGTGTTTCTGCTATCACACAGCTCCTCAGTTCAGGAGGTGGCAGCAAGTTACCTGGATGTTTTGTCGATGTGTCAGTGTGCTTCAGTGGGATTTGCATATAATTAGGTTCCTGTTGTTTGAATGGCTGGGCAGGTGCTGCCTTAGCACATTCCTGGGCACATCAGAGTTTTTTTTTTTTTTATTAGGGGGCTGTTTCATCCTAAATAAATATAGAATGAATGTGGAAGAGGAGAGTGTTGCACAAATGGCACTCGGCTTCTGGTTGGGTGAGGAACTATTATGATTGAGAAGATACTTGAGTGCTTAGGCCGTTTGCACACATGGGCATGACAAGGCAGAGTGCTCACCACCCTGCTTCCTGCCCCCACTTTATTGCTTTCTGCTGCTTTATGTACCCCATGTTTTCGTTGAATTTCCTCTGTTTCTCATGGAATGGGTTCCTGCTGAGTTTTCATGGCTTTTCTTTCCCATACTTCATGTTTTTATTCTTTTTTTCCCTTTATTTTTGACAATCTTTACATAGATGATTAGGGCACAAAGGGTTAAGGGCTGCAGAAAAGTGGGTAAGACTATTATTTCCACATTATTGCTTTCTTTTTTTTTCCCTGTATCTGGGCTAAGCAGGGAGATAAAGGGAGAAGCCACACCCAGCCCCCCACCCATTCCGGGTGCCCAATGTGGGGCATGCTCCAAGGGTCTTGCTCAAGTGGTTTTGATAATTCAACAGTTATGAATTGCTACCAATCTCACCATTTCAAGCATAATGAAGTCACTACAGAATCCACTGATTGGCATAGTCCACCTTAGAGTCTCCATTTGCCCAGTTTTTCACTGCCAGTACATGGCTGGGGTAGTTGATTGATTTTTTTCTGTCCTCTGTTGTGATGCTAGGTATCCTCTGCAGGTTCCGATGGACTGCCATATCCTCCATGTGCACCTGGATATCTCTCCACTGCTCCATCTGAGCCTCTGAGGAGGCTCAACTCTGGCACTTGCACTCCATGGCAGACCATGGAACCTGCACTTCTCTTTATGGTTAGGGTTCTGAGTCCAGCAGTTTGATTGGGGAGATCCCCAAATCAAAGATCACCTTTGTCTGAGGTGATCCCAGACCTGATTCTTGTGTGTACTTGCAAGTACAGGGCCCGGTACAGTCCATCACCCCAATGAGCTGGTGGTTGCAGTTGCTGGGTCAGTTCTGTTTCCAGCCCTGTCTTCCACTGGAACCAATGGGTGTTGCAGTCCAGCCTGATTCTGCCCAGCACACACTTGGCCCCCACATAAACCAGTGGGAGCTGCAGCCTAGTCAGAGCGACCTACAGTAACCCTCACCAGGCCTGCCCCCTATCCTGGTTCCCGTGCTTGCCAGTATGTACAGCAGATTTGTCCAGTCTGTTCCACATCCCATTCAGCTCTCATGTATGTCAGTGGGCATTGAAGCCTAGTTCAACCCAACTGAGCTCACTATTCAGCGCATGTACGTGCTGGTGGGTGCCTTACTGTCTAGCCAGGTCTTCTCCAGTCCTGGTTTTTATGCTCTCCACTGGGAGTGATAACCCAGGGGGGAGGTGCCCACTGTTTCCCACCTGGGCCCACTCCCGGATCATGTACTTTATAGGTGGCTCTGTAGTTTAACTTGACAGAATTAGCCACCAGTGCCAGCATCTGCCATCTGATGCTGCGGCAAAGCCCAACCAATCCTCACCAATTCTGATTTATGCTTTCACCAATAGGGACAGTCAACCAAGCCTGGGTTTTCACTGATCTGGCTCTCATGATGCCCACATTATTGTAGCCCTGCCCAGTCTGATCTGCCCCCATCCCAACTCATGCTCTTTAGTGGGCGAAGTGTTCCAGCAGGGGAGCCCTCCACATTCCCCCTACCAGCTTTATTCCCTCCCTCCCTGGTTCCTACATCTGCCAGTTAGGTGCTGATGCCCAGTCTGGCATGGCCTGCCTCACCTCGTCATTTGCCAGTGGGTGCTGTAGCCTGGCCTGGCCCGGCCCATCCCCAATTCCAGCTGGTGAGGGTTACAGTATAGCCCAGCCCAGCATGCACCCTATCCCAGCTGTAATGTGTACTGGTATGTGTTGTAACCATACCTGGCTGACCCACACTGTTCTGGTGCTTGGATTCGCCAGCGGCTGATGTGAACTGTTTCAGCCTGGTCCGCCCCTGACCTGTGCCCAATGTATGCTGCTGAGTACCTTTCCCTGGCCTGGTCTGGGCTGCTCTTTATCGTGCTTCTTGCACTCAGCTGCAGGGACTGTGTCCTGCCAGAGGAATTGCCCAGGCTCCTCCATCAGAACCTCTCGCAGTGCCAGATCTCGCGCACACTGGTGGTTCCATGAACCAGTCCTACACAGTCCACCTCCTGTCCTAGCAGGAACTGTGGCCTTTCCTTGCTGGCCTTCAACCCATTCTGGTCCTTGCTGTTGGATGTTTCAGCCCAGCCAAGGCTTGTCCATACCCAGACAAAGCTCCAACATGGCTCACTGGGGGCAGAGACCTAGCCTAGTCCATCCTACATCTACCCTGGTCCTCCAGAGCACCAGATGGTGCTAGTGTCTAGCCCAGCTCAGAGTGCCGAGCCCCAGTCCGCATTTGTGTTTAGGGAGACTGCAGCCATATCCAGACCAGAACACAGTCCCCACTCCAGCTCCCACATTCACCAGTGGGAAACCCAACCCAGCTAGGGTGTCCTCCTAGCTCCCCAGCTGGGCCTGTTCCCAGCCATAGATTATACGAGTGCCAGTGGTTGCTCTGACCCAGCTTGGCATAGCCACTCACCTGTCTTGGCCTTTGCCATAGATGCTGTCGCTTTGCATCCCTGGCTCATGAAGACCAGTAGTAGGTGCAAGAGCCTAGCTCTGCACGACCTGTGTTCCAGCCTGATTTTTATTTTTGCTTGTGAGCTAAGGTTTGCTCGGCCCTGTGTGGTCCACCGCCTTCCATAACCAACCCACACATTAGCCAGCCATTGGAGCTAATTTGCCCAGGTTGCCCTTCCCCCACACCTGGACCATGTGTTCACTAGTGGGAACTATGACCCACCAGGGGAGTTTCCCAAGTTCCTGCACTTGACCCACTCCCAGACCCAGTTCTCATACATTGCAGTGGGTGTTAGGCCAGTGTCTGGCATAGTTTGGCCTTCCATTTGGGTTTGTATGAGCTGGTGAACGTTATAGCCGGGTCCATCCCACACCCTATTCAGGATGCACATTCGGGTGCTGCTGCCTTGACCAGCCCAGACTGTTGTCGGTTCCTTTACTCATGAGTGATGTCAGGTTCCATGGTCACACCTAGCTCAGCCCATCAACACCCCAACTCTTGAGCTAACCAGTGGGACTAGTATTTCCACAGGGTTTGGCCCACACATCTCCCACAGAATCTACCCACAGAAAAGGTTCTCTCTTGTGTGCTGGTTAATGTCAATGGCCCTGCCTAATGTAACCCTTCCCCTGATCCAGCATTATGTCAGGTACTAGGGTCTGAGCATGCTTTTATTCTTGTCCTTATGAGGATTCTAGTTTTCTGGTTTATCTTACTGTGAAGAGTTGCTGTCTTGCTACTCTAAGTGATTCTTCCAGAAAGAATTAGCAGCCCACAGTAAATCCTTTTACACTCTTACACAGTCCTCAGCGGAATCTCCCTGTTGTAGCCCACCTTTTAAAAATGTGTTGGTGATATCATCAGTTTGCTTTTTAGGATCTGTTTTCTTTTTAGTTGGTTTTGAAAGAATTACAGGGACAGAAGAAAGGACAGAAAGAGGTGCAGGGAGAAATTCTGTGTGATGATCCATTCCCTTGTTGGCCACAATGTCCAGTGATTGGCCAAGTGTAAATCTAGAAGCCAAGAGCTTCATCCAGGACTCCCACGGGAGTGGCTTGGTCCCAAACACTTGCGCCATCTCCTGCTGTTTTTCCCAGGTCATTAGCAGGGAGCTGGTTAGGAAATGGACCAGTCAGGATATGAACTGGTACCCAAAAGGCATGCTGGCATCACAGATACTGGCTTTACTTGCTTTGCCACAATACCAGCTGCTGAATAAATGATTTTGCTCCCATTGTAAAGAGAGAAAAGAGAGTTGAAGTGATGTGTTGGGGCAGTATGCCCATTAGTGCATGAGGTAGTATGTGGATTTGAAAATAGAGACCAGGCACTTGGCCATAGGGCAGCGATAGTGAATGAAAATGTTGAGATTTCACAGCACTTTGCACTAACGTTTGCAACACGGTTTTGCCTTTCTCCACTTCTGTGTCTGCTTTTCCTTGGCCCAGAACTTTTGAGGGCTAGACTTCACTGCTTCTCCAGGTTGGCAAGTCAGCAGCTGTGTCCACAGATGCTGCCTCTGGCTTCTGAGACAGGATATCATTTCCTCACATTGGGGTTCATAGCCTCTGATGCCCTCCTTGGAGCCCTAACCATGGAGGGAGGGGCGCTGACCTGTGTGATTTGCTCAGCATCTCTCCACTGGAATAAAGCTCCACTGTGGGAGAGGGACTTGGTCCTCACCCTGGCGTGTTCATCATTTTGTTCTGTGCTGCCTGCTCAGTGCATGTTTATTGAAGAAATGAGCTAAAGGTTATGTAGGAAGGAGCAGGTAAAGCACACTGTGATATATGCTTACTACCTCCCTGGTTGTGAGGGGCAGCTTGCATTGCAATGGTTGAGATCTAGTTGGGCATAATTTTGCCCAACTTTAGTTACTTAATAGATGTTATTTATCCAACTTAGGGATTTCATAATGGCACTTCAGAACTGGTTTGCTTGCTAGCGCACTGCGGAAGAGTAGCTTTGTTAAAATGAAAGCACAGCCTAGTTCTTGGAGGATTGTGCTATACACTTATTGTTGGAATCTGTAAAATTCATTTAAGTAATTCAACGTTTGCTACATATTCACTTGATTGTCTCATGTACCAGTAATAGGAAAATGAAAATGAGAATCCGTTATTGAAGGAATTGCTACTCGAGATTTGAGAAGCTATGAATATGACTTTTTCAAAATTATTTTAATTTCCAGATTTTGAGCCATGCCTTTAGTGAAGAGGAACATCGAACCCCGGCACTTGTGCCGTGGGGCTCTGCCGGAAGGAGTTAGCAGTGAACTCGAGTGTGTGACCAACAGTACTCTTGCTGCAATCATACGCCAGCTAAGCAGTCTGAGTAAGTCACCTGTTTGCTGATTACGGATGACATTTTGTTGTTTTTATATAGCAAGTTCATCTCAGATTTTAAAATAGTTATGTGATTGCTTGAAGAAGGGATGTTGGCTTTTGAGTAAATGACCAATGTAAATGTTCCAACGAGAACAAACGCATAGATTGCAGGTGGTGTTAAAATTTAAAATGGTTTTAAGGTGATTGGATGACTGTGATTGCCACCCACCCTCCCCCTTTTCTTGCCTTGAGTAGATTGAACAAGGGGCATTTGGTTTCTAACAATGTATTAGGCTGAAAATTAACATCTGCAATGTGCCTGGGATATAGTAGGGGTTTAATTACTGATTCAAACAATCAAAGCAAACATTAACAACTGAGCTTTTATGATCTTAACCTCCCAAAAGTTAAGGTGCGGGCACTGATTCCCACACTGGTGGCGATAGGTGAGTGTTACATATGGATGGCACCGCGGGTGTGTTTGGATACATGGATTTATGGCAGGTACAAGGAAAGATGACAAGACTTTGGTTCTTATTTTGAACTTTAAGATTAGGATCCCAAGGAATAGTCTATTTTTTAGTGCTCAAATGTGCATGAAGATACTTTCTGCGTCAAAGCTTTTTGTAGCTACAGTGTTTTTCCCCAACTTTCACATTTATATCGTGATCTTATTTTCTCACTTCATCCCACTCCTGTTCATTTAGATGGTTTATGTGGCATTTTTGGTGACAGGCTTTTACAGTGAAATTTTCAGAAGCTCTGTTAATAACTAGAAAATGCTTTGTGAAATTCTGCATACTGGAATAGCCTCAAGCATGGAGGGTTGTTTTGTTTTTTAAGAAACCCAAGTTATTTATTGTGAAGAAGAAAAAGCACAGCTAAGTAAGTATGTTTTCAAAAGGCTTATGTTGTTAATAATGTATTTTTAATGTATCTCTAACCACTGGGTAAGACAAAAGTAACTCAAAAGTTACCTAACATATTTTAAAATAAATTTCATCTGGACTAATTGCAGTTAGATTTTTGGTAGAGGTTATTGGTAAAATATGCAGATTCATATGGGAAGATTCCTTCTAAAATATGGAAGGATAAAAATGTTTCTGTTTGCATTCATCTGTTTTTTTGAAGCAATGTTTTAGTTTTATTTTCATGATGTGAGTGTCTACTGGCATGAAATGTGATAAAAACCACCATAAACTGTTGGCGTTTTGATAAGCATATTCAGCGTAGTGTTGTCTCACTTGTGTTCATGGTGCCTGCTTGGCCACAAACTCGGAATGAATCTGTCCCACTGTTCTGTCCTATATGGCCTTTATGATAGGCAGAATAGTGGTCTCCGCCAGAGATGGCCTTACCTTTGGAATTTGCTGGTGTGTTGTGATACATGGAAGAAGGGAAGTGAGGTTGTGGATTAGCTATCCTTGAGAGAAGGACATTATCTTGGATTATCCAGTTGGGCCCACTGTAATCAAAGGAGTATGCCTCTACTGGCCATTACTGGCTTTAACAGTGGATGAAGGAGCCATGAGCCAAGGGCTAGGGGCAGCCTCTGGAAGCTGGAAAAAGTAAGGAAATGGGTTCTCCTTGAGAACCTTCAGAGGAAACATAGCGCTACCTGGTGAAACTCATACTGGAATTATGAGAGGATCATTTGTGCTGTTCTAAGCCTCTATGTTTATGATGTTGTGATACAGCAGCAAGGAGGAACTGATACACCATTCTGGGCCTGGATCCATTTTGTACCACTGAAATCACAGTAGAGTCTTGAGCATCCAGGAATGGAAATGTTACTTGAAGATATTCGTCTCTCTCGCCACCTCAGTGACTGCCTCTCTCTGTCTCTGAGTCACATGGGGATCTTTTCAGCCAAGATGGTAGGAATTGCCCCACCCAAGAGCTTATGGCTGTGGTATGCACCCGTGTTGTGACCCATGAACATGGATAGCCTGTGCATCTGGCTGGGGTGAACTAAGGCAGGTTGATGTTTTTGGGAAATCTCAACCACGAAGCCAGAGCATTTGCTGGGTTGCCATGGAACCTACTGCTGAGATGTTGCCTAGGGCTGAAAAAGCCATGAAGTCTGCCTGTCGGCTGGAGGGAGTTCTGGAGAGGGTAGAACCTTTGTCAGTGCAGAGGAAGTCAGTAAGGAAGGACAGGAAGAAGGGGAGAGGGCAGCAGGACCTGTGGAGTGGAGGCAGCAGCTGGGCTCTGGGCACATCCCGGACAGCTGTGCTTATTCGAGATACAGTGCAGGGGTACTTGCATTGAACTGTTCTTGTCTTCAAATTCCTGAAGTACATCTGGGGGTTGCAACCCAGAGAGCCATTTAGAAAGAGAATACAGTGGCATTTGTGCCAGGGATGTGATTTTAATAAACCAGGATAACTAAGTACAATGAATTTAATGTTTGCATCGTTCCAAAATTCATATGTTGAAATGGTAATCTCTGGCATGTTGGGGTTTAGAGGGCCAGTGGGAGCTGGTCAAGGGTGAGGGCGGGATTCTCATGGGTGGGATTAGTGCCCTGCTGTAAAGGCTCCTTGCCGGTTCCTTGCTGTGAGGACTCAGCAACAAGACAGCTCCTTCTGGCAGAGAGCAGCCTTCTCCAGGCTGTGAACGTGCCGATATCTTGATCTTGAACTTGTCAATCTCTAGAACTACAAAGAATGCATTTCTGCCATCTACAAATCATCTGGCTCCTGTATTATGGTTTAGTAGCCTGAACTAAGACACTGAGTTATTAGTTGGTAACAGAATAGGAAACTGGATTATCAATAATTTATTTATTAGTGTTTATCCTACAAGTGCCTCTCAAAGTGCAGCAGGTGGCAAATAAACTCAAATTGCTTCCTTCTTGGATGCTAAACATGTCTGTAGTTTATTTATAATTTATAAATAACATCAACAGGGCCATAAAGCAATTAGCTCAACATACAACAAGCCAGGCCTGGCATTTACTGCAGGACACCTATGTTCACAGAGGTGCATCCTTACTGTTGGTTGGTGGATATATGCCAAAGTTTTTATATAAAGTTGTTATAAGAGAAATTTTAAAAAGAATTTAGAAAAGAAGTTAAAACAATGTTTTTGTATTTTTTTGTGATCATTAGGTTTTTTTAATATTTATTTCAAGGCAGAGTTACACAGAAAGATGAGAGAGTTGGAAACAAAGTCTTCCATCTGCTGATTCACTCCCCTGATACCACAGTAGCCAGAGCTGGACCAGGCCAAAGCCAGGAGCCTGGAACTCCATCTGTCTCCCATGTGCAAAGAAAATTTTCTGCTGCCTTCCCAGGTGCATTAGTAGGGAGTTGGATTGCAAGTGAAGCCATCAGGACACAAACTGGGATGGCAGCATTGCAGATTGAGGCCTATCCTGCCATGCGACAATGTCAACCCCTCATTAGGTATTTTTCAAATGAAGTTTTTAAAATGCATGAATCTGGGCCTTGTGCGATAGCATAGCAGCTAAAATCTTTGCCTTGAATACGCAGGGATCTCATATGTTTGCCGGTTCTAATCCTGGCGGCCCCACTTCCCATCTAGCTCCCTGCCTGTGGCTGAGAAAGCAGTCGAGGACGGCCCAAAGCCTTGCGTCCCTGCACCTGCATGGGAGACCCAGAAGAAGCTCTTGGCTTCTGGCTTCGGATTGGCTCAGCTCTATCCGTTGTGGCCACTTGGGGAGTGAACCATCAGATAGGAGATCTTTCTCTCTGTATACCTGCCTTTCCAATAAAAATAAATAAATCTTTAAAAAATGTGTGAATCTATCGTATTAAGAAGCTTCTTTTCTAATGATAAAGCAGAATCTTTAAAAGGCTTTGGGGGCTACTTGGTCCTTATTCAGTAGATCCCAAATGGACCATCTGAATCTGTGCTTCTCTCTCACCCCTCACTCTCCCTGCCCATTCCTCTGCTTCCCCACTCCCTGCAGCAGGGACTCATTTTCAGGTGCAGATTAGATAGGTGATGGCCAGTGTGCCGCAGAGAGGCAGACGCTACCTGCTGTCCCGGGGGCAGTGCCACAGGAACCTGAGGCCTGGCCACAGGGTCTCAGAGTGCAGACTGGCCCTGCTGCAGTGATATGCAGGGGGCAACTGGTGGGGGAGGGGAGGGGAAACACTGTTTCTTTGTTTTTCCAGCAAGGAAGACCAGCCAAGGCCTTGATTTGCCTGGGTGTTCCGATTCCCGTTACATGTGGGGACAGATCAGGAGCACTGGGGATTCAAGTGTATCTACATGAAGCAAGGAAAGAATCTGGTTTTAGATACTGACTGACCTATGAACCCCCTGCCGCCCTGTGCCATGCTCACCTTACGTCCAAATCAGACACTTGACTTTAAGAGCCAGAAAATTTGTCTGCGTTAGATATTTAACACGGAATTGAAATCTTCCTTAGGCTTCTTAGGGAATCAAAATTTTTCATTGGGAACATATTAAGTTCAGGAACCAAACAGAAGTATATGTAATACTTTCGAAATTTGAATGACATGTAAGTATACCTTTCTGTGGGATGCTGTGTTTCTATGTGGGTGTGTCCTGTGTCTTGTCCACTTAGGGTGAAACTACCCATCTTCTCCAACACTTAACTTTGTTTTGCCGAGAATCTTTAAAGTCCTATCTTGTAGTTTTTTCCCTTGTCTGTTTTTATTTTTCTTAAATACTCTGTGCTTTTAACTGCTGTGGAAATTTGGTCAACTTAGCTAAGTGGTCAAGCCTTTGAATTTTTGTCCAATAAAATTTTTAAAACAGCCTGCTAACATTCAGATTCTGTACCTTTGGTCGTTACTTCTAATATCAGAAAGCGGGAGAGAAGAAGCAGAGGTAGCGATCGCTACACCTGCTTCGGGTTCTGGTGTGTTGTACCTGGCTTTCTGCTAGGGAATACTGAGCTGTTTTTTTCTTCAGATAATCACAGTGCCGTGCAGCAATTACCCTTAAGTCAGGAGTGCGTTTTCATCATTCTTGATTAATGATCCGAATACTCTTGTGCCTGTCATCTAGTTGCTCAATTAAAATCACAGTATCATGCAATCATAGTCTTACAGCATAAGGGTGCAATTTTAATGTCATTTGCTTTGAAAAGGTAACAAAAACTTACGGCATTTGTGACAAGGATGAACCAGTTGATTTTAAGAGTAGCTCATTGGTCAGTTCTCACTGTTTTAATAGCTGTCCTCCTCTTTTGTCCCCTAAGAATGCTCCCAACATATCACAATGAAGAGAATCATTTCTGTGAGAAAGGAGATCTGTTTTCAAAGGTGCAAAAGAGTGATTGTTTTCAAATCAAGGTGCACATCGTACTTCATATCAAACCAGAAGCTGAATTGGGCTCTGCTACATTTCTGTGTGATTGGATCTGAAATGTAGAGCCATGTGGGCAACTACGAAGTATATTCTCTTCAGATTGCAGTATTTTGAAGATGTCCACTAAATAGACTTCTTGGACTTCTTTTTTTCTGTAATTCAGACATAATTTTTTGTGGGATATGGAAGGGATAAAGCCATAGTTTAAAAGGACATAGATTTTGTGCATTTCTTTGTAGGGTAAGATCAGAATGAGCACATTAAATTAAAATATGCTGATGTATCTGAGCACAAATCGACCAGAAGAAACACAGCATCAGAAAAATTGGCAGGCTGCTGAGTATTTGCACTTCTCATGAACAAAGAAAGTCAGCAAAGGGAGGTAAGACGTAGGATATAATAGGGAAGCTCTAGCTTTGAATAATCTTATCTGAAATGCTGGAAGACCACAGTGTTTCAAATGTTGGCTTTCTAAAAGACTTTGGAATGTCTGCCTGCAAATATGTGTGTGTGTGTGTGTGTGTGTGTGTGTGTGTGTGTGTGTGTGTGTAAAAAATGAGACATCATACATCTTAGGGATAGGACCCAAGTATGAAGATGAAATTTATTTGTGTTTTTTACACATATTATGTATGTGTTTTGTAGGCAATTTTACCCCATCTTTTTACCACATCTGCATTTTTACTATAACTCATGTTATAAGGGCAGGTGTGGAGGTTTAATTTCTGGCTCAACCTCAAAACATTTGAGATTTTGGAACACTTAGGTTTTTGAGTGTTTGAATTAGGTATGCCCAGGCTATATAAGGTAAGTGTTCTGTGAGCAGAGGAACTGGAGGCAAGGGTGAGAGCTTTGTATTCCCATAAAAAGGCGGGATTTACAAGGCGTTCAAATGCTCTCCCGGCTCACCATTTGTCCAGAACGTCAGAAATAACCTGCATCAGGACATTACAGAAGTGATGTCAGGCTTTTTTTAAATTGTTGTTCTTCCTGTAAGGATTTCCGTGTAGCAGGATTTAATGCAGTGAAATCCTCAGATACACAAGTTGGAGATTTCACAAATCTGAATTTTCAGTCCTGGTTGTCACTACAGTTTCTAGTTGTATCATTTATAGTCTTCTATTCCGCGAGTTTAGAGGCGCATGGGAAAAAGTCAGTGATTTCTAGGTTTTCCTGATTCGTTAGATTTATGTTGCTTGTGCATATTAACCAAGCTCTCTAAACACCTCGCGGCCTAGGAGGTTAGGTTGCTGAGTGCTGCCATTGTGGTGCAGTGAGTTAGGCCACTGCCTGGGTACCAGCATCCCGTGTGAACACCGGCTCCAGTCCTGACTGCTCCACTTGCAATCTAATTCCCTGCTAATGCGCCTGGGAAAGTTGTGGGAAATATATGGGAGACCCAGATGGAGTTCCAGGCTGCCAGCCTCAGCCTGGCTCCATCGTGACCATTGCAACCATTTGGGGAATGAAGCAGTGGATGGTAGACATCTCCCTCTCACCCTCTTGCTCTGTCTCTGCCTCTCCTTCTCTCCCACTCTACCTTTCAAATAAATAAATCTTAAGCAATTTGAAGGGAATTCCAAAGATTTTAAATTTTTTCCCTAAAATTTTACTGAAAACATTTTATCGGGTACACAATTATGATTATCATCAGCCTAAAGTATTAGTTTTCTTTAGATGCCCTTTTATGGAAATAAACACAATTTTGTTACTCATTTACATATATTACCCAGTAAAAGGGTGGGGAAGGGAGATGGAAAAGGAGGAGAATAATAGGAGAAAAAGAAGTTGGTGGAAACAGAACCTGCAGATGACCCCAGTTTTGGAATCAACTTGTATTGAAAGGACTTGCTGGTGCTAGTCCAAATTCTAAGGAGCTTGGAAGCAGTGCCCATCCAACAACAAGGAAGAAGCTGAACAAGTTGGAAACTGGCTTTCCTTAAATCTGTCAGAGAATTGGAGTCAAAGGAAAAACTATTGTTGTCCCCACAGTGTGGTGTGACAGGCACATAGAATTCAGACGGAAGTCATGAGGAGAAATCCCATAGCAACCACTCAGGGTTGGAGAATCTGAAGTATGAAGACAAGTTTGAGAGCAGAAAGCTCAAGTTGGAGTGAAGGAGGGACAAATTTTCAGGGGGTTTCACCAGGACTCCTACTAAGTTGGCCTGGAAAGTTGTCCCGCCTGTTCTGCATTTCATCCTTTGATGAGGCTTGATTTGCTGCTGGCCTAGGTGAGCTGGCTGTCATGTCCCCTAGCGTGCATCTGGGCATGCTGTTCACTGCACATTATCGGCAACTGAGGAAGCCCAGTCCAGATATATGCTGTCCAAGGTTGGACCACGTATCTTGTGATTTTTGCTGTGACTGGGGTGTGAGTCCCAACAATCTTGTTGGAAAGTCCCCCAAGAAACCTCATCTGAAGTGACCTCAAACTTGACTCTTGTGAGTGTGAGCTAGTTTAAGGTCAGGTTTGGTCTGTTGCTTGCACCAGCCAACACACATACCCAGCTGCCTGGTAAGTTCCACCTCTAGCTCTAGCTCTCACATGAACTGATGGATGCTGCAGCTTAGCCCAGCCCAGCCCACCACAGGCCCCATCCTCATGTACACTAGCAGGTGCTACGGTCTCATCAGGGTGACCCCCCAGTAACTCCCATCAAGCCCACCCCCAGCCCCAGTGTTTGCACGTGCTGTCGTGAGAAACACTTTTCTTGAAAAGTAGAAATTATTGGGCCTGGTGTGATGGCTCACTGGCTAAATCTTTGCTTTGCACATACCAGGATTCCATATGGGTGCTGGTTCCTATCTCAGCTGCTCCCCTTTCCATCCGGCACCCAAAGCCTTAGGACGCTACACCCATGTGGGAGACCCAGCAGAAGCTCCTGGATCGGCTCAGCTCCAGCCGTTGTGGCCAGTGGGGGAATGAATCAGTGGATGGAATACGCTTTTTTTTTGCTGCTCCTCTGTAGATCTGCTTTTCAGTAAAAATAAATAATTAAAAAAAAAAAACATTATCAGGTCAAATCAAATGAGACTAAAAGGCATACTTAAGAAAGAAATCACTGACTTTAAACAAATTATGGGAAAAATAATATAAACATAAAGCTTCAGAAATCTACAGTTATTTTAATACTGTATTTAGTACTGTATTTTTGGCTGTGGTCTGGTTCCCTGAATACATGGCAGACATTTAAATCCTGAAGTAAGATAAGATAATAGGTAAGTAGAAGGGTAGAAATTTTATCCAATCTGTTTAGGAGGTGGGCGTAGTGGACAGTTCTTAGATCTGTGGGGTTGTGCCTTTGGAAGGCGGTTCTTGAGAGAGTTGATTTTAAGTGTTTGGTATCAGCGTCTCACTCTGTCTGCTTCCTGGCCTGCCCTGTGATCCTTCCTCACTGTATTCTCTGCCACTGTCACCCTCACAAGACACCATACTAGTGGAACTGTCTCATCTTGAATTTGAGCCTCTAAATATAAAGTTGTCTCAGTATTTCATTCTAGTTATGAAATGCCGAGAAAGATATTATCAAATGGGCTACAAGAAAAAAAAAGACATTTTACACTGATGAAAAATTAAGAACAGCCTGGCAGTCTTTTTTTTTTTTTTAAGATCCATTTATTTTTATTGGAAAGTCAGATATACAGAGAGGAGGAGAGACAGAGAGGAAGATCTTCCGTCCGATGATTCACTCCCCAAGTGAGTCGCAACGGCCGGTGCTGTGCTGATCCGAAGCCGGGAACCAGGAACCTCTTCCAGGTCTCCCACATGGGTGCAGGGTCCCAATGCCCTGGGCCAGCTGTCCTCGACTGCTCTCCCAGGCCACAAGCAGGGAGCTGGATGGGAAGTGGAGCTGCCGGGATTAGAACCGGTGCCCATATGGGATCCCGGGGCACTCAAGGCAAGGACTTCAGCCACTAGGCCACGCCGCCGGGCCCAAAGCCTGGCAGTCTTAAATAGAAGGATTTGAGACACATGGTAAAGCTTGCCCACAACTAAAAACTGAATTAGGTAAATCCAAAGTGGTAGCTGGGGTTTCAGCAAGAACTCTTCAAGAATTGGACAGATAGACACAAAATCTGCAAGGATGTAAGAAGTTTAGGCAACATTACTAACCAGTCCGACTTAATTGATTTCAGTATACTAACATCCCAAAGTGTAAAATAAATAAATCTTGTAATTTCCCATGAGATTTTCAGGAAGGTGTAACATGGGCCAGGCCATAGCATAATCAGTTTGAAAACATCAGTATACAAAGGGTGATGATAATGAGATAATGGTTGTACTTAGTTTAGACGATTGCCAAATATTGAAAAATCGAGCAATATCTTACAAAAGATTCCTTAGGTCAAAGAAAAATTCAGAGGGGAAATTAGAAACAATTTCTGATTTTGTGGTAATGAACAACAAAATACCAGTTCATCTGTGAGACCTAACTAACGGAGTGCTCAAGAGTAAAATTTGTGGCTTCAAATGCTTGTTTTAGAAGAGAGAAAAGATTTAAAATCATGAGTGTATTCCTCAGATGTGCCCTCCGTGTGGCTCAGTAGTGCTGCTATGATTTTCTTGTTAATTAGTTTTGGGGCTTTTATCATGCTTACTTGATTCTCCCCCTTTCCACTTCATACTTCCTGACTCTGAGCTGACTGTGCCCCTTATTTCATTTGCAAAATAAAAGCCATCTCGGAACTTAAGTCTCTCATTGTGGAAGTTGGCCTGGCCCCCAGACACATCATCTTAAGGAGGATGTGCTGGCTGTGCTGCTAAGCCCACCTTCCTTGGTTCCTGGGGTCGCAGACCCATCTGCCCTTATCCTGTCTGCTGACCACTGGTTTCAGCATCCAGTGATGGTCTTGGCCTGAACTAGTCCCTGCTGGGGTGGATGCTGGTTAGTGATATTTGTTCCCCTGTAGTTTCTTCAGCATGAAGCAGTTGGTATTCTGCCGTCAGTGGTTTCATGGTCTTCCGTAGTTAATTAGCTTCCTCTCGATCATTGCCATGTGTTACATTAAGAAATTTCCCCCACCTTTGAATCTCAGATTGTTGCCGCCTGCCCCAGTCCTAGTTTCCTTCCCAGCGAGATCCCTTAGAGAAACTCCTCAGCTCTCACTTCAACCTTCCTCACTGTCTCTTGTCCTCTGTTGTACCCTGCCCAGCTCTTTTGAAGTCATTCTTATTAACCTTACCAGGTTGCTAAATCGAGTGGTTCAGAGTGCCACTTGCCCTTTATTGAAGGGAACTGGCCATGTATTTTGTAGAGTGGCCCTGGGTCTGGATTCTTGCGTGTGTCCTGTGATCACATTCAAGACACTGACAGCATGGTGCCCAGACAGTTTGCTGCACTCAGGAAGCACATGTCCTGCATGGTGAAGAAGCACAGGGCTGGAGACAGAACTGACCCAGCAATTGCAACTACCACTGTGTGTGTTGGCTGATTTGAGTGACAGACTGTGCTGGACCATGCATTGGCAAACACACACAAGAATCAGGTCTGGGATGGCCTCAGATGAGGTTTCTTTGGCAATTCCCTACCAACTGAACCACTGGACTCAGAACCCTCACCATGGAGAGAATTTCAGGTTGCATGGGCTGACTGTGGGAGTGGATGTGTCAGAGCTGGGCCTCCTCTGTGGCTCAGACAGAACAGTTGACAGAATATCCAAATGTACATGGAGGATGTGGCAGTACATTGGAGCCTCCAGAGGACACCTGGTACCATGGCAGAGGACGGAGGACAGAACAGTCATTGGCAGTGAAGATCTGGGCAGATGGAGACACTAAGGTGGACTATAGCAGCCAATGGATTTGGGAGAGACTTCATCATGATTGGAGTGACGGGATTGCCAGCAATTCAGACTGTTGAACTATCAAAACCTCTTGAGAAATTCATGGCTTTGTAAATTTCTATATTTCTTACTGTTCTTGATTTTGTATTGTCGCCTTTCAATTAAAAGGGATGTGTGGTGATTGTGTAGTGGAGACTATCATTTCCAGATGTGAGGATGCAGTGTAGTGTGCATCTCTACTTCCAGACCAAAGATGAACTACTAACGAAATTATTAGCTTGACAAAGGGATGCTGGACTCTCTGCCACTGTCCATGCCTGCATGATAAACATGTGACTGTTTATGATGAGCTATGCTATAGTAATACTATAGGGGAATTTAGTGGGGGGTGGGCAGGGGAATTCCCAGGGCCTATGGAACTGTATCACAGAATGATGATAATAATTTAAGAAAAAAGTTAAAAAAACATATAAAAAGCATAAACAAACACACAAATTAAAGTTTAAGAAAGTGAAGACTCCTTTATATATATATAAAGTAACACAGGGGAAAGTCTTCCCTCTGCGCCACCTCCCCCGCCTCCAGCTGTCTTACTCCCGGGGAGGTACTTGATGGACACTGTGCAAGTGCCCTGTTTCCCATTCTTCTCCTACCCAGCAGCCTCCCGTGTAGTGAAGGTTGTTGCCTACAGTAGTAACTGCATGGAGAGTTGCAGAATGGTGATTTTTGTGATCCTTCAATTTTTTTCAGCATTGATTCATTGCTCTCAGTGCTTTTACTTCTGTGTTTATTCATTCACCTCTTAATTCGTCTGCTTGCACCATGGGGACTGAGTGAGTGATTGTTATCCTGTGAGCTGTGATCTGTGCTCTGTCTTCTGACTTTAAGGCTTACGCTTTGTTAAGTTTGCCAGTGGTGGCCCTTTCGGGTTGGCTCTTGGTCCCTGTGATGTGTGGCCTCTGCCCATCAATCTTGGAGAACTTGACTTTTTCAGCGCAGCAATATATTCTTGGCTCATCTTCTCACCTCTTCTACCCTCAGTCCTGGAGTTGGTCATTGTTTCCAAGAAGCCTAATTCCTTTTAGTGGAGAATGGAATGTAAAAGTCTTGGCAGACCAAGTTAGGTTTGTGCTAAATATGTGAGTTTTAAAAATTTTTTTCATTATTATTATTATTATTGTCATTTTTGCAGGCCTTTAATATAACCACTTTTGTGTTCTAGGAAAATCTCCTATTAAGATACTGCATTTCCATTTGAGTCTTCACTTTAAAATGCAGTTGAAAATTTGGAGGCCTGCTTTCTAACCTGACATTCTTGAGTTCAGATGGGACTGACAATCCAAAAGTGGAACCTTCCATCAGGAAAAAATGAGCAAATTGCACTTACCTCCATGTGGCCTTCATTTCAGAATTATTTTAGTTTAGCTATTAATGGGCTTATTGAAAGCGTAAGTAGGATTCAGCCTTTTAAATCAGTTGCTGTTTACGAAACTGCAGACTATATAATTGCAGTACTTTATTCTTGTTCATCAAAAATGACAGCTCCTTCCATTTCCTTCTCTTTGTTGCTTGTCAGCTTTCAGCAGCTGGCAAAATATTAATCAGGCAAGTATTTAATTTCTGTCTCTTTATAAATCTGTAAATTGAGAACTTTCAAGTAAAGATATGATATTAATTGCAAGCATTTTAAGTAGAATTGTATTGAAGGTGGACACATGCTATTTATTTTTGTGCTTATATGCAGGTACTGCAGAAGATAAATTTGGAGCAAAACATGTTGAAATCCATGCATAGTTTTTCCTAATACCTATTTTCTGTGAACTTTTCAGACTCCTTGAATAGCATCCAGCAGAGAATGAAGAATAGTATCATCAACAATAGTTGTGCTTTGAGGATGCTTCTTTAATGTTTGGAAAAGACCGTAGTACATACTTGGATATTCTTGGTGATACATTGTCCCTGGTAATTAGTCATCTGCATAACTAGAGGAGAAGGGAAGGAAGTTCTGAGGATTGCACTGGCAAACAAACAAAAACCTGTGTGTGTAGCTCTGGATAATCAAGCAGAAAAGCTGAAAGTAGTTGGCTTCATTTTGATTTGTTGCACACTCAGAAATAAGGGACTGCCAGTCGTGGGTGTGAAGCATTTGATACATATGCCGCTCCCCTGCACATCGCCCAGCATTTACTAAATGGCTTCCGTGATACAGTAGTTCTGAAAGATGCTATAAGGTGTTTCCAGGCCCAGTCACCTTGAAAACATGATATGTGAGATGTTGTCTTGCAGACCCCTATTGTCTGTTAAACATTCTGAGAGGCCCCAAGGTATGGAAACAGGTTTCATCTTTTAGCCCAGTCTTTCCCAGACTTCAGTGAGCAGGGAACTCTGTTGTGCATGTGTTAATGAGAAGGCCCTGGTGTAGACCCTGTGCTGTATGCTCAGTGTGCAGTCACGGGCAGTGTACCTGTGAGAAGCCGAATGCCTACACACTTTCCCTTGGAGAGCTCAGATGACAAGCATCAAGTGTTGTTACCTGGGAGTCCTTGGGCGGGGGAAGGGAAGGGAGTGTTTGCTCTTACCCCAATATACATCCTGACGGTAGATTGAAGTTAACTAATAGTTAGTGACTCCATTAATGTGTTTGTGTTCATTTATCTCTAAGTATTACCCATCTAGTTTAAGCCCACCATGAAATAGACACTGGAGTTCATGCAGCAATGCCAGAACAGAGGAGGGTCCTTGCCTTCCTGGATCATGCATTCCAGTGGAGGGAGACAGGCAAGAAACAAGCTGAATAGGTAGAAGTGAATGAATTATCATGTGGTGGAAAGTGCTAAGGAGAGTTTACAACAGGAGAGGATAAGGGAATATGTGTTTGGAGGGGGTGCATTCCCTCTGTGGTGCATTTTGGCTAAGACTGTCAGATAAAGCCTCACCAGATGACATGGATATAGGACAAAGTGAAGTGAGGGAGCAGACCTGTGAGTCTCTGGGTAGAAAGGTCCTGGCAGAAGGAGGGCATGCCAAGGCGTTGGAGGTGTAGGAATGCTTGACATATCTAAGAAACAGAGAGGAAGGGCCCAGCGCGGTGGCCTAGCTGCTAAAGTCCTCACCTTGAAAACGCTGGGATCCCGTATGGGCACCAGTTCTAATCCTGTCCAGCTCCCCGCTTGTGGCCTGGGAAAGCAGTTGAGGACAGCCCAAAGCCTTGGGACCCTGCACCCACATGGGAGACCTGGAGGAAGTTCATGGCTCCTGGCTTCAGATTGGCACAACTCCAGTAATTGCGGTCACTTGGGGAGTGAATCATTGGACAGGAGATCTTCCTCTCTGTCCTCCTCTCTGTATATCTGCCTTTCCAATAAAAATAAAATAAATATTAAAAGAGAGAGAGAGAGAGAGGAAACCAGCATCATTGCAGTGGAATACGGAAGGAGGGGAGTGACCGCAGAGGCCAGGTAGGTCAGGAGACATGAAAGACATGAAAGGCCGTGGAGACATGAAAGCTGTCGCTTGAGTTGGTGTGATCTGTAAACCCAGCCACTCTGCCCTCTACCTCGGTGTCTGTTTACAACTGCTCTTTTGCCACCTCAACCATCTTTACCTTCTTTTTCTTCAGTAGTAGCTGAAAGAGCAGGATACTCACTGTGGCAGGCCAGGGCTAATGTGTTGTAGCCCTGTTTTCTCCAAGTCTGATTGCAGTGATGTTAAGGGCACCTGAATCCCTCTCCCCACCGAGTGTCTGTTTGGGTGGCTCCTGCAGGGCGAGGGTCCGTGGCTCCCACCGAGTGTCTGTTGGGGTGGCTCCTGCAGGGCGAGGGTCCGTGGCTCCCACCGAGTGCCCGTTTGGGTGACTCCTGCGGGGCGAGGGTTCGTGGCTCCCACTGAGTGCCCATTTGGGTGGCTCCCACTCAGTGCCCATTTGGGTGGCTCCCACTAAGTGCCCATTTGGGTGGCTCCTACAGGATGAGGGTCCGTGGCTCATTTCACTGCAAAGGCAGGAGAGAGACTTACCACAGTGAGTGTTTACAGGGCAGAGTCCTGTATTTTGAAGATTTTCTTCCTTTTTTTTTTTCCTTTTTTTCTTTTTTTTTCCCTTTATTTGAGAGAGCCTGAAACTGAAATGGACTTTCCTGAGTTGATTATAGACTAAAATACTCTAGGCCTCACTTGTTCCTCCCAGGGTCTGCATTAATGAATGGGCAAAATATCTCTTCAAGTCTTTGTTTTCATTTCTTTTGGATATATACCTAGAAGTGAAATGGCTGCATCATGTAATAATGCTGTTTACTGTTTTGAGAAACTGTCACGCTGCTTCCATTTTATGGCCATGGAAATCCAGTTTGATATATGGCACAGAGAACTGAAAGTCGTACCAGGTTTTTGGTTTTTTTTTTTTTTTTTCATCATCAGTTTCTGTCCGTTAGTAGCTGTGGGATTTGGACAAATTACTTTTCTTATCCTTGGTTTGGTCACCTGGAGAATGAAAACAATAACTCTCTCTTTACCTTCTGGGTTCACTCATTCATTGAATAGGTGTGTGGGAGACATTGTTCTAGACAGGTGTGGTACCTGTTCCCATGGAATTCATGGTCTCCTGAATTCTATCAGGAGAGCAGGGAGTGGCTGTGCGAGTACTGCTTGAATAAACTGTGGAACATCATGAAAATAGTCAGGTTAGTCTTGCCCCAGTGAGGTTTTCCCCCTAGAAGGTTCAGGAGGTATAGCATTAGCAACTGTAAAGAGGAGGTGATGGGTGTGTCTGTCAGAGAAAGTGGAGGTGTGTTCCTTACGCTCTCAGAGTGGCACTTCTGATGTTTCTGTTGAATGAAGGAGAGAATGACAGGAGGATTTGGAGGTTGAACACTAGCAGATGCTAGTGCCTACCTTGTTTTTTAAATGTTCTGTAATGAAGGACTGTGTCTAACACTCACAGGAGTGTAGATTTGATAAAGGAATACATGCAGAGGAAAGGCCACATGGCTGGCCAGGAGGTAGAGAAACAGAAAGTGGGCTCAACTTGGGCTTTGTGGGTGAGTCTCTGGGAAGAACCACTGTCCATGGGTACTCCCACTAAGGCTGTCTCCTAAATACCACAGTTGTTTCCGCTTTTTAAAGTGCTGTTAACTTACGGCTTTGGAGTTTAAAGCCTTGCATGAGTTCGGAAACCAGATCATACCCAGATCACAGCAGAAGTGAAAGGCTTCCTTAAACTGCACTTCTGACTTAAAGTTTGCAAAATGAAAACTGTTTGTCCCTAAAAAAAGTTGGCATTTAGTGGAAAACAGCTTGAGTGGTGGCCCATGTGGCAATAATAATTCTATGCTTTGTAGAATATTCCTAATTTTGGCAGTCCTGAGCCAATTTTAGATTTATATGAATGTTGCTAATAGCTTCAGAGCTTCTAAGGCCCTTTATCTTCATGCCTCTCTACGTGCAACCCCACGTGTTGGCAGGAGTAAGGAGGCATGTGTGTCAGGGGCCGGCCCCAGCTCATTCCCAAGCAGACAGCTCTGTCCGTTCACTCTCTTCCACAGGCAAACATGCAGAAGACATATTTGGTGAGTTGTTTAATGAGGCCAACAACTTCTACATCAGAGCCAATTCTCTGCAAGACAGAATTGATCGTCTCGCTGTCAAAGTTACCCAGCTGGATTCCACAGTGGAAGAGGGTAGGTAATTGCATGAAAGCAGTGAGCTAGAAGTGATGTTGACAAGACTGTAGTAATTAATTGCAGTGTAATTACTGCTTTTTCCTTGAGGTAGTATGCTGGTCTTTTAGCCTGTCTTTTCCTACAAGAGTGAAGGGGAAATCCCATAAGATTGGATTAATTAGTGATGAAAGGTTCAGATCTTAGCTACCCCATAAACCATATTCTCGTTCAAAGAAGATTATAAATATACTGTTTTAAAGGCTTCTTTGAATTCATTCAGTATGATAGCCTTAATTTTAGGTTACTGGCATTTATTTTTAAAATAGCTTCTTAGCTAAAAATCACAGTTATTCCAAGAAATGGTCCAACTAGCAAGAATTGTGTGTTAGAGGAGGTCATAGAAATATGACCTGAAAAGGTAGGTTTATCTTAGTGCAGAAAACCATTGAAACCCTTGCATGGTGTTTCGTGGTATGTGCTTCCTGTGGACTTGTTGAAGACAGTGAAGGTTTCCGCCTGATCCTCCTGCTGGAATTGATGCCAATAGATCATCTGGGTGATTCAACACTTCTAAGAATTGTATTCATTTTCTCAGAAATGGCATTTACCAAGGGCCTTTACATTTCAAGTTTTAAAGTAATATTAACTGATGAATACTGTTTACTTTGAAGCAGTAGCAACAAATGTAAAATGATCAGCAGTTCCTTTGAAAAATTTTACTTCCATAATCATTTTTTTGAATGAAAGGTTAAGGTTAGACTAAAAAAATCTGCTAGCATATGATGATATTTATTATGATTTCTACTATTGCTTTAAAAAATTCTAGTATCTTAGTTTTACAGTATATCTGTATAACAGCACTGGCAAAAAAAATCGAGATTTACTTATTAAAGAGTGATGTGTGTTTCATAATTTTTAAAAGGTTTGTTTACTCACATTCAGGTCTCATTTGAAGGTAGAAATAAAGTTTCTGAATTAGAAAATTAGCAAAAATGTAGACTGTTGAAATTTTTGTATTATGAACACTTTCTTGTTTTCCCAATTATGAAGTTAAATAAAAACATGTGTTTCCCAAGCTGATTTTTTAATTTTACTTTTTACTTTAAAAATACAGCTTTAAGTATCTGGTGGTCTACTCAGATAGGAAAGTCTTAATCTTTTAAATCAAGCATGTGCTTTTAAAATTGTTAGCACAGTGATTTTTAATATTTATTCATTTCCTTTAGGGTTTTTTTTCTATTGACTCTTGCAGTTGGATGCTTATGAAAAACCCTACAGTGGAAAAGGCTAATCTTTAGATTAATTTTATGAAATTTCACAGCACGTGATGTTTTTAAAATCTCCTTATGATAAATATTCTGCCTTATCCTTCATATGTATATTACCATAGAAAAAAATTCTTGACAGAGTTCAGAAATCCAGATTCTGTTTTGGACCAGCTGTTGTTTGCCAGCAGAGCTGGGAAATGTTACTGTATACTCCTGGGGTTGGATGCCTAGGTAATGTGCCTGTGTTGTCAGTGAGTTCATAAGTGAGATGGGAAGTGTTGCACCCACAAGAATGAAGCATAAGCAGGGTTGATTCCCAAACTGCTTAGTGCAGTTTAGATCCTGGCTCAAGGAATAAGGGGAACTTCAGCAAGCTCAGGGAAAATTAAATTAAATGATAACTTTGCCTTTTTGGTTAAAAAAAAATGTTTGAAACCTATGCAGTTTTTTTATAATCCATATTTCCCGTTACTATTTTGGAGATCCCTGGTTGTATTGACCAGCTTTTCTTCAGGGTAATTTCAGAAGAACAACTTACTGTCATTTAGATTTGTGTGATTCCAGGGCAAGTATTACTCTCAGGTGTTGTATTTAAATGGTAATTAAATGGTTGACTGTTTTTTTCTTTGAGAGACCCAGTTCTGTGTATTTACATGCCTCTTCATCTCAAGATTGTATTTCTGAGTAGTTTTTGAGGTGTGCTATAAAATACGATGCTCTTGTATTAGGGCCAATGAGATAAGGAGGTGATTATGGAGAAGTGAAAGCCAGGATTTGACCTAATTTCATAGAGAGACCTGCCTTCTAAAAGAGGGAGGAGCAGCCGGCAGGGTTATTTCAAATGAACAGTAAAAAAGCATTGTATGATAATTCTAGAAGATATTTAAGTTTGTTGGTCAAGTGAGAGTTATTTCTAAAGAGTAAAATTACCTCTGCATAACTGAAATTGGGCAACTTTTCTGTAAATAGTGTCACTGCAGGATATCAACATGAAAAAAGCTTTCAAAAGTTCCACAGTCCAAGACCAGCAGGTGGTTTCAAAGAACAGCATCCCCAACCCTGTTGCTGACATTTACAACCAGAGCGACAAACCACCGCCCCTGAACATCCTGACCCCGTACAGGTATGACTGCTGCTGCAGGCACTCCAGAGGCGGCTCAGGGGACAGGGTCAGCAGGGGGCAGCACTGGCACTGCACCGATGCCTTGTGAGAGGCCATCCCAGATTGGTCACATGGTAATCACAATGTTACAATGAGGTTAGCACTGGGATGGGATTTTGATGTGTCAGTGTTTGAGCTTTCAGATGTAAATTTCTTGCTTTAAAAGTGGGCACCTGAGAGTGTTGTGTTGTGTTGTGAGAGAGTGTTGTGTTGTGAGAGAGTTGTTGTTGTGGCTGGAGAGCGGTCCATCAGTGTGTGAGGAGCTGCGTCATTCATTGGCAGTTCAGCTGACTCCGGAATCTACATCTCAGCGCCACACAGACACTTGCTACTTGATTTACGAAAATGGATTCTGCACTCTTGGGGACTTGTAAGAATGAAAACATAGTCCACACAGTAGCCTACTGGTATCATTAAAATGGTAGAACACCTTTGCAGGATCAAATGTTCAAAGAAATCAGCAGTACACACCAGAATACTTGTGAGTTGTGTTTTGGAAGCACTCCTCCTGCCTTCTGCCCATTGACACTTTTTTCCCTGTCTGCCCCCACATCCTCCCAGCCTTCCTTTCACATCAGTATCACTGGTCTGTGGTCTCTGGGCCCCCAGAGCCCATTGCTGCAACCTGGTAGGCACAGGCTGTGGTGAGCAGCAGCCCCCGGCTGAACCCACTCTCGGAAGGACGTCAGAGGAGTCCTCCTGGAGAGGAGCAAGATGCCCACCTTCTCATGGAATAAGTATCTAAGCGGCTTCAGAAAGTTCCTGGAAATGTATGTTGTTTTTAGTTCCGTTTCCATGAGCTTTTTGAAAGCCCTTCATACTTGCCTGGAGATTTTAGCAGACCCATTGGGAAAGTGAATGGATATATGTGTTATGCTAGCATGTTAAGTGTAATATTTTAACTTTTGGTTCTGCTTTCATCCAGGCAGCATTTTTTCGGGGCAACTTCAGTTTGACTTAGCATTTGCAGCCTCAGTGTACAGTATAACATGAGGCTTCTTGCTAGCATTTCTTACTGATGTTACTAAGGAGTCTCACTAAAAAACTTTTTAGGAAATCCAAGAGACTACTTGTATTGGAGTAATTGGGATCAGGATTAGATATTTATGGTGATGTACAATCTTGAATTACCTAAAAATGGCTTTCATATATACCCATGTATGTCCTGTGGAAAATAAAACGTATTTTTTTTTCTTTTTAATAACATTTAAGAATAGCAATGCCAACTCAATCTACTTCTCAATAACACCATAACATTTGAGGATGAATAAAACATGCAAACTTTTGCATTCAACTTGAATATGACTGTCGCGTGTAAATGTTAAAGATACAAAGTGACTGAAAAAATGTTTCAATCAATACTGGCTGGCTGTTTCTGTTTATCTCAGGAAGTCTGCCTTCATTGACATACTAACTTCATTTTTAAAGAAAAAGAATGTACATTTTATCCATCTTAAATTTTCAGCAGGTTCCTGGCTCAGCTTTTTCTTTTTTCCCCTTTTATCTTTACCTTTATTCAAGCCTTGAATATCTTAGGGGAATAAACTCTTTCTCACACCAGTGTCATTACAAAGCCTCCACCATTACAGGTTCCTTATCAACTGGGAACCAAGAACCAGCAAGGGAAGATTTTAAAGAGCCCAGCATTAAAACAGAGGTGGAGGCAAGCTGGTCTGCTGTTGGATTTCAGACCCCATTACCAGAAGAGCCCTGTAGAACTGAGGCCGCAGCACCTGCAGGGAAGATGCTGAGCAGGAGCTTCAAGGAGAAGCCAGGTTTTCTCCTAAGTGACTCCTGTGACTGCCCTGTGTATCCAAGTGACAGTGAAATACCACAACGAGATGTATTTTGCTGCTTCTCAGAGATAACCTATAGGCCAGATGCTTTTTTTAAACAGTGACAGATTAGAGCATTTACTTTAGATTGTGATCATTTGAGTAACCTATTTGTTGCATTAATATTTGTTTTAAGAGAAATAAATAACTTACACATTAAGACTTGAAATGGTCTTTAGACCGTAGATACTTGAGCAGTATTTGTAAAGGAAGTAGCTATAAGGGAAGCTTCTTTGAAAGTCCATGACTAATCATTTTTCTCTAGTCACAATTATACGCAGGAACATTTTACTACTTTCTTATTTGAGTTGATAGATGTTGGGGCAAACTTGATGAGAAAAAGGGCTAGATTACCCATTAATTTTTATCCTAATCATGCTGAAACTCCAGAATAAGAGGAAATATATATGCACTAAGAATCTGTCCATTGTGCAGCCCCTGTTAGAACTAACAAAACAGTTCCTGAAATAAAGTATTAAAAGTTCCTGTTGTTGCTGAGCTATATTGTGATTCTGTAGAGTGACTTTCTACTGAATTCTAATTTTTCAAGAGTTCTTTAACTTAATTATACCTGAACAGCCTAAGTTCTTGCCTAGTTCTGTGTTTTTTTCCTTTTGAGTAAGGAAATGCAAATAATTAATAATGCATAGGACAAGTAAAATACCTCATGTAGATGTTGTCTGATGAACTAAAATGTAATCAGTATTAATCTACATAAAAAAGTAACTCTTCTCCCCACCTACTCACCTGTAACATTGATTCTCAGAGATGATAAGAAAGATGGGCTGAAGTTCTATACTGATCCTTCGTACTTCTTTGACCTCTGGAAAGAAAAAATGCTGCAGGACACAGAAGACAAAAGGAAAGAAAAAAGGCGTCAAAAGGTAAATCATCCAATGTGGGAAATGCGCGTATCAGTGTGTAGGTGGAAGTTCTGTATAGACCCAAGGCCTGATTCTTAAGTGGTTGAGATGTGGCTTTAACGCTAAGGTTTTCTTGGAGGTACATATTCTACATGACAGTCTTAAAAATTCAGTCTAAAGCAATAAAACTCTTTTTTAGAAGTATAGTCAACGTTGTTTAAAGCACTCACTTTAGCTTTAACAGAAGTGGTGGCTCAAGTTTCCATTTTGTTTTGACCATGTTTTGTAACTTTGCTCCCTTGGCTCTGTTGACTTTTCACGTGGTATCCATATTCCACGTAAGATAGGATGGTCTGCTTCTATCTAATAGTCGGTGGGTTTCCACCCAGCTCAAATTCAGATCTTGCTGAGATGATCAATTCAAGGGACAGTACTTACTGGCAACAAACCTCCCTCCTGGGCAGTGGCAGGCTGGAGACCTGCGGACCTGCAGGCTGAGCACCTTGGAGTGGACAGCCCGGGATGCTCGAGGAGCCCGCTTTGCTCTGCCTGAGGGCCTTCTGCTTTCAGAATGGCCCTTTAGAGGCCTGGCAGTTAGCTCGAGACCTTTGAGAAGAGTACTTCTCCCAGGGTTTACCCTTATTCAGCGTTTTGGTATGTTCACTGTGTTTAAAAGCTGTGCTAAACTGCCTGCTTGACAAGTACTAGAAAGTATTCATTAGTTTTAAAGCTTAGGGTTTTTGTGGGCTGCTGGTGAACTGGAGTTGAAGAAGGGCCTGTAAGATATTCCCCCTGCCATGAGGAGAGGGTTGCTCATGCTTTCTGCTGCTTCATGTTCTGCAGAGAAGGGAAACCTCAAAAGAAATGCTAATCTTTCCACATTCCAAGTGTGGAAAATAGATAGCAACCTCTTGGATGGATGAGCAGCGAAAATGTAAAGGCGTGCCTGTCTTCATTCCCGCTCCTTTTTATAGTCACAGAGTACAAGGCTAGGAGTTTTATATTACCTTCCTCAGTCATGCCTTCCAGAAGGCCTTCTAGGTGTCCCCCATCAGTGGCACATTTTGAAGAAAAAAAAATCTCTTTGTGGTCATTTTCCTCACGGGGAAAACAATTTCTATGTGATTATTGCATCTTCAGCTTGATTTGTCACTTCCTATTTTTGTCCCATTTCACATTGTCTGAAAGCGTAAAATTCTAATGAGGTTTTTTCATTAATTCACTTACATCACGTTGGGACGCCTTCTAAATGAGGGAAAATCAGGACCATTGCCTCAGGCAGGGTACAGTGTAGTGGAGAAACAGGCCTTCAACGGCCATGTATCCCTTTGGAACTCCGAAGAGAGGGCAACGAAGAAAGGCTAGTGTGCACCTGCTTCAGTGAGGATTAGGAAGATGAGACAGGATGCCCTTTCCTTCCTGGTTATTTCACAAGCCCAAAGGTTTAAATCATTGAAAAATATGAATACAAATAAGCATAAAGTGTTCAATGTACAGTAACTCTGTGGCGAAGTATTGTGAGGTTAAGCACAGAGAGCATGGATGAGGTGCCCAGGGAGGAAACTCCATGGAAGAGATATCAGACACAGGGAGACGCAGAGTGTACCCAGGGGTAGGAAGGCTGTGGGGTGCTGCAGGGCTCCAGGACAGGTGACACAGGTGGCCTTCATAATCGAGGCGCCTTCTGGATAGGAATAAAAGTATCCTGGCCTAGGAAACTGTAGAATCTGCTAGGGATTTTAACGTAAACCAATGTAGCTAGAGTACAGACTCAATACCGTAAATATTCTGTCCTAGTTGATGTGTGTGTGTGTGTGTTTTTTGATTGGTGGATTGGGAGGCTGAACCATTGTAAAGAAAGTTGGAGCGATCACAACATGTTCTAAATAGATCAACACATGTCACTTAAGAAATCGGAATAGCAGTTGCTAGTTTTAGGACAGGCATTGGCTTAGCAGTTAAGACAACACTTTGGATGCCTACATTTCATATCGGGGTGTGAAGGTTTGAGTCTTGGCTCCCTTATTCCAGCTTCCTGCTACTGCACACACAGCAAGCCACAGGTTCAGTTGAAGAAGTTGGATTCCTGACATGTGCAAGGGAGACCACTCTTGGCTCCATGCAGGCTGCAAGTCCCAACTGCTGCAGTCATTTAGAGCAGTGACCATGACATACAGGAGATCTCACCCCATCTGTGTGTGTTTGCCTTTCAAATAAATAAAACCTTAATTGAAGAAATAAGTACTTAATGTAGTTATTAATTCTTTTAATAAAGTGATTCTTGATCAGGTTATATACTGGAATTGTATTAAAATCTCCTTCCCTGCCCTTTATTATTTTCATTGTTAAAAATATACATGCTATATGCTGGTTGTAAAATACTATAATAACACTGAAGGAAAGAAAGGTACTCCCCTCCCTGAGAGGGAATGTCTACTGGGAACAATTTGGTATATATCTTTTCAAACCTTTAAGTATTTTTAGATATATGTGTGAATGCTTACTAAGGATTTTATCTACATAAAGTTGAATTGCACATGACTTACATACACATTAAGGATGTTCTTTTAAGTAATTGTGCAATATTCTGAAATACAGATGCTTCATAAATTATTTACACATTGCTATAGTAATAAATGTAAGTTGTCTCTAAATGGTGGATGTTATAGCACTGTATGTGTGCTTCTATAGTCAAGTGCAGAAATTTCTTCAGGATAATTTTTTTTAGATTTATCTATTTATTATTTGAAAGACAGAATTACAGAGGGAGAGTGGGAAAGACAGAAAGATCTTCCATCCACTAGGTCACTCCCAGATAATCGCAGTGGCTGAAGCCAAGCTGGTTTGAAGCCAGGAGCCAGAAGCTTCTTTGTGTTCTCCCATATGAGTATAATGCCCAAGTCCTTGGGCTATCCTCTGTTGATTTCCCAGGCACAATAATAGAGAGCTGGATTGAAAGTGGAGCAGCCAGGACTCAAACTGGTATCCTGGCCATGGATATGGTAGCTTTACCCATATGATGCTGCAGTATCAGCCCCAGAGTAAATTTCTAGAAGTTGAATTGTTACCAGAGAGATTGCGAGTTTTATGTTTTAACAAATAACATTTGACCCTAAAGGAATAAATAGTCTATACTGTTTTTAAGGCAGAGCCAGAAAGTTAGACAGAGCTTCTGTCTACTTGTCCACTTTCAAAATGCCGACAACAACCAGAACTGGGTCAGGTTGAAGCTCAGAGCTAAGAACCCAATCCTGGTCTCTCGGGTTAGTGCCAGGGACCCACCCCACTGTGGAGACAGCACTGCTGGTTCCCAGGGAACACACTGTCAGCTGGAATCAAAAGTGATTCTGGGACTTCAACTCTGACACTTTGAGAGGGGACAAAAGTGTCCCATGAGGAGTCTTAACCACTGTGCCAATGCCCACCCCAAATGTACCCTCTCAGCAGGCCTTCAGAGGCCCTGGAATTTTCTCTTTTTTTGTGTGTGTGGAGCTCTCATCTTGCCCACTTTACCAACATTACCTATATACATGGCAGGATGTGCGCATCCGTGAGATACAAATGCATTTACATCTTAACATACATACGTGTATATATATATAATTTTATAATATAAATATCTTTTGAACTATAAATGCATTTGTGTTTACCAAATTTTATAATGGTACCTTGATGTGTGCACCTTACAGGTATCCACTACTGGACTGCACTCCCGTCACAGCAGAAAGGGCCTATGACTGTGTGTGTGTGTTTGTGAGTTGTGTTGTCACTGCCGGCTGGGCACAGTGCCTGGGACAGTAAGCTGCCACCAGCAGCTGGCTGTGGAGCGGATCCCTGAGCCGGTGTTTGACTCAGGGTATGCCGTGTGGAAACCCTGTGACTGGGAACCATCAGAAGAAACACATCATTCTTGTCCCTAGAGGCCATAGGGTGTCATAAGGCAAACATGAAGGAGTTAGGGACACACACACAGCCACTGTGTTCACCTTCAAGCAGTCCTTGTGTAGAGCCCAGGGAGTAACTGAGTGCATGTTTGCTGGCGAAGTAGGGCCAGAGCAAGGGCGGCTGCATGGGCAGGTAAGTGTACACCTTGGTTTCGAGGTTTGCTTAAATATTTTCTCATAGAGTTGGGAACATTTTGAATGCTGTCCTCTGCAAGGCCATTGTGTGTTAATCAGAATCATGGTGGGGAGTAATGTCTCTGTATGGTGTTGCCAGACTTCACCTAATCCAGAGCCCGGAAGTTTGGGGTATTTAAAATAGGCAGCAGCCTGTTAAAGTGAGACCTTGTGACCAGGAATGACAGTGAGCGACCCCTCTAGCTGCTGCACAGTAGCTTTCCTCTTTCTTTAAAGTGCTAAGGAGTGTGTATTTCTTGGCTGGGTCCTCTGGTTGAGAGCAGCATGCGGCTTTAGCAGTGTCAGAGCGGGAGGTGGCTGGAGGGGGAGCGGTTTCCCACAGCACAGCAGCTTTGTTTCCCATGTGTTGTGACTGCTTCTAACTGCCGTTTTCCTCTCCCTTCTGTCTTGGCATGCTTGCTTTCTTTTCCTGGACGTCAGGAGCAAAAGCGTATAGATGGCACCACTCGTGAGGTGAAAAAGGTTAGAAAAGCCAGAAACAGGCGCCAGGAGTGGAATATGATGGCATATGACAAAGAGCTTAGACCCGACAACAGGTTGTCTCAGAGTGTGTACCACGGCGCATCTTCCGAGGGATCCCTGTCCCCAGACACTAGGTGTGTGCGTGTCATAGCCGCCTGCCGTCTTGCTTTGGGCCACTGTGCACTGCCTGCTTTTACTATAAACCGAAAATGCACCCGGAGCTTTGGGGTTTGTATGGCCCACCAAACCTTTTTGAAGCTTTCTATAAGAATAATTCATCTGTATTTCTTGATTTTGAAGTAATATTTGGAGGCTGTTGTTTTACATTGGGTTGCTTTGTTTGATCATTTTTGTAATCACTGTCTTAAATTTACTATTCAATTAATGTAGCTATGTTTAATATTTTGAATTTGGGATAACTGTCAATTGCTTAAATTTTAATAATCCTTTCTCTTTAGCTTTGGACTTTGAATTTCATTGCTGTTTGGGATCTAAAAATGTTTGGTAAATGTTGGCGAACATGATTAAGAAATCTCTTGTTCTTTTTGATAGTCTTTCGAAAAAACTAATAAATAGAAGACAGATCTATTGCTAACTGTAGGTAACCAATATTAGGTCTTCTAATTCCAAGAGAATTCCATCAGAGTTGACCTTAAAAATTGGTTAGTGGCTCAGTGATGTTTCCTGCAGGTGTGAAGGAGGTAGCCACTCGGTCACACCGCTCATGGAAAGGATTCGCGGCAGGACTGATGAGTCCACCTTTTGGTTGGATTTCCTATTTCTGATTGTATGAAGTTGTTAACCTTGTGTTCCCACAGTCTTCCATTGTGGATTCTTATGATACATGATTCAAGAATGTTCCCCTCCCCACCCCCCACCTCCGGCAAGAAAGAACCCAGCAGCAGCCCAGACTTTGTGTTACATCTGTGTGTGTGTTTATCTCAGTGTTCTGATGCTGCAGCAGCATCTGAAAGACTACATGACTGAATGACTCCAAGGCTCGTTCCTGGGGTGCTTACGGTGCCTTACTATTTTACTCCAGAAGGTCTTGTAAGACATTGGTGGGGTGTGAGGCAAGTTCTAGATAATTTTCCTGCACAGGCTGTTCTTTTTTCTAATAAAAATTTTTAACGATTAATTAATTCTTATTGGAAAGTCAGATATACAGAGAGTTAGATCTTCCGTCCGATGATTCACTCTCCGAGTGACTAACGGCCAGCACTGTGCCGATTTGAAGCCAGGAGCTTCAGCCAGGTCTCCCATGTGAGCACAGGGTCCCAAGGCTTTTGACCATCCTGGACTGCTTTCCCAGGCCACAAACAAGGAGCTGGATGGGAAGCAGGGCTGCCGGGATTAGAACTGGTGCCCATGTGGGTTCTTGGCGCGTGCAAGGTGAGAACTTTAGCCACTAGGCTGCCACGCCGGACCCTACACATACTGTTTTCTCCCAAATATGAAGAATCATTGGAATCAGAACTGACTCCTGGTGTCCAGGTTGAATTTCCATGTTGTTTGTTTCTATAAAAAGTGAGATGCTGCTCTTGGTTCTGGGAGTAGGGCAGGTAAACAAATATCACAGCTCCCACAATGCTAATCTGCTTTATTGTTTTCCCAAATAATTTTGTTCTAATTCTTTTCTTATTCAAACCTATACTTTATTTTTTATCCCATATCTACTTTCTGTTGTACACAGATGCAGATGGGAAAGTGACGGTCATGTTTTCCAATCTCCCAGTTGATAACTCAGTCTAACATGTGGGATTAAATTGTTCCACATTGGGTATAAAGCTGATGATCGTTACATTATTTAGTCTTCCTCGTTTCTGTTTATATCTTTGTTTGTTGTTTTTCTGAAACAAGATAGGATTATAAGTTTTATTGCTTCAGAGTTTCCTTTTGTCTCAATACCTTTCTCTTGCCCTCTCATTTGTATGCAGTCTGTACTAACAGACTGTAGTCCATCATGGCACTTGAAAGCTTAATTTTTTAAGATTTATCTATTTGAAGCACAGAGTTACAGAGGAGGAAGGAAGATGCATACTAGCCACAATTGGGCTAGTCTGAAGCCAGAAGCAGGTGAGAGGGATAGGACTTGGACCACTTTGTGCTGTCAGCAGGAAACCAGATCGAAAATGGAGCAGCCGGGACTCGAACCGGCACCCATGTGAGATGTTGGCACTGTAGGCAGTGGATTTCCTCACTACAGTAGGGCGCCAGCCCCATGAGTTGTCTCTTGAGTGTGAAATATGGGTGGGAATGAGGACATGCCTTCCTGCTGTTGTCACCAGCCCTCTTTCCTGGAAGTATTGCATCTCCATGCCTGGCTGTCCTTGTTTTTCTCATCCAACCCTGGGCCCTGTTGCAGCTCTGATTGTACCTGCCCTCCCAAAAGATCCTGAGGGATTGACTGTAGTCATCCCCACTGATTCCCAAGCTGACTCTGGCATCCATTGTAATCTGTCAACCAGGGACAGAAAATGTAGTTAGGCCTGGCAGGGATGTCTAAAACATGTGCATGCTTTTCTCTTGTCGTTACTCCCTGAAAAGCAGTATTGCCGAAATTGAAATCTCATTTGCATTGCATTAGGTGTGTTACTAGTCACCTAGAGATGATCTGTGTGCAGGAGGATATGTGTAGGCTGTATGCAGATAGTGTGTCATTTCATAGAAGGGCTTGAGCACTTGTGGGGTTTCATCTCTCCAATGGGTGCCTAATTCTGCCCATTGCAGTCTTGTGTTCTGTACCAGTTACTAATCATCATCTGGTGTTAGGACCACCCAGCTGCTCCACATTGGCCTGGGGGATCTGCTGCTTCCGGCCTCCCCACCACGAGTCTCTCCCAGCTCAGCACTTGCCCTCCTTTCCCTGTCCTTTCTCACTCCTCAGCTGTCCACCCTCACCCCCTCTGTCCCACCTTTCCCCGTGGCCAGCCTCTAGGAAGCTGTTCTGATTCCGCCTCGTCCTTCTCTTCCATCCCTGACTAGTCAGCCCAGTGTCCTGAAGCTTCTGTGCAAGGGTGGCACTTACTGAGGCACAAGGCACCCACTTCTGGCCTGGGCTCTGGTCAGTCTCCCTTCTTTCCTGGCACAGGAGGCACCTGCTAAAAGTTGCACACAGTCAGTGATTCATAGTCACACAGAGGCAAGCGCGTGTGACCAATGATGTTGGAGTTCTGAGTATTTACATTTTACACATCTGCTGACTCTCAGCCTAAGGCAGGTTCTTTCCCTGTTAAAAATGTTCTCAGCTCATTTGCTTCCAGCTTGCACAGTTGAAAAGGCATAATGGTATGCAGACCACACTACCCTGAGGAAGACATCCGTAGTGGTTTCTGCACAGCTGCCAGGCCAGGGAAAGGGCAGGGCACAACCTCTTGTCCTGTGGAGCAGCACCTGCACCTGCTGGCCGCTCCGGGTCCACACCCAGAGACTCGGTTCTGCCAACCCTGCCCCTCCACATCCCCAACGTGTGTTTGCCTGTTTCCTTCAGAGAGAGAAACACAAGCTGAATCCTCCCAGAAACCGGCAAGTGCATGTGAGGAAGGTCAGAACGAGAAGAGAAGAGTGGGAGAGAAGGAAAATGGGCATTGAGTTTATGAGTGACGCAAAGAGACTGGAGCAGGCAGGGAGCGCGGAGGAGGACAGAGTGCCCGGAGGGTTTGTCCTTTTGCTTTCTTTGGGTTCCAGCCTTGATTGCCCCCTGCTTCAGCCATCCTGTGAGGGTGTGCGGCCCCTATAACCTGATGGGAATGCCTGAGCGTGACCATGTGCCACTAACGCCCGCAGCTGCCGCTCGTGCCGAACCTTGTCTCCTGCCAGGCAGCAGTGGGTGCCCAGCACCCAGTGCCTCTCAGCCCTGCTCCACTAACTAGTCATGAGCTCTGTTCCTTTCAGAGTCTGTGGTCTGCTCCACTTTCCTAGCAAACGAGGCCTTTCTCTGCCATGCTGCATTGTTTTCTTTCTCCTCCAGTCCAGTGCATTTCTTTCTTGTGTGAAAAATGCAGTTCCCTCGATTATGCTCTAGTTCTTTCTCTGTTCTTATTAATATTTATCCCGTTCACCTGCCTTGGTGTGTCTTCTTACTATATGCTGTCAGTTTCCTTGCCACAGACCACCTCTGTCTATCTTAGATGCCACATCTACATGCAGTGGAATCTATGTTTGTAGCCTTCTCTCATAGAGTAAAAAAATCTGCCGAGATACTATGCAAACTGGGCCCTCTTGTTGCCCAGCTGCCTGTTTGTCTGTTGACTCGTTCACTTCAAAGCTGCGAATCTGACTCCATGTAACACTCGGCTTGCTGCTAAAATAGTAGTGACATCGCTGCTCAGAAGCTCTCATGGGCTAGACCTGGTTGGTAGTAAAGGGATGAGCGGCTGGCTTCTGTGCACTGGCAATGTTATGATTATTCAGATGTACGCTTTTGCCTTGAGGGGTTTTTCTTTTCCTTCTTTAATGTACCTGTCTCCCCCGTCTCTCTCAAATGCCAGATCTCACGCGTCGGATGTCACGGATTACTCTTACCCGGCCACTCCCAATCATTCTCTGCACCCCCAGCCGGGGACGCCGTCCTATGCAGCCGCTGATGCAGCACCACACGGGCCTGCCAGCCAGGCCCCTGAGCATGAGTACCGGCCCCCCTCGGCCTCAGCCAGGCACATGGCCCTCAACAGACCTCAGCAGCCCCCGCCCCCGCCTCCGCCCCAGGCCCCGGAGGGGTCCCAGGCCTCGGCACCGATGGCTTCAGCAGATTTCGGGTGAGTGGGCACTCTTCATAGGCCAGTTACCATTCACTCTTACATTTGAGTCTTGCTTTAGGATGTGGGAGGGTTTTTTAACTGATATTTTAGAGGCCAGCATAAAGTCAGAAGTGATTGGATATAAATTCTATCCATCAGGACAGAATCCTCTATGGAATAGAACAGGCACAGCATCCTGCCTTTCCCCACTTTCGTCACATCAGGATGTGCAGGGTCCCTTACACACACAGGCGCATGTGTTTGAGTTAATCCCTGAACCACAGCAGCGCGGATGGACTGAATTTGTCCCAAGCCCTTAAGTTTCCTTATATATCCTGGGTGCACCACAGGGAATTCTTTTTTATTTTATAGTTTTATTTTTGCTTTGTAAATTCTTTTTATCATTTTATTACTATTACTATCACTATCATTTTGTAATGCAGTGCCGTAGTCCCTGGGATTTTCCCTCCCCCTGCCCCAAGCATACTTGTGTGTGTGTGTGTGTGTGTAAATGTTTATGAGGAATATGAGTGTATGCTATGAATATGTTTATGAGGAACAGCGTAGTTCCTCATAGACAGTCATAAGTCCATCATTGTGCACATGGACATTGGCAGAGTCCAGCATCCCATTGTCAAGACACATCCAACAGTTTCACTGGGAATCAGTCCTCAGTCCAGAAGTAGAGATGCACACTGCACCATATCCTCACATCTGGACATGTCAGTCTCCACTACACAGTCGCTATAAATCCCCCCAAGTGAAAAGCCACAACAAAGTTCTGTCCTGGAATTTAAAAAGAAACTTACACCACAATGCCATGAAGTTAAACAATATGCTACTGTATATGATAGGCTCCATTACACAGTTACTATACATCCCCTTAAATGAAAAGCCACAAAACGAAATCAACAGCAGGAAGAAAAGAACAAATAAAAAATGCCATGAAGTTAAATAACATGATACTGAATGACTAATGTGTCACTGAAGAAATGAAAAAGAAAATCAAGAACCTTCTTGAAGAAAGTGATGCTACTGTATGATCTATGAGTCAGTGAAGAATTTAATGAGAAAGTGTTTTGAAGAGATGATGAAACATAAAATCCATGAGATATAGTGTTTGCTGGTCATTGTTAGTGAGATGTGTCTCTTGTAGGCAACAGATAGGTGGGTTTTGTTCTTTAATCCAGTTTGCTAATCTATGACATTTGATTGATGAATTTAAGCCATTTACATTCAGGGTTAATAAGAATAGGTGATAATTTGGTCCTGTTATTTAGCAATGGGTTGTTCATTGTTCATTGATTTAGTCTTCTGTTATTTTACTGGGATGTTTTTCTCGTTTGCCTTTGGTTTTGTTGGGCGCTATTCCTCTTCTCTGTCAAGAGAACATCTTTGAGTATCATTTGTAGGGCAGGTTTGGAAGAGGCATATTCTTTTAACTTTTCTTTACTGTGGAAGAATTTTATTTCCTTTTCAAAGACAAAGGAAAACTTTGCTGGGTATGTTATCCTGGGACAACAACTTTTTCCTTTTAGAATCTGGAATATGTCTCTCTATTCTCTTCTTGCCTGTAAAGTTTTCTGTGAGAGGTCTTCTGTGAATTTAATTGCCATTCCTTTATATGTCAGTTGATTTTTTTTTTTCACATTTAAGGATCTTTTCCTTGTGTTTGATTGAAGAGAGCTTGATTATCATGTGATGTGGTGAAGATTGCTTTTGGCCAACCCTGCTAGGAGTTCTGTGCCCCTCCTGGATGTTGTTTTCCAATTCTTTATCCAGATTGGGGAGATTATCTTTTATTGTTTCATTAAGTACATTTTTTTAAACCCAGTTTCTCTTTCTGCACCTTCTGCGACTCCGTTAGCTCTCATATTTGGCCTTTTAATAGTGTCTTTCAATTCTTGAATACTTTTTTTAGCTTGACCCAGCTTTGCTTCCAGCTTTTTGATTGTTTCCCCATTGTGATAAGAAATATCTTCCAATTCTGAGATTTTTTTCTGCCTCCTTCATTCTGTTACTGACATTTTCCACTGAATTTTTAATTTGCAATTTTATTGCATCCTTCATTTCCAATAATTCAGCTTGATTTTGTTTCAGTGTTGCTATTTCCAGTGTGACATATTCCTTTAGTTCCTGCATGTGCTTCTCGTTGTTGATAAGTTTTATGACAAGTGTTTTGAATTCTGTATCCCCCATTTTCTCAATGTCTTCCTCAGTTAATTCTGAGGTTGGCAGAGGCTTTTGCTCTTTTGCAGGGGAGTCTTCAGTAATATTCATTGTGCCTTTATCTCTTCTTCTGCTCTTGGTCATTGTACTTCTGGTTAGCAGATTCTTCTCCTTGGGACAGGTTTCTTAAGTTGTGTCACCCATAGACCTGCAGTTCCATTTTACTTACTGTGGTTGGTATACGATTCTTTGTTTGCACTCATTTGTGCCACTCCCTCTAGGGAGTTTCAGATCTGGACTCTTATGTTAGATTTCCATCATGGTCTCTGGAGCCCCAGCTCCTGGTTTAGCACTCTGCTTCCTGTGATCCTGTGCTTAGGCTGCACCATTGTCTGTACACTGTTTCTTCCACTTCCGGTTTGCTCAGTTCCCAGGATTGGGGATACACCACGTGTCCTAAATGGCTAGGTTGTTGGTGGTGATCTTGCCGGAGCCTTTTGGCCATTAGGTCTGAGGACCACATGGACCTATTTTGAGTCCTATTTTATAAGATTATTTTCCCTGTGTGACCAGTACATAATGCACTGAGCTGGAAGTAAGGTTGCTCACAGCTTACTGTTGTCCCCGCAGTCTCAAAGCCTTTGTCACACTGTACAAAATGGTGCCTGACGTGCCTGAGTTCTTGATCTACTGGCTCTCAGGTCTGGGGACCTACCTTGGGTGGAACCTATAGAATACCACGTTGCTGCAGTTCACTGAGCCCAAAATGAGTTCGTTCAGAGCTTAGTGCATATGCAGTCCTGTCCCACATCCATTGCCTCCCTACATAAGATGGTGCTCGATTTGGCTCTGCTGGGGGTTTAGGCTGTGAAATCCACCCTGTTCCCACACCGCCTTTTTGGGATTTGCTGCTCTGTCTCAGCTCCTGGTCAAATCAAACAAACCAGCAGGATGAGCAGTTCTCTTGAGTTCCCAGTGAATTCTCCTTCCCACCTTGTTGCTGGTGGAGTTACAGCCACTGGTTTTGTTCAGATCACTGCTGTCTGAATGCTGCTGGGATGTCTGGTCACTGCAACGCCACTTTGTTGTCTCCGTTGCTTTCCCGTGTCTGTCAGGCTCCAGGTCTCCCTGTGCTGTCAGTCTTCCATTTCCTGGAATATGCCCTCTCTGCTTCACTGGGACTAATGTTCCTCTGTCTGCTCAAACGTGTCTTCACCCTTTTCTGCCATCTTGATTCTACCACAGGGAATTCTTAACACATGTGAGAAAGGCAAAGCCTGCAGGCCCCTACGTGTCATTTCTCAACTCTTGTAGCTTCCTCTCTCAGCCTCTTGGCACCCAGGCATCATTCTGTCCCTGCGCCTTTTGTTTTTCAGCTTACACGTACAGGTCAGGCGCCTTCTATGCAAAGGCCTGCATGTGCAGGGTGCTGGGGTTTGTGCACCTTCTGTGTTCCATGGGCTGTCTTCTGTGTTCTCTTTTCTGGCCGAGCCCAGTCTCAAGAACAGGACTCTCCAGATTGTGCCCTGGAGGGCCACATATGCACCCCTGCTGCCCCAAGTGCCCCTCAGTCTGGTGCACCATGGAGATTATGTCCAGTATGTGCCCCCAGGCTTGCCAAGGGCTTTCTATTCACTGCACAGCCCTAGGTCTCTCCCAGCTCTTGGTTCTCCTAATGGTAGGATTGCCAAAGGGGTGGCCTGATACTTCCATGGTCAGGCAGAGAGCGAGTCCCTGATCCCGTTGGCTTAGGCTGGTTAGGATTCAGCAGATTTCTTGGCACCGAGGTTTGTAAAACTCTGGCAGCATGCTGGGCCCCATGGCCACGAGCAGGTTCCACTGAACAGGGCTGTGGGGTATGGAATGTCCCCAGTTGTGTTGGTGTAGGACAGGTTTATGAGCCATACACCTCGGAGATGCCCAGGATAAAGGGTGATAGGGGTTGCAATTCTGGCGCTGTAGTCAACTGTCTCATTCTAGAACAAAGTAGAAGGTCTGGCATCCCCATTGTCATGGCAACATTGACCTCTGAGAAATCACAGACCCACTGTATGTGGATGTCTGCCTCCTGTGGGGTTCCTGGCCTGTTGCCCCAGCATTGTGTGTGGGGGCAGCCCTAACTGGGCACAGCAGCTCTCAGAGGATATGCCCTTCTGGCGTAACTCCGCTCACTCTGTATCTCCTGTCTTTACCAGAATGCTCCCGGCCCAAATCATTGAGTATTACAACCCATCAGGACCACCTCCTCCACCGCCTCCGCCCATGATTCCTTCAGCACAAACTGCCTTCGTCAGCCCCCTTCAGGTCCCAGTGCAGCCTGCCTTTCCCGCGTCCGCCAGCTCCACGTACTCCACTCCTCCTCATCCAGTGCCTGCCACTGGGCTCCTGGTCACGGCACCTCCTCCCCCAGGCCCTCCGCCTCCCCCACCAGGGCCTCCTGGTCCTGGCTCCTCTCTGTCATCCTCCCCACTGCACGGTCCCCCCATGGCTGAGGCCAAGCGCCCAGAACCTGCGCAGCCACCCATCAGTGATGCACGAAGCGACCTGCTTGCTGCCATCCGGATGGGTAAGTGCGGCAACCCCCTTCTGGAAATGGGTTTCCTGGGGTCCCCAGCAGGTCACACAGCCTGGCTGTCTTCACCTTATGACTGCCTACGTGTTTTCTTAAAGGAGCCTTGTTTCATGTTTTCAAAAACAGTAGATATGTTTTTGCCAGTAGACACATGACAACAAAGAATCAGAAATTCAGGAGAGCTTTGCTGGATAAAAACCAGTTAACAAGAGGGATCAATTTGTTGGATTTCTTTTCTGCATTCTACTGCTAAGGGTAACAGTGCAAGAAAATGAACTCTTATCAATGATTAGTTTAAAACCCCACAATCTAAGGAATGTCATGGACTTGCCTTGTTGTCAGCTTATTGTGCTAAGTGAATAGTTTCCAGAATTTATTTAGCCATGCAACCCTTTTGTCACCTCGCCTTGTCCCCCCAGATCCTGAAACATGGAAAAGCAGGCTGGACTTGAGGGGTCGTTGAGACCCACATGTTTTGTGTGTTTCCCCCAGAGCTACTCGTGCCAGCCTGCTTCGTGCACCAGTCACCACACAGGTTGAGTGAGAGGTCAAGGGCTTTTCTGCCAGATGGAGGCGACACAGACTTCCCAGGCAGCAGTGACCCTGGAACTCGTGGTAGTTGTTAGTGACACAGATGTGATGGTATAGCCATCTCATTAGAACCCGGCCTGTGGCACCCCGCCCCCCGAAGACTCCCATGTCCTTAGTGTATCTTGATATCCTTGGTGGTACTTCCCTGCATATGCCCAGAGCAAAGCACATTGATGACATTAACCATGGGTGTCCTGGTTTCCACTTGCAAGTACATTGAGTCTGTTGGTGACATCAGAGTAGTATTTGTAGACTCGCTAGTAGAGGGTAGGACATTATATGTCACCTAATGTCCAGTGGTCCAGTGGTCCAGGGAAGGATATCTATGTGTATGGGTGAGAATGACAGAGACCAACCAGCACATGGAAGCAGATTATACCAATTGGGGAATCAAGGTGTGGGGAATACGGGAATGTTTATGTGCCAATCTCACAGATATTCCATAAGTCTGAGATGATTCCAGAAGAGAGCGGTAACAAATGAGTTGATAAATCGGTCAGTATCTTCCTGTGTTGCTAAGCAGGAGAATGAATGATTGTACTGTACTCATTCTTGATAGTAGCTGTCAAATGAATGGCGTTAAGCTTCTTAGTTACTCACTAAACTTTCCTTCTTAAGTTTCCAAAACTTTTAGTATCACTTGAAAAGCAGTGTCTGAGAGGTGTTTTCATTCATCTTCCTGGCTGGGAGTGAGCAGAGGGATTTGGTGCTCACCCTCGTGTGTGTGTCTCTAGGAATCCAGCTGAAAAAGGTCCAGGAGCAGCGCGAGCAGGAGGCCAAGCGGGGACCCGTCGGGGACGATGTGGCTACCATCCTGTCCCGACGCATCGCCGTGGAGTACAGCGACTCCGACGACGACTCGGAGTTCGACGAGAATGACTGGTCCGACTGAGGTCGAGCCAGGCCCCGCAGCAGGCGACAGGCGGGCAGCGTTTGGAGGCCTCTACATGGTCTCAGCCTCCCCAGTAGTGGTATTCTAATCCTGTAGCTTAGCACCTTTTGTATTAATAATGTGATATCGCTTCTGCACATCCAAAACTTCTGGGTTTTTTCAGTATTTACTGTGTAATACTTAAGTGCCACTCAGCATAGCCAGCCTTGCTGCACACGAGGAAGTACACTAATTATTGCATTGTCCTCAGCACAGCACCTTGCTTTCCTCCCGGCCGTGGAAGTGTTTAGTGCAGTTTGGGTTAACTGTTGATCGCTACAATTCCGCAGACTCGTTGTGTGTGCGCGCGCCTGGGTGGGTATGTGTGTGTGTGTGAGTGTGTGTGTGTGTGTGTGTGAAGCTGCCTGGTGTCAGGTCTTGGCAAGATTTCACAACTGTGTCAGTGTAATGTCTTCCCATCCATAAATGGTATCGCTTTACCATTTTGGGACTTTTTGCCCCCCTTTCCTTTTAAAAACAATGTGTTTCAGAAGAAGTTAGCTCTCCAGGGAACGCAGAAGAACCAGCGTTTCCACCTTGGATTTCTCGACGTGGTGGTGGCTGAGTGAATCTGAATGGTCTGTTGCCTGATCTCATTGCCTTTGCATGCTTGTCGAATGTGACCTTGGCAGGGGTCCCTGTGCTGGAGGACAATCTCAGTACAAGGAGTCAGCAGCTCAGTGCCCACAGAAGTGGAGAGCCAGGGCCCACGGGGCTGCCAGTCAGAACACCGGCAAGCCCTTGCAGCTCAGGGGCCTCCCGGCTGGGACTGCCACAAACAAGCCAGGCCTGAGCTGCCCGGTGGGGCCTGGGATGCAGGGACTGACTGCCCTGCTCCCTTGCTTCTCTGGGAGCTGTGAGCTCAGTGTGGCAGCGGGCTTCTCAACTCCTCCTACATGCCCAGCAGGAGGGCGTCAGATGACACCTCGCTCTGGGTCTGGGTGGAAGTAGATGTTGGCAACTCTTCCTCACTTCTCTTGGTGCTGTGGCCAGATGAGGGAGAAATCCCATGAGCAGGGCCTGTGCCCCGTCCTCGAAGCACATAGTTCTTTCCTCACACTCCCAGCACATTTGGTTGTAAACTGCCACTCACCAGATCACCGTGGCTAGAGCCTTGGCCGAGGCAGAAAGTCCTTGGCTCCCACCTCTGCCTGCCCCATGGTGCATCCCACATTGGATTCCTAGAGGCCTCTGGAGCTTACTTCCCTGGCTAAGATGGGCCCTTGCAGAACTCAGGACTGGGAGCTTGTATGTGTGATCCTGGCTGAAGGGTAACTGCTTGCTTAGATTACACAAGTGCCCCAGGTACTAACTCTGGACAGGACTCCACAAAGACTCCGAGGCACCTGACTGAGGAGTTCTCGTCCCTGGGTTGCAGACACTGGTTAGTAGAGGTGCTCCTTAGAAAGAAGGAAAGAATTCAGAGCTACTGGATTGGATGACAGAAATAGGGTTCTGATCAGTGGATTGTCTCTCGCGTGGCTGAGTGACAGCTGTCTGGCCTGCAGGGACCACTGTGGAATGATGGTTTTTGGAGCTCTGAGAAACCTCTGTATCCCCATTGCTTTTCCAAGGGCAGCCTGCTTCAGGTGTGTCCGAGTCTGCAGGGCAGAGCCAGCTGTCAGTCACTGGCTTCCTGAGCCACTCCGCCCCAGGCTGGCCACCATGTGGTGGCCACTGTGGTGTTCTTAAATATAACTAGTGAAAACTTTCAGCTTCTCTGTTAGTTTCTGCTTTTATCTTCCTTTTTTTTTTTTTTTTTTAATTTTTGGATGTAGAAGCATCGTTCTTGGGGCTGTGACCATTTTTAAGTCTTGTTTTGTTTTTGTTACGCTAGTTTACTTTTTGGTCATGTTTGTGATAGAAGTTCTCTGTCAGGTTCTGGAACTTAGAGTTCCTAATACTTCTTGGTTTTGCTTGGCTTTTCTGGAGAGAGCACATGAAAGCTAGTATGGGTGTCAGGAGTTCTCCTGTTGATAGCCAACTATAGTAAAATCAGTGGCACTTTATTCCTAAAGATTCTGAGCCTATTAACTATTGGTTGTCTTGGCTGTAGTTTAATCAGCAAGTTATTTTCGACTTGATTTTATGATTTGTGAGGAAGTTTTTGCCCTATTTGTATTTCATAAACTGCAGGAAGGAACCATGGTTAGCACCCAAGTTTGTTTATTTTTTAGTGTATTTTTTTCAGCAACTTTGATTTAAATTTGGGATCCAGATTTTTTCCTATTTACAATGTTGTGTGAAAAGAGAAGAAAAAATGAAGACTAGAATTTTTAGTCTTCATTTAAAAAAAAGTGTTTACCAAAGCAAGTAGAGAATAACCTTTAAAAGCACATTTTCATTTCTATGAATTTTACATTTCGAATTACAGTATAAATTGGATGCCTATGTTAGACTGTCTTCCATTTCTCCATGTGTATGTTGGCTGAATCTCCTGTAAGTTTTTCCTGGTAGCAAAGACGTAGGGAGAGATGCAGCAGTGGCCAGAGCCACCTGGTGTCACACAGTTGCACGCAGTTCTGGTTTCTGGATGAGCAGAACAACAGTTGGTTTTGCATCGTTAGCCCCCAACCATTAGATGTTTTTCTTTACTAGGGTTACGATTAGAAAATTAACATTTTCACTTCAGTAATTTTTTTTTAGAACATTCAGATCTTTTCTGAGCACCAAGTGTCCAGGCTGTCAAAGTTTTGTCATAATTTGCAACTGAAATACAGGATACATTTTAATCCATTAAACACTAGTGGGACTGTATCAGCCAGAGTAGCAGTAATTTTTGTTTTATAAATCAGAGTATCTGTCGTTGCAGTATTACCAATGCTGTTGTAAATTGAATTTAAAGTGGTATTAAAAGAACTCCTGTTAAACAATTTTTATCTGTTTGTATATCTTATTATAGATTATGTACAAGTAACATCTAAATAAAAATCACACTTTTAACCCTAAAAGATTTTTGCTGATTTGCACCAGTGTTGTCGTCTGGGCTCTTTGCAGGGAGATTTCCCATAACCTGACGCCCAGACTGCCTTGTGGGGGTGGAGGACGGCAGGTTCACGTGGCAGAGTGGGGCTAGACACTGGCTGGCACATTCAGCCTCCATAGCGGCCAGTACACCAGAGCCTTTATTTTCATGTCACGCTTAGAATGATGGTTTGAAATGGGTATCCTGTGTTCTTTGGGGAAAACATCAGTGAGTGCCCCAGGAACCTCACCGGATGCGAATCGTCACGCTGGGGCAGAATTGACATAGAAAGCAGTGCAAGCAGACACTGGACAGGTAGGTGTGGCCACACTGGTCAGTGGCACACACGTGCGTGCTCGGGTCCTTCCTGCATCGTGGTTGTGGTTGGTCCTTGTGTAGCTTCCCGCTCGGCTGCTCCTCACAGAGGAGCAGCTACTTCTTGACAGGTCATATGAGCGATGGCTTTCCAAGCTGTGATTTTAGCAAATAGTAAGCAGTGTGCAGCTTACACAGACCTGCAGAGTCCTCCTGAGTGGCTTGTCTGAGCTGGTGTGGCACCCTCCTTGGAGGGTTCTCCGAGACGCAGGCTCAGGGCCCTTTCTTTTGCTGCTAGGTTCTGGGGATTGAATGCACACCTCTGGCCCTGATGAGCAGCCAACAATACTGAGTGAGTAACTCTCCTCTCACGGGGTACTTTCTGCAGGACCTGGTTAAGGCCCCCGAGGAGCCTAACTGCACAAGTATGGGCAAAGTCCTCAGCGCTGCCCACACTGTGTCACCCCTCCAGGAACCTGAGCTGTGACTGTCACCCACAAGTCACTCCCTCCAGGGGCTGCTTGTTCCTGACCAAAGTGGACCTTCAGCGTCCTCTTGTCCGAGGTGGTTTTGGTCATGTGGCATGTGTGTAGTCAGAGGTGAGGCAGTGACCATCCGGCCTGGGAGGCTAGGGAAGCCCAGATCCAAGAAGGAGCAAAGCCAGCCAGGGACAAGGGGAAAGGAAAAGGAGTGACTCCCTGCAGGGGCCAGCCTTTTCTTCCTTCGGGCTGGAGAGGCGGCACAGGGTGGTAAACTCCTAGTGAGGGGTGTGGGGAGGGGTAGAGGCACCCCCTGGTGAGCACAGAGGGGGATCTTTTCTGAGCCAGCGGACACCACCACAGTGATGTCCTGCAGCACTGCCACCATCCAGAAACACCTGTGCGTGTTTGCAGCCAAGCTTCCTGCTGAGCATCACCAAGGCTGGTCCTTGGAAGGAAGCGGACAAACGTTGACATGTTTTTTCATATGTTTTTACGTATGCCTGTGCATGTTTTTTTCATGTATTTATTTCAGTTTAGAAAGCTGATTGCCTAACACTAAAAATAGGGTAAAGACCACTTGTTACATTGCTGGAGACTCAAATTTATGAATTTTCCAACAAAGCTTCTTCTCTTCCACAGTGGACTCTCAAGAGCCAGAGAAATCTCTCAACACTGACCGAGAAAGGAAGAGACACATATGAGTGAGTTGTTCAGTAAATACAGGTGTGCCTGTGTCTGTCCCGTCATCCACCCGTCTTAGTCTTCATACTCTGCAGAGTAACTTGGAATGCATCTCACCCCTGGACGCATTACGTCTGATTATAAGGGCTTGCGCCACCTTTAAAATGCAGAGTGAAATGGAGAGGTTGGCCCTATATGCGCCCACAGGGTACAGATCCCACTGAGACGGGCGGCACGGCCATGACCTCAGTCCGCTCCAGCCTGGTAGTACCATGCTTCCTCACGCCAGCCCTCCGAGCAGCGGCCACCCTGACTCTGTTGTTTACTGTAAGGATCTGCGTAACCTGTTGTAGGACTGCACACACATGGAATAAAATTCTGCGTGCTCTTTTGTACGAGGCTTGTTTCATGGGAATGAATTTGAAATTCCTTGAAGGAAATTCTTTCCTTGAGTCTGTCAGCAACATATTCCTTGAGTGGTGTTCTGCTGGGTGAACACAATGGCCTTATATTCCGTTCTTTAGGCTAAGATTCAGGTAAGTCTTTGCCTAACTGTGTGTGTGTATTCTGGAAAAACACCTTGGGGTGAAACTACTTCGTGGCTAGGTGTGGACTTAGCCTTACAAGAATCTGCCACGTATTTGTCTGCCGAGTGACACCAGCAGTGCTGTTTTGTGCCTTTAGGTGTGATTTTCCTTTGTGTAGCTTTTGCTTGGACTTCATTGAGCTTCATTGAGTCTTGGGTGAGTTTCTTTTGTAGAATTGGAGACATTTGAATTTTCTTGTGGTTTTTTGGGGGTTTTTTGTTTGTGTTTTGAGAGAATACAGAGAGGGGTAGACAGAGCTCTTCCATCTGCCACTTTGCTCCCCAAATGGCTGCAGAAGCTCGGCTGGTCCAGGCCAGGAGGAGGAGCCCTGAGCCTCGTGTTAGTGTCCCCGTGAGTGCCGTTCTCCACTGCCTTTTTCCGAGCGCACTCAAGGCAGTTGGGTCAGGAATGGGTCGCCTGGCTGTGAAGCACATCACAGGTAGTAATTTAACCTGCTGTGCTACACTGCCACTGCTGGCTCCTGGATGTTTTTTGTTTTTAATCTTCCAAATGTGTATCCCATCCTGTCCTCTAGTCCTTAGGCACATGTCGAGAACCTTTCAATACAGCTCCCAGCCTTTGAGGCGCTCAGGTTGTAGAATACCCTTTTTTCTTGGTTATGCAGGTTTGATCATTTTTTATTAATCTGTAAGTTTACTGTTTGTCAGCTACAGTTTACTGTTAAGCTTCTGCAGTTTTTAAATTTCATGTTTTCCGCTTCAGAATTTCCTCGGTTTTGCTTTTCAAAGTGTAGTTTTGTTTCTCTGCTGGACTTCCCTGTGTGTTCACCTGCTGGCTTGTTTTCATTTACACCTTGGAGCAGCTGCGCCAGCTCTTGAAAAGCCTGCTTGCTAATTGCAGCATCTGGGTTAACAACTGTTCTCCTGGGTGCCAGCCTGATAGTGCTGGGTTTCATCTGAAACTCTGTGTGGTACGTTTTACCATATGTTCGGTTCCTCCAGTAACTACTGGGTGGTTTTTCAAGGAGACAACTAACATGTTTAGAACTGGGCTCCCAACTCGGCCACACTTTCACTGCAGAAGTCTACGTTTTTGTAGCCTCAGCTCAACTGCTTGAAGTCATCCTGGGCCTGGTTCCTCGCTGGCTTTCTGGAATCCTTCTCTGACTATCCTTTGTTGATTCTGCCTGCACTTTCTGTCTGCTTTGGGCACTAGGATTTCTGCGTGCATCTGTCTTCCTCTCTCATCCTCCCTCCCTTCTTTCCTTCTCTCTTTTAACCAGTGAGATGTGGGTTAAGCCTGCTAGCCTGTAGTCTTCATTCTTAAGAGTCTTTGTTTGATATGAACTAACTTGCTTGAAGCAAAGAGCTATTAAGAAATAAGAAATGGGGCCCGTTGCGATAGCGTAGTGGTTAAAGTCCTTGCCTTGCACGCACCGGGATCCCATATGATCGCCAGTTCTAATCCCAGCAGCTCCACTTCCCATCCAGCTCCCTGCTTGTGGCCTGGGAAAGCAGTTGACGGCCCAAAGCCTTGGGACCCTACACCCACGTGGGAGACCTGGAAGAGCTCCGGGCTCGTGGCTTTGGATTGGCTCAGCTGCAGCCATTGCACTCACTTGGAGAGTGAACCATCAGATGGAAGATCTTCCTCTCTGTCTCTCCTCCTCTCTGTATATCTGGCTTTCTAATAAAAATAAATAAATCTTAAAAAAAAAGAAGAAATAAGAAATGCACCCCAAGTTTATTCCTTCTTGCAGATATCCAGTCTCCTCTTGTGTCTCTGGTTTCTGTCCAATCTTCCATGGTTGTGATGCATATTTTGTATCTAATTTATAAGTTAGCTTTACAAGGTCAAGTGGAATGACCTAGTCCTCCAATCTCCGAAACCTTCTCTGGAAATATTTGTTATCTATGAAGTAATTTTTAAAGTGCGTCTTGATGCTAGATACTAAATTATAGCAGGTGACCAGCGTTGTGATCTCCCTGCCAAACACACGTACTTTTGCAAGGACTCCACAGTAAAACCTGCGACGCCTTCACTTAGCCAGGTGATATCCAGGAATTACATGGTAAGCTATGAAACACTTGTGTGTGTCTCCCGAATCCCGATATTGTCATGCGGCATGACACAACCCGGGGGGGGGGGGTGGGCGGGTTTGAGAATACTCCCAGCAAAGCCTGAACCTCAGTCTCAATTTTCTAGGATAGTTTCTTTCCATCTCTTTGAAAGACAAAGCAGCACAGAAATTAATCTTTTCACGACTTCTTTCCCAAATGCCCACAACAGGCAGGGCTAAATCGGCTAAATCCTGCTGCAGCCTGGAGCCTGGAACTCCATCAGAATCTCCGTGTAAGTGGCAAGGGCCCAGGCACTTGAGCCTTCATGTATTTCCCGGGATGCATCATTGACAGCAAGCTGGATTGGAAATGAAGGCGCTCCCAGACACGGGCTGCAGGCGTGTCCAGCAGTCGCCTCATTTTGCCGTGCCACAATGCCTGCATTCCTCCCAGTCTCAGCTTCTAGCTCCCTCAGACAACCTTAATGCTGTCACTGCATGCTGCAAGTTCACGTTCAGGAATAAATCCATATGGACAAAACATTTACTTTCTATTACTGGAACTCATTTGGAAAAAAGCTGCCACTAAATGAAACAAAGCCACTGCCGAAGTGTTCCCATTGCTGCCGTAACTTGCTCCTTCCTCTAAGTGTTGCGGAAGTGGGTCAGACGCTCAGGAAGTTGTTTCTCGAGTAGTGTGGAGGTGTGACTTGGGGAGGCGTGTCCACAGGGACGGAGATGTAAGGGGGCTGCGTTCGAGAAGCCTGCACGGGCGTCTCGGCACACAGGTGGCTTCCCTGCGACCATCTGCTCTTCCGTCTTTATGAATCCCTTGCAGCCTGCAGCCTGTGCGTGCCTGCTTGCATAGGTAACATCCAGCGCAGCATCACGATCCGTTAGGGGTGGTGTGTGGGATGCTTCGTCATGGAGGAAAATGAAGAAAATGTGCCACTTGGGAAGCATTTAAGAACCTCCTGAGTCATATGTACCTTGAAGTGACATTTTAAAACATTGAATATTCCAACATGTGCTTCGGCCGTTCTGGCCTAAAACCACTTCAGAAGTCCAGGGATTTGAGAATGCATGGCCCTTTTGAAATCCAGGCTTGAAGAGCCCTGACCCCTGAGCGTCACTGTCGGCTGCACCTGCTGTAGAATATCTTTCAGTGTTGCAGAGGTTAGGCAGCAGCTGCCCCAGGCCTTCCTGAGCTGGCAGATTTGTTCTGCTGGGCTACAAGCTTGGTGCCAGGTCCTCAGGCATCACAGGAAGGACGAGAGTGGCGCTGACGGCATGAGTGTTGAGCCATCCTGATGCCCACTGGGACAGAAAGCTACACCCTGTGGGGACCAAGCTCTGACTAGTGAAGATGGCAGATGTAGAGCTCTGTGGGTGGGGAGAGGGACTTCCAGAAGTTGCCTGCATGTGTTCCCACCAACCAGAAAGCACTTCCCTCTAAATGCGTGCCACTTGGTTGGTTGGCTGGAGTTTTTTTTTTTTTTTTTTTTTAACGCTTACTACGAATATCTCGTACTTAACATGTTTCCCAGATGTGGGTGCTAGGTTGGTTTTCCAGTTAGCGAATGTGCTCAATACCATGTGCTCCGAGTCACCAGTGTGCAAGTCGCTGTTGCGAGCTGCAGGGTCAACCAGCAGCAGCCCTGTCACAGTTCCCTTGGAGCAAGTCCACAGCACCGTTGCGGCTCTGCAGCCCATGTCCCTCCCTTGTTTCTGAGAGACTCCCTCAGCCTGCAGAATTCTTCTCCCACTTCCTGCTTTTAGGATCAAAGCTAGATGCCTGCTCTCAATTACCTAACATTTTATTCACCGTTTGGACTCACCCTCATCTCAAGCTGTTTCACAGATGGTCTAGCTTGGTCCCTTGCAAACACTGACAGAGCTGCTGTGAGGCATGGAGGGACAGGGCAGACCTCTGCGCCTGGCCTCATGGTGGCAGCAGCCCCCAGGTCTACATGGGCTGCTTGGAGCTGGCCCCAGCTGGAGTCCTGAAGGCTGGGCAATCTGGTCTGTTCCCTCGCCGTGGTATGCTTTGCTCAGCCCTGCTGCTGGCTACCATGGACGGCTTGGATTAGGAAGGCAGAGTGTGGAGCTAGGCCTATCGCAGGCCCCTGGCTTGGAGCCATCTTTGTGTGAGCTCAGGACCGTATGGAAGGTTGCGTGTGGCAAGGGCAGCCCTGCGACCCCCTGGATTGCTGCCGGGCAGCTTCCCAGGGCTGTGGCACAGGCCAAGGCATTCGTCAGCCGAAAACTAGGACCTTTGGCAGCTGGTGCTGTGGTTCAGCCAGGGTGAAGCCACCACGTGTGACTCCAGCATCCTATCTAGGCACCAGTTTGAGTCCCAGTCGCTCTGCTTCTGATCTAGCTCCCTGCTGGTGTTCCTGGGAAAGCTACTGACTGATGGCCCAGGTGCTTGGATTCCTGCTCTTGGCGTGGACTATCCGGGTGGAGTTCCTGCCTCCAGCTTCAGCCTGGCCCAACCCTGGCCGAGTAAACCAGCAGATGGAAGATCTCTCTCTTTGCCTCGCCTTCCTCTTTCTCCTTCCCTATCTCCCTGTGCCTCTTCTCCTCTTTCCCCTTTTCCCCTTCCCCCATGATTCCGCTCATTTAAAAACATTTTAACACAAAACGGAAGCTGAGTCAAACTGTGGAAGTGCAAAGCTGTGGGTGCCCGCCAAAGCTGGTCCCTTCCGTGGAGAAACGCCGCCGCCACGTGGCCAGAGAAGAAAGTGCAAGCTCCACTCCCCTTCCTTCACTCCTGTTTCCAACAAAGGTACAGCCCTTGGCAGTGACTTGGTGCAACTTCCCTGTGGGCCAAGTCAGCAAACATCTGGAAAAACGAAGAGTCATGCCCAGAACAGAGCAAATCCATTCCCAGAAATGGGGCGGGGAGGGGTCTCCATGAATTTCATGGAAAACGCATTCTAGGAGGAAAAAACATGCAAAATTGTTTTGTTTAAGGAATGGGATTGGGGACACTGAAAGAAACTGGTATTTCACTTCTATTTCCTCGAGACGTTTCTTCAAGCCTCTTCATGTATCTGAAACAGATCGGGTTTTCCAGTAATGTTGATCTGGAGTTCATTGTTTTCCCGTCAAGAACCTGGGACCCCTTGAACATGGCAGAATGCTGGAACTGCCTCCCTGGGGGCCTGCCTGCCACCCCCGCCCCCGCTGGCTCCTGAGGCAGTGGGGTTCCATGAGGCTCCCCTGTCCCCCTCAGCTCTGTTTGCCACGATTGCCTCCGTCAGCATGAATGGGGTCACTCCTGATTTGGGCTGACTTGTTAAATGGCTTTTGTGCCTGGGACAGGTGGCTATCTCAGATGGATTTACACACACACACACACACACACACACACTCCCAGATGACCGGAGCAGTGCGTGAAGTACCAGAAAATCAGTCAGCAGCCTGGTCTTCCAAGGGCAGGATGTGGGTTGGATGACGAAGGAAGAAGAGGAAAAAGTCTGGAAGAATCAGAAGAATTCATAGGATCTTTCCAGATGCATGGTTGAGCGACACTGCAAGGAGTATTTCAATTTGGCTGAACAGGGGGTAGGTTTCATTTCTCTGGGCAAGTTTCTTTTGTTTTTTATTTGGGATACAGTCAACCACTTTTAGACGCTTTTGATATCTTCTAAAAATATGTCTCAATGCACTCCTATATGGGCATGTTCATATCACCGATCAGTATTTTTATTTCTTCTTTTCTAAGCTTTATAAGAAAGTCCTTCCTCAGACTCGTGAAGTTTCCTCCAGTTTCTGTGTTGATATTCTAGGAACTCTGAACACAGGCGTTGGAGTTCAGAGATGACTTCCTGCAGCTGTTTAGACATTCATGTGCCTTTTGTTCCTTGGTCTGTTGATGACATCGTTCTGTGCATATTTTGTTTAAAAGTGAAATGAATTCACAACTTCCCCTCTTTGACGATGACCAAGAATTGGCAAAGTGACGTTCGCATCCTAAGATGAGCAACAGAGTGTGTCCAGTCTTTTCTGTCCTGTGGGGAACTTGTGTCAGCTGAGCGCCTCGGAACTTTAACATTGGGTAGAACGCAAGAGTGAAACTGTCTGGGACTGGACTTTAATTTGTCAGTGATGCGCATCAGTTTCTTTCATGGTTGTAGGACAACTCGGGGCTTTCGATTTCTGTCTGATTCAGTTCTGGTAAGTACTGTTTCCCAGAAAGGAGACGATTTTATGTCATCTAAATGCGTCCCACAAGATTCACAGGGAAGCTTCATCTCTGTTGCGGTGGCCATATGCAGAGGTGGGGGCTTGGGGAAAAGGCCGAGCCTGGAGGGTGGGGGGTCGTGCCCCCTCGGGACTGCAGGCTGCCTTGGCCCTGCCGCCCTGTGCAGTCACGGCACAAGGTGCCATGTGTGGGGGCAAGAGGCGCCTTGCTCTACCCTGTGGCATCTGCAGAACCTTCATCCTGAGTCCCCACCCTCCAGAGCTGTGAAGCAAGGATTTCTGCTACGTATACAAGGATTTTGGTGCCAATATTCCAACAGGACCACAGCACAGCTTCTTCTGTATTTGGGGGGAAGCTGCTTGTTTTGACCTCTGACCTATTTCCACACCCACAGCAACCCTGGTGTGGCCCCATTCTCTGTCCTGTTACTGGAGAACATGAGCACCTTCTTTTTCCTTAATTAGGACAGCCCCAAAGCCTTGGGACCCTGCACCCGCGTGGGAGACCTGGGAGAAGCTTCTGGTTCTTTCCCTTAGATTGGCTCAGCTCTGGCCATTGTGGTTACTTGGAGAGTGAGCCAGCAGATGGAAGGTCTTTTTCTCTGTTCTTCTTGTTCTCTGTTCCTCCTTCTCTCTGTAAAAGTCTTATGACAAAGGAAAGAAAATCTTCCATCCGCTGTTCATCTCCCAGCTGCCCACAATAGCTAGGGCTGATTTAGACCAAAGCCAGGAGCCTGGATCTCCATCTGGGTCTCCCACATGGGTTGCAGAGGCCCAAGCACTTGGGGCATTCTTCATTTCCTCCCAGGATATGCATTAGCAGGGAGCTAGACTTGAACTGGCATTGACATTTCCCTTATGGTGGTTTAACCTCCAATACAATAGCCCTTACCCCCAAACCTTTCTAATCTTTCTATGTTGATTTCTAGCTCCATTGCATTATGCGTCTAGCATACACTTTGTATATCATGCATGCTTTGCGTAAAACTGAACAGAATGGGCTTTAGTGTCAAAAAGTAATTTGTATGAGGTTATGGGGTACAGTGCTTTGTGTCTGTCTATTGATGAAGGTTTTTATGTTGTTGGGCCAGCATCCCACAGGGGCACCAGTTTGAGGTCTGGCTGCTTCATTTCTAGCTATCTTCCTGACCTCGCCTGGCCCTTACAACTAGTTGGGGAGTGGACCAAGGTGCAAGGATCTCTCTCTTTCATTCTGCCCCCTGCATTTCAAATAAACAAGCAAGTCTGTAAATAAGATATTTATTCTCTGAAAAAAGATTTTCAAGCTATCAGCCCTTCTGTATCTGCACTGATATTTTCTTTTTCTTGTAAGATTTATTTATTTTTATAAGAAAGATACACAGAGAGGAGGAGAGACAGAAAGGAAGATCTTCTGTCCAGTGATTGATTCCCCAACTGACCACAAGGGCTGGAACTGCGCCAAACTTGAAGCCAAGAGCCAGGAGCTTCTTCTGGGTCTCCCACGTGGGTGCAGGGTCCCAAGGGTCCTTGACTGCTTTTCCAGGCCACAAGCAGGGAGCTGGATGGGAAGCAGGGCAGCCAGAATTATAACTGGTGCCCATGTGGGTTCTCGGTGCGTGCAACATGAGAACTTTAGCCACTAGACTATAACCCTGGGCCTTGCATTGATGTTTTTGTTTAATTACGGAGGTGATGTACTAAAAATACCTCACCAAGAATGTGTATGTGTCTTTTCATTTTAGGGTCCTGCTGGACTTCCCCTTCTGTTCACTGAGGTCTCTGACTAGAGTTTGTTTGCTGTTTTCATTGCCTGTTTATCCAATGCCTACTGTGCGTACCCTTTCTAGGCATTGTTCTAATTGTTTTTAAGATCTACTGGCTCAACTGCATTCTCTGCCCTGGAGCTTAGTGCCAAGGAATAAGTTGGAAATCCCAGAGATCAAACCATTTGCTGAAGCGTGCACGCAGGTCGGGAGCAGGGCTGGGATTTGAACACCAGGACTTACCTGACATGTATCGTTTCAACCCAACATGCGCATCCGCCTGGGTAGTGGGCTTCCCTCTGGTAACTGCCTTCAGCTTCTGCGTGGTTTACTGTAAACAATGCTCCCTGGCTTTTCATTGATTCATATCTTTTTTGTTTGTCTTTACTCTCATCTTTCTGTGCCTTTGTGTTGCGTACATGTCTTGTTAACTACAACCATTTGGACTTTTCTTACTTCTGATAGCTTTTGCACGTTCCTTGGAAGCATTCAAGTGTAGCATGACTTCATATGCCTGCTGTGAAAGCCGATAAGGTAGACCATAGCTTTTCTTCATGCCTTCCTTTTCTTTGTTTCCCTTTTTTAATACTTCCCTTTGGGTTGATTTTTTTTTTAAGGCATTCTGATTTTTCCTTCCACTAATGAGAAACTCTTAGATTGACTTCTGTTTAAAAAATCTATTACTCTCAAAATTATGACATGGGGACTTAATTTGTCAATGTCTAAAATGAATCAATACTTTCCCCTGAGGATAACAAGATATTTTTCAAAAACAACCAGTGTGGTGCACACATAAGCCAACCAGAACACCTTCTCATTTCCTCCAAGTGATGGATGAGTCCCATGGTCTGGGGGGAGCCTGTCTTGACAATTCCCTGGGACACAAACGTGGTCTTCACTCAGCCTGTACTTGTGTAAGTTTGCAAGGGCTCCCTCAACACAAGACACACACCGGGGCTCACTGACCCACATTTGTCTGCTCACACCTCTGGAGGCTGTGAGTCCGAGATGCTCTTCCTGGCTTAGGCATCTTCCTGTGGTGGCAGAAGAGGACCAAGGCTCTCTGGCTTTTCTCTTAGAGGGGACCAGTCCCATGGTAGGCTCTCCACCTTAATGACCCACCTCATCTCTCAGCCCAAGGGCATCAGCAGGAAGCTGGATCTGAAGTGGAGCAGTTGAGGTGCCAACTGTAACTCACCTGGGATCCCAGGGTTGCAGAAGGTGACAAATGTGATAAATGCCAGCCTTGGCAAACCCTTATTATTAATCTGCAAAGATCTGTTTCAGTGATGAAGTGACTGTGACCTCCATTTGGACAGGGATGTTTTAATATAAAAGCAGGACAAGACAGTTAATTGTAGATTCAAGGAAGTCCAGAAGTAAGAGATCCAAATGGTCAGCTGCCATCTCTAAGACAAGGCAGAGTGGATGGTGGAGAAGGATGTGCCAGGGAACGGTCCTTCTCATGGGCTCAGGCCTTTCAAAGCCGTGATGGCCAAGACCACATTGGCAGGTCCATGGTAAAACTAAACAAAACAGAGAAACAGAAAATGAAAACCTGCCAGACAGGGCTGGGCTGGGCTGTGGAGGCCACCTGCTTCTGATGGGGTGTGCAGGTACAGTGGGGCTCTCTGGACGCAGTCCTGTCATGGGGAGAGTGTCTGGGAGGGCCAGGGCTGACCTGAACAGGGAAGGGACAAAAGGCCTGGAACAGCCAACTCAACAATGAAGGAAAAAAGCTGAGTTGGAGGACAGATGTTTCTCAGTCTCAAGATTGCCAGCCATAGTCCTGGGAGTGTGGCTCTGGTGAAAGAATAGACGAGTAGACAGATGGAAAGGAACAGGGAGACAGTGGCTGTGTCAGCTGGATTTTGACAAAGAGCAAAGGCAATTCAGTGTGGGAAGGACAATCCTTTCATCTAACCATACGGAGACAAATGGGCATTGCATGGAGAAAAATGAATCCTCCTCACACAGACCTTACTCTTTAGAAAGTATATCACAGGGTGGTACGCATCACATTGTGGTGTAGCAGTGCAGCCGAGGGATGGGCTTAGTCCGCCCCCTCCTCCCCGGTGCATGTACAGCTGTACTACGAGGCAACTGCTTTCTCTGCTTCTACAAGCTTTTGTGTAACATCTTATTCCTTTTAAGATCGCAGCGATGCTTTATGAGCCCTATTTCAACTAGATAAAGATGTGGTGTGGGAGAGTTTAGGTGAAGTTGCACCTGCATCTTGGAAATGCCCAGTAATCCTTCATACCTCTCTGGAATCCTCCTTCCTTGGAAAAGACTGAGACAAAGGAGAAGGTGTAAGAATGGACACATGCACATTCCACCACCCACTACCAGCCAGTAATGGGCCACATAGACCGTGATGCTGGCCCCTCGCTTAAGGTCAGATCTCCCCTTGCTATTTCCTGGGCAGCTCCATTCATTCTCCCAAGTGGTCTTTTCATGTGTCAGTCTGTCCCTTTACTCTCTGGACCCCCATCTCACTTCCTCAATTCCTAGTATCTACCAACACTCAACTCCAATTCCAATTCCAAGATCACTCTCGCTCTTTCTCACTTATGTGTTGTATTTGAAAATCAGAGAGGGGCCCAGCACAGTAGCCTAGTGGGTAAAGTCCTTGCCTTGCACACGCTGGGATCACATATGGGCACCGGTTCTAACCCCAGTGGCCCTGCTTTCCATCCAGCTCCCTGCTTATGGCCTTGGAAAGCAGTTGAGGACGGGCCAAAGCCTTGGGACCCTGCACCTGTGTGGGAAATCCAGAAGAAACTCCGGGCTCCTGGCTTTGGATCAGCCCAGCTTTAATCATTGTGGCTGCGTAGGGAGAGAATCATTGGATGGAAGATCTTCCTCTCTGTCTCTCCTCCTCTGTGCATATCTTTCCAATAAAAATAAAATAAATATTTTTTAAAAAATCAGAGAGACAGAGATCTACCATCTGCTGGTCGCCTCCAAAGTTGCAGGTGGAAGAAAGGAGCTGTGGCTGGGAACAGGCCTGGCTGAGGAGCTAAGGGGATGTCCCTGCTAGGTTGGGGTTCCCACTGGTGAGCGTGGGGACTGCAATGGGGGTGGTGGTCTGGGCAGAACATGGCTACAGTCTACCTTGGCACAGGTGTGGGCTGGGTCTGGGGAGTGACAGACTGGGCCCGATTTTAGCACCCACTGGTACTATGAGAAGCAGGGCGGCTGTAGAATGGGTTGGGCCACGTCATGCTTCCTGTGAAACCACATGAGAGAGATGGCTTTACAGTGGACCAGGTATGGCTGGGTTGTAACTTCCAAGAGTAACAACTGGAATGAGTATGAGCCAGTTGGGTCATGATAATGTACCTGCCGGAACAAGAGGTAGACTATCAACCAGGGCCAAGGTTCCACTAGTGTGCATGAGATCTGCTACTGGGAGGAGACTGATAAAGTAGCTTGGGAAACTCCTTTTTAGGATGCAGTTCCTGCAGGTGAGCATTAAGAATCAAGGCATGGAGCAGCCCAGAGCGGGCCAGGTTACAGTATCCACTGGCATACATGTGAGTCAGGTCTGGGGACAGACCAGGCTGGGCCAGTTCATAACATCCACTGGCAGATCTGAAAACCAGGGCCACAGTTCCAATTACTTCATATTAGGGTCTGGACTGAATGCTGGCTGGGCCAGGCTAGATTGCATCACCCACCAACATGCACTGCACTGTGCCAGGCTGCAACACCTGCTGATTGATGCTGAGGTGAGGTCTGGGTGCAGTGGATACTACGTCCATGAGTCTCGGAGATTGGAGCTCCGGCAGGACCTGGGTTGTCTGATCTGGGTCCCTGGGCCCACCTGCACAGTGGGTGCTGCGTCTGTAAACTCCAGGGGCAGGGGTTCCAGTGGGGTCAGGGTCACTTGACCTGGGTCCCTGGGCCCAAGCTAGGAGGGAGGCTGGGGTTCCGTTCTCATCATTCAACATTGCACTGAAAGTCACAGCTAACCCAACAGGACAAGAAAAGGAAATTAAATGTAGGCATACTAAGAAGGAAGACATTAAGCCATCTTTATTCGTAGATTATCTAGACAGAAAATTTGAAAGAATGAGAAAATATTTCCTGGAACCAATGAGTGATTGTAATAAGATGGGATGATTACATGGCTAATACATGGGCGTCAACCTAAAGACGAGCAACCCTTGTTAAAGGATTTTGAAATGAAAAAGTTCATCTGGAAGCACAAAAAACCACGGATAGCTAGAACCATCCTGAAGAACAGGAAGTTAGCAGGGGGAATCAGAGTTCCGGACCTCTGGACATACTATAGGGCAGTGGTTATCAAAACAGCGTGGTACTGGCACAAAGATAGAGAGGAAGATCAATGGAGCAGAATAGAAACACCAGAAGGAAACCCACACAGATACAGCCAAATAATCTTTGACAAAAGGACAAACGACAATCCAGGCAAATGGGAAGGTCTGTTCAATAAATGCTGTTGGGACAACTGGTTAATAGCCTGCAGAAACAAAAAAATAGATCCACATCTCTCACCATACACTAAGATCAGATCTAAATGGATAACAGATCTAAACCTGCATCCAGAAACCTTCAAACTTTTGGAAGAAAATGTTGGAAACACACTGCAACACTTAGGGGTAGGCCCTCACTTCCTAAAAAAGACTCCAAATGCAGTAGAAATCGAGACCAAAATAAACAATTGGGACCTCATCAAACTAAGAAGCTTCTGTACAGCTAGAGAAACAATCAACAAAGTAAAAAGGCAACCCACAGAATGGGAGAAGATCTTTGCACACGACATAGGTGATAGAGGGCTGATCTCCAGAATATACAAAGAGCTACAAAACAACCAAAATGTCAAAACAAACAAGCCACTCAAGAAATGGGCACGGGAAATGGGCAAACACTTCACAAAGGAACAAACCCAAATGGCAAATAAACATATGAAAAAATGCTCAAGTTCCCTGACAATAAGGGAAATCCAAATTAAAACATCAATGAGGTACCACCTAACGCCAGTAAGACTGGCCCACATGAATAAAAGCACCAACAACACTTGTTGGCGAGGTTGCGGGGAAAAGGGATCCCTACTCCACTGCTGGTGGGGCTGCAGGCTGGTACAGCCTCTATGGAAATCAGTATGGAGAATATTCAAACAACTCAAATTCAACATACCGTATGATCCAGCAATAGCACTCCTAGGAATATATCCAGAACACTTGTTTTATGAGAAACCAACATGCACTCCTATGCTCATAGCAGCACAATCAGTAATTGCAAAAACATGGAAGCAACCAAAATGCCCATCAACAGAGGATTGGATAAGAAAGCTATGGTTCATCTACTCCATGGAATACTACTCAGCTATTAAAAAAAACAAAATGCAGTTCTTTGTGGCCAAATGGGCCAAACTGGAAACCATAATGCTAAGGGAAATGAGCCAATCACAAAAGGTTAAATACCACATGTTTGCCTTAATTTAAGATGATATGATGTTATGTATAACATGTTATGTTTTGAATGTTATATGTTGTGTATAAACTAAATTGAAGTATAGGTGAGGTGGTCACAGAAGGTGGCTGGGAACTCGCATTTACTTTCAACATGTTGGTTACTGATTACTATGTCAATTAATTCCATAATGATGTAAATTTTTGCTGATGGTATGATGGAGCTTTCAATTGACTGGGATAATACTCTGCTAGCTCTGTCTTCAGACCAGAGAGGGTATACCTAAGAAGACGTTGAACTTGACTGGACAATAAGATGCTGGACTCTATGTTTGGTGTATGCTTGCAATGGGAGAATCTCAACTGAACTTGAGCTGTGGTTATGCAACAAGGTGGAGGAATCCACCATGGTGGGAGGGTTTGTGGAGGGGTGGGAGAACCCAAGTATCTATGTAACTGTGTCACATAATACAATGTAATTAATGAAGTTAAATAAAAAAAATGTGTTATACTTTATGTGAATGCTACAATAAACAATACTTGATATTAAAAGGCATAAGTATAAAAAGAAAGGGAAAGAATCTTGAAAATTCAGAGGTTAAGCTTTCCCTGGGGACCTATGCAAGTGCCTGGGACTCTGCCGTCACTCCACTTCCGACGACAGCTTTCTGCGGGTGTACACCCTGGAGGCAGCAGGTGCTGGCCCAGCGTTCTTGGGTCCCTCTCACTCATGTATGAGGTCTGCAGGGAGTTCTTGGCTACTGGCTTTCGTCTGGCCCAAGCCCTGCTGCTGCAGGCATTGGAGGAATGAATCAACAGATAAAAGATCTCACCCTCTCGTTTTCTGCCTTTCGAACATATTGGAAGTGAGTAAGCAACTCAAGCTTTTTGAAAAGTAAGAATATGTACAAGATCCAGAAGAGGAAAATTATAAAACAGTATGTGGAGGAAGGGCAGGTGGGTTAATATTGTGGCTTGGATAGGGTTCTCAACATTGGCTGCACATTGAAATTTCCTGGAGGTCTTAAAAATATGAATGTCTACATCTGAGCTTTTGCCCCTGAAAAACTGATGTTGCCAGTGCAAATCTGAGGCACTAGGAAATTTTTTTAAGAAAAATTTCCCAGGGGATTTCCATGCAAAGTTAAGGTTGGGAACCACAGGTCCAGGGCACATCTGCTCTTCACCAAGATCTACATCTGGCCAACTGGGAAATGACCGCTGAAAGTTTTAGACAATTATACTATCAAATTTGCATTATGCTGAGAAAACACAGTTCTATTGCTATTTTGCCTGTCCTAATCATCATAAAATTGAACTGCACAACATACTTTGGAATCCAAGCAGAACAGCTTTCTTCATCATAATTGGATTCCAAGTTGCATTAATCCTTTATAAAACTCTCTGAATGTATTATGCTTACTATGCCAAAAAATATTTTGTTAGCACTGCATTTTAAATGAGAGGGAAGAGAAAAAAAAAAAAAGAACAGAGCTGAGAGCTCGTTTAAAAACACCCTCAAAAGGCAAAAGCAGCCCTTTGCACACACCACACTCAGGCATGGATGTCCTCCAAGCTCGCTTTGTACAAACGACTCTTGTGCTGGCGAAGAGGAAAGCACCCACCCTGGAGGCACCAACATTGCTTAGCTCCGCTCCTCACCTTCCACCTCTCAGAATCCAGCCCCTCTCCCTGGGGTCACTGATGTAGGCACGAGGTGCTAAGCGGGCCCAGTCTCCCAGTTCTCAGACTTACAACCTCAGCCAAAAGCTTCTCTGCATATCGAACTTCTACTAGAATTAACTGACTGAATGGAGAGTCCTGAACACAAGCTTCCTGAGATCATTTAGCCCTCTTGTGGAAAGCATCTCCCTGCTTGAACTTGTCCTGGGAGTTTCCTCAGTTAGTAACTACAGTGGACTGATGGGAGTCCATGACACCACCTTGAAAACTCCCAGAACACAGTAGAGCTGGCCACTCAGAGGCAGGCCAGCAGCATCGTGGACCCACAAGAATCTGCACGCAAGCTGAACATCTCAGCCCAGGCTCCCATCTGCAAAACCCTTCCCTCTTAACCCCCTGAAGGAGCCAGGGAATGAGTGAGAGCTGCCCAGCTCCTGGCTCTGCACTGGACACTAACCACCCACTCTACCACTGCCCTGGAGGCAGGGAAGGGCTTGCTGGCATTAGAGATGCAGGCCTACGGCTTATGGGTTGTGCAACACTCTGACCCAGAGTTTCTTGGGTAGAGAAAGAAAAGGAAGCCAACAGAGCAGCTTTTCACCATCTACCTGCTACTCATTTGCGTCAAGCACTTGGTCAGGTATTCCATGAAGGTCATCTCTGTTAATCCTGCCAGCCATTGGGTGTGATAAGAACTGTAAGACGTGATTTAATCTTGGGGAAATGGAGGCCTGGTCTTCAATGCTTTCTTGGAAAAGGCCTCTTATGATAATGTCAGATAGCTGGTGTGAAGCTGACTGCTGCATTAGTATCATAGAAATCAGCCAGTGCCACAAATCAGGGCTTTTCATGTATAATCTGACTCTGACACATCTCATGGGGCCGACCCACCCAGAGCACTCAGCTCCAGGGTGGACACTTCCGAAGGATGTCTTTCAAAGTGTTTTGAGCTGAGCCTGAGAAGGCACAGCTAACTCCAGGACTGACCACCTTGCATATGTATGGGGCAATCTGCTGAACACCTGCTCCACGGGAGTAGGTCTGAACAGTCCAAGATGAAAATGGGGCTCCATTCAGTCCCTTCCCAACGCCACCCACTTCTGTTTGGTGCACTTGAGTGGGCATGCTCAAACGGAAGATTTCTGTTTGTCAGATCATGCTAGTGTTGTGGTCTTAGGGAGAAGACTTGGGTGACAGGCAGTTGGGGGGTTGTATGGAGGGCGCTGGTGGTGGTACCTCCCAGGGGATTTGGTAGCCAGCTGACCTAAGGCATGGGACAGGTGGGAGAGCCCCAACCATAGCTGCTTGAACACGGCCATCTGCCTCCTCCCAGTCTGTGTGAGCATGCCCAAGGTCAGGGATGCCTCCCGGATACCCGGAGAGGCCGTCGCTAACTTCCACCTTTGAGCTTCTTTGGAAACTGACTTTCCAGAAGGATGGAGGCTGCTGAGCTGAGCTCCTAGGAACCAGCCTGGCAGAAATGAAACAAGGCCTCGTGTGTGCTTCACTGCCCCCTGTCAGCATGGCAGCAGGTCTGAGCATCGCTGAATTTAGGTGAACAGACCTCAGGCACATGGGTAGTGTGCTCAGGTCCTTGCAAAGGAGCTGAGGCTGCGTGGAGAGAGTGTCGGCCGCCTGCAGAGCCTCAGTGCTCAAGGGTCCGGACATGGACAACTGCAACCTTGCCTACAGTTACCCACACATGTGCCATAATGCACACGCCACACCCACTCTTGCACGCACACAGTCTCTGCACATTTGCACAGCTGGCGGACTTGGGTGCACCTTTAACCTCTGCCTCCAGTGGCTTTGAGTGGGGCTCTCAGTAGCCCAGGTTCATTCTCCTCCTCACAGCAAATTAATGGTGCAGGGCAGGAGAACAATGGTGCAGACCCTTTGTAGAAATGGTGCTGGGCTGGTTGGGCAAGGCCACTCTTGCTCCCAGAACAGAAGGTTCATTAAGGTTCACTAAGTCAGTCTGGGCCAAGAACCCACTAATGTGTGCAAGATCTGCCATCGGGAAGAGACCTGATGGAGGAGCTTGGGGAACTCCTTTGTCAGGATGAGTCCTTGTAGGTAAGTGTAGTAACCAAGGCTGGGAGCAGTCCAGACCAAGCCAGATTGTAATACTCATTGGCGTACTTGTGACTCAGATATGGAGTGGGTCCGGCTGGGCCAGTTCATAGCACCCACTGGCAGATGTGAGAACCAGCAGGGGTTGCAGGAACAGGTGCAGGACAGGTTGGGTTGGGTCAAGGTGAGATGGGTCATGCCAGACTGGCCCACAGCACCCACCAGTACATGTGAGACTGAGAATTGAGAGGGTGCAACCCCAGTAGGGGACTGTGGAGGGCTCCCTTGCTGAGCTACTGCCCCCACTGGTAAGCATGAGTGCTGAGATTGTAGACAGGGCAGGGCCACAACGTCTGTTGGCCTATATGTGAGCTGGGTTAAGGGGAGAGCAAGGCTGGGTGAAGTGTCTGTATCCGCTGGTGCATGCATAAGCCAGAGTGGGTGTGGGCTGGTTGAGTTTTGTCACAGCATCATCTGTCGAGTGCTGGGTCGGGGGGAAATCCTGTCAGACTGGACTGCAGAACCACCTGGAGAGTGCAAGATCTGGGACTGGCAATGGGCCCATTAGGGAAACTGTGGGCACTTCCCTCTTGGGTTGCATCTCTCATTGGTGAGCATGAGAACCAGGGCTGGGGCAGGCATGGCTAGACAGGCATGGCTGGATATGAGTGTGGGCTGGATAATGGGGTTAGTTGGGTTGAACTAGGCCTCAATCCCTGTTAATGTGTACAAGAGCTGAATGGGATGTGGGACAGACTGTACCAGTCTGCTGCATAGGAACCAGGACTGGAGGTGGGCCTAGTGGGGGTTATTGGCTGTCTTTTTGACGAAGCTTCAGTTCCCACTGGTGTATATGATGGCAGAGTGTGTGGTGGGCAGGGTGAGGTTTGGCTGCAACACCCATTGGTTTGCATAGGAGATGAGGCTGGAGACAGAACTGACCAGGTGACTGCACTACCAGCGTGTGTGTAGGCTGATGTGGGTGATGGACAGAGCTGGGCCCTGTACTGGCAAGCACACACAAGAGTCAGGTCTGGAATCACCTCAGACAAGGTTTTTTGGAGGATCCCTCAAACTGAGCTGCTGAACTCAGAACTCCAACCATGGGGAGAATTGCAGGTTCTGTGGTTTGACCACAGTGTGCTTGTGTCAGAGCTGGGCCTCCTTAGTGGCTTAGATGGAGCAGAGGACAGCATACCCGAAGCACATGGAGGACATGGCAGTCCATTGGAGCCTGCAGAGGATATCTGGTACCATAACAGAGGAAGGAGGGCAGAAAAAATTGATCAACTACTCAAGTCATGTGTTAGCAGCAAATATTTGGGCTAAAGGAGAATCTAGGGTGGACTATTTCAGCCAGTGGACCTTGGAAGGATTTCCTCATCCTTGGATTGGCGAGATTGATTGCATTTCAAAACTATTGAATTATCAAAACCACATGAGCAGTACCCTCAAAACATGCTCCATACTGGGGACCCTGGGATGACATCTGGTGTCTGTTCCCTATCCCTGGGTACTGAGATGATTGGGAGGCTGTGTGTGGCTTCTCCCTTTATCCCTCCCACCCCCGCTTCCCCCAGATACAGGAAGAAGAAAAAAGAAAATGTGCGAACAATAGTCTCACCCACTTTTGTCTAACCCCCAACCCTTCCCACTCTAATCAACTATGTAAACATTATCAAAAATAAGATTAAAAATTTTTTTAAATGGAAAGGATTAGCAAATTGTGTGTCCTGCAAACATGAGGACTGGGCCAGTTCCCAGCCTCTGTGTCTCCGGACCTCTCAGTGTAATTCCTCCCTGGGGCAGGACTGTGGGGAGGGTTCATGGGCCTGAGTTCATTCTCCCTTTGTCCTTGGGGCAGCTGGACAGGGCTGGGGCACTCAAAGCGCAACAGCTGTGTTTACTGGAAATGGAAAGCATTGGGCAGTACAGAGTAGAGAATGAGTAGATATGAGGAGCAGATTCTGCTCTGGGGATGTTTCTTTTTTTTTTTTTTTTTAAGATTTGTTCATTTTATTACAGCCAGATATACACAGAGGAGGAGAGACAGAGAGGAAGATCTTCCGTCCGATGGTTCACTCCCCAAGTGAGCCGCAATGGGCCGATGCGCGCCGATCCAAAGCCAGGAACCTGGAACCTCTTCCGGGTCTCCCACGCGGGTGCAGGGTCCCAAAGCTTTGGGCTGTCCTCAACTGCTTTCCCAGGCCACAAGCAGGGAGCTGGATGGGAAGTGGAGCTGCCGGGATTAGAACCGGCACCCATATGGGATCCCAGGGCTTTCAAGGCGAGGACTTTAGCCGCTAGGCCACGCCGCCGAGCCCTCTGGGGATGTTTCTGAGCTAAGAGTGATTGCAAAACTCCTTTTTCTACCACAGCACTCAGCACAGGGTTGTTCTAGAAGACACTGGACTTTGTCCTACCTACTCTGAGCAACCTGTTGTCAGTAAGACACTGCTTGGCCTGGTTAATTCTGCACTCTCCCATGTTCCTCAAGGTGCAACCAGAAGATGGACAGACACTCCTGGCCTTGGGGGTCAGTGAGAGATTGCCCTGAAGAACACACTGATACATTGGCTCAGCACGAAGCACAGAGCAGACCTCATGTGGAGAGGTCCTTGTTGTGGGGTGCAAGAGAGAGAATTCCAGGCAAGTCTGGGATGTATTAAGGAGTCTTTATTAACCAAGCCTGGCGATGACAGTATCCACTAGAAATGAGCATATGAAGTCACCGTGGCACTGCAGTCTGAATCAGAACACTGAGAGGAACAAATGGTCCTTACTGTGAAACCCGTCTGTTAGACTGAAGACCTGTGTTCCAGCTCCCCCAGCTATGTGAATTATCCTAACAGCCATGCAGCCAACAACCTAGGCATACTTAAACAAAGCTGCAGACATTCACTTTTCCCTTGTTTCTCTGCCCACATTCCATTACTGCTAGGCCTTGCCTTGCCTTTCCTGGAACTCTTGGAAGTATACAAAATAGAAATACAAAGTATCTTAGCGTTTGCATCTTTGCTGACTCACCCAAGCAGTGAACAAAGGGTGAGGAATACAGACATATGTGGGCCATTTTCAGGAGCTACCTGTCCTCGGAGTCTGTGGGAAGCCAGAGAGCAAGTGGGTACTGGGGAAGCCAAGAGTCAGAGTGCCAGAGTGATGGAAGAGTGCGAGCCCTTCCCTATCATGGGCCTTTATGGGGGCCTGTGAAGGGAGTGGTTATGCAACAATGCAATATTGCCCCCTCCCAGATTCCAGGTGATGATAAGTGAGCCTCACAGGTGGGGGAGGAGTGGTTTCCAAGCTCGTGACCCTGAACTAGCTGCTTAAGATGACAACAGGCAGCCCTGAGGATTGAAGGCTGTTGGGTGCTGTTCCCAGGGGAGGGAACAACACATCAATAGTGCTTGTTTGATTTGAATCTCTTGGAGATGTCTATGGCCAGAACTCTGGGGCTTCCTGACCAGCATGTGGGGCGGGGGTGAGGGAAGGAGTGTGGGCTTTAAGTTGTCAGTAATTAGCTCTCAGAAACCGGAGCCCAGCCCTTTATGTTAGGCTTCTGTCCACCCCTTTCTTTCAAGGAAAAGCCTCTGTGTGATTGTAGGTGCCTGCACAGCACCTGATCTCGGCATTGAGGTTTTCTTTTCCCCACTGTGGCTTTTCTGCGAATTCAGTGGAAAGAATTGCTTTCAGGCATAACAGTTGGCACGCAGCGGATCCCAACATCTTAACAAGATTCCAGGAATAGTAGCAGCAAGTCTGGGACAGGGAGAACCAAGCAGGGAGCAGGTGATTCTAAGCAGAATTAGCTGGATCAGGAAAGACACAGTCTGTGTGCAGTGGCCACAATTGCATCAGAGAGGCATGCCATGGCATTTGGGTCCAATTCCTGGAAGGCTTGGTGAGAACATAGCCTCAGCTCTGGTATATCAGATCCAGAACCATCTTACCTAGCGATCTTCAAGCACCTTTCTTGTAATCTGTGGGACAGAATGTCCTCACGTGGAACTTCTAACATTTACATGGTGACAGTCTCTCCTTTCTTTTTTCCCCCATATCTCTTTATTTGCTTTAATAATAAATTCATTTTATTTTTGATGATGTTCATACAAGTTGAGAGGAATGCATGCCCATGTGGACTACCAATTAGGGTGGGGAGGGTGGAGGAATGGGGCGAAGTGGATGAGACAACTGCCTCCAGTCTTCTTTTTTTCCTGGTATCTGGGTAAAGTAGAGAGAGAAGGGAAGTGAGCTGCTCCCAGCAACCCAACCACATCAGTACCCAGGAATGGGGGAAGGCCACCCGAAGTCAACCCGTGGTCCCCAGTTGGAGCATGTTCCAAGGATACCACATACATAGTTTTGGAATTTCTGAGACTTCATTGATTTCCTTGCTCCAAGCTTGAGGAAATACTTCCAAGGTCCACTGACTGACAAGTCCAGCATAGAGTCTGGATTCACCCAGGTGCTTGTCAGGGGAGCTATCCAATTTGTTCTGCCCTCCCTGGCATTAGATGTCCTTTGCAGGCTTCAATGAACTGGTTGTCATGTCCCCCACAAGCATCTGGGCATGCTGCCCGTTAGTTAACAAATTTTGGCAATAACCAGGCCCAGGATGCCTGCCAACTATTAGTTGCTCTTCTCTCAGCAGTGTAACTCTTGCCTAGGTGCAATGCAGCCTAAGCCATTGCCTAGATTGGGCCTCTTCTTTCACAAAGCACCCAACTGCCTGGTGCATCTGCTGGTGAGCATAAATACAATCACATGAATTCAGGCTTAGCTCAGGTTTCAGCACGAATCTGGGTATTCTTGGGTGTCCCCTTGCAGCACACCAAGGTGTGCTCTGGAGAGGGCTGGGAGCATCAACAGTGGGATAGCTGGAGGGCCAGTTTTTATTCCACTGGCCACATCCTGGGCTTCTACCCTTTGAAGAGAAGAGGCCCCAGACACCTTTGGTGGCCCACCACGGGAGGTGTCCAACAAATCTTGCCACATGCTTACCCAAGGTCACGTGTGGTTGGGGGATCTTGGAGAAAATAAATGACTAACCCTATGCTTCTGTACCTTGGCCTGGAAGGCCTGCATGTCTTGCCCAGCTTCTTCCTCCTCTGGGCCCTGATTTGTGTCCTAGCTGCCCCATGTCTAATCTAGCTTCCTGATAATGGCCTGGGAAAAGCAGTGGAAGATAACCCAATTACTTGGGCTCCTATCACCCGTGTCAGAGATTCAGATGAAGCTCTTGGCTTCTGGCTTTGTCTTGGCTTAGCTCAGGCCTATGTGACCATCTGGGGAATGAGCCAGGGATGGAAGATTTCTCTCTGTATGTGTCTTTGCCTCTCCGTCTGTAACTCTAACCCTCAAATAAACAAATACATACGTGAATCTTCTATTTTAAAAAAGTTGATTTGGAGAAATTTCCAAAAGAATAGTTCAGCAAAAGGGCAAGAAGTAGAAGGATACAATAACCCCAAAGCCAAGGATAATGACTTACAAAAGCATGCATGGACAAGAGGATCAAGAAAGCAAAAGCCAGTTGTTTTGAGAAGACTAATAAAATTCACACCCTCTGGCAAGAGTCTTACAGAAAACAAGAAAGTTAACAACAACAACAACAACAGCAGGACTACAAATGGAATCTTTGCTGAAGATGTCACCATCATTGGAAAAGCCAGTTATAGCAAATTTAGATGAAATGGACAAAGTCCCAGACTATCGCTTGGGTTCTGGAGTTTTTTTTAAGGTGGAAATCCTAGCCTGTGACTCCCTGCATGGCTCATCTGTGTTGTACTGAGCTTAGCATGCTTAGAGATAACAATTGTGGTGCAAACTTCAGCCTGCAAGGGTGCTGGACAAAATCTCCAAGAAAAGGTGAGGTAGGAGGAGACCTCTGTTCTGCCCCTTGAGGCTCCCATGGCCACATTCATGGCTTCCTGGATGGGGTTGTGGAGAAACCTGGGAACGTGGTTCATCCACGTGGCTCCTCTCATATCTTCTTATGTGATTTTGTGATCTCTTCCAGTCACCATCAAGAGGTATCTTGGATAAACACATTACATGTAGTGCTTCAAGACTTGTCTGCCTTCTAAAGAGATTGTAGCACACTGCATTAACCAGAAACAGGGAAAATGCAAAAGCCCCAGGGGTCCCTTTCAGCAAGATGCATAAAAGAAACTGAAAGCTCTAGAAGAATGACAGGTGCGCTTGGCCTTGACCCTGCCAGAGGACCCCCTCCTCTTAGAGCTGGTGAGTACAGTATATTAAGGGTTAAGCTGCCACCTTCAATGCCAGCATCTCATTCTGGAGCACTGGTCTAAGTCCAGACTTTCTACTACTGCACCTGGGATGACAGTGGAAGATGACCCAGATACTTAGGTCCCTGCCACCCACCGGGGTCACCTGGATGACTCTTGCTTTGGGTCTGGATCAGACCTGCCAGTTTTTGTCACTTAGGTAGTGAAACAATGGATGAAAGGTCTATCTTTCTTTCAAATAAACAAGCACGTCTTTGAAAAAGAGGCTCCTCCTTTTACACAACTGCTATTAACTTCTCTGAGAAGCTTTTCCAGCTACACCAGCTCCCAGTTTTCCATCTTGCTACCGAGTGAGCAGTTGTTTGCTATTCCCTTGGTGATGGGCATCAGCAGCCTGTGTTATTACCGAGCCCCACAGAGACAGTCCCCTTGGCTTGCAACAGTGACTACAAACCCTCAAGGGGGCAACCAGGGGATTGGCAGAAATGCATCCAAACAAGTTCGCATGTTTAACATGTACCTGTATGTGTTTGTGTGATTGACCCAGGGAGAACCTACATATACATTTTAACTTTTTTCCCTTGAGAGGCTGAATGCACAGATCATGGACAAATCAGATGTAAGCCACCCCAGGAAGCAATCCATGACAATCTCAAGGTCAGAGAGCCAACCTTGTGCCCACAGGTTAGATGTGAGGGATGGCAGACCATAATCTACAACAACTACTGTTGGAAGCCAAACCATATCCGGTAAACCAGCAGACCCAAATGGCCAAGGCTTGAGGAATAGCTGACTATATCCCTAGTTTGTGTCCCTACTTCCAATGTAGGACCAGTCAGAGAACGCCAGATATGCTGCCCTCACCAGTCACATAGACTGTCTCATGCCAGTGGCAACTACAGCCTCCCTGTAGCCTCCAGCTGGGTATACCGAAAGCCATTCTCTTTGCTCACTGTGAAGCTTTCCCACTCCCCTGCGTGTTGTTGAGCCTGCCAAACGCAAATAAGAGTGGCCAGATTCCTGCCATATGCCTGGCAGGAATCCAATTAGGAAGCTGGACTCAGGAACTGGAGCTGTGAATCAAACCTGGGCACTCTGATTGGGACATAGGCATCTTAGCCACTAAGCAAAACAACTGCTCCCTCTTCTAGATCTTTTTAAGGGAAAAATCAAAGGTGTTGGCAAATATGTATTTGAGAATATCCATGAAGCATATTTCTGATGATAAAATTGGAAATGGTCTGTATAGTCAATAAAAAATAAATTGGTCAATAAATTTCACTTTCATTATGTAATTTCAAATCATTAAAACTCATGTGGTTGGATACTAAGTCATGCTCCTAGAAATATGTTCACTGTACATCACATTAAAAATGTTTTTAAAATGTGTTATAAAACAGAATGCTGCTTAAGCACTTAGCACTTTGCCTGGCTGTGTGTTAGCTGTCATCGTTTTTAAAAGCATGATCTCAGGTTTTAAGGAGGCAGTTATAAATAATAGAACACATTACAATTTCAAGTGGTTACCAGTCTGTAGAAGAACTCTTGATTTACAGGTTCTTTTCAGTGCTGACTACCTTTTTTTCTTTTGCCGAAATATGCAAATCTGCTCTGTGGATACTGCTTGGGAGCAATCTTGGAGAATGAGCCCTGAGCTGGAAACCAGGAGACTTGTCAACAGTCCCCTAAATCTTTTACTATCTTATGATCTTAAGAAATTTTCCTAACACCTCTCCAGGCTCTGTTTACCCGTTGCAGTATAATATCTGACTGAGGTTAAGTGACACTCATGCTGGTACTGGACAGAGTTTTCATTCACAGTAATACAAATAACATCACTTATGGAGCCCTTGCTAAGCACCACTGAAAGGCTGTGATGTCATTAACCCCTCTAAGGACAAAGAGAGGCAGGCTTTGTGAAGTGGAATGACTTACTCAAGATGACACAGAACAATAAGAGCTCCAGAATTCAGACATTCCAACTGCAGGCATCAACCAATGACTTGGATCTAAGAAAAATGCAACCAGTTCAGGGATGTAACTTTTAACTTCATTGGGCACAGGATGGTAGATTGGCACTAGTTGCAATGAAGGGACCTAAGATAGTGACTCATTGCGACTTTGGAAAGACCTCGATATAGCCCATATCTCAATGAACAGATACAGGGAGGATGGTTCTGTTGGTATTTCGACTGCACAGAGGTGGATCCATGCTGCCAGGCTCCAGTGAGGAAGCCTTACTGTGTAAAGCAAGTTGCCCGTGGGGGAGGGGCAGCTGCTAGGCCTGAGATAGTTGGCTGGAAGTGTTGTGGCTTGTGTGCTTGTGTCCTTCCCATGGGCTCTGTGAGTTGCCGCCAGCCAAGGCGACAAACACATGGAGAGTTTTGACCAGGTCCTGGAAACCCATAGGTCTAATGCCAATTATAATTCAGGGCATTAGCTAACTTAACATAACCTTAAGTCAAACCAGGAAAGGAAGCAAATGACTCTGATGTGGGCAGCACACACCTGGGAGCAAGGTCTGTCTTGGAGGAAGGTCTTACTCGCCAACCCCTTTGACAGAAAGAGCAAGGGAGGCCCATCCTGAGGTCAGCTCCTTTGCGAGCAAGTTTTACAACAGTGCTTCTGTCTCCATCCTGAGCCAATGCAAAATGTTTTCAAGCAGGGATAAGTGGGTCTCTCTGCTGCTTCACTTGCTATCACTTTTGTGCGAGACATGATGTCTGCTCTGAGGTGGGGCTGGCCAAGGCCTTCTTTGACCCTCAGTGTAGCCTCTCCAAATAGTGCCTGGAAGGCTGCACCCTTGACCCCATAAAATATAGTGGACCCCACTTGCTACAGTTTTACCTTCTGTGAACAATAACATTCAGTGGACTATGGCCCAAAAGATTAAATAGAAAATTCCAGAAATGAACAACTCATGTGCAATGTTCTGGGAAACATGATGAAATTGCATGCTGTCTCATTCTATCTCCCCTGAGAGATGAATCATCCTGTTCAACGTCTCCACACTGCATGTGCCACCCACGCCTTACTTGGTGACCAGGTTGGTTATCTTGGTATTCCAGTGCTTGAGTTCAAGGAACACTTATTTTACTTCATAATGAGCCCAACACTCTACAGTAGTGATGTTGCCGATTTGGATGTGCCAAAGGGAAGCCATAGCGTGCTGCTTTTCTTAGTAAAAAGATGAATGTTGTTGACTTAATAAGGAAAACAAAAAGAAAATTGTATGTTGGGGTTGCTTAGACCCACAACACGGCAGAATATTTTGAGAGACAAAAGACTGCACTCACATGTTATTATAGTTACAATTGCTCTGTTTTAAAGTGTTATCATCCCATCTTACTGTGCCTAATTTGCACGTTGGACATGTGTAAGAAAAGACATAGCACATGTAGGATTCAGTATTCTTGCATCCAGTAGAGGTATTGGGCTATATCCCTCACAGAGTAAGGGAGAAGACTGTGCAGCAAGTTTGTGATCACCCAGAAAGAAAACCTCTTCCCAGAGCTGGTGTCTGTGTCTTATTCTAACTCACATGGAGAAAAGGAGGGGTTGTTATTTGGTGATTATTGAAGGCAGACGCAGGAGATGGGAGGCTAACTCTGCTCTGCTGCCATCTTCCAAGCAGGAGACATGAGATGACTGTTCTACCAGCTGGCTCAGAATCTTGCATGTCAAGAGAAAGGTCGGTGGTATGTGATGAGACCGTATGCTCCCCCACGGCAGAATCCAAGGTCTGCCTTCCTTCAGGTTCCTTCCTTGCCCTCGACACATAGATTATGGGAGTATCTGAAATAGAATCCTTGGATGCACAGACCCGGGGGGAATGATGAGTGATAGCCAGTTCTTGCCTGTACAACAGACTGTCCCCTACGTCTGATCTCTCTACACCCAACCTCCCTGTATCATGTTTCTGCTGGAATCAAGCTCCCTGGTGCAGGCCATAGTGGTGGGACAGAGGGAGGGTGAATGAGGCTGGCAGCCTTCCTCCCAGGACCCACAGAAAGACTATGAATTCATCTGTTAGACTTCATGGACTCCTCCCAGCTTGGCAAGTGAGTGGACAGTGCAAATGTGCAGTAAAAATATTCTTTTTTAAAAAAATATTTGTTTTCATTGGAAAGTTGGATTTACAGAGGAGAGACACAGAGAAAGATCTTCTGTTGGCTGATTCATTCCCCAGGTGGCCGCCATGGCCAGAGCTGAGCTGATCCAAAGCCAGGAGCCAAGAGTCTCCTCCAGATTTCCTACAAGGATGCAGGGTCCCATGACCTTGGGCCATTCTTGACTGCTTTTCCAGGCCACAAGCAGTGAGCTGGATGGGAAGTGAAATAGTCGAGACAGGAACCGGCACCCTTAGGAGATGCCAACGCATGCAAGGCCAGGGCTTTAGCCACTAGGCTATCACGCCGGGCCCAGAATATTCTGAAATCAAGGTAGACTCTCAAAAATAAGATCAGAATTTAGGTCTTTTTTGGGGAAAAGGTGTGCATGTAGATATTATTTCTTGGCTGCTTACTCCATGCCTTAGCTCATACAACCTTTGCACTTTTATCATTCTTAAAATCAGTTCAGGGTGAGCGGGTGTGCATTAGTTAGAATGTCACTTGGGAGGCAGTGTCGCAGTGCCTTGGTGCCAAGCCCCGGTTTCACTTCTGATTGTAGCTGCTAAGAGAAAGCCACTGATGTGTCAAGCACCTGGGTCCCTACCACCCATGCGGGAGATGGAGAAGAAGCCCCTGGTTACTGGATTAAGTGAGCGCCAACTCTTTGCCATCTGGGGAGTGAACCAGCAAATGGTAGCTCTCTCTGGTTCTCGAGTAAACAAATACACAAGAGCATATAAGAGGAAATTGAAGACAACCAACACTTGTATTTACCAATGCATAGTCTTTTTATAAAGTATAATTTATTTGTCATACACACCATTTGTAAAATGTCACAAACCCCACAGACAACTGTTTTGTTTTTAACAAATTCGCTACAGTGTGAGCTAGAAAACTACATCCACGGGAAGACAGCGCAGCACAATCATGACATTTGATCAAAAATAACTTGTGCCATTTTAGACATCTAAAGTGCTTGACAATCAAGCAAACCACATGAGGGTTATTTTAATCCTCAGTTGAGGACACAGAGCAGAGACTTGAATGCATTTGAAAGATTAGCTTGCAAGGTGTCACAACAATTGCTAAAGCAGCAATACGAAAATTAACCCCATGGTGTTCACATCATTCGCTAGGGATTGACATACTGTGAACCAGCGGCTTCATGGAGCATGCATACCCACCTGACTGAGTCAGCCCTGTTTGCTCTCACTGGAGGTGGTGGGGCTTGTGCCACGTGCTTCTCATGCTGACATTGCTCACATGGATTGGAGCAAATTCAGCTCCTCGGTGAAAGCAATTTCTGAAAAATTACAGAGAAGGAAGATGCCTGTAAGTGGATGTGCATTTTTGCTCCCTTTGGCTGTGGAGAAAAGGAACACAGCTGATGCGCAATTTCGAAGACGAAAGTGTTTCACTGGAATCGAGAGAATCTGTTCATCGTTACAGGTGATCTAATCAGTGAGCCTGGAGGTTGTGTCCATGGTGCCATTTCTGTGACCTGTTTACGCAGCCCTGCTCCTTGGGAAGGTAGCAAGCTGACTAGCCCTGTTTTCTTTCATGTCTTCCCCGTCTGGGGCCAGCTCAATCAGCAGTCCTAGGCCACAGCTGGTTCCTGACCACAGGCATTTTCTCTAGCGGTAACCTCTCACACATTCCTCCTTCCCTGGCTCAGGGGCTGTCGCCTGTCACCTGAGTCCTCAGCCATCACTCTCCCTGGAATTAGCATGGTGGATGAGAAGTAAGGCTGCTTACTACACCTGGCCCAGGTGACAGAAGGTTTAATCTATACTAAATTTGGACAAGGCCAAGAAGGAGGCCTCTTGATTGCAAAAACTGGCAGGAGACTCTCGAAGCTGAGAATGAACACTAAGAACTCAGACTAAGTCTGTGCTTTTGAGATTGACACCAGGAAATGCATTTGGTGTCTGGAAGCAGGACGACCTCACAGTTCCACTCCCCTCCTTACAAGCCTCAGTGAGCATCTACAGGGAATGCAAGTGCAGGTGAAGACCCAGGTATCCCATGTCAAAAGTAACTGGCTGCCACAAAACAAGGCATGAGCCTCCCCTGCTGCCCAACCCTCCTTTCTGAGCTCAGGTGCTTGGCAAAGCAGCAACCGTGCCATTCACTGGAGTTTTCATGGCAGTTCGGTGAATCGCCCGTTCAGTTCACCTTCTGCAAAGGTGTTCTAGTTAAAGGTAGAAAGAAATCAAGCCTATTCTTTTTGAAGGACTGTGGTGACTCTCGTGACGTGGTCAATCTTGTCCAAAGCCGCCATTCCTCCTGATACAATTGGACGCCAGAAAAACAGTGTGACGTCTTTTTCCAAGCTGGTGGAATAGTAAAAGGCTCAGAGAGGCAGAAACATGATTTCTGAAAGTTATCCCTGAAGTTACTTTTAAGATTCTCCTTCTCTGAATCATCTCTATAGGAAATTTGGTTTTATTTACATCTGCATTGTCCTATACAATTAGCTACTAGGCACAAGTGGCTTTTCAGGATTAAGTCGATTAAAATGCCATAACGTTTACAAATGCATCACAGTTCAAGTACCCAAGACCCACATGAGGATGGAAGTTACTGACACAAAAAATGGTTTTCTAGAAAGTTCATCGCCCAGCTCTGCTTTAGTGTTGATCAACATGAATCAGAAGTAAAGTTGATAGAACTTCTTTAAGTTAGGTTGAGATTTGATAGTCCTATAATAAATATTTGGCAGTTAAAATGATATAACTCAAAACATGTACGTAACATTGGCATGAAAAAGTAATCACTCACAGACAGAACATTGAATTGTCTCACTGCACCCCATAAAAATGTACAGTTAAATAGGAAACATTCAGTCAGAACTACTCAATCATGATTTAGTTGTACACTTAAAACATTTGTAGTTAAAACACATGTGTGGAATTAATTTGATCCTGTTCCCAATATGTCATTTCATAGCTCCAGCATGAAAAAAAAAGTGGCTTGATCCTAAGTATCCTGCAATTTTTTTGTTGCCAAAATCTACATGAGAGTGCATACAGGATATGCTTGCCTTAAAGCGTGCGTGCGTGTGCACAAACACTACGTGACTAGAGATTGTGCAGTCAGGGTTATTACTCTTGTGCCTGAGGCCAATGAGACAGCTGATTGCTCTATTGAAATGGACTGTCCAAATTCATCACTTTCAGCAAAATCTCTTTTCAAATACGAAGTATAGACCCTCTTCTAAACAAGCCGGAAAACTTGGCAGACTGGAAAATCACTGCCCATGCCTCTTTTCTCTTTCCCTACTAAATAAAACTGGGAAAGTCATTGTCCTGCTTTTAAGAAAGGCTGGTTCTGTTGCTCAGCTTATTTTGAGAATTTCTTCAGGTTATCCCCAGTTCTGTCATTTCGAATGTTTTTTATGCTTTCTTTGGAAAAGCATTACTGCAGACTCATAAAATGATCTCGTATTCAAAGGACTAGGGTTCCACTGCCTCAACGAGAGGTTCTGGGGTGGGGCGGGGTGGAGCTGCCTCTGTGCCATTCTGTAATGCAATTCATGTAAATTGTATTCAAGTGTTCAGGTGGAGGCACAGCACCTGGCTCCAACATGGGGGCGTGGTGGGAGCAGGGTGCAGTCTTCTGTTCAGAGCTTTTACAACAAGAAATCCTGGGCATCCCTGTCTCTGCCAGTTGTGGTGGGTACCATATGGATGGATTTGTCAGAGACAAACAGCATCTTCACCTATTGTGTGTTGCTATAATAAAATACCCGAGGCACAGCACTTGGCAAAGAAAAGGGGTTTAGTTAGCTCACAGCTCAGGGTTTCAAGAGCCTGGGGCTCCCCTCTGCTCAGTTCCGTGAAGCCTTCTGGTTATGTCACAACACGGTGAAAGCACATGTGAGAGCAATCACATGTCACTCCTCCTAATCACTTTCAGGTCCAATGAGAATTGCACTCCTCCCTGCCAAGGCTGGCATCCCCAGTGGCCACACCACCTTCCACAAGGCCCCACCTCTTAAAGATCCCATTACCCCAACACCACCATACTGGAACCGGACTTCTAGCATAGCACACGAACCTCATAGGACACCCTCACACCGCACCCAAAGTGTGCAAATTGAACCTTGAGGATGGGTAACATGTAAATGTGGAATGATCAGTTATAGTACCGTACCCATCAGTGATAGAAAGGAGATATTGGATTCATTTCTTGGCCTGTTGATTATTAATGTTCTCATTTATAAAATAGACAGAAGTGTCCAGAGCTCACTGGATCACTGTAAAGATCGATGGAGCTCATTCCTGTAAGGTGATTTCTTCACTCCTGCATGGGAGCAGCAATCACCCCGTGCATTTTGCTACCTGCTGTGACGTCTCATAATAGCTGTGTTATTATCGTTGCCATAAGTTCATCATCCAACCACTTGTTGGATTTCCTTGCCCCTGCTCAGAAAGACAGGAAAGACATAGCTGCTGAGCCTGGTGCTGACCCCCTGCCTTGTAACAGGACAGAAACCTGATTTGGAGCTTTGCATGCCTTTGGGGTGTTAAAGCTTGCCAGTGTGCTGTGATGAAGAATCACAGTGCCCAGTACGTATACCAAATGTTGAACTGATATTTTGGGTATGTAAGCATCATCCAAACTGTACTGAAATGCAGTAGCTGTGCATTGCCACCTTGATGATCCAGCTTATACATTGATGGAGAATGTTGGACCCAACCAGACCCAATGAAAGTGTGTTAGGTTCCTGGGAAGTGTAGACCACAGGATTCGGGAACAGTAAATAGAAGCGGACACGGGAAAGGCTCTTAATTCTTTTTGATAATAAAATTAATACTTTCAAGTACAACTTGTATGAGCATGAAGAAGGAAGCCACTGCACAGAAACTCTTGGGCATGGCACCTAAAACAGAGCGCAGAAAGTTCTAGCCCTTCAGCAGTCACTAACCTTCAACCCCAGGTGCAATTCTTTATTTCCAATGGTTGCAATAAATTCTTCAAACCCGGGGGGCATACACTACTCAAAGACACTCATATTTCAAGGTTTTTTTCCACCATGAGAATCTAAGTCAGAACCAAGTTCTTGGTGAGGAATTCCGATTCCAAGTTCATGTGCTTGATCCGCCACACCCCACCTTGACCGCATAAGATCATAGTTGTTCTGGTATGGGATTTTGTGAAGAGAGATAATGTTGCAAAGCCCTGTGCAGTTTGAAGAAATGGACTGCATGCTGACCAACACATCCCACCAGTATATCAAAATGAAAACTTCTGGTAATGTTTGCTCTTTGAAGAGCTTGCATAGAAAGCAGCTGATTTCTTAAAGTAGAAATCTTCTGATTCGTGCAAATCCGTGTCCATACAAATTCAAACTTTGGTTCACTAGACTTTTTTTCTGAGTATATACTTGGGTGGATGTCAGTAGAGATGAATACATTTTATAAAATCTTATGTTATTAAAGTTCACAGACACTGAAATGTGGGCTTTTAGTGATTGTAGTGAAATGCATTAAAATGCATTACAAAGCAGTTTTCAGAATTATTTTTTGAGAGTTGTTTCAAATTAAGAGTCATTAAAAACTTTTTTCTACATATATCCAGCCTTCTTTGAATGGGCTCAAGATAATTTTTCTTTTTTTTTTTAAGATTTATTCATTTTATTACAGCCAGATATACACAGAGGAGGAGAGACAGAGAGGAAGATCTTCCATCTGATAATTCACTCCCCAAGTGAGCTGCAACGGGCCAGTGCGCGCCAATCCGATGCCAGGAACCAGGAACCTCTTCCGGGTCTCCCACGCGGGTGCAGTGTCCCAAAGCATTGGGCCGTCCTCAACTGCTTTCCCAGGCCACAAGCAGGGAGCTGGATGGGAAGTGCAGCTGCCAGGATTAGAACCGGCGCCCATATGGGATCCCGGGGCTTTCAAGGCGAGGACTTTAGCCGCTAGACCACGCCGCCGGGCCCAAGATAATTTTTCATCACATCAGTGAATTCCAGCAGGGAAAAAACTCACTGGCTTTCTTGGCCTTTATTTAGGTCCAGCCAGCCCTTTCAGGCCCCAAAGCAGCTTAGTGCCTGCGTGGCACCCATCTGCCTTGCAGGGCTCATAGCTTAGGCCCCTGAGTGCCTGCAGGGGCTTGCATTCCTGAATCCAGGCTGTTGTGTGAAGGTCTTCTCACTTTTTTCATGCAGAAGTCAGGCTTGGCTGATTTGGCAAAGCAATTCTTAGCAGGCAATATTTATAAAGTTCACAGTGACTACACAGCAAATACTGTGTGATTTGAAACAAGTCACTCAACCACTCTGTGCATTTGTTTTCTTATTTACAATGGACAATTTGATATACACCACACAGTGTTGTTGAAAATAATTGCATGAAATAATGAATGTCAAGCTTCCGTCTGGATATATAACTTCCTTTCTGGAGGAATCAGCATTCATGAGTGACAGCTCTGGACCTGGTGCAATGGCTCAATGGATAAATCCTTGCTTTGCAAGCACCAGACTCTCTATGGGTGCCAGTTCATGTCCCAGGTACTCCATTTCTGATCCAGCTCCCTGCTTGTGACCTGGGAAAGCAGTCGAGGAAGGCCCAAAGCCTTGGGACCCTGCACCCACGTGGGAGACCTGGAAGAAGTTTCTGGCTTCGGACCAGCTGGCTTTGGACCAGCTGGCTTTGGCAGCTCCACTTCCCATCCAGCTCCCTACTTGTGGCCTGAGAAAGCAGTTGAGGACAGCCCAATGCACTGGGACCCTGCACCTGCGTGGGAGACCTGGAAGAGGTTCCTGGTTCCCGGCTTCGGATCGGCGCACCGGCCGTTGCAGCTCACTTGGGGAGTGAATCATCGGATGGAAGATCTTCCTCTCTGTCTCTCCTCCTCTCTGTACATCTGACTTTGTAATAAAATAAATAAATCTTTAAAAAAACATTTGATAGCTTTGAGGCATATAGTAATAATAATAATACCAACACAAAAGTAGTGATAAAAATAAGCTGTGTCCAAGAAGATACGTGCATTATAGATGCTCCTCAGCCTACAATGGAGTTACACAGGATAAACATGCTGTACATGGAAAATGCACTGAGCCAGCTTAAGCCACCACATATCCCAACTCAGGCACATAGCACACTGTAGAGAATGAGTTGTGTACCTGTTCAACTGACAGGCTGACTGGAACCTGGCTGCTGCCACTGTCTATCATTGAGGAAGGACTGGGCCACACACACACAGAGCTCTAGATAGGTAAGTTCTGAATGCAGCATTCCGAGTGGGCTTTCTACTGAGTCATAGTGTTATTGCATCGTGGTGAAGGCCAGTATTGTAAATTGATGACCCAGCACTGTGAGGCAGATTCTCAGCATGATCACTGTAGTAAACCAGACCTTCAGGGATTGGATAGGTTAGGTTAGGTTAGGGAAGTTGTTCTAGCCCAACAAAGAAGGAAGTAACAGAGACGGAATATGAACAGCAGCAAGCTAAGTCTAGCTCCCACATTCATCATTACCTTACTGATGATGACTTTTTAACTGTTGGCTTATGTCTCGTCCTTCTATAGATACAAATATCTGGTTTTACTCCAACAGAGATGGCAATTACTTGTCAAGGATGCTGACTCCATCAAGGGTACAGCTAGAGGTGAGAGCCTGATACCCTTAGTTTCAAATCTGTTCAAGCCAGTGGTACCTAAGTAAGAGTCAGCTGGTAACCAGGTATATCAGCATGAGCAATGGGCGGGATGACTTGTACACACAGGGATGCTGGAGGAGTGAATGTGCTTCCAAAGACATTATCTAGAAAGAACTCTCAGAATTTTCCATGCTTTTCTGAAGTAAAGCAATTAATTACTTTGTTTAGTGATTTTTTTAAAAAATAAGAACAGCTTGGAATAGCCTGTCTCCAATCCCTAGGCATCTTCTGCTTTTGTACTTCCTGAACTTGGCTTGTTGCATAGTCCTGGTGGGATGGTGGGAAGAAAGAAAGCTTCTTGCCCAGGGCAGATTTTGCAAAGATGCAAACCATTGCAGTGGAGTTGGGGGCCATGATCTCTGTCTCAATGCTTTCAGCCAGGCTCTAGGTTAGGGCTGTGGACAGTACGACCGCAGTCTTGCAGTTACTTTAGTCACCAGAGCTGGAGTCAGATGTTTCAAGAAAGGGCTGGATTCTCACTTGAAGACAGTCAATGTCTCAAGTACCATTGCAGTTGCATCTGAGGAATCACTGGGTAGGGGCCAGAGGCTGCCATTGCCTCAGATTTCTTCAAATGCTGCATTGCTGGGTTTCCTGTTGTCTTCCCACCCCCAGCATTTGCTTATTTATTTATTTGAAAAGCAAAGTGACAAATAGAGAGCCACGCTGAGAGATCCTTCACTACCCAAAAGGCCAGAAAAGCCAAGGCTGGATAAGTCCAACAGCTAAGAGTCAGGTCTCCCCCATGGGTGACAGGGGCGCAAGCACTGAGGCTGTCATTTGCTGCCTTCCCAGACATTAGTAGGGAGCTGCCTTTAGTAAGAAGCACTTTTGAACAATTCAAATATGTTCTCAGAGCTTCAAACATTTCTAAACCAGCTGGATCAATTTAATGATCGGAAAAGGTGAAGAGCTCATGAAAATGTCATCAACTCAGCCAGTCCTAGAATTAAGAAAAGTCCTGCTTGGAATCACTTAGTGTTCCCACGTCTGATCTTTCAGGACTGTAAATCATGGGATCATGGGCTTAATTGGAGGGTGGGAGTCAGACATGATTCAGTGTTCATCCTAGGGGTTATAGTGTGGAATCATGGAAGTGTCTCCATCGTGATACAAGTTTCCCAAAGCTCTACCTACAGGACACCACAGAAGAGTCTAAAGTTCAATCACTACGCTTGTTCTCTGGATGTTCTCATGAAGATTTCTGGTTTGGGTTTTGAAAATAAAGGTCACGTATGTACTGTGAGAAAGGTAGAGTGTGTAATCACACACACATGTGTATACAAGTATGAACAACTATGCATGTATTTGTATGTGTGTACAGCCATTTGACCAAAGAAGGAAAAATGTGGAGGGCCAAATGTTGCTTGGTGGATGGCTGGCTGAGACCCTGACGTGGAATATTCTGATAAACTCACAGACAGTTCATGAATGGGAGAAGTAAACTGTTTCCTACAAATTCCAAGAATGAGGTCTGATTGGATTCCTTTCCTCTCACTGACTTGTCTTCTATCCAACGTGTGTGACAGAAGGTGGAAGGCCATGTTACGAACCTAATGGGGCAGATGCTCAAGTGAGCATGACAAATTATGAAATCACCTTAAGCACACAAGTATCATAGAGATCAGCACAAGGCAACATACCTACCATCCGTTAGGGTATGCTATATGGAAAAGACACAGCAGAAAAAGCCAAGGGGTCCCAGTTACGCCAAGACACTGAAGTTGTTAGCAAAGTCAATAGAATGTTCGAATGTGGTCAATGCTTCATGGCAGGTATTGGAATCCTATGTTGAAAAAAAAGCTAAATCTCTTGTGTATCTAAACAGTGGGCATGGTTAAATTACATATTTAGGTCCATCTCAACCACGTAGTTTAGCATGTTTCTACTGACTTAAAAAATGTGTTCTCTCCTCCTTGGACAGAAGGGAAACACAAGAAGAGTAATGGCCAGAGTAACACAACATGAATAAAACTTCTTTGATGCCAAAAAAGGAAAGGTTACAGATAAATGTGAAGCAGAGATATTCTAAACTGTCTCTCATGAACTTGCCTAAAAGAAGGTTGCTTTGGGATGAATTCAGTTGAACTTCAGAACCCAGAGAATACAGATTTTCATCTCCATGATCTCACAATCAACTCACTGTGGTCTTAGGTCAGTTATCATGAAAATGGTCTCTCTTGAAAAAATGGAGGCTGAAACCTTGGTTGCAACACCTATTTAAAACCCCCTTGTTTACATTTGAGGTTCCTGAAAGAACCATCTTACGACTATGATAATCAGAATTTTTTAAAAAATTAAAAATTAAACAGTGGGGAACATATCTGTAGATCATTGCTAGATACTGAGAGGTTCTAGAGAAAGTTGAAAGTTGAGATCCATCAAACCCAGGCCAACTACTAGTCTCGGACAAGGACACAAAATTTCTTTGTGCGTTAAGAACACTAAAAGGGTGACACCCATCCTTGTGACTCATGGTGGCATCCATAGGCCTTCTGCAGCAGCATTGTATAGAAACATGTGAGAAATTCAGCCCTGGTCCTGCCCAAGACGCACTGACACAAAACCTGTGGTCTATTGAGAGTCTAGACCATTCAAATCCCTTTCTATACAATGACATTCCAGAAACCCTAGTCAAACTGAGATATTGTATATATTGCATTTGTTGCTGGAAGACATATCTGTCTGCCAATTCTATTATGGGAAAACCATTAGTTTGATGATGCTGGGTATCTGAATCAGATGTAAAGATTTATCACCAGGTTTGTTATAGCAGGCATGCAGCCAAGGTGGAAACTTAAGCAATGCTGTCAATAGCACCATAGTAGTCACTTTATTCATATGTATCTTATTTTGTTCTTACAAATCTTTACTTACTTAAGACACATACACAGAGAGAGACAGACGGAGAGACTGACAGACACAGAGCATGATCCCATCCACTGGTTCATTCCATGCAGCCAAAACCTAATTCGCATTAAATTATTTGAGCTATCACTTACTGGCTCCCTGGAGTGCATTAGTTGAAAGCCAATTGAGAATTAATTAATGAATTAATAGGAATTGAGAGCAATGTCAGAACTCCAACCCAAGCATTCTGATACAGGAACTGGTATCCTAACCTCTGTATCAAACACCTGCTCCTTACTACGTTTTAAATCTGAAATGGTAAGTTATCCATATTCATATGAAATCATAAAATAACATCAATCGCATTTATACAATGGATTTCACATTAAGGTTTGAGAAATCTGTAAAATATTTCATTGATATTAATATCTCTGTTCCTTATCTTCTCTTTTAAAACTGTTTGTTTCAATCCTACTTTAAATCCTTGGAGGCTTTCAGACTATTATTGCATGACAAGTCACCTGAACTTGATTATTTGATTTAGACAAGGAAGGGCTCTGCACCCTACCTCCCTCATGCTCTCTCCAGGAACCAGGACCAAACATAATCTCCTTGACAATCAAGAAACAAACTGAGTCCGAGAGATAAAGAGTTAAGACAAAAGTCACCACCAGTGACTCACTTCAACTAAGTAACTCAAGAGTAATGGAATTGCCCTAGTTTCAGGGATAACTGTTTCTAAAGGAAATCACACACATTCCTTGCCTGTTGGAAGCGTTGAGTGTGTGGAGTAAGGTAACGCACCACCTCAGGAAGCACAATACACCTGTCCTTTTAGAAAGCTGACACTACAGAATATACACACACACACGCATGTAGAGACACATGTGTAGGGGTATATTTCTTGGTTCATTCCACAGAAGCAATGAAATCTTACAGAAAACTGCTTAAACATCTGAATATCTTCACAACCTTAACAGTAAGTACATATTTCAATATGGAAAGATTAGAGAGGGAATAAAAAATCTCTTAGCTGGACACAGATATTTTTAAAAATATGGATTAAAACCAACCGCTTAGTTATTGTAAGTGCATGACCTGCTACTGTAAGGGGCACAGGCACACACACACACACACACACACACAACCTTCTTTCCATAGGCCCCACTGGGAGTCACACCACACTCAGTTTCAACAGGAAGAAGAAACTCCACGACAGTAGCAGTTAACACACAGCCTCCCCAGCCCTCATATTCAATGAGGGTTGCAGACAATGGTGTCAGGAAAACACAAGACTTGGTATTTTTTGAGGCATCTTCATGCCACCTCTGTGGTTCTGTGGCCTTGCATATATTTCCTCCCCTCTTATCTCTTAGTTTTCTTACCTGAACATTTGTGCTTTTTCTGACTACAGAAAAAAAAAGCATAACAGCAACAGAAAATAAACAACAAAAGCCAGGGGAAGTACCCAGAATGGAGCTAGCACACAAAATGTTGCCTAAAACAGATCCTAGTCGTCATTATGAGTCCTACTATTAGAGATATGCAAATGAGAGCCACCGTTTCTATAAAAGCATCATTTATTGCTTTGAAATCTCATTAGGGATGTTTACCTTAATCAATTCTCCCATGGAAATGCTATCCAATTTCAAATAATTAAAAACAAATATGCATCCTCATCAATCTACAAAGTGCATCCCGTATTCCGGTTCATGTTTGCAAGGCATCAACTTGTTTAGCACGCACAGTGCTATGTCCTGAAAGACCTCTCCTGCTTCTTCAATGTTTTAACCCCTCTCCTGCCTGCCTCAGGGAGGACACACAGATTCAAGTACAGAACTGATACACACGCATGCTACATCAGAGAAATCTTTGGATGGATTTAGGCTATCAGAATGTTCCTGTGACAATATGGGCATAACATTGGGGCAGATCAATGAGATTAATCTCACAGAAGCCATCCTCTCAAACACCCCAAACTGTGGTCTTGCTGTCTTCCAAACAGGCTAAGCTGAGGTGCTGGCCACTGGTTGGTTAGACACAGGTAGAAATCCACAACAAACAGAGGGAAGGTGCCTGGGTCTGCATCTGTCTGCACTAACAGAAAGGACACTCAGCCACAGTGGGTTTTGCAGTATTGTTTAAAATCAGTTCCTATGCATAATTTTCTGACTGTATCTTCCTTCTCTGAAAATAGGCAATATAGTTCTCCTTGCATGTAAGTCATTTTTTGATGCAAAGATGGCAAAGAAATCCAAATGCAACTTTTAATGAGCAACCACACAGGCATTCTGCCTATGAACTTACAGGTTATCGTGGCCAGATGTAACAGGCACATTTGTGTGTGCTGTACACTCACAAATCTACTCATTACAATGGGAGAAGGCCTGTTTTAAATGCAGTTTGCACCACAGGCAGTGTGGACTGAGAAAGCCTGGTCTACAGTGTTTTAATTCTGTGAGTCTCAGTCAAGAATGACTATATTCTATTCTTAGACAGAGGGAGATAGGAAAGGTGATGTCTCACTGTTTCATGACATTGTCATATAAATTTTTGTTTCAGAATGTATTGAAACAAACTGAATTGTCTTTCAGTAGATATTATTGATAGTTTTCTTTTCCTGAAAAGAATCAGACTGAAGCTCAAGAAACCAAATGATTGATCTCATCATGTTTTAGTTCACATGAAAATCAAAGAGTACTTCGTGATTTATCTTGGGAAGCGTTTCTTGAAAAACGACCCCTTTAATTCTAGATTTGCATGGCAACATTCAACATGAGTGATCTCACGAACACAGACAACCACGCAGAACGAGTTGCAGCATTTATAGAAATACCAGAATAATTCATCTGCACAGTAATTGCTGGAAAGAAAGAATGAGTAGGAATAGGCTCCTGGTTTCAGTCCTGCGACTTAATGCTGAGTCCCTGTCAACCAAGGCAAGTTCCTCCCTTATGTAAACTATCTTCACTGACTTCAAAGAGATCAGATTTTGTAATATACACCATGCAGCCTTTAAAATCTACTTTGATTTTTTTTCAAAAGACTGGAAAAAGTAATTCCTTCTTCATTTTCTTTAATAACTCAGATTTATTTTAAACTCCAGACTTAAAAAAAAAAAACAACACTCAGGGACTCACATGTTTTACATCATGACCATGATGTATCATTTTCTCTTTCAACCTTTCCAAATGAAACATAAAACAAATCTTCTGTCCTCTAACAAAATAATATTGAGTAAGGAACTCAACCATTTTTTTTCTTAAGAAAAGGTGAAAACAGTGGTAACCATATTTTCCCGCTTCAATCACTTAACTCATCCAACAGAGGTGACTGCTTCCCAAATGCCCTGAGCTGTAGCTCGAGAAAGACTCCAGTGCTAGGAATGTAGGAGAGCAAGTCAGCCTTGTGGCGCGACATGGGAAGCCAGGGTCAGTTCAGCATCCTCCCAGAGGTGACAGGTGGCTGGCTACACGTCACTGGGTGACCGCACTCGCTGGGACAGGCTGGGCGGGATGCAGCCGCAGCAAACCAGGCAGAGCGCTTTCTGGATCTCCTGGTTTCTGAATGCATAGATGACGGGATTGATAATGGAGTTGTAGGTGGCAGGCAGCAGGGTGGCATAGGTGTAGATGGACGGGTAGGTGTAATCGGCTATCAAGGAGTAGAGGGTGAAGGGCATCCAGCAGGCGGCAAAGGTTCCCAGGATGATGGCCAGCGTGGAGACCCCTTTGCGCGTGGTGACGTAGTGTGACGTAGCCAGGAAGTGGTGCTGCAGGGCTATCTGGTGGGCGTGCCTCATCACAATCTTACAGATCTGGACATAGAGCTGAAGCATGAGTGCGAACATGAAGAGGAAGGAAACGGACAGGATGGCAGCATTGTTCTTGGTGAGAGGTCTGACCACGCTGCAGGTGGACTCGTCCCGCAGGCAGTTCCAGCCCAGGATCGGCAGCAGCCCTAGGCATATGGACGTGCCCCAGAGCATGACGAGCATGGCATAGGTGAAGGTGACGGTCCTCTCCGAGTGGTAGGTGAGGGCATAGTACAGGGAGAGGTAGCGGTCCACAGTGATAGCCAGCAAACTGCACACGGAGGCGGAGAAAGAGGCAACAATCAGCCCGATCGTGACCAGCTTGGTGGCATCCGACTGCAGCAGGTAGGCAAACACGAAGTTGATGATGAGTCCGAGGCCCGCCAGCAGGTCCGCCAGAGCCAGGCTGCCTATCAGCAGGAACATGGGCGCTCGCAGGCTGGGGTTGTGGAAGATGATAAGGACCACAATGGCATTCTCACAGGAGATGAGCGTTCCCGAAGTGCACAGGACAATGTCCCAGGGGTTGACCACCAGCTCGGGCTCCGGCTCTACAGCGGGAACCTGCGAGGAGGAGGCAGCCGTCGAGACGTTCTCTGGGGCACTGGCATCTATATAATCCTGAGGCAGTCCGCTTACATTGACCTTCAGGTCTTCATTCATTTTAACCCCTGTCCTCTTCAATGAAAAGACAGGCCTTTTAATGTTTGGGTACAGCAGGGCAAAACTCTGAGATCATGCAACACACACACACACACACCCCACAGCCCCTGCTCATACACCACCACCCAAGGCCAGGAGCTCTTGCAACAGCACATTGTGGTGGAATAAAACAAAAGCTGAAGTTTCTGTAGCGGACCCCCATAACAGCAATGCCCTTTGGCCTGGAGCGGGAAGGCACAAGCAGGATTCTCCGCCTCGGCGAGCGACAGCCAGCCAGGAGTGGAATCGAACCCCGCGCGCGGCGCGCTGGGGCTGGACATGTCGACATCACCTCTCGCGAGCCGAGCACCAAGTGTAGGGCATCTGGGCTGCTGCCCACGGGACCATGCGGCGGCCGCGAGTCGCGCGCGCATGGCAGCCATCCTCAATGGAATATTTTAGTCGCCCATTTCCACCGAGCACCCACCCTCCAAATTCCCTCCCTGGTGCGTGCACACACACAGACACACACTCATCCCCTCTCCTTCCCCCGACAGAAAAATGAGCGGATTCCAGATGCCCCCTGTATCACGGACAGTCAGGGAAAGCCACAAAAGACAGATGTGAGCCGTGAAGTGCGGAGACAGACAGACAAGCAGGTGGACGCCCATGCACTGCCGCCGCGCCCCTCGCGGTTGGGGGCTGGCATCAGACACCAGGAAGGACAAGACAGAACGAGGGGGGACGGACCGCTTGCGGGACCGGAGACGCGAAGGGTGTCATCAAGGGGGTCACCTTGGCGCGCCCAAGCCGGGAAGGGGGGGGGCTTCGTCCGGTGCTTCCGAAGCTAGCAGGCTACTCTTGTCGCATGTCTGCGCCGGTGCCCGCGGCGACGAGGGGCGGCGGCCCGGTTCGGGAGGGGCCCGGGAGGGCGCGGGGCGTGCGCTCGGCGGCAGGTGAGCGCCGCGGCTGCAGGTGAGCAGCGGGCTCGGCTGGCGCGCGGGGCTCTGCCCGCCTGGCCCGCACGCTCCTCGCCCGCGCGCGCGCGCCCCCGCCCTCGTACCGCGCGCTCCCGCCCGCGGGAGCCCCGGGAGGCCGCGCGCGGCCCACGCAGGCCAGGGTCTGCGCGGGACTAGGGAGGGCAAGGGCGACCCTGGAGCCCAGGGGATGCGCTGTCACCCTGCCCTACCTGCAGCTGCCTGCATCCGACCCCAGCTAATGGCCAGATACTGGCACACTGGCACCCTGGCGGGGCAACGGAGCGCACCCTGAAAACCCCGCGACCTAGTTTGTTCCTGAGTCTTTGGAGAGCGGCTTCTCCTCGCCTTTTTCTAAATTGTTGCATTCAGGGCCGAAAGAATTGTTTCAGCATCAGCAACTGGGGTGGGTGGGCAGATGAAGAAGGTGGATGGTTAGAACAGAGAAAGGCTTGCCTGCTGGGGCAGATCTCCCTCTGCCACACCAGGAGGGGGCCGCATGTCTGGCCTGTATCCTGGGGCTGGTTCAGTGTCACTGGTCCTAGGAGTGCTTGCTGGCCTGAGGGTGCTGCTGTGAGGTGGATGACCACGACCATTGCTAAATTGCACTTACTGAGAGCACTTTGAGCTGCGTTTATTTATTTTTATTTTCTTAAAATAATCTTACATAGTTGACTAGGGTACAAAGGGTCAAGGGCTACAGGAAAGTGGGTAAGACCATTGTTTCCACACTAATATCATCATTTTTTCCCTGTATCTGGGGTCAGGGGAGAAACAAAGGGAGAAACCCCACCCAGCCTCCCACCCGTCCCAGATCCCCGATGTGGGGACGCTCCGAGGGTTCTGCTCAAGCAGTTTTGATGGTTCAACAGTTCTGAATTGCTGCCAATCTCGCCGTTCCAATCTCTTCATGGTTGGGGTTTATGAGATCTGCAGTTCAGTTGGAGGAATCTCCAAAGAAACTTCGTCTGAGGTGATCCCAGACCTGATTCTTGTGTGTGCTTGCCGGTACAGAGTCCAGCACCGTCCATCTCCCCAGTCAGCTTATGCACATGCTGGTCGTTGCAATTGCTGGGTCAGTTCTGTTTCCAGCCCTGTCTTCCACGTGAACCCATGGTGTTGCAGTCCAGCCCGATCCTGCCCACTTCATACTTGGCCCTCAGACAAACCAGTGGGAGCTGCAGCCTGGTCTGGGCAACTCCCCATAACCCCACCAGGCCTGCTCCCTACCCTGGTTCCCATGCTTGCCACTATGTACCGCAGACTTGTTCAGTCTGTCCCACATCCCATTTAGCTCTCATGCATGTCAATGGGCATTGAAGCCTAGCTCAACCCAACCAACCCTACATCCAGCCCACACACATATTGGCAGGTGCCTTTCTGTCTAGCCACTTCTGCCCCGTCCTGGTTTTCGTGCTCTCCAGTGGGAATGATAACCCAAGAGGGAGGTGCCCACTATTTCCCTACTAAGCCATTCCCACTCCCAGATTATGCACTTTCCAGGTGGTTCTGGAGTTTAACTTGACAGAATTAACCACCAGTACCAGTTTCTGCCAGCTGATGCTGCGGCAAAGCCCAGCCAATCCTCACCCATTCTGATTTTTGCTTGCACCAGTCGAACAGTCAGCCCAACCTGGCTTTTCCCTGATCTAGCTCACATGAGGCCCACACTGGTCTGGTCAGCCCCACTCCCAACTCACTCTCTCCAGTGGGAGTGGTTGTTCAGCAGGGGAGCCCACATTCCCCCTGCCAGCTTTGCCCCTCCTTCCCTGGTTATCATGTGTGCTGTTTAGGCGCTGCAGTCACATCTGGTACGGCTCACCTCACCTTGGCGTTCCACACTGTGCACGGGTTTGTGTCATGACCAAACCTGGCCTGACCCACACTCTGTTCTGGTGCTTAGATTTGCCAGTGGGTGATGCAAACTGGTTCAGGTCTGCCCCTGACATATGCCAAATGTGTGCCGGTGGGCATCTTTATCTGGCTTGGTCTGAGTTGCTCCCTATTGTGGTTTTTGTGCTCACCTGCAGGGACTGTGTCCCGACAGAGGAGTTACCTAAGCTCCTCCATCAGAACCTCTCCCTATTCCAGATCTTGCACATATTGGTGGGTCCATGGGCCAGCCCTCCTTGCTGGCCTTCATTCCTCCATCTAACCAATTATAGCTGTCCCTCTCCTGGGCTAATCATGATAATGTCTCATTTTACAGCCTATAAAAACCCTAGACAGCCAGCCCTTGGTGGCTGTCTCCTCAGGGACGTCTGCTGGCATTGCTGGGACAGTTGCTTGGGTTTCTTTTTCTTTTTGTTTTTGCTTTACCTTCGTTGATTTCTTTGAACCACTTGTGCTTTACACAAGCTTACTTGTCTGTGTTCCCTATTCTTCCTGGAAACAAGCCTGGCAGAGAATAAGTGTTGTCATCAGCACAGTCTCCTGCAGCTCCACCCTGCAGCAGCCTCAAAAACTCCGGAGCTTGCATCCCCAGAGGCAGGACTTCTGAGACTCTCTTGTGAGCACCTGGCCTGCAAAGCAGCGACTTGAGGGGGGGGTGTCGGGGTGAGGGGAGAGGATGTCCAATTGCTGTGCTTGCAACCCCTTTCCTCATGGATGCTGATGCTCTGGTGTGCAGCTCCCACTGTGAGCAGTAAGGTTCCGTAGTGTTTTAAGAGCCACTGAGAGATGGTTATGGTGGAGAGACATAGGCCCGCCACCCAAGAACTGTGCCAGACAAAACCTGTGCGATATGACCTCTCCACTCGCAAGTAAAGTCTGGTGGTGACACACGCAGAACCCAACAATAATAACAGCAGCAATTGCTGTAGTGAGAGGCTCACATCTCTGCTCAATTTCAGTGGGATGACGCACAACGTTTTTTTTACAACAGAACAGGGAAAAGTGAACAGTTGCTTACTATGCATATAGCAGTTTCAGTGTAATGTACTTCAACCTACCTGCAGGTGTAGGGTCGGGGCTAATTAGCAACATCGAGATGGGTCCTGACCTCCCAAAGCTTAGAGAGGTGGCATTCTCTCCACCATTTAATGTGTTTGGAAAATAAGCGAGAGAGAGAGAGAAAAAAAGACCTGAACGTTGGAGAAGAGAAAAATGGTGTTGAGATAAATTTCAAAGGTACATATATATTTTTAAAAAATCATTTTATGCAATTTTCATTTTAAACAACAGTATTTGAAAAGCAAAGTTAATTTACTTATTTATTTTTAACTATTTTACTCCGGTAATCTTTACATAGTTGATTAGGGCACAAAGGGTCAAGGGCTACAGGAAAGTGGGTAAAATCATTGTTTCCACAGTTTTTTTCTGTATCTGGAGTAAGGAGGGAGATAAAAGGAGAAGCCCCACCCAGTCTCCCACTCATCCCAGGTCCCCAATGTGGGGCATGCTCCGTGGTTTGGATAATTCAACAGTTTTTAATTGCTGCCAGTCTCACGAAAGGCAAATTTATAAAGAGAAGGAGAGACAGACAGAAAGAAAGATCCTTTATCCACTGGCTCACTTCCCAATTGCTGCAATGACCAGAGCTGAGCTGATCTAAAGCCAGGAGCCAGGAGCCTCTTCCAGATCTCTGACATGGTTGCAGGGGCCCAAGGACTTGAGCCATCCTCCGATGCTTTCCAGGATTTTATTTGAAAGGCAGGGTGATAGAGGAGGGAGGAGAGAGAAGAGAGAAAAGAGGGAAGAGAAAGGAGAGATGAGAGAGAGAGAGACCTTCCACCTGCTGGTTCACTCTCTGAATGGTCACAGCAGCCAGGACTGTACCGGGCTGAAGCCAGGAGCCTGGAACTCCATCATGGTCTCCCACATGGTTGATAGGGGGCCAGTCACTTAGATCATCTCCTACTTCTTTGCCAGGTGCATTAAAAGGGATCTGGGTTGGAAGCAGGTAAGCTGGAACTTGAGGCTATCCAATATGGGATGCCAGTGATGAACCCACTGTACCACAATGCCTAACCCAGGTACATGTATTTTTTTTCCATAGGAACCTGGGAAGAGTCAAAGAAAGAAACTGCAGGAACTTAACTAAAAACTACCACATGGACCCAGGAACTGGCAGCTGCTACCGTGTGGACACTCAGCTCCTCCAGGTGGCCAAGATGGGCAGTGTGTTCACAGTTCTGTCTCCTTGCTCCTTCTGCTTGGATGATAGCTTGCTGCTTTGTTGTGCTCCTGATTCTACATTTTATGTACGATGTGCTTGTTAGGACTTCGGTTGCCAAGGAGCAGAAATGCAATTGAAATCAGCTTGAGTAGAGCATCTTGTTGTCTGATGTGGCAGGAAAATTTCCAGAGAGTATGGGGAGGATGGAAATGTTACAGGGAGTAGGTGGCCGGCATGGGGCCAGCAGCCCTTCCCTGCTTCATTTCTGCTAATTCCTGCACCTCTATCTGCTGGATTTAGGCTTTCCTACCTTATACAGAGTTCTTTTTTTTTCATGCAGTTATGAGAATGGGCTCAGGGTGCAGCCTTCTGGCTTGCACCACAGAGAAGCCCCGTCCAAGCACTACTGTTTGCACATCATTGTCCATCCAGGCTGCTGTAACAAAGTACCCCAGCTGGGTAGTGTATATACAGAAAAAGAATTACTGCTCATGGTTCTGCAGGCTGAGAAGCCCAAGATCTGAGCTCTGGCAGACTCCTTGTCTCATGAGGGCTCCTTCCCCTGGATGGGATTTGTCTTCTCATTGTGGAAGGAGTGAATGCTTTCCTTAGGCCTTTTGTGTGAGGGAGCACAGGAACTCCCAGACCCCTCCCCATGCTACCACCGTAGGCATTATGTCTCAATGCATACATTTTGAGGGACACACATATTCAGACCACAACAAATATGCTACTGTTTGCCGTCTATCTGTTACTCATCAGCATTGGATTCATCTCTGCTTTGTCTGTTGTGAAATAATCAAGATGATCTTTCTTGCACTTGTTATGTGATAACACACGTGTGTGTATTTCTATTAGATGTATTAGAAGGTGTAAGAACTGTTGGGTCAAAAACATACTTTTGGGGCTGCTGTTGCTGCCTGTGGGTTAAACGCCTGACTGTGATGTAGACATCACATATGGCTGCTGGTTGAAGTCCCAGATGTTCCACTTGCCATCCAGCTCCCTGTTAATGGCTTGGGGGTGAAGCAAAGATGTCCCAAGAGTTTGGGATCCTGCCAGTCATTTGGAAGACCCAAGCGAAGCTCCTGGTTCTGGCTTTTGTTATTGTAGCCATTTGGAGAGTGAACCAGCAGGTGAAAGATTTCTCTCTGTCTCGTCTCTTCATCTCTCTTTCTCTCTGTCTCTGTGTGGCTCCTTCTTTCTCTGGTAATCTGCCATTTAAAAAAAAGTAAATGAACCTTTGAAACATGCACACATACACACTTTTTAGGAAAGATTTGTTTTTATTTGCCCAGGGGCTGGGGAAGTCCAGCAGGGTCTGGGTCGCCTGTCCCAGGACCCTGAGCCCACCTGCAAGGTGATTGCTGGGTCTGTGAGCCCTGGGGGCAAGGGATCTGGTGGGGCTCGGATCACCTGACCCAGGTCCTTGGGTCAGCCTGTGAGAAATGGCCCTCCTCAGTAGAAAAGATAGCAGTGGACCGCAGGACCTGATGTATATGGAAGCTGCAGCAGCCCATTGTGGCCTGCAGAGGAAGGAGAGCAGAACAAATTAGACCACTACCCCAGGCAAATGATAACAGCAAAAATCTGGTCGAATGGAGACTGTAAGGTCAGCTATGTCGGACAGTGGACATTGGAAGGGATTAATCTGCATTGGCGAGATCGACAGCATTCCAAAACTCTCAGAACCACCTTGGACAGAACCCTAGATGCGTGTGCCACATCAGGATCCTGGCTTGCTGTTGGATGGCCTTCTCCAGCCCTGAGTGTTGGGGCAGTTGGGAGGCTGGGTATGGCTCATTCCCTTCTCTCTTCCCTTCCCCCAGAAACAGGAAGAAGAAATAGAAATTTTGGAACCAATGATGACACCCACTTTTCCCTAACTCTCAATCCTTCCCACCCAACCCTGATCAACTGTGTAAACATCATCAAAAATAAAAGAGATCTATTTTTATTTTTATTAGAAAAGTAGATTTAGAGAGAGAAGGAGATACAGAGAGAAAGATCTTCCACCTGCTACTTCACTCTCTAAGCGGCCACAATGTCCGGAGCTGAGCCAATCCAAAGCCTGGAGCCAGGAGATCTTCCAGGTCTCCCACGCGGGTGCAGGGTGTCAAGGCTTTGGGCCATCCTGGACTGCTTTCCCAGGCCACAGACAGGGAGCTGGATGAAAAGTAGGGCATCTGGGACATGAACCAGCATCCATTTGCGATCCCAGTGCATGCAAGGCAAGGATTTAAGCCACTAGGCTTTGCACTGGGCCCACACACACATTTTTAGTTAACCCTTCATTTAAACAAATCTGGTTGTTATTTAAGGAAAATAAGCTGCCTAGGAAAAATTACAGCAGACATATCTTCTTTCCTTTTGAAATTCTCTGTGTGCACTCCATTGTAAGAGAAGATGAAGATATTTCAGGGGACTATCAATGAGGGAAGGGAAGGGGTTATCACAGAAAGACACTAATCTGAGAATCTGTGTTGATGAGAACTCTGGTGTCCGTGCTTGTATCACTTCATTTCTGTCATGCTGGGGCCTGAGACAATAGTTTCTCTCTTTCTAGGGATTTTGAGCTGTGGCGCGGTCTCCAGGCTCAGTGACTTACGATGCAGTAAAGGGACAGGCCTACTTGTTCCTAGATTGATAACCACCTGCACCTGCCTCTTCTCCCTGGCTCTCCCTCTCTGGACTTCCCTCCTAAAACAGGTGGCAGGCTGAATAAAGGTATCCAAAGCTACTGAAGTCTTATATCTTGGTACCCATTAGCATGCTCTTAACATGTACGGCAAATTGACTTAGCAAAAGAGGTTAATAGCTTAGAGGTGGGAGGTCATACAGAACTGTCTGATGGGCCTTAAATATATCACAAATGTCACTAGAAGAGGGAGACAGGAAGATTGAGGTCAGGAGCTGGAGATGTGGAGACAAAGAGATTTAAAGATTTAATGTTGACGGTTTTGAAGACAGGAAAGGGGCAGGAGCAGTCGCTGGAAGCCGAGAAGCGGCTGGAGAGACTTTCTTCCTCCAGGGCTTCTAGAAGGTGTGGGTCTGTGGTCCTACCTTGGCTTTCTGACTTACAGAGTCCGTCTGTGCCCTTCTAAAACATGAGTGCTCTTTCTCCTCCAGTGTCCCTGGTTTTCATCAGGGCTCACTCTTGTGGATATTAACATTTCACAGTGTCACACAGAGTTTTATTTTTTACCTAAACCTTATTTTATGCTCATTTGTCCCTCCCTCCCCCAACCCCTGGCAACACTGGTATTACACTATCTCCATAGCTTCACCTTTTCCAGAACATCATGAAGTTGGAATCCTACAGTGTATAACTCGTTCATATTGGCAACTTTCACCTAGTAATGTGCACTTATGATTCCTCTATGCTTTTTCATGACCTGAGAGTTTATTTTCTTTTAATGCAGCATAGTATTGCATTATTTGACTATACTGCTGTTTGTTTTATTTAGTTTTTCTTTTCAAGATTTGTTTATTTCTGTTGGAAAGGCAGAGAAAAGGAGAGACAGAAAGATCTTTCATCTGCTGATTCACTCCCCAACGGCTGCAACAACCAGAGCTGAGCTGAGCTGAAGCCAGGAGCCATAAATTTCTTCTAGGTCTCCTATGCAGGGGCATGGTTTGAAGACTCTGGGCCATCCTCCTCTGCTTTCTCAGGTCATAAGCAGAGAGGTGAATGGGAAGTGGAGAGCTGGTTTGTGAACCTGAGCTCCTGTGGGATGCTAGGGCATATTAATTAGCATGTCAATTAGCATATTGAGTCATCACACTGCTATTTGCTGTTTATTCACTCAACTGCTGAAGGACATCTTGGTTGCTGTCAAGTGTTGCTAAGCACGACTAAAGCTGCTACAACATCCATGAGCATCTTTTGCGTGCCCTTGAGTGTGCAGTTCATTTCCATGAATACCAAAGAGCATGACTGCTGGGGTAAGTGATATTGTTTTAAGCCATGAAGTATGTAACAGATGTAACAGTTTGTTGTAGTGAGTTCAGTAGACCTGGTATGCCCAAGAAACCTGCACACTGATTTCATTTCCCCTGGATATATATCCAGAAGGGAGAGGGGCTGGATTCCAGATGTTCCAGGTTTCCTTCTCCACAATGGCTTTGCTAATTTACATTCCCACAAACTGTGCAAGAGCTCCCTTTTCCCCACATCCTTGGCAACATTTGCTGGCTTTTGTCTTTCTGATAATAACCAATCTAACTGGAGTGGGTTAATATCTCATTGTAGTTTTCATTTGCATTTGCATGTCGATTAGTGCGATTGAGTATTTTTATGAAATTACTGACCATTTTATATCTTCTTTGAGAATGTTTTCTAGACTCAATGCCCATTTTCAAGTTGAACTATTTGTGTTTCTTGCTACTGAGTTGAGTTCCTTCTATATGCTTGTTATTAATCTCTTGCCAGATGCATGGTCTGTGGATATTTCTCCCATTGTTCAAATTGTTGCTTCATTCTGTTAATGGCTTCGTTTGTGTGCTTATAAATACTTTCTGAGTCCAGTATTGTGAAATATTGGATAAAGCTGGCACTCACGAGGCCAGCATCCCACGTGGGTGTAGGTTTGAGTCCTGGATTTTCCACGTCAGATTTGTCTCCCTCCTTGAAGTACCTGGGAAAGAAGAAAAGGGCCAAAATACGTGGGCCCCAGTCACTCATGTGGGAGACACTGATGATGCTCCTGCCTACTGGAAGCTCTTTCTCTCTGCAACTCTTTCATATAAATAAACTCATCTTTAAAAAAAGAAGTACTTTTCACTTAACACCCATAATAATTTCACAAAATAGAGCACCTCCTCTTAGATCTCCCTTACAGGGGAGGGAGGGAACACACAAGCCAGGCAGTCAGATGCTAGGAGCTACTTCCTACGTCACCACTGAACCCTCTCAAAAGTGTCACCTACGTTAACCTTCAACATACACATCAACTGATGTCTCTTCTATGTAGATAAGAAGTGGAAAATTCAAGTTGACATGTAATTTTTAGCAATGAAGTCAGAGGAGGTGCAGGCTACTTATTTGAAAATAAAACCAGTTTCTTTAGTTTGCTAATACAAGATATTTTTCCTTTCTGGATTTGTGACAAGGTCTATTAGCCCTGATTGGGGAGTGAAACAGAGTAATAGCGGAGGGCTGCTGGACACTGGCAGAGGCCCTTACCCTCTTGGGTCAGTCATTCTAAGGGCAAGGATTTGGGGAGTGAAGAGGTGATCCACCATCAATTTTGTAACTCACTGATAATTTACAAGCATTGCTTGCACAACTGAAACGCTTGGCATCCATCTTTGCTTAGGCATCCTTGCAGGCCAGCTTGGCTACACATGCTCTTTTTTTTTGCCACATAGCTTTCCAGGGGTTGGATCACTAACTCATTGGGAATCACGTGTCTGTGGTCACTGTATTTGTCTGTGATTGCCTCTTACTTCTACATGATGACCTTCTCTCTGTGTAGAGGAAGTGTATATTGGGAGCACAGCTAAGTGTTTCTCTTCTGGTGAGGTTTTCAAGTTCCGATGCTTTCCTGCTGGATATGCCTTCTTTAAAAGAGAAAATGGAAGGATGGCCCAAGCCTGACTAGAAATGTAAATAAGAAATATTTTGCTGATCTGCTACTTTGCTTCTAAACGATCTCTTCCTGGATTAGGAAGATGAGAAAGCTGATAGTAATCAATGTGTTTTAACCAAAACATGATTGTTCAGCATGTCCCCCATGCTGTGGCTCTGGAAATACTGGTCTGAAATGCCTGAATGAAATAAGAGAAGGGGGAGAAGGGGAGAAATGAGTGATGAGATACAAGAGTGTGGCTTGAGGTTCCAACTTTGGCTTGTGTAGACTGAATGCCTCTTTCCTTCTATCAGTTTTTTTTTCAACAACGTATGGAGGCTGGGACACATACTTACCCCTTAAATTCCTTAAGGTATGTACTCTAGAAACTAACAGTAGTGCCCTTGATCTTGTTAATGGTGAAGAAGAATGACCAGGTTTGTGTTTTTGTTTCTGATTAATATCTACTCAGCCATATGTGGGCAGTTGATGGATGCATGCTTACTTAATGATAGAAATGAAATGAAATACAATCTACCAAATTTTAGTGATGAAGACATAAAAACTGAAATAGATCAATAGCAAGATGGAGATTGAATACATAATAAAAATGGGGTGCAGCCGGTTGATGGCTAACACCCACTTGTCAGGTTAGTTGACAGCACACAGCATGGAAACGAAGTTTCCACATCCCACCCTTCCTACCTCCTCTGGTACCATTCAAGTTAATTGAATGTGTGAAACCGGTTCCGGAGGCACCTTGGGTGTGCCCCACTCCTCCTGCCTCCTACAAAGCTCAAGTTAAATTCAAGTTCTGGAGGCTCTGGGCACCTGGCGTCTCCTACCTTCTAATGTGCTAGGTTAAATTAGTTAACTACAGGAAAACTTTGAACTCCAGCAGCTCTATTCCTGCATCCTGCATTTATTTGTTGAATGCATGGAAACTGTTTTGTATAGCTGACAATCTGATTGGAGGACAAGAGCTTAAAAACCCCTGACTTACACAACATGGTGCAGTGGTTCCTGGAGTGTAACAGGAGCTGCTGTCATCAAGCTTGGGCAATAAAGGCTCCTCCTAACATCCTACACTTGGATCTGGTGTGATTTCTCTTGCACTCTGCAACAACCTCTTCTCAATGAAGGAAAAAGCCTAGAACCAGATGGCTTCACTGTTGAATTCCACCAAATCTCTCTCGCACTCTACAAAAATGACATTAAGAAACTGAAGAATATAAATTATATGATTTTAAATTATTTCAATAGATGCAGAGGAAGCATTTGATAAAATACACCAACTTTCTATTATATCAAAAAATTAAGAAAATTTGATGTAGAAGGAACATAACACAATAAAGGCAATGTATAACAAAGCCACAACCAGTATAACATTGAATGGGGGAAATGTTGGAAACATTTTCACTGAGATATGGAACCAGAGAAGAGTGCCCATTCTCACCATTACTATCCAATATAGTTTTGGAAGTTTTATCTAGAGCCATTAGATAAGAAAAATAAGAAATCAAAGAGATAAAACCGGGAAAGAAAGAAATCAAATTATCTCAGTTCGTAGATGATATGATCCTGTACATAAGAGAATCATAAGATTCCACTAAGAGATTATTGAGACACATGAAAGTGTTTAGAAGAGTTGCAGCATATAACATCAGCACATAAAGATCAACAGACTTTGCAAATGCAAACAGTGGCATGGCTCACAAGAAACTTATAAAATCAGTACCATTCACAATAGACATAATTTAAGTATCTTGTAATAAATTTAACCAGGGGTATGAAAGGTGTCTACAATGAACATCACAAGCTATAAAAGAAAAAAAATTAAAGAAGATACACAGAAAGTGGAGAAGTCTTCCATGTTCATTGCTTAAACAAACTAATATAATACAATGTTCATTGTCCATACTGCCCACAGCAATGTACATATTCAGTGTAATCCCAACTGAAAAAATGGCTCTAAAATTCATAGGAAATGAAAGAGAATTGAATAGCTAAAGTAATTCTAAAAAACAAAAGTTGGATGCACAGCAACATCTTATTTCAGGATATATTACAGGGCAGATGCTATCAAAACAGCTGTGCCACAAAAATAGACATGTCTAACAATGGAAAATATTAGACAGCCCATGTATATGCAGTTACCAACTTTGACTAGCTAGAATTACTCTCTGGAGAAAGCACCATCTCTTCAACAAATGGTGCTGGGAGCAGTGGATCTTTGCATGCAGAAGTCCCCAATTTACACCCTACACAAAACTCAACTAACAATAAATTAAGGATCTAAATCTAAGACCTGAAACCATCAGATAACTACAGAAAAACATAAGGAATGCTGGCACAGACAAAGACTTTTTGGATATGACCCCAGAAACACAGATTACAAAAGTAAAAATAGAAAAATAGAAAGCTAAGAAGATTCTACACAGCAAAAGGAAACATATTTAGAAAAGTGAAGAGGCAACAGACAGAATGGGAGAAAATATTTACAAACCATATTTTGATACAGGATTAATATCCAGAATCTATAGAAAACTCAAGAAATTCAACAACCGTAAAACAAGCAATCCAGTCAAGAAATAGGTTAAGGCATTTTTCAAAGAATGAAATACAAATGGCCAACTGAAACATAAAAAAATTGCTCAGAATCCCTACCTAGCAGGAAAACGCAAATGAAAACTACAAGGAGATCTCACCTCACCCTAGTTAGAATGACTACCAACCAAAAATGAAATTGAAAATGAAAACAAATCCACTGTTGTTGGGAATTTAAACTTACATAACCATTATGGAGGACAGTATTGAGATTACTCAGAAATTTAAAAATAGATTTATTGTATGATCTAGCTATTCCATTCCTGAAAATTTACCCAAAGGAATTGAAAGCAGAATATGAAAGCATTAATTTTATGCCCCACCCTTCATGTTTATAGTAGCACAATGCACAATAGTTAAGATATGGGGTCAATTCAGGTGTCCATCAGCAGATGACTGGATAAATGAATTGTGTATATAAACACTCTGTAATATCATTTAGTTGAAAAAAAAAGGATGAAATTCTGTCTTTTGCAACAAAATGGCCGTGACTAGAAATAATTATACTGAGTGAAATAAGACAGACCCCAAGGCACTATTTTCTTGTTTTTCTTGATTTATGGAAATTAATACACGAGGTACAAAAAACATGATGTATATGAGCAAAATTGATGCTGTGAAATTTGGTGTTTATAGTCCTTTTGTAGTCTCTTGAGGGACAGTGGGTTTCCTTTGTACTACTTGTTGAATTCTTCACTTAGTGGAGGATTAATGAAAATCAGAAATATGGTACTAGAAAATTTTAAAGAAAAATAATAAAGGAAAAAATAATAAAAGAAGGAGGTGGGAGTGCTGGAGGGAGGGAGAAAGAATTGGGTGGGAAATATCATTATGTTCTTAAAGCTGAATATATGAAGTACACAAAATTTGTTCTCTTTGTATAAGTAAAAAAGTTTTAAAAAGTTAAAGTGATAATTTCAGGGGTCAACATGATGACTGAATGGTTAAATGCTAACTTTGCAAACACTGGAATCCCATAGGGGCTCTGGTTCGTGCCCTGGCTGCTTCACTTTCCATCCAGCTTTCTGCTTATGGCCTGGGAAAGTAGTAGAGGATGGCCCAAAGCTTGGGACCCAGAACCCACGTGAGAAACTCAGAAGAAGCTTCAGGTTCCTGGCATTGGATCCATTCAGCCCTAGCTGTTGTGGCCATATGGGGGAATGAACCAGGAATAAAATATCTTTCTGTCTCTCCTTCTCTCCATAAACATGACCTTCCTTTCCAATAAAAATAAATAGAAAATCTTTCCAAAGAAAGTCAAAATTTCAAGTAAAAAAAGAAAAAGAAATAACATGGCCTACCTGGTTCACTCTACACACCACAGCAAGTTTTTGTAAAGCACTTTCTTTTTGTATGAGATGTTTGTGAGGTGTGTGTGTGTGTGTGTGTGTGTGTGTGTGTGTGTGTGGTATATGCTAAAAATTCCCTCTTTAATATGAAATAATTATGAAAAAAGTGGTGTGTTTGCTTGAACAAATTTATGTAGCAATGCAAAGGCTTGTTAAAAACTTTTTTTGAAGGATTTAGCTTTGGTATACAGGTTAGGATGCAACTTGAGATACCCACATTCCATATTGCATTGCCTGGATTAGGGTCCACAACCCACTTCTTTTGTTTTAAATTTTTATTGATTACATTGCGTTATGTGACATAGTTTTATAGGCACTGGGATTCCCCACACCCCTCCCCAAACTCCCCCCCATGGTGGATTCCTCCACCTTGTTGCATTACCACAGTTCAAATTCAGTTGAGATTCTTTCATTGCAAGCATCTACCAAGCATAAAGTCCAGCATCTTATTGTCCAGGTAAGTTCAACAGTTTCTTGGGGAGACCATCTCAGGTCTGAAGGTAGAGCTGTCAGGGTGTCATCCCGTTCAATTAAAAGCCCCTACATAACATCAGTAACAATTTATAATGTTATGGAATTAGTTGACATGGTATTGAGTAACCAATATGTTTTGTTTTGTTTTTAATTTATTTATTATTTTTAATTCATTAATTACACTGTATTATGTAACACAGTTTCATAGGTACTTGGATTCTCCCCACCCCTCCCCATACCCTCCCACCATGGTAGATTCCTCCACTTTGTTGCATAACCACAGTTCAAGTTCAGTTGAGATTCCCCCATTGCAAGCATATACCAAACATAGAGTCCATCATCTTATTGTCCTCAAGTTCAACGGCTTCTTAGGTATACCCACTCTGGTCTGAAGACTGAGCCAGCAGAGTATCATCCCAATCAATTAAAAGCTCCAACATACCATCAGCAAAAATTTACATCATTATGGAATTAATTGACATAGCAATGAGTAACCAATATGGTAAAAGTATATGCGAGTTCTTAACCACCTTCTGTGACCATCTCATTGACATTTCAATTTTAGTTTATACACAACATATAACAAACCTAACATAACATGTTATACATAACATCGTGTCATCTTAAATTAAGGCAAACATGTGGTATTTAACCTTTTGGGATTGGCTCATTTACCTTAGCATTATGGTTTCCAATTTGGCCCATTTGGCCACAAAGAACTGCATTTTGTTTTTTTTAATAGCTGAGTAGTATTCCATGGAGTAGATGAACCATAGCTTTCTTATCCACTCCTCTGCTGATGGGCATTTTGGCTGCTTCCATGTTTTTGCAATTACTGATTGTGCTGCTATGAACATAGGAGTGCATGTTGGTTTCTCATAAAACAAGTGTTCTGGATATATTCCTAGGAGTGCTATTGCTGGATCATACGGTATGTTGAATTTGAGTTGTTTGAATATTCTCCATACTGATTTCCATAGAGGCTGTACCAGCCTGCAGCCCCACCAGCAGTGGAGTAGAGTAACCAATATGTTAAAAGAGAAAAAAAACAGAATGTAAGTTTTGAACCACATCCTGTGACTTCTTCATTGACATTTCAATTATTAGTTTATATACAACTGGGTGCTATACACCTTAAAATGGCTATAGATTACTATTCAGCTGTCTCATGTCTATTTTAATTTTAGTATTTAGCAGTTTATAGCGTTGAAGCATGATTTTGCTGAATCTGGCTGTTTTTTGGGTAGTCTAACTCTATGACTCTAACAAGACATATGTCAACAGTTTAGGTGAACAGTTTTAGGAGGGGTGTGCAGAGAAATCTTCAATACCCCAGTGAGGAGTAACTAATCTTTGTGTCCCACCCAGTGAGTTATAAGCGCATCCCCGCTGGCCGTTTCCTGTCTGATTCTAAGCTTTCCTTGTTGTTCTCTGTCTACCTATTCTAGTTTTTTTGTTTATTTGCTTGTTTTTTGTTTGTTTTGAGGGGTTTCTGGAGCGATCCTGATGGTCATTGCCAGAGAGGGTGGGGACCCAAAGTCGGAACCAGGCAAGGACCAGAGAAAGCTCCTCTCCTTAGTCCCAAAGGAAGTTTATTGTTCTTCTGCTTCTGCGGACTGCTCAGTGCTCCTGGTTGTCGTTCCGATGATCTTGGAGCCTGCAAGGCAGGATTTGGGCTTCTTCCATCCCTTGTGGTAGATCAAAATGGGGATGGGTGACCTCAGAGTTCTCGACCTCCGAAGGCACTCCAGTTCCCAGTGGTCTCCTTGGCAGTTGAGATGTAGTCCTCGGTGCTCGTACTGATAGTCCTTGGTGAGGATCTGGAAGTCTTCAGGGTACAACCCACTTCTAATCCAGCTTTCTGCCAATGTGCGCCCTGGGAGGCAGAAGGGACTAACCAAGCACTTGGGTTCTTGCCATTTCTGTGGGAGAACAGGTAGAGTTGCTGGCTCTTGGTTCCTGGACTCAGCCTGGCCCAGCCCTGGCTGCTGTGGACATTTGGAGAGTGAACCATTAGATACTATGTCTGTCTCTGTCTCTCTGTTCTGCTTTTTGAATAAAAATAAGCAAATAAGTTGACAAAACATTTTTGTAAGTTTCTGGTAAGAGGGAACAAAATCATAAATTGATGTGTGTGTAAAATTTGCTCGAAATCCATGAAAACTTTTTCCATAATATTCATTTCCATATCTTTAGACCCTTAATTCTTTAAAACATATTTTTTTTGTTGCAAAGTCAGACATATACAAATATATATATATATATACATGGAGAGAGAGAGAGAGAGAGAAGGACAGACAGAGAGGAAGATCTTGCATCTAATGATTCACTTCCCAAGGGACTGCAATGGCTGGAGCTGTGCCAATCCAAAGTCAGGAGCCCAGAGCCTCTTCCAGGTCTCCCACAGGGGTGCAGAATTCCAAGGCTTTGGGCCATCCTCGACTGCTTTCCCAGGCCACAAGCAGGGAGCTGGATGGGAAGTGGAGCTGCCGGGATTAGAACCGGGACCCATTTGGGATCTCGGCACATTTAAGGTGAGGACTTTAGCCACTAGGCCACCGCGCCGGGCCCTACACCCTGAATTCTTAGCTCCACATTTTGCATTTAAGGTTTACACTCACTAGCGTTTGCTCTGATTGTGTAAGAGTGGTGGTATCTAGAAATGTGAATAAATCTCATCATGAACAACAACAGTGAAAAAAGAGGCAGAACTGGTATTTCCAAACTTTTATTTTGCTAAATAAATTCATGTGGTGAGCACACCATTAGCTATTTTCAATTGATTATTTCATAGTAGAGAGAATATTTTTAGTATGTGTGCACAGACACACACATACACACATCCCATACAAAAGAGGGTACTTTTGTGAAACGAATTGCAATGTAGTGTGGTTTTTCTTTTGTCTCAACCTGATGGAATTGGCCATGGCTCAGCCTAACTAGGGAAATGGGGCTGGTAAAACATGGGTTAATGTGATATTTACCAAAGGCACTCATAGAAGAGAGTCCATATTTAAGGTTGAATCAATAGAGAAAATGTATACATAAAATATCAAATTCTAAGCAGGTTTCTCTTAGGAATTCATGAACTGTCATTGGATCCTCTAGCTAATAAAAAACATTCATTTATTATCCAGTGTATACAAGAACTCACACTGTCGGATCAATGCCTTTGGGAATCATATAAAATGCAGGCAGGCCATGGACAACATTTTGAAATAGCATCAGCTGGATTGAAAAATCCAGGCAATGACCTCCAAGAAGTCTTGCAAAGTTACAGAAATTTTTTTTTTTGCAAATTTGATTCAATGTCCCACTTTTGGCTTTTTAACGCTCAAAACCTTCATTCCTGTCAGTCATGATGATTCCTGTTCAAGAAGATTCACCGGGCCTGGCGGTGTGGCCTAGCGGCTAAAGTCCTCGCCTTGAACGCCCCAGCATCCCATATGGGCGCCGGTTCTAATTCCGGCAGCTCCACTTCCCATCCAGCTCCCTGCTTGTGGCCTGGGAAAGCAGTTGAGGACGGCCCAATGCATTGGGACCCTGCACCCGTGTGGAAGACCAGGAAGAGGTTCCTGGTTCCCGGCATCGGATGGGCACAGCACTGGCCATTGCAGCTCACTTGGGGAGTGAATCATTGGATGCAAGATCTTCCTCTCTATCTCTCCTCCTCTCTGTATATCTGACTTTGTAATAAAAATAAATAAATCTGACTTTGGGAGCTGGACTAATCTAGCTCCGTTCTGCCGCCATGGAGGCAGGACAAGTCAGGGCGGATTCCAGTCTTGGGGCTAGGGACAGACTGAACCACTCCGCAGGGTGGCAGCTGCGGGGAGGCGTCTCTGCTAAGCGGGATCCGGCTAGGGGCTCAAGCCAAAACCACCCCGCAAGGAGGTGGATGAGTCCTTTGTTTCGAGCGGCCAGTGCACCAATTGGTGCCAGGCTCTGCCTGCTGGCCACCCAGCGGCGAGCTCTAGGGCTTTTATGATTTGTAATTGCTGCTCAGGGACACTCATGAATTAGACCAACTTTAGTATAGGTGAAACATGAATTCCTGGCGATTGCCAGTGATAGGGACATGTAACTTTGCGCTTGCACCTGCTGGTCTACTTTAGTCGGGGATGCTGGGCCACGGTATCTGGGGCAGGGGCCTAGACAGGAGAGGTCCTGAGATAAGCTGAGTCAGAGCAGCCACTGTCGGGTGCATGATCTGCAGCTAGGAGCAGGCCAAGTTGGAGAGCTGCGGGGACACCCTAACTTGGTTGAGGTTCCCACCAAGGGGCACATGTGCTGGAATGGGGGCTGCGTTCTAGCTAGGAAACAGTTGTAGTCTCCCATGGCAGTAGTGTGGCTGGGATTGGATGCACCAGGCCGGGCCAGACTCCAACACCATCTGGTGTCCTGGGGAACCGGGGTAGATGTGGGACTGGCTAGACTAGGTCCCAATCCCCTACTGAACCATGTGTGAGCTGTACATGGGTATGGACGAACCATGGCTGGGCTGAAACATCCAACAACAACAACAACCAGAATGTGGTGAAAGCCAGCCAAGAAAAGCCACTGTTCCTGCCAGGACATGAGGTGATCTGAGAAAGGCTGGCTCATGGACCCCCTGTTATGCGCAAAATATGCGCATAACAGGGGGTTATGCGCAAGAAATACGAGAAATACGATAGGAAACAGTCCAGAATAGGCCATGGAAAGTTTCCCACTGGCATACATTTGGCATGGGTCAGGGGCGGACCAGGCTGAATCAGTTCATGTCATCCACTGGCAAACCCGAATACCAGAGGGTCAGGCCAGGTTTGGTTGTGACAAAACCAGTGCACAATATGGAATGCCAGGGTGAGATTGTCTGTACTGGACTTGAATGCAGCACCCAACCAAAACACGTAAGAACCAGGAAGGGAGAGGGCAGAGCCAGCGGGGGGATTGAAGGGCTGGTCCCCTCGCTGGACAGCTACTCCCACTGGATAGCGTGGGCTGGAATGGGGACAGACCAGACTGGGCAGGGCTGCAACACCTGAGCGCCACATGTGGACTAGATCAGGGAAAAGCCAGGCTGGGCTGATTATTCCTGCTGGTACAAGCATAAATGGGAGTGGGTGAAGGCTGTTTGGGCTTAGCCACAGACAGCTGGCAGTAGCTGGCACTGGGGGCTAATTCTGTCAAGTTAAACCACAGAATCACCCAAAGAATGCATAAACCGGGACTGAGAGAGCCCTGGGAGGGAAGTGGTGGGTTCCCCCCCTCTTGGGTCACTACTCCCGCGGGAGGGCATGAAAACTAGGATGGGGACTGGGGTGGCTAGATGGAGAGGCACTCAGCAACATCCGTGAGGGCTGGATAGTTGAGTTGGTTGGAGGGAACTAAGCTTCAATGCCCATTGATAGGTACGGGAGCCAAATGGGAAGTGGGACAGAATGGACTAGTCTATACATACTGGCAAGCCAGGGTAGGGGGCGGGCCTGGTGGGGGTTATTTTGCGTCGCCTCGACTGGGCTGCAGCTCCCACTGGTTGATGAAAGGGTCGAATACGTGCTGGGCAGAACCAGGCTAGACTGCAACACCCATTGGTTCTAGTGAAAGTCAGGACTGAGAGCAGAATCAACCCAGCAATTGCAACCACCAGCTGATCATGGCAATGGACTGTGCCGGGCCCGGTGCTTACTAGAACATACAAGAATCTGGTCTGGGAATACTTCAAAGTTTCTTTGGAGATCTCCCCAATTGAACTGCTGGACTCAGAACCCTAGCCAAGAAAAGACAGAGGACAGAGCAAGTCAATCAACCACCTCAGCTATATGTTGGGCAGCGAAATACTGGGCAAATGAAGACTCTATGATGGACTGTGACAATCAATGGATTCTTCAATGACCTCACCAAGCTGGGAGTGGTGAGACTGGCAGCGATCCATAACTGGAGAACTATTAAAACCACTTGAGGGGCCCGGCGGCATGGCCTAGCGGCTAAAGTCCTCGCCTTGAAAGCCCCGGCATCCCATATGGGCGCCGGTTCTAATCCCGGCAGCTCCACTTCCCATCCAGCTCCCTGCTTGTGGCCTGGGAAAGCAGTTGAGGACGGCCCAATGCATTGGGACACTGCACCCGCGTGGGAGACCCGGAAGAGGTTCCAGGTTCCTGGCTTCGGATCGGCGCGCATCGGCCCGTTGCAGCTCACTTGGGGAGTGAATCATCGGACGGAACATCTTCCTCTCTGTCTCTCCTCCTCTGTGTATATCTGGCTGTAATAAAATGAATAAATCTTTAAAAAAAAAAAAACCACTTGAGCAAGTATCTCATAGCATGCCCCACATCCGGGACTTTGGGCGGGTGGGAAACTGGGTGGGGTTTCTCCCTCAATATCCCCCTTTACCTCAGATACATGAAGGAAACAATATGGATGTAAAAGTCTTACCCACTTCCCTATAGCCCCTGAACCTTTATACCGTAATTAACTATGTAAAGAATTAAAAAAAATAATAATAATAAAATAAATTTTTTAAAAAGTAAAAAAAACATATGTATGCATGAAAATGCTTAGTGGAGAGATTAAACAATAAAATAATTCAAGTTGTGGGAAATAAAGGTGATTGTAATAGACAGTCGAAAATAAATAAATAAAATAAAATAAATAAATAAATCTTTAAAAAAAAAAAAGAAGATTCCCCAGGACTCAATGAGGATATTTAGTTTTAGAAACCAGGCAAGAACAGACTTGCACAGGCTGAAGTAAGCAAACGACTCACCTCAGTTTACTGTTTGTGCATGTCATCTGAGGACTCAGCCCACAATCCATGTACCCTGCCCTGGCTCAGAGATGAGAATTAGTTAGCAATTGTGATGACTGTGGTTGTCGTCGTTGCTGGTATATTATTTTCCTGAACACAAGGAGATCCATGGAAATCTTGTTCTTCCAGTGGCCCTGTCCACATTCTTAGGCCCTCTCCTTGGAGTCATTGCTCAGAAAGCATCGAACCTGTCAGGAAGTCCTGTCAACTCTGCTTTATTAACACATCCTGATCCCAGATCTGTCAAGACTTGAAAGCCACTAAGGTGTTTTATGCTACATGAAGGGGTAAGTAAATGGTGACATCCAGCAAATGGAAATGACTCACTATTCAAGAAAAAAAGAGCCATCAGACTACAAAAAGACATGGAGGAAACTGAAATGTATGACACGAAGTGACCGAAGCCAGTCTGAACAGGCTAGAAACTATTCAATCATAAACATATGAATTCTGGAAAAAGGAAAAGCCTGTGAAAATGGATATAGGAGAAAGGTCATGCGTCACCAAAGGTTAGATGGTAGGGAAGGAAAAATTGGTTCTGCAAAGTTTTGAGGGCTGTGAGGTCACTCTGTGTGATACTATAGTGTGTGCTCCCATAATGCCGTTGTGTGTTCGTCCAACCCGTAGAATGCATAACAGCAAGAACAAACTCTGACGTCAGTTGTGGACTGTTTGGATGATTATGATGTTCTGAAGTAAGTTGATCAGCTGCAGTAAATGTACCATCCTGGTGGGGGTGTTGATGATAGAGATGGCGGAATATATGAGGGCAGTGGTACGTGGGAATACTGTACTTTCCTGACATTAGGATATAAGATGTGTTTTATTATAAGATGTGATGTGTTACTAACATTATTCACTATGGCCAACGTTTTAGGACAAGTATTTTTTCTTATGGCACAAAACTAATCACAAATATACCCCAAATCAAAACTGTCAACTGCCATTATTCACTAATGCAAGCAAATAATTGGACTTTTAAAAATATGAAGTTAGTTTTATTACAAATCTTAGATATGCACATTAGAAAATTAGTTTCACTTGAATCCTTTAAAAAAGCAAATTTGGAATACTGGCAGTGAAAAATTCTTACACTAACTTCAAAGCTAACAAATCACAGTATTAACACACTTAAAATCATTAGTGCTCGGGCCCGGCAGCGTGGCCTAGCGGCTAAAGTCCCCACCTTGAACGCCCCGGCATCCCATATGGGCACCGGTTCTAATCCCGGCAGCTCCACTTCCCATCCAGCTCCCTGCTTGTGGCCTGGGAAAGCAGTTGAGGACGGCCCAAAGCCTTGGGACCCTGCACCCACGTGGGAGACCTGGAAGAGGTTCCTGGTTCCCGGCTTTGGATGGGCGCAGCACCGGCCGTTGCAGCTCACTTGGGGAATGAATCATTGGATGCAAGATCTTCCTCTCTGTCTCTCCTCCTCTCTGTATATCCGGCTTTCCAAAAATAATAAATCTTTTTTAAAAAAAATCATTAGTGCTCACAGGTCCTTAGGAGATACTTCATAAAAAAAAAAGAAAGAGTGTTATAAACCTAATCAGGAAAGAAGCCCTTGACTAGCACACCCCACCAGTTGCTAAGCAAGACTTAAGATCTAATTTGCACAAGAAAACCTAATTCTCTCACAAAATCTAACTACCAAATCTTTTTTTTTTAGATATTTGGAATTTTTTTTTATTCATTAATTACATTGTATTATGTGAGACAGTTTCATAGGTACTGTGACCGATGAACACAGTTCCTGGATTTAAGCAAAGAGAAGCAGAAAACCAAAAGAAGTACGGAATTGAGAAAAAATGCCCTTGTAACACAGATTACACTACAGCAAATTACTATTCATGGCTCAAAATTTGGGTCATTCAAATCTTTTACTCCAAATTAACTGGAATAATTTGACAAGTGATAATATACTGTTTCCATTTATCAACTGCTAATTTCCAGTATTTATCAAAAGGAGGCAAGTGTTGTCTACCACAATCTAATACCCACTCTGCAATGGTGTCTGTAAATTGTAACAAATTCTGCACCATAGGTTATAAAAATTAACCACAAGAGTGTCAAAGGTCCCTGGAGGAGAGGAGTCTAACAGTTACCTATATAAGGAAACACTTTACAAAGTTTCATTACTATGAAGATGATTTTCTCTTTTTCAAATTTTGCACAAATGAAGAAATTTTCTTTACTGCAGGAAACATACTGTAAGTAACAGTGCATTTTTAGGCATAAATAAGTATTTATGTCTGGTTCCAGTATGGTCAGGTTAATACATAAATACTTAGAAACATATAAGTTCACATTAGCGGAAAAATCCCAGATTCTCATGTAATCACTCTTCAGTTAGGTCTTCAGTAGTTTTATTTCAAACATCTTTGTGAGTTCAGCTGTTTGGACTAAGCTTGTTCTTACTCCCAGCATACATCATCTGTTGTTCAGGTTTTCATTCAACAGGACAGGAGAAAATAAAGCACAGAGGATGTGAAATTTTTCCATCATCATGCTGATATTTATAACTATACACAATGAAGATTTGAGGTTGTCATTCCTGTAGTTCATCTTTAAATTAATCCGGTGAGATGCCCTCAGGTTCTTCATCCAGTACTGCCGGCCTTGTCAATCTACATCCTTGTCAATCTTCATTATAATGGTGGTGTTGTTTATTTCTTTGTGAAAACGAAACTTTCTTAGCTTTTCCACTGAATTTTCAACAAAGCAACAGACCACCAGACTCACTCGTTTCCTTCTGGTCATTAGCACCCTGTGGTCTCTTCTAGTTCCCTTTAAGAATGGCTCTGGCTGTCACTTTCACTTAAAGGATGTCCTAGGCTGCCTCAAGACTCTTTAAGGAGTCCTTGTTGTCTCACTGACCGTGGACTCTTTTCTCTCGCCCCCAGCACCATCCTGAGTAATGAGTTAAATACTCCATTAACTAGATACTATTCATTCTCAGGTATTTTGTTGTTTCAAGAGAAAATGGACAAAGACAAGCTTTCATGCAATCTAACCAGTGGCTTTTCTATGAAAGAGATACACTAAGATAGAGAAGATGATGGGAGTCAATGATCACCCACAGGCTTAGGAGAAAGACACCTTCATTTTGCACTTGCAGCCTCCAGAGCTATGAGGAATAAATCTTGGTTGTCTGGCCACCCAGATTGTGGGTTCTGGCAGCTCGAACTGACTCGTTACTGCGCACAAGAGCAGGCGGAGAGAATCATGGCTGGAAGTCAAGTTCCTCTCCAGTAAGCTTGAAATTGGTCTAGGGCTCTTGCCAACCCACGTATAAAAGGTGTGTTGAATGCTGTCAGTGCCCTGGGATGTACATACTGACTTCCAGGAATCAGCGCCTGAATTTATCTGGCTGAAGATTTTTCTCTGATCTGGAGTCCACTTTTGCCACCTGCACTGCATACTTGTTCCCCCCAGGGGAGTTGCATACTATGACTTATGGAAATCGGTGTAGAAATACCCCCCAACTTCCTCTCTCCTTTCTGCATCCCCATTTAGGGGACTAATGAGTTGCTATAATGCTTTTTGGCAAGCAGAAGCTTTTGATTTACAGTCTAGCCCTGTCTGAACACCTGGTCTCCAAACACCTGTTCTCCAGTTGATTTCCTTGTGATTTAGCCAAGTTTCTGGTGCATGCTTTTCTCTCTCCCAAGGGGCTCCAGTGCCAGTTCCCCACCATGGGAATGTTTTATTAGGCCTCTGGGCCTGCCTCAACAAAGTCTCACAGGCTTTATCTTACATAACAGACATGAGTGTCTCATGGTTCTAGAAGCAAGAAGTCCAATTTTTTTAAGGGTTTATTTATTTTTATTAGAAAGTCAGATATACAGAGAGAACAGACCGAGAGAAAGATCTTCCATCTGGTGGTTCACTCCTCAAGTAGCCGCAATGGCCGGAGCTGATCCAATCTGAAGATAGGAGCCAGGAGCTTCTTCTGGGTCTCTCGTACGGGTGTAGTGTCCCAAGGCTTTGGGCCATCTTCTGTGGCTTTCCAGGACAGTAGTAAGGAGCTGGATGGGAACTGGCACCCATATGGAATCCCGGTGCATGCAAGGCAAGAATTTACCCACTGAGTCATCATACCAAGCCTTGAAGAAGTCTAACATTAAGGTCCTGGTTTGGTTTGAGGACTGTCTCCCCAGCCTGCAGATAACCACCATTCCCCAGTGTCCTTGCTTGGCTTTACCTGGGTGTCTGAGCACAGAGTAAATACTCTGCTGTCTCTTCCTATTAGGACACTAATCCTGTTGGACAAGGATCCCACCTTTCTGATCTCATTCAACCTTAACTGCCACAGTGGCCCTATCTCTAAATATAGCCGCACTGAGTGTAAGGCTGCTGCATGAATTTTGATGAGAAACAAATATTCAGTCCAGAACAGGCCACTTGCTTTAAGAAATCATGATTTCTCTCTCTCTTTTCATTTCTACACCCCTTTCCAATATTTACTGGAAAATTCTCCAAAAAATAAATGACTTATACCAAATCATTGTTGTGCAGGGATCTGCTTCTGGGGGAACCCACACTAAGATAGAAAAGCTGAATACTTTTTGTCATTGTGAGAAGACCATAACATGTTCTACCATATTAAAAACAGCAAGGAATACACCAGAAAAAAAAAAAAAAACATGGAATTTGACTCAGAGCTTCACAAGATTTCTTAGCCGTGGTGTCTCCCCACCCATCCGCCCCCGCCCTTTTGAAGATCTTTCTCCTTCCCTACTTAGAATGTTCTGGAACATGTCTCAGAATTTATTTGGAAATGCTGTGAAATGAGTTGGGGAAAGCAACAGAGAGCATTGTTTTATTTTATGATTGTTACTGGGTGAGCCATGTAAACTTATGGGACTTGGAGATCAATGAAGTCGTAAGGATAGAGTATGTGCGCTGTGACTTGAACATCTATGGCCCCTCAAAAACTTCTACTGAGGCTTTATGTTCACTACAACAGTGTTTGGAGGTATGACCTCATGGCTAGCATTTTGGATACAGAAATTCATCCCCTTTTGCTCTTCACAGTCTCTTGCCCCTACAGGATGGTGTTTAGGATACCATCTTGGAATCAGAAAAACTGGGCCCTAACCTGCCGATGGTTTGATGTGGGGCTTCCTACCATCCAGAATGGTGAAAAATGTTTTTGTTCTTTTCAAAATATTTAATGTTGTTAATGGCAGAGTGACATTCAGGTCTGGACCAGGCGAAAGCCAAGGGTCAGGAACCCTATTGGGTCTCCCATGTGGGCCAAGGGGACACAAGCACTGGGGTCATCCTCCAATGCCTTCCCAGGTGCATTAGCAGGAAGTTGAATTATGAACTTAGGAGCCAGGTCTTAAATCCGTGCTTTAATATGGAGTTCCAATATCACAAGTGGCAGTTTAACCTGATGTACCACATTGCCAACCTCAGAGTATTTACTGTTCTTCATAAATTACATAGGCTATGGGAGAGTTTTAGCTGCACAAAATGAACTAAAGCAGTGTAGTAGCCAGCTTTTCATTATCTTAACTAAGGTATCCAGGAGAGTTACTGAAAAAGCAAAGTTTATTCCAGCTCATGTTTTTCTAGGTTCAAGGTCAAGATTAGGCTGTGTCACTGACCTGGAGTCTGATAGGGCCAATGGACAGTGGAACATGGGTTAGGGTAGATGTCATGGTGAGGCAAATGGCACAAACAGAAGGGAGGCTGAACTTGGCTTTCATAACTAGCCCTTTCCCAAGAACTACCCTCACAGGGCTCACCTCCATACCCCTGATGATGACCTCCCATTGGGTCCACGTTCTAAATTCCATGTTTGGATCAAATCGCCACCCTCAATCCATTAACAACTAACATTAGTCATTAACCTTCTCCATGTGACAAAGACATTAGTGACCGGGCTTTTAGGGGGACAGCAAAACTGTTGTCCAAGTTTTAACAGACAACGTATAGGAACAGAAGGCCCAGGCTGGTCAGAGCTTAGTGATATTGGGCGTTAGCACTGAGGAGTCATCCAAACACTGAACTAAATACTGACATAAAGACTGAAAGGATGTAATTCCTGCCCTCAAGGGGACAATGGGCTAGCAAGGCAGATCAAGGCAAAGCAGGAATGACAGCAGTTTGTGCCATGACCGTGATTGAGTCATGTGTGGCCTGCTTCCTGGGACATTGGTGATGGTCAGGGGAAGATGCACCTACCATGGTGGGGCTTCGCAGTGCCTCAGAGATGCTGAAGCTGTGGTTGCCAGTGAGAGAACACCGTTTTCTTCTGTTCCCAGGTGTATCAGAATTCAAGCTACCTCTATGGCCACTAAAAATGCTTCCTTTTTCTCCCTTGAGATCAATCAGATTAAATGATGGTGAAATGATCTCTTCAGCTCAACACTGAATTGCTCATACCCACATTCTAACTATTTAAAGGCATTATTTATGGGCCAATATTCTTCCTGTTAAAATTAAATGGCATGAAATTGGAATTAGCTCAATTGAATTCATATCCTTCCCTAATGTATTTATTCATTACTCAGAGGACAGAGGAGTCTGGTGAAAGGCCATCGTGGCTTCATTCAATGAGACACGTTCTACTCTCTGCACGTTGTTGAGGACTTTAGATGTAATTTGAGACCCGGAAGACGCAAAAACTCCTTAGAATTCACTCTCATTTTCTTAGCAGAGAAACAGGGTTCAAAGTAGTATCAGTTTCATAGAAGGGTTTGCTTTTTAACCTATGGCCATGACTGCACCTCACCTGTGGGCCCTTCATTCCCCTGACACAAATCCTATGGGTACTTAGGCATAAGGGATAAAGGTTTTTTCTTTTTGTAAATTTATTTATGTTAATATTTTATGAAGCAGTTCCATAGGATCTGGGATTGATCTTCCCTTCTATCCAAATGCCCACTTCTAACTCCCAAACTCCCACTGATTTCCCCTATATCATTACAATAGTAAAGTCCTAAATAAACAGTCATAAGGCCATCATTCTGCTATTTTAGTGTTTCCTGACATTGTAGGTATGGATAGTGACAAAGAGTCCTTCCCCTATTGTCAACATATATTCAACAGTTTCATTAGGAGTCCATCTTGGATTTGGAAGTAGAGATGCATACTGCATTGTATCTTTATATCTGGATGTGATAGTCTCCATTACACAGTTACTATACAGACCCTTAAATGAAAACCCATAAAACAAAATCAACAACAGGAAGAAAAATAAAAAATTTACAACAATATGAAGTTAAATAACGTGTTACTGAATGACCAATGTATTGAGGAAGAAACAAAAATCAAAAACCTTCTTGAGGCAAACAACGCTACTCTATGGCCTATGAGTCAGGAAGAAATTAAGGAAAAAAACCCTTTTTTGAAGGAATGAAATTGAAAACAAAAATATCAAACCCACTGAGATGTAGCAAAAACAGTATTGAAAGGGCTATTGATCTTATATTTTTCATGAAGTTTGCTTCAAATCAGAGAGAACATATGATATTTGTCCTTTTGGGATTGACTTCTTTCACTGAGCATAATGATCTCTAGTTGGGACTATTTGGTTGCAAAAGATAGAGTTTCATTCTTTTTAATGGCTGAGTAGTATTCCACGGAGTTCGTGTACCACAGTTTCTTTATCCACTCCTCTTTTGACGGGTATCTGTGTTGTTTCCATGTGTTTGCTATTGTAGATTGTGCTGCTGTGAACGTAGGATTACAGGTCACTTTCTTATATACATATTTCACTTCCTTTGGATATTTTATCAGAAGTCAGATGGCTGGGTCATACAGATCAGTTTTCAGTTTTCTTAGCGCACTCCATACTGACTTCCATAGTGGTTGTACTAGCCTGCACTCCCACCAGCAGTGAAGGAGGGCAGCCTTCTCCCCACATCTACACCAGCAGGTGTTGTTAGTAGAGTTCTGAATGTAGGCCAATCTCACTGGAGTTAGGTCAAACCTCAGTGTGATTTTAATTTGTATTTTCCTAATAGCTAGGGAGCCTGAACATTTTTTCATATGTCTGTTATTCATTTGCATTTGTTCTTTTGAAAAATGTCTGTCTGGGTTAGACTCCAGCACACACTGGTGCTAGTGAGAGCCAGGATGGGTGTAGGATGGGCTGGGCTAGGTCTCAGCTTCCACTGAATCACAAGAGAGCTGTATCTAGGTGCAGATCAGGCCTGGCTAGGCTGTAGCCCTCAAAAGCAAGAACCAGAATGGGTGTGAGCCTGTCATGAAGGAGGCCAAGTCAGCCTAAGCCAAGAACCTACCAGGGTGTGAGATCTGCCACTGGGAGGAGATCTGATAAAGGAGCCTGGGGAACCCCTCCATCAGGACACTATACCTTCAGGCGAACTCAAGAACCAAGACAAAGAGCAGCTCAGACCAAGCCAGTTGCTGTACCCACCGACATACATGTGGGTCAGGTGTGGGGGGCAGGTCTGGGGGGCAGGACAGACTGGGCCAGTTTATAATACGCACTGGCAAATATGAGAACCAAGGAGCAGGACAGGCTGGGTTGGGCCACAATGCCAGCCAGTAAACATTAGGGCCAGGATTGGGGGTAGGCTGGGCCAGATTGGGCGACAGCACATACCAGAGTGAGCTGGGGCAAACCGGGCTGGGAAAATGCCGAGGTGAGATGGGCTATGCCAGACTGGGCTGCGGCACCCACCAACACCCAAGACCTGGTGGGTTGGTCGGGCGGAGGGCAGTTAGGTGCAAACCTGGTAGGGGAGCTGTGGGGACTCCCCGCTGGGCCACTGCTCCTGCTGGTGAGCATGAGAGCTGAGGCTAGGGCAGACCAGGCTGGAAAGGGCTACAACACCTGTTGGCCTATGTGTGAACTGGGTTAGGGGGAGAACTAGGCTGCGCTAACTGCATGTATCTATGGGTGCAGGCATGAGCCAGAATGGGGGCAGGCAGGTTGGGCTTTGCTGCAGCATCAGCTGGCAAGTGCTGAGACTGGGGACAGGTCTTGTCAAGCCAGACTGCAGAACCACCTGGAAAGTGTAAGATCCAGGTCTCTGATTGGGCCTTACTGGGAAACTGTGGGCATCCCTGAGTTATAGAAGGGTTATAACTCCCGCTGGTGAGCATGAGAATCAAGACTGGGGGTGGTGGCACCTGCTGGCAGGAATGTGGCAGGTGGAGTCTGCTCAGATGAATTAAGCTTCAATGCCCAATTATGTATACAAGAGCTGAATAGGAGGTGGGACAGACCAGACCAGTCCACTGCACATGCCAGCAGACACAGAAATTAGGGCTGGGGGCCAGCCCAGTAAGGGTTATTGGGAATCGCTCTGACTGGACTGCAGCTCCAAGTAGTGTATATGAGGGCCAACTTTTTGGAGGGCAAGGTTGGGCTGGGGTGCAGCATCCAGTGGTTTGTGTAAGAAATGCGGCTGGAGATAGATCTGACCTAGCAATTGCAATTGCCAATGTGGACATAGGCTGTTGAGAGTGACAGAACAAACTGAACCCTGTACAGGTGCTCACACAAGACATAGGTCTGAGATCACCTTGCATGAGATTGCTTTGAGGATCCCCCTAATTAATCTGCTGGGCTCATAACTCCAACTGTAGGGAAAGTGGCAGGACCTGTGGTCTGAAAATGGAATGCATCTGTCAAAACTGGACTTCCTCAGTGGCTTTGATGGAGCAGTGGACAGCATACCCAGAGGCACATGGACGATAGGTCAGACCAATGGTGCCAGCAGAGGACATCTGATACCAAAGCAGAGGAAGGAGGGCAGAACAAGTTGGTCAAACATCCCAATGAAACAGGACGGCAAATATCTGAGCAAATGGAGACTCAGAGGTGGACTGTGTCAGCCAATGGACCTTGGAAGGAGCTCCTCATTCTTGCATCTGCAAGATCGACAGCATTTTAGATCCATCAAAACCACCAGAGCAGAACTCTCGAGGCATGCTCCACATCGGGGACTTGGGGATAACATCAGGTGGCTGTTCCCCATCCCTGGGTGCTGAGGCAGTTGGGAGGCTTGGTGTGGCTTCTCCCCTTGCCTCTCACCTTCCCCCAAATACAGGAAGACGGAAAAGAAAACATGGAAACAAAGGTCTCACCCATTTTCCTCTGATCCTAGACCCTTCACACCCTAATCAATTATGTAGACATCATTAACAATAAAATTTAAAAAAGAAAGAAAAATATTTATTTCCTCCGCCTATTTCTTCACAGGGTTGTTTGTTTTGCAGTTGTTGAGTTTCTGAAGCTCTTTATTAGACACTGGCTGTGGGATTTGAGGGACAACAGAGAGTCACGCAAGTGCTAAGCTGGGAGTGAACTTATTTCCAGCTCAGTGCATTACACTGGTCCCACAGGGAAAACAGTACCAACTTGGCATCCTACAGGTTCCATCCAAAATAGGCCTGGATGGTCCTCAGACCTTACAGCCAGCAGGTTCTGGCAAGACCAGCACACTACGATTTAGGACAGCCAGTGTCTCCCTAATCCCGGGCACTGCTTAAACTGGGAGTGGGAGAAAGGCTGTACGGGCCACAGTGCAGCCACAGCACAGGATCACAGGAGGTAGAGAGTGGTGAGCCAAGAGCTGGGGCTATGGAGACTGTGGTAGAAGCCTAGCACGAGTTCAGGACTGAAACTCGCTGGGGGAAGCAGCACAAATGATTGCACATGAAGAATTTGGTACCAAACGCAATCAATAAATTCAACCTGTAAGCCTGTGGGTGACAGAGCTGAGAAACCGGCCCTAAAGTGACTAGGAGGAAAAGAAGAGACAGAGGCACAATGAATATTACTGATGCCTCCCCTGGAAAGAAGCAAAAGCCTTTGCGAACTTTAGGGGTAATTTTTTTTTTTAAAAGATTTATCTGTTTTTATTGGAAAGTCAGATATACAGATAAAAGGAGAAACAGAGAGGAAAATCCAGCCACTGAGTCACTCTCCAAGGGGCCACACTGGCTGGAGCTGAGCTGATTCAAAGCCAGGAGCCAGGAGCATCCTCCAGGTCTCCCACATGGGTGCAGGCCACAAGCAGGGAGGTGGATGGGAAGTGGAGCTGCCAGAACATGAATCGGCCCCCATATGGGATCCCACTGTGATCAAGGCAAGGACTTTAGCTGCTAAAGTACTGCGCCTGGCCCCTAGGGGTAAGTTGTAAAGTAATCTCGGACAACCACAATTAGCAGAATTCTCCCATAGACAGAAATATTTTGTTTTAAATGGATATTTTTATATGCATGAGGTAGATGATAAGAATAGTATGACATTTAATTTTTAAAACAAATCCCAGTGTGCATTAAAGGTAGCTGTCTACTCACGTATTTGTTGTGAATCATAAAGATGAGAACTTTTGAAATTATTAAATGGATCGTGAAATCAGAAAAAGAAGTGAAGAAAGGATAAAATACAAGAATGCAGCATTAAAAAGGTATTTCTCATGAAGATTTCATTGTAATTCTGCATAAACAAAGAGAAACACGTGATTGCACAATGCTGTGTGTAGCAAACACTCAATCATGGATGCTGTCACAACACAGTGACAGCCGCCGCGTGGCTTGTTCCTGCCATTGTCAGGAGGAGGCATCCAGGCTCGCATGGGCTAACTGCTTTGAGCCTGCTCAGTCACTGAGTGTTGGGAAGAGGCAGGCCTAAGCTTCAGAACACTCACTGGGAGGGACTGCTCTTGTGTTTCTGGCTTCCTCCGCCTCCCATCACAGCCTCCACCATTCGGAGCCATCATGGCACATCCCTCAGATGTGATGGCTTGGTCTCATCATCACTGAAAAACTAGATTTTGTTTAGCAGATGTGCTTATTATTCCAAGAAAGTACACAGATCCACTTGCTGTGGTTGAGTGTGTCATCTACACAAAGTTGTGTTGGAAACTAAACCCCCCAGTGTAATCACGTGTGGAGTTGGGACTTTTAAGAGGTGATTGGGCCAGGATGAATGTATTCTCATGCTGGAGTGTTAATGCCAGCGTCACAGGAGAGGGTTCCTTATGAAGGATGAGCTTCCTTAAAAGCGATGAGCTTAGCTGCCTCCCTGCTCTGTCTTCTCCTTCCGCCTCTGCCATGAACAACACAGCCTGAGGGCCTTTACCAGACACCAGCTTCTTGATCTTGGATTTCTTAGCCTCCAGGGCTGCAAGAAATAAATCTCCAATTTTATACATGACCTAGTCTATGGCTTTCTAGTGAGTCTTCATCAGTTAGAACAATTCACTGAAAATGCACGCGGGACTCTGAAGGTTCCAGGTAATGGTCATTAGGTCATTAGTCTCCTGCCCCTTCCACACAACTTCAGTATCATATTCCACACAACTTCATGCATATTCATGCATGCCAACTTGAACCTGCTTTAGAATTTCTTGAGTTGGGAAAAAAAGTATTTCCCTGCTTTTCTTGGAGGGGTAGCAATGAAAACATGCATGTTACAGGAAACCTTGGAATGCTAACTTATGTGCGGGAGGTGTTTTTGAGCTCTGATGCATCTTGACTTCGTCCAGATATTATCAACCACCTGCGTGGGTCAGTCAGCCCAACTGGTGAGCAAATTACAAAATATTTTGTCCTTTGGAGTCAGACAATCAAGTTCACACGCGGAGTCTGCAACTGACTGACTTGTAATCCAGGCAAACTTCTGTAAGCCCACCAAGCCTCCAGTGTTTCCAACATCCCTTCAGCAAATAGTTACTGAGCTACTTCCATGTGCCCATCACTACACCAGGGTCTAGGGCAGACTTTAAAGAATCAAGGAAACGACCTAGTGCGATAGCTTAATGGTCAAAGTCCTCACCTTGAACGTGCCAGGATCCCATATAGGCGCCGGTTCTAATCCCGGCAGCTCTACTTCCCATCCAGCTCCCTGCTTGGGGCCTGGGAAGGCAGTCGAGGACGGCCCAAAGCCTTGGGACCCTACATCCACGTGGAAGACCCGGAAAGAAGTTCCTGGCTCCTGGCTTCAGATCAGTGCACAGCACCGGCCATTGCAGCCACTTGGGGAATGAATCATTGGATGGAAGATCTTCCTCTCTGTTTCTCCTCCTTTCTGTACGTCTGCCTTTCCAATAAAATAAAATAAATCTTAAAAAAAAAAGAATCAATGAAAACATTTGTCATGCAAAGCCATTTCATCATCACTGTAATGACCCAGTGCTAATTAAAAACAAATGAATCTATTTTAAAGCTTATAGAGTTCCTCAATTAAGGAATATTACAGAATTGATCATTGCTAGGAAGTCAGGGAGACTGAGGCATCTCAGGAACGGGAAAATAATACCAGCATGTTTGGTGTGAAAATTAAATGAGTTAAATAGCTTAACTCATGTAACACCCAAGGTGTTAAAACAAAAAGGTTAATCACTATTATTGGGAGGATTTTTAATAATTGACACACTGTGATTAGCATCCAAGAAAATCGTCTCACTACCAGCCTCCCACCTCAGAGGCATCCTCGATTGCTCCCTTTCTCCCAGCTCAGATTTAAATCCTGCTGCAGGTCCTGTGTGCCCTAACCCCACTCCGCAGGCCTCCAGCTTCAGAGACCTATTTTGGAGTATGTTACAGGTGTGGGGTGAGTTCCCTAGGACAAAATTAAAAATGGAGATTGGTGTGCAGGAAGTTTATGAGGTCACCACCTTGAGGCAGCACAGGAGGCAAGATGGGTCAGATAGAGGAGGCATACTTAGGTTCACTTGTAGCAGAGGCCACGGCCAGTCCCATGGGGAGTCCCTGGATGACTTTCAGTCTCCCCAGACAGAAGAACACCAGCACTTTACAATCTGCTTGTCACATTTGGAGACCTTGGCAGTTGTCTCAGAAGGTCTTGGGCATGAGTCCTGATAACTAGAAGGATGGGTGCTGAACCCTAAAAACAACCAGCTTTCTCCTCTGAAATGTGAGCTCCTGGAATGTCAGCTACATTGTCATGTTCACCCAAGTGGGCCCAGCCTCTACAACAGCAGGCAATCCATAAATATGAGGGAACTTGAAAATATCTGTGGAAAAATGGAATAAGATGTTTATTTATGAGGGAGCTACTAAAAATTCATTAAAAAGTGTATCATGAAGAAACTATGCATATATTTCCAAAAAATTTGCACCCAAATAAACATCTTTCTAATTTCACATTTACAAGAACTTTTGGAAGTTCCCTTGTACTTGTTTTCTGGAAGCCAATTATTGGTTTTGATAAGACGGAAGTGGAGCTTAAAGTGCTCACAGACTTTGTGGGAATTTAAGGGTGGGGGATGTCAGAGAACAGAAAATAAAGGATATATTCTTAGAAACAACATTTCTAGTTTCCAGTGTCCTTGTAGGTATCACATTAAGGCATTACAAAAGTCTGTGGAGGGCCCGGCACAGTGGCCTAGCGGCTAAAGTCCTCGCCTTGAAAGTCCCGGGATCCCATATGGGCGCCAGTTCTAATCCCGGCAGCTCTACTTCCCACCCAGCTCCCTGCTTGTGGCTTGGGAAAGCAGTTGAGGATGGCCCAATGCATTGGGACACCGCACCTGCGTGGGAGACCCGGAGGAGGTTCCAGGTTCCCGGCATCGGATCGGCGCGCATCGGCCCGTTGCAGCTCACTTGGGGAGTGAATCATCGGACGGAAGATCTTCCTCTCTGTCTCTCCTCCTCTGTGTATATCTGGCTGTAATAAAATGAATAAATCTTTAAAAAACAAAGTCTGTGGAAAAACAGAGTTAAAAGATAAATTTATTTTGGTGCAAAACATGTTAAGAATTGTGCATACATTTTTCATAATACCTATTTTTCATGAAATTTTTTGAAGAACTTTCACAGGCATAAATTTCACAGTTCCTTCGTGGCAAAAAGTTTTATTTTTTAACCCCATTTTCCACAAACTTTTTGATGTCCCCTCACATAAGAAAATGGAGAATCGCTCTTTTTTCTTTTTACCTTTCTTTCTTTGAAAGTCAAAGCTACACAGAGAAATAGAATGACAGCTCTTCCATCCCCGGATTCACTCCCCTAAACGGCTGCAACATCTGTAGCTGAGCTGGCCCAAAGTCAAGAGCTTCTTCCAGGTCAACCAGGTAAGTACAGGGACCCAAGCACTTGGGCCATCCTCCATGGCTTTCCCAGACATAGTAGCAGGAAGTTGACTGGAAGTGGAGCAGTTGAGACTCAAACCATTGCATGGGACCCAGTCTTGGAAATTTGGTCTTGTTGGACTCAAGTACAGCTTGATTAAAAACAAAGCAAACAAAACCCTTTCAAGTTATTCTACACGTGGCCAAGGTTGACAACCACTGCTATTATAAGTGAGAAGAACATGACAATTGAATTTGAGTCAACAGGGATGCAGCTGGGCAACAATTCTGTGTGTTGTGGAGGATCCCTCTTAAGCTGGCCCACATGGTGGGTGCAGGTGCCGTTGCAAACAATATCAACAGGGCCAAGACCAGAGCGCTCAATGCACTTAGGGTGAATTTGATCTTCATGGAATTTAGCAATTTGGCAACAGCTGTGAGCCAAGTGCCCTGGTTCATTTGACATGGTGTCTGCTTTTATTTATCAACAAGATAGTTGAGAAAAAAATTCCAAAAAACCAGTTGCACCTGTTTCTATAAATGATGCTGTGTCCTAGTTTTCTCCAAAGCTGAGATTCACTCCATTGCCCCTGTTCAAAGTCACTGCCTCTGTAAGTGCAAAATGTTCATGCCTAGAAACAAATTATACAAGATCACAGTGAAGACTTTCTTAGCTGGAGTGATTGATTTCTTTTGTCCTCTTGTTTTTGACTCCCAAGTCAGCGCAAATGCCTTGTTCTATCATTTGCGACTTACATTAATGTCTGAAGCAGAGAGCATTTGTTTTTTTCAAAATGAGAGTTATCTTCATTAATGTTTGCAACCCTTTTTTTGTGGAGATTGTGTTAAGATTCACATAACATAAAAATTATGTTAACAATGTTTGTGGTGCTGCTCAGTGGTCTAAGTACATTTCTTTTTTTTTTTAATTCATTAATTACATTGTATTATGTGACACAGTTTCATAGGTACTTGGGTTCTCCCCACCCCTCCCCAAACCCTCCCACTAAGTACATTTCTATATAACCACCACCACCACCATCCATCTGCAAGACGCTGTCATGTATCTGAGAAGAAATTCTGTACCCATTGAACAAGAACTCCCTGTTCCCCCAGCCTGGGCCTGTCACCACCATTCTGCTGTCTGTCTCTGTGAATCTGATTGCTTTAGGGACCTTGTGCAAATGGGATCATGCAGTGTTTGCTCTTTTGTGGCTGACTGCTCAAGGTTCCGCCGTGACAGAACATGCATCCAAATTTCGTTCTTCAGCAGCAGTAGCGACTTTTTTTAACCTTTTGTTTTTACTTTCAGCAATCCCAAAAGGACAAATATCATATGTTCTCTCTGATATAAGGCAACCTTAGATATATATCATATATATATATGATATAAGGCAAAATACAAGATAAATAGATATATAGGTAAACACACACATATACATGTATATATACACACATATAAATATATGTGTATATTTTTAATACATATATATTTACATTATAGCCTGTATAATACAGACTAGCATATTGGGAATTGAAGATACATTGTAGTATGCACCTCTACTCCCAGATAAAAGGAGGACTTCCCATGAAAGTGTTAAACATATTTTGACAACAGGATGCCAGACTTTCTACCATTGTTTTAATCTACCATGTCATGATACACCTAAGTAGCAGAATGATAGAATTATGACTGTTGCTGAAGGGCTATTCTATTGTAAATAATATGGGGAAAACGAGAGTGGGGAGGTGGAAGGAGAAAACACTGTACCTGCGGAACTGTATTACGGAAAATAAAACAAACTAAATAAAATTTTGCAAAACGGATGTAACATTTACATCGTAACCATCATATGTGTATCATTTAGCAATGTTAAGTATATACATACTGTTGTGTAATTGTCCCCATCATCTCCAGAACGCTCCTCATCTTGCAACACTGGCACTTGGACCATTCACCCTTCTCACCTCTGCCCTAGCCTCTACATCTCTCATTACTGACTTTGTGGAGCTGACTGCCACAAGCCCTTACTAGTAAGTGCAGTTAAACACTATTTGTCCTTCTGTGATTGGCTTATTTCAGTTGTTGTCATCTTCTGAAGGTTCAACTTTGTTGCCCATGTATCAGAATATCTTCGCCTGTTGGGGTTGAATGATATTCCATTTTATGAGGATGGACATTTGGCCTAGCGGTTTAAATGGCTGCTTCCCACATCGAATGCCTAGGGTTAAGGCCCAGCTCCATCTCCTGACTCCACTTCCTGCCAGTGCAGACCCTGAAAGGCAAAGGTGATGAAGGTTCACATAATGAAGTTTCTGCTACCGATGGGGGAGACCTGAATTGGCTTCGTTGCTTCTGGCCTCTGTCTGCCTGTCCCAGCTGCAGCCAGCAGAGGAGAGCACTCTCTTTCTCTGCCCCTTGTACATAAGGAATAATCTGTTGTTTGCTTGCACCTCATTTTGGTTTCCTATTCATCCATCAGAGACCATTGAGTTGGGCCCCTGGCTGCTATGAATCACGCTGCTGTAGAGATGGCAATGAAGATAACGTTAGGCATGATGAGCGTGCCACTTGAGATTTTGAGCTATCAGAAGACATGCAATCAACACATACTGGCAGGAGAAATGGCCTCATTTTCCTAATTCAGAACATCTGATTCCATTCTGCTGGACCACGTTTTGAAATTTTATTGCCTTCCGTGAACGGTCATCTAGAATGCCAGGCTAACTTCAGCAAGTCAACTGCAATCAGAAAGCCTTTCTCAGTGGGTCTGGGGAGACTGGTTGCTTAGGAACCTCTCGACAGTCCCCATTGACTTAACCAACAACTGAAAGACATGGGAATTGCTCATCGCCTGAATTGTCCTTTTGGATATTGATTCCTCAAACACTGAAGACCCTCTGTTTTTTGGTAGGTTGCTTAGGTTGTGGGTTCTGCAAAGCTGAGTGAGACACAATTGCAAGAAGCTAAACATCCAAGTCACTTCCAGTTTGCTCTGTTCCTGTAGGTTCTCAGTGTGTGAAGGGAGTTGCCTCCACAAGCTCTAAGAATCTAAGAATCAAAACCAGTTTTACAGTTATACCAGAGATATGTGAGAGTGATAAGACAGAGGAAGCTCAAGCATTAGGCTGTGCTATCAGGCCCAAAGCATGAATGCAAGGAAGGAAGCTAGCTGCAGGAGAAAGATCTAATCATTAATTTATATTGAGTAAGTAAGTTACAACAATTTGAGAAACACAATCCAGCATTGACAAGTCCAATTAAGAGATTTCTTTGTGTCTACTTTTCTCATTTGGTGGCAAAAGCTGATCCAAGATCAGAGAAGGCAAATTAGGATCTGAATTCAGTACACTAGAGTGACTATTTGTATCTGCTGCTGCAGAAATAGTTATGAATTTAATCATAAGATATATAGCATATTCCATCTGAGGCTGCCTTGACATGATGAGGAGCATTTACATGAAATACAGTGTCTGCATGACATTACCTTTCTGAAATCAGATACACCCTGGTACTCATGGCTGTCAAAGACAGGCGTAGAGGATCTGTTCATGGCACACCTCGAAGGGGAAAATACAGCTCAGGGGAAATCCCACTGCTTTCACTGCACTTCCAGATCTGCATGGTTCTGTTTTCAGGAAATGAAATAACCTAGTGATAATTAGATATGCCTCCGCACTGGCTTTCTACATGAAAGGGCCTTCACACATGCAATATTTTCCAGTAACCCTGAGTGCTGAGCAAGAGCATTGGATAAAGGGGGTGATGGAAGAAAATGAGTTGGCCTAATTCTTCTGTGTGTGGCCAATGCAGACCAAGTGTGGTTCCCCCAAACTCCCAGAACACTCTGTGTATGTGTGTGTGTGTGCACTTGTACACTCTAGCTGCTGTTTGTTCCTCAGTCTTCAGGCATAGAGTCAGCATCCAAAGTAGAGCAAAAAGGCTGGCTCCAAGTGTTTCACACACAGAGTCATTTTAAGGCCAGCTTCCTCACAGTATACAGTAGTTTCAAATGCAATGCCAGAACCACACCAGTTGTCTCAGAACTTTGGATGAAGTCTCAAAGCTGAGAAAAATGCAAAACAGGGACTCTTTAATCCTCCGGAAGGCTCAGGACCGATCCATGCAAGAGCTGTTAACACATAGCTAGGTCAGTCTAAGAGCTGTAAGTTTTACTGGGGAGAACTCTTTGGAAGGAACTCAAGGACACGTAATCGAACACAGCAGTGATTGTGCTCCATGGCAGAGCACAGTGCCTCTCCCCACCAAGTTCAAGTGAGGCTGCGGAGACCCAGGAGAACCCATTACTGAGACAGAAATTTCTACAGGTACCTTCCTTCCTGGCCAAACGCTTACTGAGCTCTGGAGGCAATGTGAATGTGGGGCTTGTGCTTGAGAGACCAAGACATCTGTGCTTAGGAGTTCGGTGGTGAACAAGAGGAGGAAGACCGACATCTAACTAACTTCCTTCTGGATTTTTCTAAAACAGGGTGCCAGGTTGAGTAAGGAGAAGCAACAGGGAGGAGCCCTTATGCAATTGGGAGTCTCTTGTCAGAATGGCAGGCTCATGTCATCCCGAAGGATCATGACCAAAATGGTTGGCTATTGGCATGAGGGATTCAATCAACAGAGGTTATGCTATCACACAGGAGACAGGAGGGTAGTTTCAAAGATTGCAACTTCCACAAATACCCCAAAAAGGAAATAAGGACTTAAAATTCTATTAGTGTGGGAGTTATTGGCATACAAGGATAAACACAAACAACCTCATCTAAGCATAAAGGCTCCATTCCCTCCTCACATCTATACCTCTTGCCCCTCCAGTCTCAAATGCAAAGGAGGAAGAAGGTAGAATGAGAGTAGTTACAAGTCCAATTAAGCCATCTCCTCATTTTCCTGTCTGGATCACAGGGGATACGACTACTACCCTGCAATGTATGTGTGGTTGGGCTGGGGTGTGTGCTGGATTCAGTGGATCCAATGCATTTTCCATTTAGGATACTTTAAATTTACAATGGGTTTATCAGGACATGACCCACTCTTTGCCAAAGGATGTTGGCTCTGTCTCTCTGAGCTCCTTTGCGCTTTTGGCTTGGGTCTCTTCCCATGGATGGTATGTATTTTGATGAGAGCTTTTGAACAGCTGGCCAATCCTCTGGGTCAGAGGTCCAGGGCATTTGCTGCTACCTACATTGTCTATATGCAGATTGAGACAAAGGTTACCACTCAGGCTGATTACAAAACAGCTAAGTCTAGGTGGACAAATTTGAAAACAGCCTGTCCCTGGCTCATGCACCCCCAGCAGCACACTTGAAGACATCTGAACATAACCTGAACTGCTGTTCCCATAATCCTGTGAATTAATGGTTTTGTTCGAAGCACAGCCTGACTTGTATGGCCCTGCAGGTGGAATATCTGGTCCTATTAGCTTATTCCGAGAGAGCATCAGGTAGTGGGAATATGTTTTCTAGGTGAGGAATCTAAGATGGCTATGGGCAGGGTAGGCCCCTAGGACTTCCTGGCTGGATAGGGGCCACCCCGACCTTAGGTACGGTCCCTAGGATGTCCTTCTCAAGGGAAGGGAGCTGGGTAGCATGCAGCCAGGCAGTGCTAATCAAGCCATATGTCACCAATGTATTCATCTGTGCCTTGGTCCTTTGCTGCTGTTGTGTAGATTCACTGAGCTTGGGGAAAGGCTGTCTCTTTCTCTCCTCCAGAAGTGATGGACAACTGTGTTTGAGTGGTAGAGTTGTGAACTCCCTTACCATGGAGGAAGTTGGCAACTGTTTTCTGTTTCAGGCAAAGTTGACATAGGTCCTTTTGAAAACCACTCTCATCCCCGTGGTGCACAAATCTTCTTAACCCACCTAAGAGGAGGCGATGGTGGAGACTTCAGAAGTACAGGGTGTAGGTACTAAGAAAGGAGTTGGGTTGTAAGGTGCTGGGAGGTGGAGCTCCACCTTGCGCAGACAGTGATGCCTGGGGACAAGTGTGGAAGCGATTGAAACTCGGACTTTGTGCCTTCATCCTGGGAGCCACAACATGAAAAAGAAGAGGGTGGGGGCCCGGATGGCAGATGCTGATCACACTAGGAGAGCCTCCCATTCTCAAATGGTCTTCGAAGGGCAAGATAGAGTGACCCCTGCTGTATAAAAAGAGGCTGCACTCACCTTCGCATAGAGAACATTTGGGGTCATTTTGAAATAGATAAGACACAGCCTCTGTGGTAGTAATTGCAAAATCTTGGAGCCACTGAACAAGTAGGATCTAAAAAACCAGATTATGTTAGGAATCCATTTTTTGATGGTCCAAGAATTTCAAATAAATATCTTGAGATGTCAGTAACTGACATGGTTCTGATTTAGAGATGAACAGATGGCTAATGGTCTGGGTCATGTAGATACAAGTTCATTGAGGAATTAGGCAGTAGATCAAGGTTATACCAACTTTTCTTTAGTTGAGCATAGACTGAAAGCCCAGGAAATATTCTGTAATACCCTCCCCATTAGTCATGAATGGGTAAGCACAGAAATGACCCAGGGGCTGAAGAGGGTTAAGGAGGCCTGGAAGCCTGGACCATCCAATGAAATCTGGTAACAAGTTGTCCCTTACATCCAATGATGAGTGTCTTGAAGTTGGAGTTGGGTTTGGTTTTAGAAGAAAGTGATACAGCACTCCCTGGGCCTTAGAGTCATGCCAGCTGGTGCCTGTCACAGCTCCGTCTGCACCACCAGCTCCTGAATCCACAGGAGCACTGTGTCTTGCCTGGATCCCTTCCTAAAGCTGTTTTGGGCTTGACACTCACACAGTGGCCTCCAGTGCATTCTCCACATGGCAGCCAGAGAGAGGCAAATGTCTTTGCCTTGTCCACTCCATTCTCTTCTCATTGAAATCCTCTTTTGTGGCTTCTCACTTCTCAGAGCATAAAGGTCCAAATCCAGAATGCCTTAGTTCAGTTTGGCTTCACACTGCACCTCACTCTCTGTCTCTGAACCAAGACTTTTTTCTTTCTCTTGAAGACACCCACACACCTCCTAATCCTTCCCCAGAAATTCCTTCCCTGCTCATATAACTTACATTTGTCTGTCTAGATTCTTGTCAATCTCCACAATCTCCAGGACAGCCTTTCCAAAATTTTCTAACAGGGTTAGATCTCTTGTTTATCTGCCATGCTTATATGTGATACACCTCTTCTTCACGCACCTGTCACATCATAAGTTTCCACTGATGATGTGATTTTACTGACACCCTTCCCCTACTGATTCTAAAGGCCACACGGGCAGGGATATCTGTGAAGGTTCACATCCCTGTGTTTACGTTCAATGCCATATTTTCGATACTTCATATTGAGACTACACTAAGCAATCTATACCTTTCTCAAATGAAAGGATGGGTTTAGAACAACTGGCATTTACCAACTGATAAGACACTGCCAATAAACCTTCCACATGATCTGAACACAATGAGGTGACTTGATCTCTCAGGGTCTTTTAAGCCATGAACTGTTATAATCTGGTGAGGTAGTGGGAGGATTTCCAGGCAAAGGATGCATAAAATAAACAGATAAAAAATGGGACGTCAGAAGGGAAGAAAACAGAAAACATGGCTAAAAGACATCCTTTCATTCCCAAGCTGATCGGTGATTTCTGTCACACTCAATGAGATCTGGGACTAAGTTTCATTTATCTTTGTATCCCCAATGACCAGCAGCCTGCACAGCAAATAGTGGGAACTCAATAAATGCCTGTTGAGTGGAAACAGCAATCCATCACTTAGAAAGCTTTGAACACAATGACATTATTCTCCATTATTAGATTAGATTTCACATTAATAATTGATCATGGTCATTGAATTCTTTCCCTGTGATTTTGTTAACTGCCCAGCAGTCTGTGCACTTGTGTGACCCTCCCAGGCTGTTTCATGAAACTGAAGGCAATGGCTTGAAAGACTTTGCAGTAACTAGGTTAGGAAGTGCCATGCCTTCACTTAGGCAGGTGGCATGCTTTTGGGCTTACCCAGAGTTGCTGATCTCTGGCTCTGCCTGCCTGGTCTTCTCTTCCCAGCTCAGCTCACCAAGCACTTCTCTCTTCTCAGCTCCTGCCCTGCCTGCCAAAACGGATGCAGCAACCGTGTCATGACAGAAGCACATTGCTTTGGAAGCTGCCAGCCCTGAGAATGTAAAAACGTGCTTGCTTACCTTAAGAGCCTGCTCAACTCAGTCTGATCTAATGTGCCTCTCATCCATTTCTGGATGGTCTTTTGAAAAGTTTCAGCAGATTTGCTACTCCCATTCCCAAGCAAGGAATCGGAGCCTCCTGACAAGAAGTATGGATGTTTGCGCGGGCACTGGCCAGTGTCAGGGTGCCTCTGCTTTTGCTCCAGTCTCTAAATAAATTGCATCTCCTGGCCTTTGCTCGTACTTCTCTTCCAGCCTGGAGCCTCCTCTCTCTAGCCCTCCTTGTGCAGATAAGCTCCGCTTACCCTTGAGTTCTCAGCTTAGACTGTATTTTCTTCTGGAAGCTTCCTTGGCTCCTGTAAGACTACGTGTGGCACTGTCCGAGTGCCCTGCCAGCAATTCATGAATTCTCTGGATCAGCTTTAGACTCACTACATTTACATATTTCTCTCTTTTTAAACAGATTTATTTATTTTACTTGAAAGTCAGAGGTACGGGAGAGAGGGAGCAACACAGGGATACAGAGCTTTCCCTTCATGTCCACATAATCATTAGATTAAACATGACCTTGTTGTTTATGTTGTCATGAAAAACCTCCTTTATGACCACTTAAAAATTTCATCATAAACCTTGAGCACCGTCAGTCATTCTTGTTCATTTTGATAAAAACAAAAATAAGTTAATAATCAACAGAGAAAACACTTACCTACAAAATGTCATGTTGATTTGAGCAATGTAACCGTACATGAGAATAACATTTGTTATTAATGGTAACAGGATTCTACCTGAGATAAGAATCCCTCACATGTGCTATCAAACTGAAGTATCTTTCAAGAGATAATTTATGTCAAAAATCTGTGTTTCTTCAAAACACACGCTATGCACATTTAGTGTTTAAGCAAAACTTCAGAGCAGCAGATGACATCCTGTCTGCCCTGCCACCGTCTGCTAATGCTTTACAATTCAGATAGATTGCTGGAGGCCAGACAAGACCATTTTCATCATTTTAAAGGGAACACAATTTCTATTCTTCCTTGAGCAGCCTAATTAGGGACTCGTCTTTCAAATGGCTTCCAAAGTCCAGTTCCCAATGACACTGGGATGTGGAATCACCCCCCAGACCATGTTCTTTTTGGGTTAGTGGGCATGATGCACATATTTTGTGAAATGTCCTGCTTTTAACATCCAGGGATGGTGACAGCATGCATTTGCTTTTCAAATATAGCTTCCATATGCCGTATAGTTTGTAAAAACCCTCACTCACTGTCATGTTTGGAAATCAGCCAGTGCAGTGCTCACAGGCACACAAGTGAAAGAGCAGGTCTCACCTGGGAAAGCAGAACTTCCCCCCCGAAGCTTGCTTTCAGCACAGAAATTGCATTCACTTTGCATCTGGGGAAGCCTGAGATGATTTTCACCAAAACAAATAGTTTTTGGGTTGGGGACGGATTCAAAACATGCCCTCCCAGCCTTAAAGAAAAAAAGGCATTTGTGTTACTGGAAGTGAGCTGTTTTCTGATGAAGCTTGCATGGGTGTTCCGGGTGCTCTGCTGGATTTACATCTGCAACAGATGATCCTACTTGTTCATCAGAAAGCAAGAAGGTATTGAGCATTCGCCTCTGGGTGCAAGGGCTGGCCAGGTGCAGCGTGGTCACAGGAATCATGTGGAGATGAAGGAGGGATTGGAAAATACAGTTTCTGAAGGCAGTGATGTCAGTAAGCTGGGTGTGAAGGCAGCTACTTGCTTCCAGCTGGCTCTCAGAGCCTCTCAGTTGTGTCCTGCTCGGGCCTTCCTGCACCCCCACGCCCCTGTGGATGGTTTCCTCACTCTCTGTGGACAAGATGCTCTCTAACTTCAGATGTTGAAACAAACACCATCTCCTCATCTCCCTTCCTGGTGGGTGAGGTCCACTCTCAGGGCAGTGAGTTACTGCTGAAATTGGTCTTCCTGGAGTATCACTTCCACTATTGAATTAATTCCATCACTCTCTGCAGTGGTATCTCCTGCCTCTACGCTTTCTCCCAAAATTCACCAAGACAGGCTGTCTTCCACCTCCTCCTTCCATCTGGCCAACTCCTTCTTCTTCAAGACCTCTGATGTGCAGGCTGCTCATAAATCCCACTCCTGCCTGAAGCGTCTCTGAGCCCCAGCGGGCGTTGATCTTACCTGGGTATAGTTAACGTTAATTTTTCCCTGTTAATCTGTCTGATGTGAATAATTGTAGGCCAGCCAAAAAAAAACCAAAAGGTAGAAGAAAGCTGTTTTTTTCCTCCCCTTACAAAGAAGAACCCAGGTGGAAGGAGATTGGGACAGGTGGGCAGGTGGGGACCAGAACAAGAGAGAGCTTGACACTAGTGGGGACCTCTGTAACTGAATCTGACCTTCAATGAGACTTGGGGAGTCTCTTGTTCTCTTCTCCATTCACTTCTTTTTCTTCTAATATTTATTTATATGGAAGGCAAAATCATGGGTGTGGGGAGAGTGAGAGAAAAAGAGATCTTGCATCCATGATTTCATTCTCCAAATGGCCCCAGTGACAACTATGCCTGTGCCAGGTCAATGCCAGGAGTCAGGAACTCCAGTATGGTTTCCCACATAGGTGGCAGTGGTCCAGGTACTTGGGCCATCTTCTGCTGCTTTTCTTGGAGCTTCAGCAGGGAGGTGAATTGGTAGTGGAACAGTCAAGACTTGAACCATCATTCCCATATGCAATGCTGGTGTGGCAAGTGGCAGCTTAACGTGCTGTGCCGTACTATCAGCCCCTCTGCATCACCCTAACATGAGAGGGGCCCTGCTCTACCATGTTTTACTATTCCTATGCAAAGGCTCACAAAATGATGATGTGACAGTGTAGGAGGTCTAGTAGGTGGTCCAGTGGTCCAGCATTTATCACATTTGCCTGTGAGTCGGAGGACTTGAAATAGAGCCTTCTTGGTAGTCTTTGGTTGATTCTTCAACTCCATTCTGGGGAGATCCCCAACATCTTCCTTCTGCTTTGTAGAATGTTAGACATCCATGCAGCTGCTTAGGAAGTGTTGCAAGTGGTAGCTCACGACTGACTTCACTGCAAGTCTCAGGTGTTGAGTGGCACACAAGGCCATGGTGGTTCCTAAAGTCATGATTCCCACCGTTCCATAGAGATAGAGAGCACGTGTGCTGGGCCAGTGGCGGGTTTCTTTGCATGGTACCCAGTCTGCAGTCTTACACTCACTTCTGCACCTTTCATGCCTAGTGGATTCTGGCTTGATTTCCCCGAATCCAGTGTTTGTGATAGAATGCTCTTCAATAATTAGAGAAAATCTAATTTTAAAATTGGGGGGAAAATTTTTAGACATTGAGTCAGCTCTACTGTCATGCTGAATGTGGGTAGATCTTTGGATGAATGCTTTTAAAATTTTTAAATGGGAGCTTTCTTGGTTTATCTTTGTTTTTTTAACCCAACAAAAAAAAAGGTGAGCAACTGGCCAGTGCTTAAGACTTCTCTTGGGAAGCCCACATCCCATGTCAGACTGTCTGCATTGGAGTCACAGATCTAATCTAATTCCTGCTTCCTGCTACTCTGTGCATGTGCAAGGCATAGATGATGTTCAAGTGCGTGTATTCTTTCTTACTCCCTGCATTGAGTTTCCAGCTTATAGTCCTGCTTCATGTTACAGGCATTTGAGCTGTGAACTAGGAGGATGGGAGAGCTTTGACTTTCAAATAAATAAAATACATGTTTGAAAATGTGTTTTTAAAGCAAAAATTATAAACAGACTCAGTCAGGAATAGTTTCAAACCTTGGCCATCCTGCCCTGTTGAGAGTTGCCACTTTCATGCAGGTTCCCCCAGAACCTAGACTGAGAGAGCTCTGTGCCCTTGCTCTCTTCTCCCAGAGCTCTTACCTCCTCACTTCTCAAAGGTCCAATTCCCCTCCTGCCTCCATCTCAGGGAACAGCTGGATGTTCCTATAAGTGACAGCTAGCAGAGCGCTAGTAGGGATGAGGTGGGAAACGCACCTTGAACAGACTGCAGACAATTCAAGGAAAAGGCTCTTCCCAAGGGTGACAGGAAGTCATAGGGATCCCAAAGCCCCCAGGGAATAGCAGTGGGAGGAGGCCAGTGTGTCACGCATGGCCAGAGCCTGGAGAAGTGGGATTCCCATCAGGAGCTGGGGCTGTGGAGCATGGCAGCCAGCATGGGCAGTCAGGGGGTCAGCAGGGACTAGAGACCAGGGTAGAGAGAGATAAATACAGGCACCACTCTCCCCTTTTCTCTGGCAGGTGACTCCCATGGACTGGACCCAACTGCTAACCAGAAAGTGGGGGAGCCTGGGTGGTGCCCTTGGGAGGTCAATTTCACTGTATCCAGAGAAAGCAGAGAAGGTGGGGACATTGTGGGGGGAATGGGAGGCACTGTATAAGGTGTGCACATACGCCATACAGAAACATATCCAATCTTTTTTTAAGTTTCTCCCATTTAGAGTAGCTCTGTATTAACTGCATTTGCATAATCAAAATCCCAAGTGTTTTCTTGAGCTAAAGAGCAGCTGTCTCCCTAAGAGGAATTCTGCCATTTGCCCAAAGCAGTGGGCTCAAACTATATTAATGTTAAAAAGATTTGTTTCTTCACACTCCATAGGGCTGATTATCGCCCATCTCAGGAATCTTGTGTCTCTGTGTGTGTTTTTACATTGAGCTTGTTGAAACCATACCCCCCCACACACAAAGACACACACGCAGGAGCGTCCTGAATAGTCAGCATCAGATCTGACTTGCTAGCTATCCAACATTCAGCCAGTAATATACTCCAACCCACCATGAAGTATTTCTCACTATCTTTATTTCTCAGGAATGAGAATAAAGGACATGGCACTGAAGATCAGTGTGGATGACCTATTAGAAGTTTGCTGGTGAATGTTGGCCAGCCCTGTTTCCAGGGAAAGAGATCTCTGGATCCCTACTCCCTCGCTAGGGCCAGAAAAGCTCTTGCTGCCAGCCAGCCAGCAGACCCCAGCAGCACACTTGCTATGAAGAGGATACTAGTCACCTAATTAAAGATGTGCCTATTCCCAGCAGGAGGCTTAAATAAGATGTAGCAGGTAAGTAGGCATCGGTCTGTGACTTTTATGTTTTGCTTCAGGATTAAGTCCTGATTTATCTTTTAAGACCGCAGGGGAATATAGCGAGGCTGTTGGCAACTCCAGGAGGGATGACACAGCCTGAAGGTTTTTAAAGTCTCATTATTCGATTCCTGTGAAGAAAATGGTCAAGGTCAGTTATTTGAAATGAAATAAAGATAAAAAAAATATGCTTATCACCAAAGCAAGAAAGTAACAGATGGAAAGGGCTCCCCTCACCAAAGGAACTGTTTCAGGTTTTCCTCTTTTGAGAAGAGAGTTTAACGAAGGGAGATGGCAGAAGCTGAGAGAGGTGAGTATATGTTCTTGGCGAGTGGAGACATTATCCAGACAGCACCATCCCTGGGGCCTCTGTTCCCAGGCCCCAGTTCACTTCAACAGTGAGAAACAGAAATGTTACTTGCATGGTCTTGGGCCTAACTAAACCGTAAGGTCAGAGCAGTGGTGGGTGGTCTCTCTTGCTTAGTATTCAGTGTGCTTGCACGAGAAGGCCAGGGCATATAGTTCCTGCATGCAAGTACTAGAAGGTATGCAGCAGCCCACAGAGCAGACACTGCTGATGACAGCAGCAGGAGCATCGTCTCAGACATGGATGCAGATGGGAGATACTGAGGCACAGCCGCCAGGAGCACCTACTCCTGCAAAAGCTCACATCTTGGCACAGCCAAGCCTTCCTTAGAAATCAACATAGATTTCAAAGACACATTGCACATTGAGCAGGCCAGTGAGCAACGGATAAGGCTAATAATTAGTTACAGCATCCTGAAGCACACATCCTAAGACAGGTGTCTTAGCAAAGAGTACCTGGGGACATAAAATCAGCATTCCAGACTAGACCAGGACTGTAGTTAGCCATTGGGATGGCTCAGTATCACAGAAAAGGAGCCAGAAATGTGCGAAGCCTTCACAGTGTACTTTAAGTGCTATTCATGCAAAAATCCCCTTGATCCCTACAATATCATGCAAAGTGGGGATTTTTTAAGGGAGGTGGACAGAGGGTTCACAACTTGCTTTCCTTCTGACTTACCATATAAAGATACAATTTATCAACATCATCATATGGTGCAGAATGTAGTGGAAATAAATGATACTAATTACAGCTATTTTCCCTATAGCCCTACACAGCTTCTGCTCAACCAAATTTCAGATTTCTCACTCCCTGTCCAGCCCACGGTCTTCTCATGGGTGCCTCAAAGTTCCAGAGGCCATTCACATGGAGAACTCTCTCATTCAGGATCAACTAATGAATTCCAGCCACAGTGCCTGCCACCTGTGCCCCGCAGTCTCATTTTCTAGCTAAGAACAATTCCAAGAGCGGTGGCGGTCCACGCACTAGTCACAGTCCCTCCCTGAACTGGGAAGGGAGGTGTGGGCTTGACAGCAGCCTGTGTTTGTCAGGTGGCTCAGGCAAGTCTGGGCCTGTAATGCTATTTATAGCACAGGCTGCCAAGAGCCTATTTCTGTGACAGTACAAGGGGTCTACTGGGATAGAACCAGCCCAAGGGAAGGAGCCCCAAGCAAAAGGAAAAGGATCGCAATGGGCAGTTGGGACCACAGCTGAGCAACAGCCTGGCTTTGCTCTTCCATTGTTTTCAGTGGACTTGTTTCACTCTGAGCCCCAGGAAGCACTGTGGGCCAAAGCATCAAGAAGAACCTTCTCCCCACATTATGGTGAATTGAGGGTGCCCATAGAGGAAGAAGTCTCCCTGCTTGATCAAGACCACAGCCTGATTTACTGCATCAAGGACTCAAAAAATATTCTATATAGCAGCAGCAACAGCAGGAGCACCAGAGGGTTTGGGCTCTCAGCGAGGGCACAGTGCCCAGCATTAAGAATAAAGCATAGCAGGTAGGGCTTCGGTAGGAGCTCTCATTGACACGGTTGTAGGCACCGAAATTTTGCACAGCTGATGCAGAGAGCTCCCCAGGAGATGTGAAAAAAATGGCTGAGGAACAAAAGAGAAACCAGGCTATGGGACAAGAGAACTCCAAAAAGTTCCTGGAGGGATAGGTGTTTGGAATAGCATATAAGACCCCATTTGGGATGTTCACAGCTCAGGAAAGAAAATGTCTGGGTTAAGGTCCTGGGTCTACTTCTAATTCCAATGTCCTCTGGTGTATACATTAGGAAACAGCAGGTGATGGCTTGGGTTCCAGCCACCCGCATGGGAGACTTGGATGAAGTTTCTGTCTCCCACCTTTGACTTGGCTCAGCCTTGACCGTTGCAGACATTTGGGAAGTGAACCAGTGGGTGGAAGATATTTTCTCCCTCCTTCCCTCCCTCGCTCCCTCTCAAATAAATAAAAAATAGCGGAATATTTAAAAAATAACATTCATGGGGAAGTGAAGTTTTAAAAATACTTACTTTGGTGCAAAAATTTTAAACGTGTAAAATTTTTGGAGGTAGTATGCATTGTGTATGAATATTCTGAAGATCCCTCCTATGCATGAATTTCAAAAATGCTTTGCACTGGAACCAGCCTATGGCACAATGGGTTAAGCTGCGGCTTGTGGCTCCGGCATCCCGTGTGAGTGCCAGTTGGAGAACAGATTGCTTTCCAATCCAGTTCGTGATAACGCAACTGAGCAAGTAGTGATATTGACATAAGTACTTGGGCCCCTGCCACTCCCCTGGGGGACATAGGTGTGGCTCTGGGCTCATAGCTTGGGCCTGGCCCAGCTCTGGCCATGGCAGCCATTTGAAGAGTGAGCTAATGGAACTCAGATCTTTTTCTTTATATGTCTCTTTCTCTGTCATTCTACATTCAGATAAATAATCTTTAAAAATAATTCTTTGTACCAAAACAAGCTTATCTTTTAGTTCCATTTCCATAAGCCTTTTGAAGTACCTTCATGTCTAATCCGTGTTTACTTCAGAGTTGGATATAAACCCATAGGTTGAATGAACATTCTTTTCTTCCTTGCCTTCAGATAAAAACAGAAACCCTACAACATCAAGCTACAAGGGAACTGTTAAATTCCACATAGTAACCCCTTCTGAAATAATTAACAAGACACACAAATGCCTCACACGAGGCAAGAATTCAGCCCATATGGGCAGGGTCATTTGTCCTTTCTAGCTGATATTCTTTAGGTCCATATCCATATGGAAGCAAGACCAAACCCTGCACATGTGCTGAGCAGAGACACAGCTAGCAGGAGCTAGTCTGCCCTGAGCCTGTCAGCATCACCCACCCCAAACAGCCAGCAAGGCTGGTGTCTGCCCACTACGTGCGATTAGCTCCTGTCCGCATGTTCCCCACTGCCCTGGACAGGCAGCTTCACCTTGCTGAGTACCTCCACCCATGCCTTCCACACTACGTCCTCTGTTGGGCAGATGCAAGGTCTACAGCCAGCCTCCCCTGCTGAGAAAGAAGCTTTCCAAATATCAGGGGACTGCAAGACATGCCGTTGGGCAGTCTCAGTGCCCAATGTGCATGACCAAAACATGATCTACCACATGTGATGCATGGTTAACTTGAGAGGTGCCAGAAAAGATGATTTCTCTACCTCACTGCGTTTTGTGGAGCCCCTTTGAGTCCTGGCTAACCCACATACCTGCAACCTAGCCCTAGGGGCCAGCTGACTTGTTGGTCCAGAAGGTGCTATCTGGCTATTTCTCTGCCCATTTTAATTCTGCTCATTGATTTTTGAACCTACAGGCTGTTACACAGTTTGGGTTGAGGATCAAATGTAACTGCTTTCTTGCAAAGTGCATTTTTAAAGTTCTCTGTTTGCTTGTGCTCTTCTTTCTTCCTCCCTCCAAATTACAGCCTGTTTCTCAAGGGTATATAACAGAGTTTACTAAGGATTTAGACTAATGGAACCATTAAATATTTGATTTTGTAGAATAGTAAATTGATGTGACATCTACCTCACTGTACCTTTTGCACCAGTAGGTTCTGAAAACATGTTTGAAAAATGTCCACTGGCTCTCTATTCTGCCATACCCTTTTGGTGAGTTCCCAGCACTTGTGTGATAGAGGGCAGATCCTCAGGCATCAGCCCAGGGCTTTCCAAGGCCAAGTCTTCCTTTTCTTTTTCTTTTTTTTTTTTTTTTTACCACATTCTCATAGATGTTTCTGTCCCGTGTAAGTCATTCTCTACCTAAACTGAAAACTATAAGAACATTTGTGCCCTTGACTTTTACAAGATCACAAGAAGATCTCATAAACGCAGATGCCAAATTATCTAGAAGACTGTCAGAAAGTTCTAGGGGACTTCTCGGTACATCTGGGAAAACAAGACATGCCCAAGGTGTAGCAGTAAACCTTAGAAATGCGGCAGGCGTCAGATCTGCAGCACAGTCCAAATTACCGTGTCTCTTCATTGCTCAGCCCTCTTAGCAAGTCCATAATCCTATTAATCATATCTCTATCATTGGGTTATTAAATAGAACTCTTTGTTTTGTTTCAGAGGTTGCTCTAGCATTTACAAAACATGTCTTTCACTTATCACAGCCTGTCTTCAAATAACGCTGTGCTATTTTTGGGATAATTTAAGGGCCTCACAGAGTATTCTTCCATTTCTTCCCTCTTAGTTTTTTGCTATCAAGGCTTTTGTGGACGTGTATGGGAAATGCACTTTATGAAAAAAATGTATGGCTATAAAATGTTTTGCAACAAAATTAACTTAGATTTCAATTCTAGTTCCCATGAATTTTTGGAAGGTCCATTATGTTACTGACATATGTATTCATGCTATATATGTTATAAATCCCAGGATACATTATTAACTGCTTGAAACAGTCAATTATTTTTCAGCTATTCAAAAATACATTTGGAAATGTATTCCAGTTCAAAAATACATTTGGAAAGTGAGAAAAAATGTGCTTTTCATCTATCCAGATGTTCACCATTTCCCTGGTTCTTCATTATTTTTTGTATAATAGCAAATTTCAATCCCATATCAATTTTCTTCTTCCAAAAGCAAATGAAAGCAAAAGAAAAAAACCCCAAATACTCCCTAATATTCCTGAGAATGCTAGTTTGTTGCTGGTTAATTTTTTCAATTTTTGACTGCCTTAATAAAATTCAGTTTATCTTTATTTTTAAAGATATTTGTTGAATATCACTTTACTGTCGTCTGATTTACATAGTTTCTGATAAGAAATTTGCAATTTTCCTTCCTCTGTCTGTAATGTCTTTTTCTGATTGCTTCTAAGATTTTTCTCTTTATTTATAGCATTTTGACTATAATCTACCTTGAGGTAATTCTCTTCTGCTCTTAAGCTTGGGGTATGCGGAAATTCTTTTATATATGGGTTTACAGTTTTCATCAAACTTATATGTTTATTGACTGTTATTTATTCAGAAATGATTCATCTTCATTTCTCCATCCACCACTACCCACCACCAGAACTTAATTACTCATATTATGGACTTGCTAAGAGTCATCAAAATAATTCAACGTCCATACATCAAAGGAAGCGCAAAACTATCACACAAATAGAGGGAAGACAGAAGATTTCTAGCTACCCATCCATTTGTAGGCTAATCACACAGGCAGCTACAAAGCACCCCAAGATGAAAGGTAATGTCCTGTTCCACTGGCACCACTAACCTTGAACACATCTATGCGGTTAGACAGTACATTTAGCCAGGGATCAAAGAGGGAAGGAAACTCAGGCCAAATGAATGGGAGGCAACCAGGCAGAAAAAGGAGGCAGGAACAGTGGGATTTCTCCTGGGCCTGTGTTATGACTTTAGCTCTTCACCTGTCAGTTTGGAATGCCCACCTATTCGGGAAGCAGCCACGGCTCATCTGGAACTATGAAAGACATGCCATGATGCCAATGTGGGAGTTAAACTCATTGTAGGGGCACCATGAAAATCCCTAAACAGGTTCACACACTAAAACCCCACCCTGTTTGTGTATTCCATCCAAGCTTTTGTGAACATATCCCCTCTGCTGGGATGCCAGCTTACCTGCCCAGGTGGTATCTATGGGGTTCCCTTAGCACCGAAAGTACAGCCCTGGCCTAGTACTTAGCATACAGAACTGTGTTTTCTTACCAATCTTCTTGTAGGCTGACAGAGCTAGAGTTTCAGTGCTCATTAGAGCTTCCTTGAGTGCTTGCTTAAATGCAATCTTGGGGCTAGTACAATGGCTAAACCAACTAATCCTCCACCCACAAGCTCCAGCAGCCCATATGGACACTGGTTCGTGTCCCGGCTGCTCCACCTCCCACCCAGCTCCATGCTTATGGCCTGAGAAAGCAGGGGAGAATGGCCCAAAGCCTTGGGACTCTGTGGTCCTGCAGGAGATCCTTAAAGAAGCCCCTGGCTCCTGGTTTCAGAGCAGCTCAGCTCCAGTTGTGGTGGCCATTTGGAAAGTGAACCAGTGGATGGAAGATACTTTTTGTCTCTCCTTCTCTCTGCCTTTGTAATAAAAAATATTTAGAAAAAATAGAGTCGCTTCCCCCTCTTCTCCATCCTCCATTTCTGAGTCAGTGGGTCTGAGAGGGGACCCAAGAACTTGTATCTCTAGCAAGCATATAGGTAATGCTACTGCTGATGATCCAGGTGCCATACTTCAGAAAATGTGGAGTTCTTAAACACGTGAACGAGGTTGTAGCAAATATGTGAACATTCAAATGAAAGCATTTTTCCTGTCCACTCAACATTCTGATACATTCTCAACATTCTGAGAGGTTTCTCACTAAGCCTTCAGTCAGCACTGCAGCACACAACACCTGCCTTTGGTCTGATTCTGTCACTTTGGGCACCATCTGCCTGGTGACAACCTCACCTCCCACAGGTGGAGGACTCGGTCACTCAAGGTTGCCTCACTTTAGGGGCCAGTTGCAAGCTCCCAGAAGGCTGTCCTTGTGCTTCTCACCAATGAGCTATGAAGTGTGGATTCCACATGCCTGTGGTTGATTAAGTTGCTAAGATGGTTCATATTCACTGGTTTGTTACAGGGTAAATTACAAACAATACAGGTGAAACAGTCCGAAGAGGAGCTGCATGGGGCCAGGTATGTGGGAACGGGTATGGAGCTCCCATGGCCTCTCTTGGGACAGGGACACCAAGCTGCAGACACCTCCATGTACTCAGCTACCTGGAAACACCCTGAGCTCTGTACTTCTGAGCTGATAGGCTTCATGCCCTAGACATACTTGATCAAATCACTGGCTTTGTGTGTGTGGGGGGTGCTTTTTTTTTTTTTATCATCTCAGAGACAATGTTGAGTCCTTCCGTCCCTGGAGGTTGGAGGGCACTATGGCAAGCAATCTTCACTCAATCTACTGACTCGACTGTTATTCTTAGGCAAAGCATCCTCATGACATATCCAAAAGGAAACTTACCCAAAGGTCTGAGAAATTCAACAGTATGTAAGACTAGCCATCACCTTTTCTGTTTATTTTTTTAAGGTTTAATTATTATTATTTGAAAACCAGATTTATGGAGAGGAGAGAGGTCTTTCATCGGCTAGTTCACTCCCTAAATGGCCACAGTGGCCAGAGATGGCCCAGTCTGAAGTCTGGAGCCTAGAGCCTCTTCCAGGTCTCCCACATAGGTGCAGAGGCCCAATGACATGGACCATATTTTGTTGCTTTCCCAGGCATGTTAGTAGGGATAAGAGCCTACAGTGAAAATGGTATTTTTGAGAAAAAGTAAATACAGCTAATAATAACAGATGAGGCAGAATTGACTTAGTTCCTTTTCAGTACTGGGTTTAAACAGTATTACGCTCCAGAATTCCTTTCAGCACACAGTCCTGTGCTGAGTAAGAAGAAAACCTATGTACCCTCTCGGATCCTTTCATGCTAGGCATTCTTCAGTGAAAATGTTACTTTTCACAAATATTTTTTATTATTTCTTCGAAAGGTAGAATTATAGAATGAGGAGAAGGAGAGACAGAGAAATCTAATCACTGATTGGTTTCCCAAATGGCTGCAATGCCAAGGCTGGGCCAGGCAGAAGGTAGGGGCTGGACCTCCATCCAAGTTTCCCACATTGGTGACAGGGGCCCAAGTATCTGGGTCATCCTCTGCGGCTTTCCCAGGAACATTATGAACAGCGAGCTGGGTTGGATGTTCTGCAGCCAAGACCTGAGCTGGTGCCTATATAGGATGCTGGCTTCTCTGGCAGTGGGTTAATCCACAGACCTTGAAATGTCACTTTCTGCAAGCTGAGGTTACAGAAAATAATACATAACAAATTTTTCTCCCCCAAAGAAACGGTAGAATTTTTCACATTGTGTTATATTCATAAATGACAGGCTATATTTTAAAAAGAGGATCAACAAAGTATTTAAAGCTGTGGGAGTTCTAGTTCTTTTAAAAATATTTAATTGTTTGAAAATCAGAGCTAGAGAGAGGTATAGAGAGGGCGGGGAGAGAGAGTGACATGGAGAGCTTCAGGTGTTCTACCTGCCGGCTCTCTCCCCAAGTAGTACCATAGCTGAGTCTGGGTCAGGCCAAAGTCAAAAGCCGGGAGCTTCATCTGGGCCTCCTCTGTGCGTGGCAGGAGCTCATGGACTTGAGCCATCTCCCACTGCTTTCTCAGGTGCATTTGCAAGTAACTAGATGAAAATGGAACAGATGGAATTCAAACAACACCCATGGAGGATATCAGCAAAGCAGGTGTTAGCTCTCCACACTATACTACAATGTCACCCCTGGGGTTCCAATTTTTATAAACAATATGCAGAACATTGGCATTTCTCTCTGGGTTGTCAAGGAAAAAGACTTAACTTTCCATCCCCTCCAGTAAGCACAGGTCTCTTCTCATACACGATTCAGCTGTGCTGCTGGTTGAGCAGGTCCAAAGCCCAGGTTACGCACGCAACTTAGTCTAAGACATCTCTGCATTAATTTATGGAGCCCTACAGTGGCCCAGCTCAGTTGGGTTAAACTTGTCATGACATAACCATTTTTCTTTGTTAGTTCTTCTGCTGTAATTGATTACAAACACTTTCCTCTCCTAATTTCTCTTTATGTAACAATCATGTAAGGGATCTGATCTTTCATCACTCACTCCCTCTATAAACACTTCTTCCTTGTGTGCATGATGTAGCCTATGGGTCCAAGAAAACCCAGCCCTACACCAACTGCAGCCCCAAAAGTCTGCAAGGCTTGGGCCTCTGCCTGCCTGATTTCCTCACTGCCACATTTCTGGAAAGTCCAGGAGCTAATGGGGAGGCCATCTCAACACAGACACACTCATATTGTCTTTGGCAAACAAGCAGACACTGCGGTTTGGTTCTATGCCCTGAAAGCTCATGTTTTGGACACTTAGTTCTCAAGGTCCTGATGTCAACGACTTTTGGAGGTGCAGCCTTTGGTAGTTGATTAGAATTAGATGAGGTCATGGGGGTGGGGGAGCACTCCTGATGCCATTGGTGGCTTTATAAAAAGAGGAAGAGTGAGTTGAGTTAGCACACATGCTAGTTCTGTCTTACAGTGGGGAGCCCTCTGCTTAGCTGTGTGTAGCCTGGGGCTCTGACAAGATGTTAGACAGGTGCCAACACCATGCTCTTGACCCCCTCAGCTATCAGAACCGAGAGTCAAACAAACCTCTACTCTTTCTACATCACCTGGGGCTGTTAGAACAATATAAAGCTGATTCAAGTTTCTCTAGTAACAGCTATTTTTTAAAAAAGATAAATTTATTTGAAATGCAGAAAGGCAGTGGGAAAGAGAGATGGGGGGTAGAGGGAGGGAGACAGAGAGAGACAGAATATTTTCCATCCATGGATTGACTCTCCAAATGACTGTTCATGGCCAGGGCTGTTCTAGGTCAAGATCAGGAATCTGGAAGTCCATCTGCACCTCCCACTTGGGAGGCAGTCCTGTTGCCTTCCTAGAGCATTAGCAAGGACTTGGCTTGGAAGCAGAGCAGCAGACACCTGAACCGGTGCTTGTAATATGGGATGCCAGCTTTGTGGACAACAGCTTAGCTCATAGCACCAGGAGGCCATAACTCACATCTATCTGGTTCTAGACCCTGTATGTCTATAATTCTAGTTGTAACATCCGTCTTTCAAGGGTATGGATTATCGTGGCTTTCACAGCCAACAAGTTTGAGGCTTAGTGATGTAAGCTGCCCAGGCTTAGCAAGTGTAACTGAGGCCAAAGCCTAAACCTTTCTACCTTCAGGCCCTAGGCATCCTGTTGGCTGTTTGTCTCAGATCAAGGGTCAAGAGCTCTGGCTACCCTAAGGGTCTCTCCTCCTCCATCTCCACCCAAAACAGAAGATGGGCTCTGATTCCTGCCTTCCCTTATTCTTTCCTGGCTCTCTGGTTTCTGTGTGGATGCCTTTCTTCTCAGCTTCTTCGGGAGCTTCTGGGGAATTGAGAACTCTAGGTGCACCCAGAGTGTTTGGTAGCACACAGGTGTCTAATTGACTGACTCAGCACAACTCTGCACTTGTGGGGTGAATGAGATTCTTTATTCTAGTCCTATCCTCCTGAGCAGTTGTGCCAGTAGCTTCCTGCTTTGTGTTGTCCTTCTGGAGATGATCTTGGGTGTCCTCATGGCGAGCTGGATGCACAAGAGGCCTTTCTCCATCCACATGTTGGATGGCACATGTTGGTACATGCTGGTCTTTCTCCATCCTCAGAAGGGCCCCAGGGAAGATGAGTCAGCATTGAGTCTGGCTTTGGGGATGTCTAGTCACACAACTCTTAATCATCAAAGGACAATGTGGGGCCAGGAAACGTACACCTCTGCCAGCTATTCTTCTTTCTTGGCCTCCCCAGAAGGACTAGATTTTTATTCTGAGTCACAATCCTTAGTCTTTCACCAGGGGCTCATGAGTATGTGGTGAGGGTCATAGGAGCCCACTGGGAACAGGGTCTGCAGGTGGTCCCGGGGAGAGCTGAGGTGACACAGATAACACAGGAAGGGGGCTCCGGGCAACAATATTGTAGAAGGGTGTGACAGGTTCTGTTCTCTGAGCGTCTGGATCACATTGGCCTCATGTCACGACAGAAGTCAGCAACACGCCTCTAGGGAAAAGTGCCCTGAGTCCTAGCTGAAGGTCCCATGAGGCAGCCAAGTGACCTGGAGCAAAGGGGCTTACAGTATCTTCCCTTCTCCTTTCTGACACTGTTCAGGTCTGATCAGGATCAGAAATGGAAGGAAAGGTTTGCACACTTGTTAAGGGCCTTCTCTGAGTCTTGGTATCTTTCTCCAGGCTCTTTAATTCCTCATACCTCAACAGAAAGGCCAGTAGGTTCCAAGTGGTGGAGTACAGTGAGGAACTGCTCACCAAAGAGACCCACTGCAAAATCCCTGCTTCCCCCAGATTGCCTCTGGGAGAAGAACTTGTCCAGGCTCTCCAATGCTGGTGCAGCAGACACACTGTAAATCTCTGTAGGCCTGCGTCTGCACAGCATAGACAGGACAACCCCATGTGTGGCAACCCAGCCACATGAGCTGCTCAGCTGGAGAGGGAGACAGAGAGAGGTCTCCCACTGGTTCACTTCTCAGATACCTGCAGTAACCAGGACAGGGCCAGGTTAAAGCCAGGAACCTGGAGCTCCATCCATGTCTTTCACACAGGTAGCAGGAGCTCAAGTACTTGATTTATCACTTGCTGCCTCCCAGAGTGTATTAGCAGGAAGCAGGAACTGGAAACAGAGCAGAGATTTGAACCCAGGCACTACAGTATAGGATGAGGGAGTTTCAGTGTCTTAACTGCTCTGCCAAATATCAGTCACCAGTGCTCTTTTTAAGAAAAATATTGCTTTGTCTTTTATTTAAAGATGAATTTTACAAAGAGAAGGAGAGACAGAAAGATCCTCCCTTTGCTGGTTCACTCCCTTTTTGGCCACAACAGTTGGAATTGAGCTGATCTGAAGCCAGGAGCCAGGAGCTTCTTCTGGGTCTCCTATGCAGGTGCAGGATTCCACGACCTTCAGCCATTCTCCATTGCTTCCCCAGACCACAAGCAGAGAGCTGGATCAGCAGTGGTGCAACGGGGACTGGAACCAGAGCCCATATGGGATGCCAGCACTGCAAGATGGAAGATTGGCCTGTTGAACCATCACACCGGCTCCTCGAACCACCTGTGCCTCCATATTGTTCTTTTAACCAGATATTTGTCTTGAGCTAGATAATAAGTTCAAAAACAATGAAACAATCACCGAGGTTCTGCAAACACAGGAGAAGGTTTGTGAGCTGTCAGTCTTCTGTTCTTTCCTAAACAAGCAGTAATGGGGCACAGGGATGCTGGAATGGCATTCTTACCCCTCCCACAGGCTTTTTACATTTTAAAATATGTCTCTCTTACCAGGTTTGAGATGCCAGTGGTTGTGTTTATGCCTTGCTTGAGATTCAAGGCAACGCATTTCTGTACAAGGCTACCCGAATTCCCAGTCATTAAAGTGTAATCATTTATTTATACAGCCCAGTCTCTTAATAACAGAGTTAAATTCAATACAGGGCTGTGTGTTGGGGAAAGCGTGGATTTTCCAGCCAGACACATTTGTCTCTTCTCTTCCATCACTCTGTAGCCATAGGATCCTGTGCAGGAGGTTCAGCCTCCTGTTTCTTGTTGATAAATGAGAATCATAATAAAAATTCTGGAGGATTACGATGATGTTTGCACCAGAAAACACATCAAAATCTCAGACCAGTCCCAGACACTTGAAAAAAAAATTGTTTCTCTTGGGTTTGCAGAGATAAATGCATCTATCCCAGGTGGTGTCACAGAGTAGGGTGCAGAGTTGGGGACCAAGAGGAATGTAAGGCGCAAGGACTCTGCAGGTGAGTCGTTCAACAGCAGGCAACAACACAGCCAAGGCCAGTGAACTTAGAAACCAGTTCAGCCCCATGGACAGGTGAGTTCTTTTCCTCTGTACCTGTTGCATGCACCCATATCCCGCAGCCTCACTCCTTCCCTCTGAGATCTGGACACTGGGTTCTTCCAGGGGCCTCCGAGTTCACTGCCTTGCCTCTCTTCCTTCCTCTATCATCCTGGTCTCACCTCCCCTACCCCACCACTCTGCAGTAAGAAAGAGCCTTGGGGTGCAAATCCAATTACATCCTCCTCTGCACCTGCTGGCTGCTTTTATTTAAGCCCCATTTCCTTCTGTGCTTGCCGGTGCTGACTGGATCTGGCCCTGGACTCCACAGCTGGCCACCTGGCTGCAAGGAGGCTCATTACACTCCATTCCTCCTGTGTGCCTTGTCCTGCTGAAGTCTGAGTTGAGAGCCACTCCAACCTCTACGTTGCTTGATATCATTTCAAAGGATAGATGACACTAGAGTGTGTTCAGTAAAGATTTGCTAAGTGAAGAGATCTACCTGGCGGGAGGACTGCCAGCTCAGTTGGTAGATACTGTCAAGAGAATGTAAGGGCAAAGCCCTGCTTGCTCAGGCTTTCCCTACCTGTTGGGATTCCATCAAAAACAGATGGCTGCATATGCCAGGGTTACCCAGGAGAGTAGCGAATTGCACAAATGTTTAAATAGATTCAAGGGAATCCGGCAAGGAAGGCTGAAACAACCACCTGAAAGCAAGGAGGGTAGGAAGCAACGCCTCGGTCAAATTAGAAGCAGGCTTCAGAGTTCCATATGGGCTGTGGCCTTCCATAGAGGAAGGAAGCCAAGGCATTTACCTTCCATCACCTTCCACCCTGATCTCTGCCAAGCTCAATGCAGCAGGAGGCCAAGGAGCCTGGGTAATCAGTGCAGGTGCAGCCTGTGTGCTGGGAGTAGAGACAAGGACAGTGTGTGGATCAGTAGTGACAAACAGAATGTCTAGCACATTTGCCTGAAATTATGCCAGGTCATGGATACAGATTCCACCTTCTGGTGTTGCTGTCTCCATCCCTTAGAATTAAGTATGTTAACCTCCTAAATGGAAAGGAATTTTTTTTTATTATTGCCTTTTGTCCTTCCCTGCACCAGTGCCTAGGTAACATCAAGGACCTGGGGACTCACTTTGGGGGGGGGGGGTGGAGCTGGCCTGGGAACTCACTCACATACTTGGTTCCCAGGCAGGTGGGAGGAGAGGGAGAGATGTTAGGGCCTCAGGTTGGCAGGCTGAAGTGGTGTGCTGGTGGGTCGGGCTTGAGGACTTGTTAACATGCTTGAGTCCCAGGTGGACAAAGGGGTCGGATTCCAGGCTGCCACATGTGCCAAAAGACTGGAGCTGGGGTCCTGGATGGCTCCCGGGTGGACAGACAGGGATTCAGGCCAGCATGCCACCCTGCTGGAAGTTTGGTCTGGGGAACCCATGTGCTTGTGAGAACAGGGGATGTGGATTGCTCAAGGAAGGTGGTATGTGGTTATGTGGAAAGGAGGACCACTGAGGGAGCACATTGTTGGTGAAGAATGACTTCTAGGAGATTTCCATTGGCAAAGCCACCTTACTTGCAGGTAAGCAAGGGGCTGAGACTGAGAGGTTTCAAGGAGAGAAACATAGAGACCTTTGTGGGTTAGACCAATGCACCATTCACATAGGAGACCTGAGCTGGGCTAGTTAGCATTGACCACCACCAATTACCACCCACCAGCACACTAAAACTAAGGTTGGGGAGCCTACCCAGAAGGACTAGACCACCTGTCAGTGAGTGTCAGAACAGAGGATGGGTTGTGTTAGACTGGGCCATGACACTAACCAGCACATGAAAGAACCAGGTCTAGGGGCAGTCTGTGGGAGATATGTGGGTTCACCCTGTGGGATTGCAATATCTGCTGGTTTGCTTAAGAACTGGGTAGTTTTACAGGCCAAAATGGGTACTGGGAATTAGGAACAGGACAGGCTGGTCCAGGCTTCAGCATCTGCAGGTATACCCAGAAATTTGGTGTGGGTCAGGTTGGGCCACAACATCCATTGGTGCACACAAAGACCATGGCTTGGAGGTGAACTGCACTGGACAAGGGCCTGACAACCACTGGCATGCATGAGAGTGGGTCTGGTGGGGAACTTGGGGAACTTCCCTGGTGGGCTGTACCTCCTGTGGGTGAGCACATGAGTCAGGGTTGGGTGTTGGTCAAGCCAGGATGGCATCAAGGAGCAGTGCCCCATTCCCAGGTACAGATGTGGTCATGTTGCTGGGAGCGACCCTCTCTCCTTCTTTCCTTCTACCTCCAGATATAGGAAGAAAAGAAAAATTGGAAATAATTGTCTCATCCACTTTCCCTCATTCCCCAATACTCTCCACCCTAATCAGTGGTCCATATGGGTATACATCTTTCTCAACTATGTAAACATCATCCAAAAATAAAATATGAGTTGGACTCAGTGTTTTATAAGTAATTTAATGCAAGCAGTTTTTCAGATATTTAATTGAGAAACAGAGACACAGAGAAGCAGACAGCAAGAGCTGAGGTTCACTCTTCAAATGCCCACAGCAGTTAGGGCTGCATCAGCCTGAAGTCAGGAGTCAAGAACTCAGACTAGTTCTCTCCAGTTACTTGAGCCATGACCCCTGCCTTCCAGGGTCTGCATTACCCAGAAACTGGTGTCAGACACTGAAGCCAGAAATCCAAATCAGCACTCCAGTGTGGTATGCCCATGTCCTCACTGCTAGGCAGACACCTTGCTTTTAAAAAAAGTAGCTTTTGAGTATCCATTTAAACTTTAAAAAATGGATTTTGATATTTGCCCAATACTTGGACGTGGCTCAACTTCCTATCTGCAGATGAGTTTGCCCCATTGCCCAAAACGCTGAGGCAGAGCTGGGGCCTTTGGTCTAGACCAAGAGACATAGCTTATCAAGGCATGGGACTTCTCAACAGGAACAAATGTGACAAAGCACTGGATTCCTCTGCCTGCCAATCAGTCGATCCTCAAATCAGATGGAGGACCCAGAGGTCACATGCAGTCAGCAAGTTGTTGGGCCGCTCTTTGGAAGGTGTCTGCAGGGAGTCAGGACATTTCCTGCTGAAACAGGCACCCACTTCCCAAGATGTGAATCCACAAATAGCTTCCTTCCTGCTGAACCCTGAGGTCCTGTGATCATTCATGAGGCAGACGGCAGACAAAGGTTCCCAGGGTGTACCATGCACCTGCAGCACCATCTGCTTCTGTCTGTTTTTAGGTGCTGAGTGTCTGAGTGCTAACAGGTTGAGGTTGCAGAGCTCCAGTGCTGCCCAGGCTTCATGTTGTTGAAAGGAAACCTGATAGTCAAGCAGAATGAGAGGAATCGCCCTGAAGATGCTCGCACCTGCCACCAGCTGCATTCTCTTTCCAAGCTCAAGCTCTCTGCTTTAGGGAATACCACCCTACACACTGTAGAACAGCAGCCCTGATCTGCTTAGGGATTGCTCTATTTTGGATACTGCAGACAACTTTACTCAGGGATGGTTGTGGTTCCCTTAGCTGGGAAACATATGTGTGCTGTGCATATATTATAGTTTAGCCCCAAAGTGTTGGATTAGGAGGTATGGGACTTTGTAACGGGATTAGCACCTTATAATAAGACACAGGAGAGGTGATCCAGCAAGAAAGGATGCAGTTAGAAGGTTTCCATCTGGTAACCAGGAAATGAGCCCTCAACAGACATCAGCCTCCAGAACTATGAAAAGTAACTGCTTGTTATTTAAGTCATGCAGTTTGTAGAGCTTCATCACAGCAGCTGAAATGGACCCACACTGTGGGTGTGTGTGGGTACAGGGAGAGGATACCATGTTACAGCCCATTTTCTAAGACTCCCAGAGTAAAACAGTTTCCGCCTCTGTCTAGGTAACCTAGGATCCTGAAAAACTGGCCACCCAGGAAGAGCTGACAAAGCTTTATAAGAGTATTTCAAACAACTCTGGAAAAATGAAACTAAAGGATAAGTCTATTTTGGTGGAAAATCTTTGGAAAATCCATATATATGAGTATTAAGATTCTTGTTCACTTTTTGGCTTTTTAAAAATTTCAGCATAGCCTGTTGTGGAAGAGCAACTTTGCATGAGAAATTTGGGGAGCAAAATAGAAGTGAAGGGAGGAACAGCAACCCAATCTTGCCTTGGGACCCTAAAGGGGAAGCAGTGAAGGATCTCTTTGAATTGTTGGCACAGAGGGGAGATTGGAGAACCCTGGTCATGTGCCACCTCACTTGGCACAGGGCGGGATGCCACAGATGTAGGACCAAAGGGACAGCATGCTAGGTTCCATTTCCCAGCTGAATGACAGAGCTGACCAATTTAAAAGGCAGATGTTGTGAGGTAGGGTAAGGGAGGGCTCCCGTGTGTCTGCAATCCTGGGGCTTCTTGTGAAGGTTCTGTCTGGTAGGCAAGGTGTTGTTGAACTTGACAAAGCAGGGTGGCGAGTTTGTAAGACTTTGGAATTGCATGGACTGGACTCCAATCCCGGTTCCACCACTTATTAGTGGTGACCAGGGGAGGTCACACATCTCCCCTGAAACTCTCTCTGGTTCACTTCCCAAGTGTCTGTACTAGCTAGGCCTGAGCCAAGCCAAGCCCAGGAGCCTGGAACTCAGTCTGGGACTCCCATACATTTGTCAGGAACTCACTACTGCTTCCCACAGCCTACATTAGGGGGAAGCTGGAGTAGGAGTTGGAGCTGGCATTAAACCCCAGTCACTCTGGAGTATGATGGAGGTATGTTAACTGCTAGATTAAATGCCGAATTCCTAGAAAATCTTCAAGAGGAAGGTTGGCTTAAGTTTTTAGAAGCATAACACAATGAAATTTAGCAGAGCTGTCCAATGTGGCTCACTTAAAATTTATGGGAAGAATATAACCAAGCCTGAGATGATGCTATTACTAGCAAGCAAGAAAGCTGTTCTAATAGAATCAGTGATTGAAACTCATCAAGGGAGATCCCTGAATCTTCGTCGTCTTTACTCTGGAAGGAATTAATTACCAAGATGAGCAGACTATCAGATGGGCCTTCATTTCTGTTTGTGTTAGGGGGACCCCATAGATGTTAGAGATTTTGGCAGCAAACCTGCTCTACCAAGGACAAAGGATGGCACAAAGTCCCATGCTCTGACTTGGGAACTGTGACATCAGGCCCCCTACAGGATGAGATCCTGTGTTTGGGAAAATTCTACTCACAACATATGCAGAACAAGTCTCTTAGCAGAGTCAGGTGAGAAGAAGACATCTACCAGGTTCCAAAGTTCCCAGCATGGTGGCTCAAGTGAAGCAGGTCCAATGATGCTGCTAGAAATGCTGCAAGTTGTCATCAAGACTCTGCCCGTCTTCAATGCAGGGACATTGAGCAGCAGCTTCCAGACTGATAGGGAAGGAAGTTGCGTCTCAGAGACACACCTAGAAGAGGACCCTGCAAGGAAACATCCTGCCCTTCAAGGTAGACATGGTTCCCAGGGAGAACCATTGTGGAGGAAGGACGAGGCCCTGCTCCTGAGCCTTCTGGAATGTTCCCTCCCCACCTGTTCCTGACAATTTGTTACTTTCCCCTCTTCTGTCTGTGTGCCTTTCTTCTGTAAGTAGCTACTGTGGGTCTCCGTGGGATAAAACGGGAGTGTCTGATGAAGGAGTGGTAGGATCCGGCTACATGGAAATTCAGACAAGCAAAACTGTGGGGTGGATGCATGTGATGTGTGTTTTTTCATTTCTTTTTCTTTTTCTTTTCTTTTTTTTTTTTTTTTTTTATCCTGATGAATTTCCTCCTCCTCAGAGCAATCGGCTCAGGCTGGAGTCTGACAGAAATGGCTGCCTGGGGCATCTGGCTTGTAAATGTGATTTCCCGAGATGTGATTGGTGTTGCAAGGAGAAACATTCTCTCTCTCTCTCTCTCTCTCTCTCTCTCTCTTTCACACACACACACACACACACCAGGCTGACAGAGAAAAATAAGAAGCTTGATTCACAGATGGGTAAAGACTGATTTCCATAGAAATAGAGCACTCAAAATTAGCTTGGTATAAAAATAGCCAAGGATGTGGGGCTGGCTTACTATCTATACTCCCCACTGCTTGATTCCGTTTTGTCCATATCTGTAGCCTTCAACCCCAGCTGCTCATCTCAGGGACTACGGCTACAGCTGTTCACACCTCCGAAGGCCTCTCTGGCCACCTCTGCCTCTCAGCCTGGCTGCTGGGGGCTTTGGTTCCAAGGTGTGATCTGTCAGTGTCTGTTCCAGCACAGTTCTGCAGTCCCTCAGTCTCCAACTTTACAAAGCTAAACTTTCATGAACAAAGTCTTGAGGCCTGTGTGGTGGTACAGTATGTTAAGCTGTAGTTTGTGATGCCATCATCCCATATTGGAGCACTGATTCCTGTCTCTGCTTCTGCATTTCTGATCCAGCTCCCCGCTAATGAGCCTGGGAAAGCAGGAGAAGATGGCCCAAGTGGTTGGGCCTGTGTCACCTACATGGGGAACCGAGTTGGAGTTCCTGGATCCTGGCTTTAGTTTTAACCTTTGCAGGCATTCCAGTTCCCCAGCAAAAGGCCAAACAAGCAAATGGAAAAATGATCAGGACCAGACATTTGGCACGGGGAGTTAAACTGCTATGTGAGGTAGCTGAATCCTATGTCAGAGTGCCTGGGTCTGAGTTCCAGCTGTACTTTCAACTTCACCCTAGTATGAACTATGGGAGGCAGAAGATGATGACTTAACTGTTTAGTTCCCTGACCCCCATGTGTCAAACCCATGCAGAGCTTCATCCTGGCCCTACCTTGTTTATTGCGGGCATTTGGGGTTCTCTCTAGCTTTCATTCTCACTCTCGCTCCCTCTCCCTGGCTTTCAGAATAAATAAATAAAAATGACCAAAGCAGTTTCCGTCAGTTTAGAGTGATGACAAAAATTATTTTGATTTTTTTGAATGTTATTTAGTTATGAGGAAAGTGTATGGTAAGCAGTCCATTTGATGGTTTACTAATTTCCTTGTTGTTGAGAAGTCCGAGTTGATTATGTATTTAATATGATAACCATTTGTGTGCTGTGAATTGCATTAAGAGTTATGTAGGGCAGAGTTGATGCTTACTAAATGTACAAAATGGATTGATGAGATTAGCCAGTTAAATCTTTTCACCAGTAAGGCACTCAACAGCCCATGAGATATTAATTAAAAATGTCAAGTAAATCCTCTTATTTTTGTATCATAGTGTCAAATAGCAGTAAAATAAACATGTTAAGATCCTTAATCTACTGCTATGTTTCACTGTAAAATTTACCTTTGTTAAAATTTGCTTCTGTTCAAATTTGTTGAGACCGCACGTAAAAGTATCCTAATATTACTTTGGCTGGTATTTTCTAATTACTGTATAATATTTTGGGAACGCAAATTTTATTTGAAAGTCAACTACAGTTAAGCATGTGCCGTTTGTTTTTCTTACTCAGGTTTTGTAATTTGATGGAATGTTTTTATCACAATTTAATAAATGTTTGCTTTATTTAATAAAAAAATGACCAAAGAACATCAATAGATATTTCTCCAAAAAAGGTAAGCAAATACCCAGAATGCACATGAAAAGGTGATCAGCATTACTAGCCATTTGGGAAATGTAAACAAAAATCAAAATGAAATATCATTCCATTAGAATGGCTGTAATCATAAATGAAACCAACATGAAATAACAATCTCTACAAAAAATTAAATATAAGATCATCACATGATCTAACAATTCCATTTCTGGGTATATACAGGAAAAAAATGAAAGCAAGGACTCAAATAGATCGTTGAATGCACCTGTTTATAGCAGCGTTCTTCACAGTAGCCAAGAGATCCAAGCAGCCCAGCTGTCGGCTGACGGGCCCTTTTGTGATTGCATTATTTCACTTGAGTTTAATATCCTCAAGGTTCATCAGTCTTGTAGCACAAATCAGAATACCCTTCCTTTTCAGGGTGAGGAATGTTCCCTTGTGTATATCTATCACGTTTTGTTCATACTCACTTTATAACTGAGCGCATTAAACTGAGCAAAACAATCCAGTCTGTGTTTATGGCTATGCAGCTTAGGGTAACAGTTAGAAAAACCCAGCTGATGTGTTGTTGTTATTATTATTACATTTTAAAAAGATTTATTTATTTGAAAGTTAGGGTTACAGAGAAAGAGTGAGAGACACACACAAAGAAATCTTCCAACCTCTGGCTCCTTCCCCAGTTGACTGTAAGAGCAAGAGCTGGGCCAGGCTGAAGCCAGGAGCTGGGAGCTTCTTCTGGGTCTCCCACATGGGTGGCAGGACCCCAAATACTTGCACCATGTTTCACTGATCTTCCCAGGCCAGCAGCAGGAAGACGGATGGGAAGTAGAGCAGTTGGGACACAAAGCAGTGCTCCATGTAATGCTAGCATCTTAGCTGGCGGCTTTTCCTGGTATGGCAGAACACCATCTCCAACTCAGCTAACATCTAAGAGGCTTTTTGTGCTTTAGTTCTAAAAGTACTCTTGTATGTATCATTGCATTTGAACTTCACCAGAATCCTGGCGGTAGGTGCCGAAGCAACCATCAACCTCATTCAACACAGGAAGAAACAGAAGCTAGGAGACAGTAACTGACTTCCCTGAGGCCACACAGAAAGAAAGTCAGGAATATTCTGACCTTTGTTCTTCAGGAAACATCAACTGGCAGGCCACCCTGAGGAGCAACAAGCCCAAGCTCTCTTGTCACCAGGACACTTTGGGGGAAGTTTTCATCCTTATTATCTGTGAGCCTGGTTGGATGTTCCATGGCATTTCAAGTAAATGTTAACTGAGTGGGGCTGACACCTACCCACGCTTCCTTGCCCCATCACCAGTGTTCTTTCAAGTCAATCCCCACTTCCCTGAAGGAGCTTCTGTGTGCACTTGGGCTGATGGTGAAGCTCCCAGGTACAGCGGGATCTTTGCCTTGTCTTCATATACCTGGGTCAGGATGGCTAGCCGTGCTGTTTCGGTGTGGGAGGACAGTGTCCTTAGCCCTCAGGGCTGACCTAGCTCAGCCTCAGCTTAGGTTCCAGGAAGGAAGCATGGAAGTTTCTACTGTATGCTGGGCAACTATCCATGAGAGCTCAGTAGATGCAAATTCTGCACAAGTAGAGGAATCCAAAATGTTCTGTTTTTCCCTCAGGCAGACAATGGAGGGTGTATCTAAATTTAGGCAGGAATTGGGAGATCTATCATTTGGAGATCAGAGATCACCAAAAAGCGGGATGCACCCAACATTGGGGATCCAGAATGACAAACCCTCTGGAGCTCAGGCACAGAAATGGGGTGCCAGGGGGACGGAACTGGCATTGCCATCAAAGCAGGTGCACTTTATATGGGGAGAATGAACATGGCTGATGAAGCTGGCCTCCAGGGGACCTCTGCTGCAAGGTCAAGGTCTAAGATCACAGAATGTGTTTGCTGATGGGTCACTAAATCAAGGGCCTTGCTACTTAGCCCTTGGATCGGGATCAGCTAAGCCCCAAGCAAAAGGCTAGGTGAGTAAAAGAACAGAGAGAGCAACATGTGCTGTGGGGCCCACTGACCCACAACAACTGCAAAGAAAGGCAATTCTTTTGTTTTTCTCCCATATTCCACTTCATATCTATGACAATGATGGAGATGCTTCAGGAAGCACTGAAAAGTAGCCCACACACACAGGGTTATGATTTTTTTTAAAACCAAGACTCTGTAAACCAGGACACAAGGAGGCAAAGAGGAAAGGCTGAGAGAACTGTAATCAGTCAGAAGTCTGTGATGACCGGGTAAATCTGTGACAGTTGTCATGGCCCAAAGAAACGGCAATCGAGTTAATAATATCCCTAATATTGCCTGGGATAGCAGAAGATTGTACCTTACAACAGCCCATTTGGACTTCTTGGAATCTGAGACTGCATTTGAGGCTTTTGCAAGCATGAGTCATGAAATCATGAGAAGCTGGTGGAAGAAGTTTCCACACATGGAGCAAGTTTCATCAGGCCTGGAGGGAGAGAAGGTGAAACACAGAAGCCAGGATTCAAAGCCCCAGTGCCACCTCTCCCACTGCACGTTCCCAGCTGGACTGCTTCATTGCCAAGCCTGAGTCACTGAAGGGCTCAGAGGGCTGCAGCCTTCCCCTGGCCTTGCTTGTATGTCAATGGCCTGATCACTAGCACTCTTTCTAGGCTGGGCTGGAGTATCAGTGGGAACGCTGCCAGGAGACAACATCAGCAGGAGCCAAAGCCATGCCCTTCCAGCTGTGTCACTCTCAGGATGCTCTCTGATGACCATGAGCCACTTGCAGGGTCTTCTCAACTCAGGGATAGGACACCCCGACAAAAATGGCAACAAATGCTAAACTGCAGTGGATTTGACACACCAGGATCCCTTCCATAGGTGATCAGGCAATAAATCTGCCATAGCCATAGGGTCCTATTCTCCTGCTGACCCCTCTGCTTTATATGACATAAGTGAGAGACCAGACTTGAGCTCAAATCCAATTTGGATTTGGATTTTCCACCTCTCTTATGAAAATTGTTTCAATCTCCTAGAACCTCAGTTGATTCACATAACAAGATGGAGGAAAATTCCATTCAAAATTTTCTGGGGAGAGTGCACTGCCTTCATGGAGAGGAATGCCCAGTGTTCAGCCATGAAAACTCAAAAAACTGACCCATCAAATTATCTTCTAAATGGCGTGGCTGTTGTCACTTATGATGGCCTCAAGTTGTGTTAGCAAAAAGAGTAGTCAGGCACATCAAGAGGCAAGCAACATTTATGGCATGGAGTATGGGATGGGATCTACCTGGGATCTACCAAAGAGAGGGCCCAAAGGATGCCCCACTCCTATCCCAACCCCCTCTTCCCTGGCCCAGTGCAGCTCAGAACAGCTCTGGGTAATGGACATGCCTTGGAAGAATTGGACACTACATGTTAAAAGACATGTGAAATATCCACCTTCTCTCTCCCCTAAATCTGCAGGAAACTTCCTACTCACCAGGCTGTGAGTGGAATGGAATTTGTTGATGGAGACTTAAAAGGAGGTTGGCATGAAAGGAAGTATCATTTTGCGCCTATAGGTACAGAGGAAAAGGGAGCAGCTACTGACGAACTATATAAGACCTACTATAGAGGAAATGATTCACACACCAGGTCTATGAGGATTTCTACTAGAATTCTGTCACCTGCAGCCATCTTCCCACCCTCTGTGGTTTGTGCACCTGTTCACTCTGCAGGTGCACCATGGGGAGCACTTTGTTCTTGACACTTCTGCTCATGGATGCTTCTCCCTACACACCTAACCAAGAGGAGCTTGGTTGTCCCTATGTTCTCCCCAAATCCATGCAGGGGCTTCAGTCTCAGTCCCTGCAGAAGTACTGCTGCTCACTGCTACCGCAGATATCATCCACACCACACTTGGGCTGTGCAGCTTGAATTATGCTGCCTCCTTCAAGCAGGTTGCCATGAATTTCTGGGGCCCCTGTTTATTTTCTCTGATCTTATCACTCCTGGAGACCTCTCTCATCTACTTGCACCTCTTGTAAGACATTTTCTCACTTGCTTTATTGGTGTTGACGCTTCTGAAATGTTCACCATCTCACCGCAGGTTACTTGTAAGGCAGGACCATCCAATTCAACCTTGCAATCCTCCCAGGACTTTATGTGTGCTTCTCCCAGAATCCACTGCAGTCTCCCTGTGTGCATAAAACTCCTCTCCCAATCAGCTTCCCCCCAAGAGCTCCAGCATTCAGACTACAAGGACATGCTGTGTACCTGAGTTATTTGCGCCACTCTAAGCACAGAGGAACTTGAAAGGGCTGATCAGTCATGAAGATGAAAGGACTCCTGTGCCTCACACGCTGATCTTCACTGTTTCATGACCAAAGTGAGCACATAGTTAATGCTCTGTGCTGGGGCATTCTGAGAGTATTTACTTTGTTGCTTGTTTGTTTTACAGTCATAGACGGAAGACAGAAATATAGATTGCCCATCCACTGATTCACTTTTCATATGCCTCCAATATTTGGCATTGGGCCAGGCCAAAGCCAGGAGCTGGAAATAAAATCCTGCTTTCCTATGTTGATGGCAGGTACCCAACTACTTGACTGGTCACTGCTGCTTCTTAAGATCAGCATTAGTTGAAATCAGGAGCTGGAATCAGGAATCTATTCCAGGCCCTCTGATGTGGGACAAGGGCATTTTAATCACTAAAGGGCAGATGCCCACTCTGAACTCCTCATGGTAGTCAGTCAGGACAACAGACATGCAAGTAATCAGACTCTGTTGTTCCTCTGGCCCTTGTCCTCTGCAACCCTGTCACTTCATTAAGCAGGATTCTAACTGCATCCTGTATTCTTTCAGAATCCTTCTGGAAAGACAGAAATCACTAAGGCGAATCAGGGCACCATGTACTTACAATGCTGGAGCCAGCAGGAGTCTTTTAAAGGAAGAAGCATGGAAGCATCCAGGTGGGAGAAACTTTGAAAGGTTCCACTGGAAGTCAGCACAGGGCAGCAGAGCATGGACACAGGAAGGGCCAGACTCCCCTGCTGGTCCTGGGGAGGTGGCCAGGAGACAGAGGTTGATCGTTTTCCTACAGACACAGAGGTGTCGCAGTTACATCTTTAGAAATGAGCATGTTTTCAGTTTGTTTTAGTTATAACTCCCAGACTCAATCTCAGAGCCACTCCTAAAATCACAGGCAAGAGCAATACAGGCAGAAGTCAGGATTTTTAAAAATCAGAGGACATGGACCCAGTCTTTTTAAAAGGGGCAACGACCATGTTTCAGAAGCTTATTAATCTAATACTGAGATTTCGTTTTAAAATCTTTTTAAAAGAAGTTTAAGATTCAGTTGCTATTGAACGTGTAATCCAAATATAAAGTCAGTTAGAGCCAGGAGTATGAGGGTACTTCAGAAAGTTCAATGGAGGAAAATGGAATGAAAAGATAAGCTTATTTGATTGCAAAAATATTGAAGTCTAGGCATGCTTTTTTAAATATAACATATTTTCCTCAATCCTTTTGCAGTACTGTTTTCCATGAATCCATTTGGCTTTATGTCCTTGAGCAACTTACTGGGGCTCAGTTTGATCACCTGTAAACCAGACATAAAAATATTAATCTCAAGGGATCATTGTGAGAATTTAACCAAAATGTAAACAGTGCTTTGCACCATGTCCAGCACAGGGCTCCTAATGAACAAATACAGTATTTTCAATACATAATACAATGCAATAAGTAATTAAGAGCTGATCTGGTTCCCTTCAGGTGTTCTGTTAATTAAACTTTTATTTTATTTTGGTAGTATTATACCAATAGTTATGATGTGTCAGGATTCCAGAAGACAACTTTGACAAAAATCACTAGCAATATCATATGATCATAATGGGAACTATGGATAGCTCAGGAGGAGATAGAGTATGGACCATATCAAGAAGGAGTACATGAAAGACTTTGTGTATGCGACATGCTGTGAGTTAAATCAGAAAACAGCCAAACGTTGAGGTGGGGCCTGCTCACTTCTGACCAGTGGCTTGTTCTGCTTTCTGCAGTGACTTTGCCCTTGGAAATACTTAGCAGCCTGTCCTCTGGTAAAATTGCTCTTGGTTGCAACTGTTCCCTAAACGACCCTGACACTTCTGTGAGGCTCATTACATTTTAAATAATGTTTTCAAATTGGAAATGAGGGTGGCTCAGCCCATCCCCTCAGAGTCAGTGGCCAGAAAGAGAGGGCAAGCTAACCGCAGGCACAAGGAATGACATTTTCACAGCAAAATGATGTCCTTAAGGCTCACACCAAGACCCAAGATCCCAAGAGGAGCCCTTGAACCCTGAGCCACCAGGACCCGCACCTGGCAGGATGTGACCTTCGCCAAATAACTCTGGGCCAAGTCCTTCCCAGGGTAGTACAGCTCAGATCTTTAAGAAATCACTTTCTCAAAGCTGACTCTGACATTTTCAAAATGATTACTTGGAAAGCAAAATCAATTTTCAGTGAGTATTTGTGTGGCCAAGCACGTCGGATTGATTCTTGGTTTTAGAGTCTCCTTCTTTTTAATAGGTGCAGTGCCGCTGAGATGGATCTAAGCTGTATGAAGTATGACACCGCCACTTGAAAAAATCTAAGTAATATTTTACTATACAGTGAAAAGAGAAGTTATGCCTTATGCAACTCGGGGATAACTCAGGTTTATGCTTGGTCTGATTTGACATGGCTGAGATAATACATTTTTTTTTAACTAGATCTCATATTAGAGGAAGTATGCTGTATGCAGTGTTTTACAGTGGAACACAAGTCCTTCCTAGATAATTGTATCAGTTAGCTATGGTTGCATGAAGAATCACCTGACTATTCAGTTACTTTGAAAATATGAGCAATCCTATTCATGAGTCTATAACTCAGTCGGGCAGTTCTGCTGAACTGGGCCAAGCTTTGCTGGTCTTGGTTGGGCTCTCTCCTGCTGCTTTGCTTAGGCAGCAGGGATGCGACCAACTGATCTGGGAGGAGCTCATGCACGTGACTGGTGGTGGTTTGGCTATGACTGGGACACTGGGATATAACTGTGTCATGTGTTTCACCCAGTGGGTTAACCTGGATTTGTTCTCACTGTAGCAAGACAAAGTCTAACTGAGAGCAGAGGAATAAGTGAGATTTCTTGAAGGCTGGGCTTGGAGCTCCTTCCTCTTTGTAGTGAATGCTAGACCTGTGCAAAGAGTATTGATGCACACAGCATTTTTGCAATCAATTCCACCCCAAGAAGAGTTCCCTGAAGGAGAATAGTTTGATCTCCACAAATCTGTCTTTGGAAAAATCTTTGAACGATCCGATTGTTCTGTTGATTCTATGTATTTCATGTCATGTATGTGGGGTTTCCACTAGTCATAGGAGGCTGAATGCCCCTCATTGCCGTGCAGGATTTGACTAAAACTGAATTTATGAATGAGAAAAATTGCCAAAAGCTCCTAGAAATGTGATTGTCTCCAAGCAGACACATGCGCTATTGTCTTATCTTCCGACATCCGCTCCCCGCCTCCCCTCCCACGGTGCTAACACCTGTTTGGTCTTTGATCACTGTCCCAAATCATAAGACAGAGCAACCAATGCCCATTAAAATGTTTTCATCTGTCTAAACATCTGTTTCGATGGATTTCACTAATTTGCTCACAGGAGGAGATTTTAAAGTGGAAGTGGAGGAAGCCAGGGCATTTGTTCACATTAGAGGAGAAGGGGGCAGTGAAGAGTAATGTCACGTGGACACACTTGTTGGAGGGACATGAGGAACAGAGGTCACTGTCCAAAGCGGGAAGAAGAATATCACAGGAGACCAGGGAGACCGTGAAGACAAATGTGACTCACTTCCCATGTTTGCCTGTGTCTTCATAACTGCTCTCAGAGGTAAGAGGTAGATTCTAAAGTTCTACGTTCTATATTAAATCCCAGAGTTGGGACCAAGTCCTAAACTTTCTGAACCTTAGTTTTCTTATTTATGCAAGGATAATGTGGTATCTGCCTCATCAGTGTGAAAGTAAGTCAACTAATGTACTTGGCTCCTGGCTCAAAGTGTGTGTTCAGCTAGTGGAAGCAATCACAAGTTTTTTTTTTAACTTTTTAAATTAATTTATTTGCAAGGAGTGACAAAGAAAGAAAGAGAGAGAGAGAGAGAGAGAGAGAGAGAGAGAGAGAGAGATTCCATCTACTGGCTCATCCCTTAAATAACTATAACAGCCAGGGCTGGACCAGGCTCAAACCAGGAGATCAGAACTCTCTGTTCAGGATTCCCAAGGGAGCAGCAGGGACCCAATGACTTGAATTGTCTCCTGTTATCTCCCAGCATCGGCATTAGCAGGAAACCGGAATCAAGAACAGAGACTGCACCTGAAATAAGAACTGTGGGTGTGGGTGACCCACATGACAGTTTAACTGCTGTGCCTAATACCTGCCCCAGATTTCATCCCGTTTAGTTCGAAAGCAACAGAAGAAATAGAACATCCTAACTGAGGAGGGAACGCAGAGCAAGCGTAACAAGTCATGTGACCTATCAGCTAGGATTCTGTTTCTAAAGATACATTTATTTATCTGAAAGCGTTATAGAGAGAAGGAAAGACAGAGTTTCCATCTTCTAGTTGACTCCCTCAGTTGGCTACAATAGCCAGGGTTCAACCAGGCTGAAATCAGGAGGCAGCAGCTTCATCTGGGTATCATTCCAACTCTGCCCATCATAACATGATGCTGAGTTTGGCACACAAGCTTGTGGAACTTCTGCCTGAAGATCACATTCCTTGGGCGCTGAGTCCTGTGGATCTCAGACCCAGCTCGCTTTGTTTATAAAGGAAGCTGAAGCAAAACTCAATTCCCTAGAGACCTGCAGCAGCGGTGGGAGACACTGTATTTGGAGCAACAGACGTAACTTCTCAACGTAAAAGAAGGGCGAACTCCTATTTCAAAACCAGGGGGCTCTGTGGAGCACAGCTGTGAATGCTCAGGACTAAGCTTCGGCTGAAACCCCCTCTTCTCCCCGTCCCCCCCAAAAAAGAGCATCTAAGCTCTCAGGGGAACAGCCTCAGTTCTCACATCTGCCACCTGTCCACCCAGGGCCACCCCGCACTATTGTGAGAACTACCTCCCTCATCTCTGCACTAACGTACGCCTTGCACACATACCAACACCACCACCACCAGGATCCTCCACGTGGCGGGCATCCTGGGGGCACCAGGTCTGCCTCCAAAGTTGGCACACTGAGAGCTGTGAGTACATGGCAGATTGGAGGTTATTTTTAAACACCCTTGCTAGGAGGCAGCAGTGACCTTAAAGTAGGTTGCCTCTCTTTTTCTGGCATTTCAGTTTTATTATAAAAGCATTTATTTGTAGAAACAGAATTCCAAGTGGCGGAAGCATACACATGATACAAATGGCAGATGTTGATCCTCTGTCAACGTCTCCAAGTGCAGGGGAGCCACAGCCTGCCCTGTGTGGGGAATAATCATCCTCAACAAACCTGCATCCCCCTGAGCCCCAGGGCCTCCCCAGGGTCAGGATGGGGGTAGGAAATTTCTGAAGGTGGGCAGGGTCCCTCCCAGAAAATACCAACCTGCTCTTCCCACTCTGAACTTAATTCCCTTTGCTTGGTTACAACCAGAGAGAGAGAAGAGAAGATCCAGAGAGCTGTAAGTATGGTATATGCCTGACATTTTATAAAGAGTTGGATCTCTGAACAGTCCTATTGACCCTAAGACATCATTGCCCTAGTAGGTGGATCAGAATATGTAAAATGAAATAAAAATAATGTAATATAATACTGCATTGTTATTCATATATCATTTCAAGGATCATTTATTCAATGTCTTATACATGCCAACCTGGTGCTGGATACCCTCAGTAACTCAGAAAGGTACAAAACCTTCCATAACAGAGCAGTTGCCGCAGTGGAGGAGGGGGAATGAAAGAGCGGGGCTCATCTTGACTCAGGGATAGTGGCATGCGGTCAAATTCTTGGAAGCTTGTCCTCCTCCCTCCCACCCCGAGTGCTGGTTGTAGGTAACAGGACGTCAAAAGAACCACAGAACCTGTAGGTGAAATGGCTAGTGCGTGGAGAGCTCTCGGAGACAGTGGTCTCTGCCATTGACATTTTTGTTCTCTGTCTCAAAAATCCCTGTATTGACACCCCCAAGGAGATGTGGCTACAGCACCACTTCCCCAACCAGACTCAAAGCATATCCTGATCACTCTGTGTCCCCGGTGCATGCTATAACACCTGTGCCTAAATGGTAATTGGTATATGAGAAATCTTCAAAGGGTCACCATCAATGGATATTACGTGAAAAGAATCCATGTGGTTTTTGAATTAAAAGATTTTATCTGGAAGGCAAAGAGACAAAGATGTTCCATCTGCTGGTTCATTCATCAAAAGCCCATAATACACAGGAGGCTCAATCCAGGAACACAGAACCCCATCTAGGACTCCCACATGAGTGACAGAGACCCAAGTACTCAAATCACCACCTGTTGCCTCCCACAGCACACATTAGCAGGAAGCTGTAATCAGAAGCAGAACTTGGACTCAAACCCAGGCATCTTAACCACAGCTCCAAGTGTCCGCCTTTCCCTGTGCATTCTCAAACATGTGTTGCACCCAAGTAAGTTTATCTTTCCCTCTTGTTTCTCCTCTATGTCTCAAATAAACAAGTGTATGACTCAGTGAAAAGCATCAGGGAATGCCTGGGCTGACTTTGTCTCCAATTCTGAGACACTGTGAATTCTAGTTTGAGCAGGGTAAAATCCATGTCTCTACACGTGATTCCTGTGGCTCTCAGGGAACTCTATGATTTGTGGCATGATGGTTACAGCTGTCCCTTGATATGGGAAATCCCCTTGTCGGGAAAGCTCAGGGGTCTCATTGTACAACATTCAGCCACGGTACCAAGGACAGACTTAAAGCCAGATACCCAGTGTCCTTTCCTTACACATTCTGCAGCTTTTCTGAAATCTTTATTCTTTCCAGCTTTACTAACAAAGACAGCGACTCTCTGAAGGTGATGTTTATGAATTTGCATGGAATCAGATCCCCAACCCTATTCTTCAGCACTGGCTTGGAATAATCAGCCATGTGGAGACTTACCACAGAGGACAAGCACTGGAGAAATGAGCTGAAATCCCCAGCAACCCAAGTCAGAATTTACAATGATTGTAAGCCCGTCTTACACTTCTTGTTGAAGATTTAATGATTTGTAAGAGAGAGAGGGAGGGAAACAGGGAGAAAGAGATAGTGTGTTTTCCTTTCATCAATTGATTGTCCAAATGGTCACAACAGCTAGAGCTGGGCCAGGCTGAAGCCAGAAGCCTGGAATTTCATCTAAGTCTCCCTCAAGAATGGCAAGAGCACAACCACCAGAGCCATCTTCTGCTAGTTTCCCAAGCACATTAGCAAGGAGCTGGACAGGAGGCAGAACAACTTGAACTCAAATACTCAAAGATACGTGGTGCTGACATTGTAGGCAGCGACTTTAACCCTCTGCTCCACAATGCTAACCTCCCCGCCCACCCCCCACAACTAGACCCTTCAACGTGAGTCCCTCCTTCTTCCTTTCCATTAGCAGACATTGTCAGGCCCAGATGTGCAGGTCCTGCTTCCTGGAATCACAAACATGAGGAAAAAACAAACACTGACATGCAAAAACACCATTTTCAAATCAAAAACTGCATCTCCCCTTCATTCTCTTTGGATCACAATGAACCAGGACCTATGCATGGACTGCCAAACTCTAAGTAAAACATGACTGGAAAGTTCTCAAAGTGACTCCTTTCTTCTTCTTCGCAGAGATTTGTTATAGGAACTATGATTTCAGGGAATTTAATCCACTCAACTCTTAATATTCATAGATTTTCTGAACATCATACTAGTAACAACAAAACCAGAATGTGAATATAGATAGCTGAGATGAAATACCATGCCTTTCCTCCTGCATAAAGAGAACATAGTGAGTAAGCCTCTTAAAACTGATTCATAATTTGGGGCTGGTGTGGTGGCATAGCTAGTTAATCTTCCACCTGCGGTACTGGCATCCTCTATGGGCTTCAGTTAGTGTTCCAGATGCGCCACTTCCAATCTGGCTCCTTGAGCTGCGAAGGCAGGGGAGGAGGACCAGAGCCTTGGGATCTTGTACTTTCATGAGAGTCCTGGAAGAAGCTCCTGGATCCTGGCTTCAGACTGGTTCAGCTCCAGCCTTTGCAATCATTTGGGGAGTGAACTCTCTGTTTTTTGACTTTCAAGTAAAAGAAATAAATTTTTAAAAATTACTCATATCTTTAGAAGATAGGTAGATGGATAGCTTAGGGTCACATGCTGCCCTTAAAAAAATGAAATTGACTGTTAAATAGTGAACCTCTGGGTGGTTTACACTTCTAGCAGTATCGGGGTACAAAGGGGGGCCTTCTTGATGTCTTATCTTACATAATGAATGGAGGATTTAAATACCAGTTCTATTTTTCACTTAATTATCCTGGTTCTCCTGTTGTCTAGATAAATCAACCATTAATATTTCCCCCTGCTTTTCTAATATTCATACCTAGTATTTCTGTTGCATAGACTGCAGCTTTGAGCAACTGAAATAGAGTAATAAACACACCACCAGAAATATGTGATTGACACAGCACAGGGGAGTCCTGGGTCCTAGGTTCAGGTCCCAGTTCTGGGCCTTGACAGTAACAAAACCACTCAGAGACTATCCCAAACAGGGCAGAGGGTAAGGACTTCCTGATGGGTTTGCCCTGAATCTGCTAGGGAGGATGAAAAGAGTACCTGCAGCAATCCCTGCTATCTCCCTGCTAATCATAGCATAACCCCTCACTCCTGCCCGGTGCCCTCTGAATAACCTCCAAGATCTCCCCACTAAGGGTGATGTTGGCAGTGATGGGTTTTGTATGAGTCTAACCACTCCTCCAGATTTCCAGCTAATTGGGAACTAGACACAGATCCCAGAGGAAATTAGCACACAATTCACTTAATTGCTATTCCAGGTATATTGGAGAATGTCGTTTGCACCTGGATTCTCTATCTGCCCTCCCCCTTGTAGTCTTAACCTGGAGACTTACACATTGAAGGAAGATATTTGACATATACCCAGACAGCCATGGAAAGCTTCAGCCCGCATCCTACCCTCAGGATCTTGAACACTTACCTTGCAGAAAGTAAGCCATAGGGTTATGCAGGAGCAGTTAAATTCAACATACCGTGACAAATGACTTGGAAACAGAAACCAGGGCAGGTCAGTTCCTCACCACGCTCTCACCAGGGAAGAAATGACAGGGAGCAGGGAGGAAGCAAGCAAAGCTTCCTGCCCAGTTCTTCCCCTACTGAGACAAGAGCTGAGGACATGCCCATGCTCCAGAAGGGTCGGGAAGGAGGGGATAGAAAATGGGTTTCTATTGGTGTGAGATACACTGCTCTTCACTTATGATGTGGTTCCCAAAGCAACGGATCCATGAAAACTCAACTCCATAAATATATATTGAATATCACTAAATGTAAAGCACCAGGGCTGTCGCCATCCAGCAGCGACACTAAAATGACGAGGAACTCTCTAGAAGGTCTGGAAAAACCAGAACCGCCAAAGCAACCGGAACACACAACGAATGAACACACGAACACATGGAGGAACAAACAAACAAACGAGCAAACGAAAAGCCGAGCGAAAAAAGAAGGATTTATTGCCGAAAGCGGACTGCTTATATACAGTTCTCCACCAATCACTTCTCCCCGTGGGTCCACTGGGCACTACCTGATAGGCCAGTAGCAATGACATAATACCCGAGAGGACATCAGCCTATCCCCGAGACTTCCTGTTTGCCTACTGGCGGGACCAACCCCACCTCCTGGCCCTCAGCCAGCCGCCATTTTCGACCACCTGTCATACACGTGGGATCGGCCACTCCCCACATATCCCCCCTTTTTATTTAAGCGAGGCAGTGCCTGTCTTAGGTCATCCGCAGCAGGACTACCTCCCTACCCAGTTGGGAGGAGGGGTGGGATCTGGATTTAGTTCTGGGCTCCTAGTTTCAGCTGACAGCCCTAGCTATTGGGAAGTGAACTAATTAATGAGGTGGGCATTCTCTATCTGTCTTTGTCTAGACCTCTGCACTTCTGTCTTTCAAAAAAAATTTTAAAAGAAAGTGTGTCAATTCTCAAGAGAAAGAGCAAGCGACAGATGCCAACCCCCAGAAGCAGATGCTGGGCTGATCGGGCAAAGACTTCAAAGAACTATGAAAATTATGCTTGATGAGGCACAGAAAAAATAAACTTGAAATAAGTGAAAAGATAGAAGCACTCACCAGATAAACCATACTGCAAGAAAAGAAACAAAAGCAAGTTTTAGAACTGAAAAATAAAGCAAATAAACATTCGTTGGGTGGGCTCGGTTTCAGACTAGAGACGATGGAAGAGAACCAAGGAACTCTTATCCTCTAATAAAGAGTAAAATGCCTGAAAACAGATGAAGAAAGATTCAAGGTCTTTGGGACAGCATCAAAAGTGTCCAGAAGCATCTCACTGAAGTCTAAAGAGAACAAAGAATGATTGGGAAAGGCAAGTATTTGACAAGATTATGGCTATAAATTTTCCTGATTTTGTGAAAGACATACAATTGTTAGCCCAGCCAACCTCAAACAAGATGAAGCTATTTCTTAAAATAGCTAGGCACTTAATAATCAAATTTCTAAAAATCAAAGTTTAAAAAAAAGGACACACAGTAGCTGGAAAACAAGGACACACTGGATACAGGGAACAAAAATTTATATAACTTGATTGTCAAAATGCAGGGTGAGGAGGGCACGAGGCAATCTGGGCACATACAGCAAGTTAGGCCGCTACTTATAACGCCAGGATCCCATATCGGAGCACCAGCTAAAGATCATCTGCCTTGCTTCCCATCCACCTTCCTGGGAAGGCAGCATGCAATGGCTCAAGTGCTTGGGCATGCCAGCCATGTGGAAGACCAGGACAGAGCTCCAGGTCAAAGCCTGGTCTAGCTCCTGCTGTTGCAGAGTGAACCAGCAGGTAAAAAACTCTCTCTTCACCCTACCCTACCCGCACCACCCACCGCCCATCACTCTGCCTTTCAAATACATAGAAATCTTAATGAAAAAAAAATATTGCCTTCAAATTCTAAATCCAGCAAAAAAAGCAAATAAAAATGTTGTTAGACTAAGAAAGACTAAGAGGATTTCTCACCAGTCCTCCTGCTCTGGAAGAAATGCTAATGGAAAGTGTTACGGGGTGTGAGCGAGATCACACCAGACATGTCTAAGGTTTTATTAAGGAGTCTTTATTAACCAAGCTTGGTGATAATAGAGCATACTAGAAATAGCAGTTCACAAGTCCACATGGCAATCCAGCCAGTCATAATTCAACCAAACATAATCCAAAGAGGAACAAATGGTCATTGTCCTTAAGTTCATCTGTTAAGCTGAAGACCTATGTCCTAGCTTCCCCAACAATATAAGTTATCCTAAGAGACACGCAACGAATAACCTGGGCACACTTACAAAGCTGCAGAATTCACCTTTCCCTGGCTTCTCTGCCCACATTCCATCACTGCTAGGCCTCACCTCTCCTGGAACTCCTGATAGTACACAAACCAGAAGCAACATTACTATATCCATTGTCCCATCTAAGCAGTACCCAGGGACCATGCTCAGGGGATTATCTGTCCTGGGTCAGCTAAGGGTCGAGTAATGGAAGCACCTGGCCAGAAAGAGAGTGAGCCCCCACTTCACAGGCCTTTTAAAGGGGCTTGTGAGGGGAGTGGTTACACAATAATGCAATACTGTCCCCTCTGAGTTGATAGGTAAGTCACAGGTGGACAGGAGCGAATACCTAAGTGTTGTGGGCTAAGGAGTTGATTAGTGCTCGTTGGGATGGGCAGGAACAGGACTGGGCTTGTAGCTAAAAACACCTGGATTAATTGGACTTATCTACATCTAATATCCTGGCTAAAATAAGACGTGGGGGGAAGAGTATACAAGGAGAGATGAAGGAGCAATAAAGCGAGACTTCACAGAGACTTCTACCATCACTAGCTGTACTCCATAACAGAAAGTTCTTTAGGAGAAACGAAAGTGAAGTCAGAGAGAAATGCAAGTCTTGGGGCCTAAAGAGAGTAGCAAAAACTAGCAAATATCTGGGCCTGGCACAGTATCCTAGTGGTTAAAGTCCTTGCCTTGCATATGCTGGGATCGTATATGGGTGCCAATTCTAATGCTGGCGGCCCCGCTTCCCATCCAGCTCCCTGCTTGTGACCTGGGAAAGCAGTAGAAGATTGCCCAACGCCTTGGGACCCTGCACCCGTGCGGGAGACCTGGAAGAGGCTCCAGGCTCCTGGCTTCAGATTGATTCAGCTCTGGCCGTTGTGGCTGCTTGGGTAGTAAGTCAATGGACGGAAGATCTTTCTCTCTGTTTCTCCTCCTTTTTGTATATCTAACTTTCCAACAAAAATAAGTAATTTTTAAATGACAAATATCTAAGCAGATATAAAAGGCCTTCTACTCCATTCTCTCCTTGCTTCCCCCCGCCACCTCCCTACTTCCTCCTTCCCCCCACCCCGCTGCACACACCAAATTCCTTAAAATCTGCTTGGCTGTTGAAAACAAAAAGTATAAAATATCAATGTATGCACTTTTTAATCTGTGCTGATGTGATACACAGGAGACTGGAACGTGAAGGTCAGAGTGAGAAGGTTAATGGTAGTGAGGTCGCTGATTTAGGTTTAGACATTTAACTCTTCTGGTTGGGAAGTGTTGGAGGGCACCAGGGAATCTCTGTTCTCTTGCTCACACAAGTAAAAATGAAACAAATGTTTTAAAAGATATCAACTAAGCCGACTTTAAAAGGAGATATATATATATATACATATTCTTCTTTTTTGTTCAATTTTTTTATGATGAAATATCTATCACTTAAAACTTTTCATTTTAACTACTTTTAAGTACACAGTTGAGTGATTCATCTTATGGCACATCCTCCCAGAGCTAGAAAAACTCTTTTCTCCTTGCATGCCTCCAACTCTGTAATCCCTGAGCGTGAACCCTTAGTTCTCTCACTCCCAGGCCCTGGCAATTCTCCACCCCTCTGCTGCTCATGTCTGGGAGTTTGACTGCTTCAGGCTCCTCATCTGAGTGGACTCATACAGCATTTGTCTCTTATTTTACTTAGTAGTATGTCCTTCCATGCCTCCTACTAACTTAAAAAAATTTTGAGTTTATTTCTTCTGCAGTTAGCCTAGCCTCTCCTGCTCTTTTAGTTTAATATGGGTGATATTTCTTTTATCTCTGTTTCTGGGTCTAAAGTGATCCAGAGATCCAGTGAACAGGATATAGTTGGGTCATGTTTATCTAACCATTCTGTAGCTCTGTTGGCGATGAACTAACTTAATTTATGTGTATTTAAAGTATACTGGACTCATTCAGGCCAATTTCTGTCATTTTGCTCTTTGTTCTTGCTTACAGCTTCTTGATCCTGTTTTTCTTCATAACAGCCTTTCTTTATTTTAGCTGATATTTTTGCAGTGAGAACATTAAGCTTCTTTTTAATTTCCTTCTATTTGCATAGTCCCTGACTTCCACTGGTTCTGCGTACGATTTTTCAAAGTTTGCAATGGTGCAACAAAGGCACACATTCAGTAGAGATTTTACTTGAAATTTTGAACCTTGGTCCCAGGATGGCTTGGTGTGGCTCCATCTTTTCTTTACTGCTGGGCAGCAACAGTAGCTACAGTTCTGCTGTCAGCCTCATGGTCAAGGAGCTGTAAGCCATGACCTACAGTGTGCTGTGTTGTCAGTGTACAGCTTTGACTTACAATGGGGTTAGTTCCAACAAACATTGGAAACTTAAAATACCTTGAGTCAAAATGCATGCATCTGCTAGACCTAGTGCATGTCACAGCTCAGTCACGTGATGCACTTTGGCTTGTGCCTGCTGTGATGGCAAGAACAATAAGGAGTTGTCACAGTGTAGCCCCCATAAAGCAGGCGGTGACTGACGTAAGAGAAAAGAAATATCACAAAGGCTGTTCTTTGACCTCAAGGGAATGATGTGAGACCTAGGGAAATTCCTGGCACCTGGCAACAGAGCACTTATAGATAAGCCACAGGCACAAGTGCAGTAGTGAAAGAGTATGTTACAGAGGGTGTATGCAGTGATGGCCAACTGTGCTTGGACACCAGCATCTTTCTGTGGAACACATCCTAACACTGATGATCTGTGGTGCACATTCTAGAAAACAAACCAAAAAAAAAAAAATCCCACCCAGAATTTGCCCCCATCACTTTGTTACTGGGAAGCAGAGGGTGAGATTTTAATCTGTACACATAGGGACCTTCCCCCACCCTACATCTTTGGGAGACCCATACTGGCGGAGCAGCTTCCTCTAGCCTGCCATCCTTCATGCAGCTGTTTGCTTTGTGTTGCCGCATTTTCTTGGTTGGAATTCTTCTACAGGGACATAGCTGGCTTGCATCCCAGAAGGAGCCATGTATCAAGTCGCTGCTTCGCCAACAGGCAATCACAGAGCAATGGGCCCTGGGGGAACCTGTTCTTTCTTGTGGACTGCCACTGACTTAATCACAAAGCAGAGATCTGGCCATACAGAGGAAGGAGGAACCCTCCCACGGGCCCTGGAAGGAACAATTGTGTTTCTGAAACACAAAGATGGCATTATTTTCTCTTGCTTTTAAAAAATCCCTTGAAGCTGCCAGCCCAGGAGAAAATGGCTTCTTCTTTCATTTTTAAAAATATTTACTTATTTTTATTTGAAGAAACAATTTACAGAGAGCAGGAGAGAAAGAGAGAGACACAGAAAGGAGACATTCTCCATCTGCTGGCTCATTCCTCAATGGCCACAACAGCTGGAGCAAGACCAGTCTAAAGCCAGGATCCCGGAGCTTTTCCAGATCTCCCGTATGGATACAAGGGCCCAAGAATTTGGGTCATCCTCCACTGCTGTCCCAGGCACATTAGCTAGAACTGGATAGGAAGTGGAGTTCATATGGGATGCTGGCACTGCTGGTGAAGAGAAGGTATAGTGCCACGGTGCCAGCCCCATGGTTTGTTCTTAAAGGCAAGAGTAGATAATATTCACTTACCAAGAAAACAGAATTGAAATTGGAAAGGGTTTGCGGGAGAACAAGTTGTGAATGTGGACAGGGCATGGGTTGATGGGATGCTGTGCTATAAAAGGGTTGGAATTCCTAGTGGGCTGGGTCTGTAGCCTCTTAAGGGCCTTGCAACTCACAGACCCAATCACTCTCTCAGTCTTGGAGTCCCTCCAACTCATTCCCTCACCACCTAGCAGTGACCCTGTGATGGGCCAGGACAGGTGCAGCCCCACCCTCTGCACCATGAGGGAGGAGCTGTGAGGTCGGCAGATATCTTCTGAAAGCAGTATGCATGCAGTTCCACAGACAGACTCTGTTCTTTGTTAAAGTAAAACATGGGCTCCCCAGTTACAGATCCAGTGCACTGGCCCGCTATTCAGACTCTGGTGTTTTTCCCTTAGGAATTCTCAGCTCCTATAACTCGGAAATCATGGAGCACCACAGTATTCCAGTTTAGACACCACCAGTTCGTGCAACAGCTCCAACGCCATTCTCCTCCCTATGTGATCTGGTCAAGTCACCGCCTGGGCATTGAAGCCATAGTGCGTCAGAAGCATCCATTATCAGGTCTCTAACCCCACTCTGGATCTGATGTGGCAGGTCTATGATGGGTTTGGGAGTGGAAGGCTGGTGGTCTCCCCTAGTGGGCCCTGTTGATAACACCAGGAATGCCTCATCCCAAACCCCCCATGGAGTTGTGCAGGGGAGGAGGGCTCCAGACTCTTGCCAGCTGTTGAATCACCCTCCCACCCCCATAACAAGGTTTGCCCTTCCTCCACCTTAGGATGGAACACCTTTGTGTCCACTCTTGTAAATGGGCTGTAACTGTATAGCTTCATCCTGGCAGCGGTAGGTCTCTGTAGAATCAGTGCTGACCCTCCAGCACTCTGAGGGCCACAGGTGCCTACCTGCTGAGGCTGGTATGCAAACAGGCCTTTCTCCTATAGGGGCCTGCCTGCATCGTGTGAACTTGCTAGCCTGGCCTTGTTTGAAAGCCTGTGTCACACAAGTCTGAGGTTCCTGGCTGAAGTAGTGCTGCTCCCCATGGCTCACACACGTCTTTCCTGCGGAGGCAGAACAAACCTAGGAGACTGCTTCTGGATGCCGTTGGCCTCCAGCGACAACCACTTTCGCTCACGTCTGTTCTTACTTCCCTCCTTCCTCATTCTGAGGAGTTCTGCGCTTTTGCAGGGGAAGGATGTCATTTGGTTTTGAGCTGAATCCAGTCTTCATGCAGCCAGCTGTCTCCTTGGAGCAAGTTGTTCTCTGTTCCCTGCAGACAGATTTTGTGTTAGCATGCGTTGGACAGCCCTGCTTTTAATTGCTGCTGTATGGATTTTCCCTTACACATTCTGTGCTTTCTGATCTGGTTCTCTGTCGGTGCTGAATTGTGGGTTTCAAAGAAAGACTGAAGTTTAAAATCTATAAACCTGATGATGACAAGACCATCTACATAGCAATGAAAAAGCAGCTCAAGAAACCAGTCTCTTTACCTGTTTAGCTGTATTATTCAAAGGAAATTCATGGAGGCAAACTTTATTACTCAAAGATGAATTCATGGAGGTGCACCCAATTGGCACGAGGTATTTGCAACTGAGTCTTTACCAGGCAATCATGCAACTGGATCAGATAGATAATGTTCACCTTCCAGCTGAGGCATGAAGTGAGCTGAGGGGGAATTATATCCCAGTGATGCGGTCTGTCCAAGGTGATTTTCTGTCTGGTGCTTCAATAGGCTGCCCTCATCTCTGAACAGCTTCTATTACTCAGAATCATCTGTCATGGACTCAAAATAGAGTCTATTTTCTTTTCTGTTCTCATTGTTTTCACCAAGAACCAAGAATTTTTTTGTGCTTAGGAGGTTATTAAACAGAATAAAAGACTGTTGCCTGGAAAAGGTATAGAAAGGATTCCTGGGACCTATAAGAAATTAGAGTTGGGCCTGGCATGGTAGCCTAATGGCTAAATTCTTACCTTGCATGCCCTAGGATCCTATATAGGTGCCAATTTGGATCCCAGCTACTCTACTTCTCATCCAGCTCCCTGTTTGTTCCCTGAGAAAGCAGTAGAGGATGGCACAAAGCCTTGGGATCTTGCATCCACATGAGAGACCCAGAAGAAGCTCCAGACTCCTGGCTTCGGATTGCTCAGCTCAAGCTGTTGCAGCCAGTTAGGTAGTGAACCAGTAGACAGAAGATCTTCCTCTCTGTCTCTCCTTCTCTCTGTAAATCTGACTTTCCAATAAGAATAAGTAAATATTAGTAAAAAGATATTAGAGTCAAAACCCTCATTGTAGTCATGGAACACAGGCAGCTGATGAATGGGGCTCAAAACATTGGAAAGAACTGACAAAACTGGTGCACAAACACATGGATTTGATGGAGCTGTGCTTTGAAGAAATGGATAAAATCCAAGAATGTCTGTTTTGTCGTTTTTGAGTCAGGGTTTGGAGAGTGGTTCTGTAACTCCTCTAGCTTTTTCACATTGAATTTTTTAAATGTTTCTATTTTGAAAATGTATTTATTGATTTATTCAAGAGGAAGAGGGAAGGGCGCGGTTATGACACATCACATTTAGCCACTATCTGCAATGCTGGCATTCCATATAGGTGCTGGGTTTGAGTCTTAGCTGTCCCAGTTCCAATCCAGCTCCCTGTTAATGCACCTAAGAAAGCAGCAGAAGATAGCCCAAGTGCTTGGACCCATGCACCCACATGAGAGATCTGGATGAAGTCTTGGCTCCTGGTTTTGGCTAACGCTCATCTTCCTAATGCTGGCAGCTGTAGCCACCTGGGGAGTGAATCAACAGATGGAAGATCTCCCCCTGTTTCTCTATCCGCCCCCCCCCCCCATTAATTCTGACTTTCAAAAAATAAATCATTAAAAAGGTCAGGCAGAGGGGAACAGGGAGTTTCCATATGCTTCTTGCTTCTATAAATGTTCACAGTGAGCCCCAGCCGGGCCAAAACTGAGAACCGTGGAACCCAAACCAGGTCTCAGACATGAGCAATAGAGATCCAACTGCTTCAGCAACCACAGTTGCTCCCAGGGCTACCTTCACAGGAAGCTGGGCTTAGGAGTGGAGCCAGACGCTCTGTGGGGTGCAGGCCACCCAGCTAGCATCTTAACCCCTACTCCCCTTGCTCTTCAATCCAGAGGACCCTCCCCAAGTAGTGGAGGACTTTTGTGACAATTCCAGCCCCAAATCTTAAAGACACTGATTGCAACAGACAGCAACCCTTCCTTCCTCCCCCCCCTTCCCAGCACACATGCACACATACACACACACACACTCTGCATCTCATCTCCCAAGTAGATTTCACAGAGCCCCCTGGGCCATGTAACCTGGAAACCCACCACACACAATGTCAAGGTCACTGGCCATCTCAAATGGGGTTTTCTCTGCCCTAGATCCCGTGGGACTGCGGCAAAGCAATTTGTTCCAGAGAGAAGCTGCTTAGGCCAGCAGGTGGGTGACAGGCACAACCCCCACTTTGTGTGCAGCCACAGTGGGCACGAGAGTGCTCTTTGCCTAAGAAAAAAATTGTGCCCTATTCCCTGGCAGTGCTGTCTACCCCACCTGCCATAAGCTTTGTGTCTTTAAAGTCCCTCTGTTAAGGCAGATCCCGCAATCACGGTGAAGTTCACTTTCACCCTGCCATTTTCCACAGGATGAAATGTCGTTTCATCACCCTGTAGCAGTGGCTTTGATTACACAGGCACGAAAACGGAGGAACAGTGAATGAGCTCCGGAGCGAAATCTAATCTCACCGTGTTTAGGAGGCCCTGCTATTCAGCACTCAGCCCTGTTCACAGGCTTTCAGCTTGGCCATCGCTTCAGGCTAATTATAATTCATTTGACTAATTCTGATGGTCTAATTTTGTCGTTCTGTAATTAAGCCTCTTACGGCAGCGTGCTGTTTGGCCATAAAAGTGAAATCATTCCTTTCCCGTTTTCAAAACTGGTTGAGCAAGACAAGGAAAGATAGCAGCATCTATTTACACCGACATTTTCTTTTCTCTTACTTTTTGCTTTTTAAAAAAAAGACTTATTATTTATTCAGAGGGCAGGAGAGAGAGAAAGAGAGAAAGTGAGAGAGAAGAGAGAGATCTTCCATGTTTCAAACACTGATGTGCTCCTCAAATGGCTGCAACAGCCAAGTCTGCAAAGCGCTGAAGCCAGGAGCCAGGAGCTCAATTCTGATGCTTTCTGTGGGTGTGAGAGGCCCAGGTATTCCCACTGCATCCCCAGCTGCACTAACAGGAAGCTAAATTGGAAGCAGAAGAGTCAAGACTGGAACTGCTGCTCAGATATGGGAAGCCAGCTTGAAAAACAAAGATCTAACACCAGCCCTGGGTCATCAATTTTCTTATTGATTAAATAAGACTTGATAAATTAGTCCAAAAAAGAAGAAAGATTTTCAAGTATTAAATGTGCAGGAGGAGAGCAATAAATCAGTCAGTATTGATCAGTCTTATCACCAAGACTCAAGAGGAAAATGAACAAGCTTTGTTCAGAAATAAGAGTGGATATTGTGTGATAGTAATTTTAAAAATGGACCAACGTTTGTATAAGGGTCATGCTATTTTCTTGCTATCTGAATTCCCCTGCCACTCTCAGGGAGGTACCAGCCACTGAAAGAAGAGATCACCTCCACACAGTTATTTGTTCCCAGCTTGGTATTCAGATCACACTGGATTCATCTGAGGAGCAAAGCTCCAAGGATGGCTCAGAAAGTGTCATCCGGGAAGGGAAGTCCGTCTAGCCCAGGAAATGCCCACTGATCTTCTAATGGCCACATGACTCACAGAGATCTAGCCACGCTCTAGGGAGGCTCCTCTGCCATTTGCCACCATGTATACAAGCCATTGTGGCTGGCGCTACCCACTCCATGCCTGAGGATGGGAGGGAAGGACAGGCTCCCTGAGACAGCTTCCAAGGAGCATCTCATTGTGTCTTCAAGTTCCCTTCACACAAAGAGATAAGAACGCTGCCATGGACCAGAGCAGACCAGTTTGGTATTTTTCAGCATTTCTTCATTTATTAACTCAATCCAGGGCACCCTTCCCCACCCCCCAGGCAACTTTTCCTATATGTTATATCACCTCAAAATGTCCATCTGGGGATGAAACTTCCAGCATATGAACCTGGAGGGGACACACTCAAACCCCATCCAAGCTATAGCTTTCTGGTGTCGTCATCAGTCATTCCTCCATGCTGGACTGCTATTCTTCCAGCTCGGTACCTCTGGGAAGCCCACGCAACTATCACAGTCACCTGCCTCACTCACAGATGCTCTCACGTAGCTTGTGGCATGTGTCCCACAATCCGCTCCTCCACCTCGAGCCCTGCCAAACTCCTGTGAGTTCAGTACACACCAGGAGAACCATGCAGCATTCAGCTTGTTGCTTCTTTTCTCCACTCCGCTCTCTAGCACTTGTTGGATGTTGTCACAACATACAGTCAATCACAAAACCCTGGAGTCCAACCTGGCACTCATGAGTATGGACTGTGCTCCCACCTGCTTCTTCAACCCTACTAACAGCTCCTACCCCCCAACTCCATTCTCCCACTGGCACACTCTTGTTGTCATTTGCTCTCCAGTCCAGATCCTAAGACCAGTCACATTTGTCGTCAGAAGAGAAGAAATTTAGATATGGACAGGTGCAGGGGGATGACCACGTGGAGACCCGACGAGAAGACAACCACAGGGCGAGGCATGGAGCAGAGCTGTCAGGAGCCTCTGGAGCAAGCTTGGCCTGGAAACCTCTTTCACCTTGGACTTCCTGCCTCCAGAGCTGACCACTCTTTAAGCTGCCCAGGCCTTGGCACTTTGCTATGGCAGCCCTAGGAAACTAGTACAATTCCTTAAGGTGGCTTTTTGTAAAACTTTAATTTTAAAAATCAACCATTCTTCATGTCAAAAAAGTATAGGTTTTATAGATAGCTAGGAAAAGGACCTAAGACGACTATACTCAAATTTAAAAGAATTTATTTTAATCCCTTCTTATCTAACTTCAAATCTTCAGGAGCCTCTTTATCCTGACCCTTTTAGGGGTCTCATCCCTTCATAGTAACTTTTCTCATTGTCCATTTAATAAGGATAGATCCTGAATGTGACCCTGCTTTTCTCTGCAGCAGCCTAAGGGGTCAGTGAGTTATCCACTGCACAGAGAAGGTAACTACAGGCAGCCTGTGAATGTGGGCAGTGGGCAGCTAAAAGTCCCAGCACTGGGAATACAGCAAGGACTGGCCTAGTGCTTGGCACAAGATCCTGCCATAATTATAAATGTCTGAGACCAGCACCCTGGTAAGGCAGAATAAGCCACCCCGTGACACTGGTATTCTATATTGGAGTTCTGGTTCAAGTCCTGGCTGCTCCATTTCCTAACCAGCTTCCTGTTAATGTGCCTGGGAAAGCAGTGGAAGATGACCCAAGTGCTTGGGTTCCTGCCACTCTTGTGGAAGATACTAAAGAAACTTGGGACTTCTTGCTATGACCTTGAATTATTCCTGGCTGTTGTAATTGTGTCTAGAATGAACCAACAAATGGAAGACCTCTTTCTTTCTGTATCTCTTCCTGTCTCTGTGAAACTGCCTTTAAAATAAATTAAATTCTTCCATAAATAAATATAAATGACTAACTTAACCATATGGACTTTTGGGGATCACCCTTCCCATCAGGCTTTTGTTGCAACAAAGGGCAAATTGCCAGCATTTACCTAATGCTAGGGAAACCCCCCTTGTTTGGTGGGAACAACAACCAGGTTTGGATCCTGGTTCTTCCACATTCCAACTGCGGGGCCTTGGAGAAGTTCCCTTATCTAACTGAATCTTGGTTTGACAGTCTATAAAATGACAATGTGGAACTAAAGAATATTTTTAAGTGTCTTAAGACTCCACAGGACCATGGGTCTAAGAATTACCTTAGGGAACACTGAGTTCTCAGTTTGCCCACCTCCCATTCCATCCCATTTTATATATCTAAAAAGCAAGCTTTGTTTTCAACCATCTCTCCATGCACTGATTATGCTGGAATAGAAGCTATCCCCTATTTTATTTTCTGTATTTTATATCAACAAAATAGTGTAGATGGAGTCCAGTTATGTTTCCTATAAAGCAAACAATATGCCTTCATGTAGTAGATGGGTGCAGGCTCCCTGCTGTGCACGGGCATTGGGTGACAGTGCAGTGCTTTCTTTCTAACGGGAATCCACGCCTCACCTTAAACTCCAGGGCCTAATGGCAGCGAGAGGCAGGAGGCAGAGCCACACAAGTTTTGTCTCTGGGAAAGTGTTTGGGTTTTCCAACAGCAACTGCCTGCAATACTATTAACTCACTGGGCCGTTGGCTGTACAGAAAGCAATCTTGGAAACCTATAATCCAAAATGAGGAGCCGAGAAGAAGTGGGAAGGAAAACACCAACAATGAGATCCATGTGTGTGGGTTGGACAGTCATGTGTGGTGCTGTTGTATGGCATACAGTTCTCATGCACCCTGGGCTGTGGAAATGGAATGCACACCGGGTGTACCCATGGTGCTCAGGAGCCTACACAGAAGGGAAGCCCCTGCCAGGGACTCGCCTCCACCTCTGTCTCCTCTTCCCCAACATGGATTCTTCTGGAGCATCCTGGAGCCCGAGCATCCTTCCTGTTTCAGGAAGATGTGCCTCGACCTAGGGCTGGCAAAGCTTCCACCAACATTGAGTAACCCTTTCCCTTGCTGGCAAGTATTTCCCAAACACTCTTTCATTCACAGTTCTTCAACTCAGAAACCACAACGACCTCTCTTCAGATGCTTGTCTCCTTAACCTGGTCTTCAAAACCCTCCATAGGCCTGTCTTGCCCTTCTGACCCCAGTGCCATACTGTGCACAGACCCTCCGCCCCAACTGGTTTGGTCTCCCAAGTTCCTCCGCTCCTGCCATTGAGTACACCCTTCCATACCAGGCACCCCACCTCCTCCCCCGCCACACACACACACCATAGGACAGCTACTACTCACAATCCAAGGCCCTACCCAATGTTTCCTTTGTGGATTCCTCCTTGAACACTCCAACCCATAATAACTCTGTCTATCCCAGGAATTATGCAGTGACAACCCCTACCAGTCCCCAAATGCTGTGACACCAAGTGCTTGGTTGCCATGGATGGTTTAGCTCTGTGTACATGACCCCTGCCTGCCTAAACTCTACTGTATGACCTCCTTCCTGGTCAATAGCTTCAAATTTCAACTTTGCTGTCTCTACAAAATATAATACCTACTGGCATACATGTGGATCAGGCCTGGCCGTCGGCCAGGCTGGACCAGATCATGACATCCACTGGCAGATCTGAGAACCAGGCCGGGATGCAGGAGGGGCCAGGTCAGGCCACAACAGGCAGTTCACATCAAGATTTGGCTAAGCTACAGCACCCACCAGCATGAGCTGGAACGGGGAGCAGACTGGACCGAGCCTGGCTGTAGCACCTGCTGGTGGATGCTGAGGTGAGGCGAGACATTTCAATCTGGGAGTGATGGGTGCTGGACCTGTGAGCCCTGGGGCTAGGGGATTTGATGGGGCCTGGGTCAACTGGCCCAGGTCGTTGGACCCGCCTGCATGGTGGTTGCTGGGTCTGTGAGCCCTGGGGGCAGGAGTTCCAGCCATGCCCAGGTTGCCTGTTCTGGGTAATTGGGCCTGCCTATGAGAACTAATCTTCCTCAGTGGAGAAGACAGAGCAGTAGATGGCAGGCTCTGATGTACATGGAGGACATGGCAGCCTGTTGGAACCTGCAGAGAACATCTGGTGTCATAGCAGAGGAAGGTATAACAGAACAAATTGGACAACTTCCCCAGGCAAATGAAGACAGCAAATATCTGGGAGAATGGAGACTGTAAGGTGGACTATGTCAGCCAGCAGATCTCAGTTGCCTAGTGGCTAAAGCCCTTGCCTTGCAAATGCTGGGATCCCATATGAGCATGTGTCCCAGTGGTCCAGCTTCCCATCCAGCTCCCTGCTTGTAGCCTGGGAAAGGGGTCAAGGAGGCCCAAAGCTTGGGACCCTGCACCTGCGTGGGAGACTGGCTCTGGGCGACTGGCTTTGGATTGCTCAGCTCCAGCTGTTGAAGTCACTTGGGGAGTGAACCAGCAACACAAGACCTTTCTCTCTGTCTCTCCTTCTCTCTGTATATCTGACTTTCTCATAAAAATAAAATAAATCTTTAAACAAATGCAAAGCAAAAATAACACTGTCCACGGTGCTGAAGCATCTTAGCTGTGCTGCAGGTTGCTTATCTAAATCCCTAAAGTGGAAGCTGGTTTATGGAATGTATTATAATGAAAAGAGACAGGATGTATCAGCAGAGCATGGTTACTCCCCAGAAAAATAAAGTTTTGCTGCCATATCCAAATCACTAGTGTTAACAAGAGAAAAACTATGAATATGCATGAATATGTGAAATGATGAAATCCCCAAGGGAATAAAGATCACATGTGTAAGTGTGAGTTTATTTCTTTTTTACTATTTCTATTATTATTATCATTTTAAAATACAGTTCAATGGGCCATGGGATTTCCATTACCCCTTCCTTACATTCGCCCCCCCCCCACTGAGTTCCCCTATGTCATTACTATAGTATAGTTCTTCATAAACGGTCATATGTCCATCACTATGGAGATGGACACTGACAGAGAGTTTAGCCTCCTATTGTCAAGATATAGTTAACAGTTTCATTGGAAGTTCATCTTTGACCTGGAAGTAGGGATGCATGCTGCATTGTGTCCTCATATCTGGATATGTTAGTCTCCATTACACAGTTACTATACATCCCCTGAAATGAAAAGCCACAAAACAAAATCAACAACAAGAAGGAAAATAGAAATTAACACCATGAAGTTAAATAGCATGCTACTGAATGACTAATGTGTCACTGAAGAAATGAAAAAGAAAATTAAGAATTCTTGAAGAAAATGATGCTACTGTACAATCTATGAGTCAGTAAAGAATTTAATGAGGAAGGAAGTGTTTTGAAGAGATGAAACTAAATTTAAGAAAAACCAAATTCCCTAAGATATAATTTCCACTTATCTTTGTTGGTGATATGTCTTCTGTAGGAAACAAATAGATTGGTTTTGCTTTTTGAACGAAAAGTCTACTAATCTATGATGTTAGATTGATAAGTTTAAGCCATTTACATTCAGGGCTAATACAAATAGGTGGTAATTTGATCCTGTTATTTTAGCAATGGGTTTTTAATTGATCTAGTCTTCTGTTGTTATTTTACTGGGATGTTCTTTGCATTTGCCTTTGGTTTTGGTGGGCACTATTCCTCTTCTCTGTCATGAGAACATCTTTAAGTATCCTTTGTAGGGCAGGTTTGGATAAGGCATATTCTTTTAACTTTTCTTTACTATGGAAGAATTTTATTTTATTTTCAAACACAAAGGAAAGTTTTGCCTGGGCCGACAATTTTTTTCTTTTAGAATCTGGAATATGTCACTCCATTCTCTTTTTCCTGTAGAGTTTCCTGTGAGAGGTCTCCTGTGAATTTAATTGGCATTTCTTTATAATGTCAATTGATATTTTTCATGTGCACATTTAAGGATCTTTTCCTAATGTTCGACTGATAAGAGCTTGATGATCATATGTCGTGGTGAAGATCACTTGGTCAACCCTGTTGGGTGTTCTGTGCCCCTCCTGGATGTTGTTTCCCAGTCTCTTCTCTAGATTAGGAAAATCTTCCCTTATTATTTATTTCATTGACTACACCTTTAATTCCAGCTTCTCTTTCTGCACCTTCTGGAACTCCCATAACTCTCACATTGGGCCTTTTAATAATGCATTTCAATTCTTGAATACATTTTTAGCTTGACCAGCTCTGCTCCCAGCTTTTTGTTTGTTTCCCCCTGATGACAGGAAATATCTTCAATTCTGAGATTCTTTCTTCTGTTTCATCCACTCTATTTTGGAGACTCTCCACTGTACTTCTAATTTGCTCTTAATTTCTGATATATCAGCTTTCATTTGACTCATTTCCAGTGTGACTTGTTGCTTAAATTTCTTGAACTCCTGAATTACGTGCCTCTTACTGTTGATCAGAAGCTTTATGACAAGTGTTCTGAATTCTGTATCCCCCATTTTCTCAACGTTTTCCTCCGTTAACTCTGAGATTGGCAAAGACTTTTGCTCCTTTGCAGGGGAGTCTTCAGTAATATTAATCATGCCTTTGTCTCTTCTTTTACTCTTGGTCATTGTACTTCCAGTTATTAGAATCTTCAAGTTTCTAAGCTGTGTCACTCACAGGTCTACAGTTTGATTTTACTTAATGCAGTTGGTACACAGTTCTTTGTATGTACTCACTTGTGCCACTCCCTCCAGTGAGTTCCATGTCTGAGTTCTTATGTTAGACTTCCACCATGGTCTCCACAGCCCCAGCTCCTGGTTAAGCACTCTACCTACTGTGATTCTGTGCTTTATTGCACCATTATCTATATAACCTTTCTCCCACTTCTGGTTGGAGCAGGTCCCAGGATTAGGGAGACACCAGGTGTTTTACATAACTAGATTATTGGTGGTGCTGATCTTGCCAGAACCTATTGGTCATTAGGTCTGAAGGCCACACGGACCTATTTTGACCCATTTGATGACAAAGTCAGTATTATTTTCCCTGTGGGACCACTACAATGCACTGAGCTCAGTGAGTTCATACCAAGCTTAGTGCATGCACAGCTCACTGTTGTCCCTGCAGTCTTAAAGTTTTTCCACACTGTACAAAATGGCACCTGATGTGCCACTACTGGAGTTCTTGATCTGCTGATTGTCAGGTCTGAGGGCTACTGAGACCTATCTTGGGTGGAACCTGTAGGATGCCACTTTGTTGCAGTTCACTGAGCCAGAAATGAGTTCACTCCCAGCTCAGTACATGCACAGTCTTGTCCCATAAGCTTTGACTCCCTACACAAAATGTTGCCTGATTCTGCTCTAAGAGGTGGACTGTGCTGTGAAATCTACCCTGTTTCCACACCACCCGTCTGGGACCTGCTACTCTGTCTCTGCTCTTGGTCAAATCAAACAAACCAGCAGGATGAACAGTTGGGTGCCTACCACTCTTATGGGAGACTTGACTGGAGCTCTGAAGTACTGGCTTCAACCTGGTGTTGCAAGCATCTGGGGAGTGAAACAGTGAGTGGAAGAGCTCTTTCTGCCTTCCAAAGAAAATGAAGATAAGTAAATAAAATTTTAAACATGTAGAGCAAATTCAACCATGGTTCATGCTTTTCTTTTAATCTGTGACCATCTTACTCCAAACTGCTATCTACTGGAACTGTTGTTTTCTTTTAGGTTCTTATATTGCAAGTGTCACTCTCCCCTTGTTTTTCTCACTGTTGACTGTACTCTCAAGGAAGAGAAAATAAAGAACCAATATAGCGTCCGTTGACTCCAGGGAGAGCTGGCAGTACAGAACTTCAGGGAACTGCTGCCTGCTAACTTAAGCACAGGAAAGCTTACCGTGGGGAACAATTTGCATTCTTAAGTGAAATCGCTTATTGACGGTGCCGACCTCACCCAAAGCCATTAGCTGGATATGGCCCAAGGTTAGGAACACCTTGGTTCTCTTCTGGACACCTGGATTACTTTGGATCACAGAGGCTGATTATTTTTGAAATTATTACCACTTATGTGAATAATCACACACCAGAGTTGACACAAAATGGTTAATAATTGGGATGCAGAATGAGGGGTGAAAATTATGTGGTTGTAGTGCTGTGTGGACTGGAGTTGGTTTTTGTGTTTGTCACAGTCCACAGTGTAATGTTGAGCAAAATCATCAACAACTTCTAGCCTGGAGTTTCTAGATTCTGACCTGTAGCACCATTGTGGTTAACACGCATGGTAATCCTAAGGCACTCAGCACAGAGCCTGGCAAACAAGTTTACTGGGTGATCTTCCAATACACTTGTCCCCACACAGTCTGTGCTCACAGACTCCGTGCTCAGAGAGAAGATGGAATGCCTTATGAATGCTAGTAGAAGGGGCTGGAAAACTCCATGGCTCAGCAGTGGCAGAGAAACACACACCTGAGGTTTCTGCCACATGCTGAGGCTGTTTTTTGGTTGTTTTGTCTTTGATCATGTTCACAGAGTTGATCAAGGTGGGAAGGGTAGAGGATCAGGGGAAAGGGGGTGAGACCATGATTTACACATTTTCTTTTTCTTCCTCCTGTTTTGGGGGGATGGGGAGAGACAAGTGGAGAAACCATGTCCAGCCTCCTAACCATCCCAGTTCCCGGGGATTCAGAACAACCACACAATGTTATCCAAGGGTCCCCATTGTGGAGCATTTTCTGAAGGTTCTGCTCATGTGTTTCAATAGTTCTGAGATGCTGTTAATTATTGCCACTCCAAAGATGAGGAAATCCTTTTAAGGTCCATTGGCTGACATAGTCCACCTCCTAGTCTCCCAGAAATTTGCTGTCAAGCTTTGCTGAGGTAGTGAGCCAATTTGTTCATGCCTCCTTCCTCTGCAAACCAATGGGTGCTGCAGCCCAGCCCAGCACAGCCCTGGCCAACACACGTCTGGCCCTCACATACACCAGGGGGAGCTAAAGCCCAGTCAGAACAACCCCTGATGTCCCCACTGGACCGCCCCCCAGCTCTGGTTCCTTTGCCTGTCAGCATGTGCAGTGGACTGATGCGGGCTGCCCCATATACTATTGACATCTCATATGCATCACTGGGCTAACTCAACCCAACTGACTTTCCAGCCCACACTCATGCCAGTGGGTGCCACTGCCTGTCCATCCAGGTCCACCCCCAGCCTTGGTTCTCATGCTCACCAGTGGCAGTTCCAGCCCAACAGAAAGGTATCCACAGCCTTCCCACTGGACCCACACCCTGCCCCAGATCTTACACTCTCCAGGTGGTTCTGCATTTTAGCTTGACAGGACTTACCCCCAGTCTCAGCACTTGTCAGCTGCTACCGCGGCAAAGTCCAACCTGCCTGCCCTTATTCTGGCTCATGCCTGCACCAGTTGGATACAACCAGTTAGCCCAGCCTGGCTCTCACCCTAACCCAATTCACATGTAGGCTAACTGCTGTTGTAGCCCTACCCCCCCTAGTCTACCCTAGTTCCAGCTCTCATGCTCACTAGCATGAGTGGCAACCCAGCAAGGCAGTCCCTACTACCCCCCTACCAGGCTCACACACCTCCCTCCAGCCTCCTGGTCTCACATGTGCTGGTGGGTACTATGGCCCAGTCTGGCATGAACCACTTACCTCAACATTTGTTGACAGGTGCTGCAACCTGGTCTGGCTCAGTCTTCCCTGTTCCAGTTCATACTGGCTGGTGCTGCAGCCCAACCCAGCCTGTCCTGCATCCCATCCTAGTTCTCAGATCTGCCAGTGGGTACTATGAACTGGCCCAGCCTGGTTAGCCCCCCAGACCTAACCCATATGTATGCCTGCAGGTACTGCAACCTGGCCTGGTCTAAGCTGTTCCTTGCTTGGGTTTTTGTGCTCATCTGCAGGGACTGTGCCCTGACAAAGGAGCTCCCAGAGTTCCTCTATCATATCTCCCCGTTGGCAGATTCCGCACACACTGGGGGTCCTTGGCCCAGGTTGACTTAGTCCACCTCCTGACCTAGGAGGAACAGTAACCTTGCCCAACTGGCCCAAACCCAATTAGGTTCTTATTGTTGGGTGTAACAGCCCAGCCACACCTGGCTTACAACCTGATGCAGCTCACATGTGGCCCAATGGGAGCAGAAACCTAGCCCAGTCCACTTTATACCTACTCTGGCTCTCATGAGCACCAGTGGGTGCTGGGGTTTAGCCTAGTCTAGCACTCCTCAGGCCCTGTCCATACCCATGCTGAGGGAAACTCCAGCACCACTGGCTTGCATGCTCACCAGGAGGAGCCACAACCCAGCTAGGGTGTCCCGTTAGCACCCCAAAAAGACCTGCTCCCAGTCCCAGATCTTGCATGTGCTAGCAGTCACTCTGACCCAGCTTGGCATAGCCTATTCCCCATCTTGATCTTTGCTGGATCTTAGTCTGGCCTGCCCTGACCCACCCCAGTCAACTCTCACTGGTGGGTGCTACAGCCTGGCCCTGGCCAGTGTGCTCCCATTCCTGACTCACGCAAACCAGTGTGATAGCCTAATCTGGCATGCCTCACATTCCAGCCTGGTTCCTACACTTGCAGGTGAGCTAAGGTTGGCCTGGCCCTACCCATTCCACCCCCTTCCAAAGTCAACTCACACACTTGTCAATGGGTGGAGCTACCCTACTGGGTCTGACCATCATCTAAGCCTGAATCACATACTCACCAGTGGGAGCTATGGCCAACCAGTGTAGTTTCCCAAGTTCCCCCACCAGTCCTACCCCCAGACCCAAATCTCGCTCTTGCCAGCAGGTGTTAAGCCTTTACCAGGGGCATAGCCTACCCTCTCTGTCCCGGGCTATGTATGAGCGGTGGATGTCATGGCCCGGCCACTCCACACCAAATTCTTGGACGGGCTAAGGCTATTTTTTTTGTTACTGACATCAGTATAACCAGATTGCTTCGTTTCCCCCTGTGATGACTGAACCTGTTTTGGCTGCCCCCGCCCCAGGGGACACCCGTGAATGCGAGTGCAGAAACCCCCAACAGCTCAGCTTCTTTGTCTACCTATGCTCATTTCCCTGTCTCACTGACCTCTTGCTAAGAAGCCGTGACCAGTTTCCGCTGGGAAGGGAAGCCTGAAATCTCCGGCAGGTGCGCTCCTGAGACTCTGAGGAAATGGCGCCCTCTGGTGTTGACTCCTTGCTTCAGGTCAAATCTGGAAGTTATCCAGTTCTACCCAATCGCTTTAGTAATCACAAACCTTGCTGGAAAAGTCCTCCATTGGGGCGGGGGGACGGAGGTGGGGAAGCAACTCCTCTTTTTTAGAAAAGGAAGTCCTGAGGTGAAATGGACCCTACCTTTGATGAGAAGAGATCAACTTACTTAGGGTGCTCATCGGGCAATATTCATTATTTTAATTATCGAGGTATTTGTGCACTGTACCGTGAACCCAGCATGGAAAATTGAAACAGTGTGCTGGGGAAGAGATATCTCCATAGTCCCTGTGTCTTTCTAGCTCTCCGTTTTAAGCCACTTAGTTAACTTTGGCAAGCTAAGAAGTGTCTTAGGAGCATGGAGAGATCTTTTAGTGTGACCTGAGTGATATACAGGGAATTTTTTTCCTGCCTGTGTCCTTGGGAGCTTCAGGAAGAAGAGGCACTGCTGATTACTTTATGCTCTGAATTGCATGAAACGTCTGGCGCCTGGGATGACAGGGCTGCCCCCTCCCTTGGGTGGATCCCATTAGATTCTACAAGAAGGGACTCTGGAGGGGCGCGTCTTCAGCCCTGGGACTCTTAAATGCTATATCCTCAGTTTCTTTTGTATCCTGCCCTTCTGGGGGAAAACATCAAAGTGGTTGTCAGGATCAGATCAGCCCAGCTCTGGCCATTGTGGTCATTTGTGGAGTCAACCAACAAACAGAAGATCTCTCTCTTCTCTCTCTTTCTAGCTCTCCCTTTCAAATACAAAAAACAAAACAAAACAAAACAAAACAAAACAAAACAAAAAAACATTGCAGGTATTTGAGGAATTAGCCAGAGGATGGGAGAACCTCTCTCTCTCTCTTTCACCTCTCTCCCTCTCTGCTTCTCAAACAAATGAGTAAGCATTTTTAGAATATCAGGCTACCGCTAACATGGCAGTGGCTCATTCCATAAGTAAGAGAAGCGGGAAAAGGATATAGCAAATATTAATTGTGTTTCCATGAGATGTTAAGATTGTGAGTGATTCTCCTTTTAACACTTTCCCATAATGGACATAATTTCTACAATATGCATTTTAAATATCTTTATACCTATAAGAAGCTGTTAAATAATTTTTCAGCTTTATTGAGGGATAACTGACAAAGCTGTACATATTTACGGTTTACAGTTGGATGTCCGGGTGCAGCGTCAGCACTGTGCTCGTTCTGTCCCTCACCTGCCATTTGCCGTCGCGCTCTTTTTATCTTATCTTCTAAGATAAAAAGATATAATGAAGCCTTAATAATTCAGCAGCACTTTTTTATATTAAAATGTGATTTTACAGAAATTAGAACTTTCACCCAGGGCAAGTCGATCAGCACCCTTTGCCCCTAACACCCATCCCGTTGTTTCTGTCCCAGACAAGTCCTTAGAGACTTTTGCCATGAACGTGAGCTACTACGTGTTACAGCAGTGCTAATGAAGGGAAGCTCCTTCCTTCTCTGTGTGTGTGCAATTGCAGTGCCAAGTTATGCAGGTGCTCCAAACAATTATGCAGTTGCAAAGCAAGCCCTTCCTTACTAGACCATTCTCTTGAAATAAATACTTAAATGATTGCGTCACATAGTTTTTTGCAGATATGATAGAAAACATTTCTTGATGATACATAGTGCTTAAAAAGATATAGCAAAAATACCACATGGTGTAAGAAAGCACCGTCAGTTTGGAACTCAGCTGCCTGTACCTTTCCAGTGCTGTGAGATTATGTGCCCTTAAATCCAGTCGTCTCATGAGAGAGAGAGAGAGAGAGAGAGAGAGATGCATATCCGTCCAGATACTCATTTCCAGATTTCAAACAGCACAAAATTGGGACCAACAACAAGCTCCAAGAAGATCTGTAGTAAAACTGCAGCACATTTGAAATGCTATTATGAAGGAAAGCATTGTAAAAGCAATGCTGGTGATAGTACATTAAAATTCAGAACATGAAAATGTTTTATGATTTTGTTAGGAATATAATCATTTGAAATGTGCAGGACCAACTATTTTTAGGATGGTACGACGATGGATTATCTTCTACACTTTCCAGATTTTTTCCTCATAACAATGTTGAAAATCACCTGCTGTCAGACTTGTCCTGGTTGTCGTCTGCTGTGTCTGGGGATATACTGGCTGGAACATCGGTCTTGGAGTCAGAAAGCCACACATTTACTTATTTTAAGAAAAAATTTATTCACCTGTATTTGAAAGGCATATTTACAGATAGAAGGAGAGACAGAGAGAGAGAGAGAGAGAATCTTCCATCTATTCATCCACTCCCCATCTGGCTGCAAAGACCAGAGATGAGCAGATTGGAAACTGAGAGGCAGAAGTTTCTTCCAGGCCGCCCATGTGGGTACAGGGGTCCCAGGCCTTGGCCATCCTTTGCTGCTTTCCCAGGCCATAAGCAGGAAGTTGGATCAAAATTGAAACAGCTGGAACATGAACTGGTGCCCATGTGGAATGCCAGTGCCGTGGGTAGAAGATTAGCACACTACACAACTGTGCCACCCTGCACAGCCTGCCTCTGTTACTTCTCAGAGGTGTGATCTTAGGCAGTTGCTTCACCTCTCAAATGCTGTTTTCCTATCCAGACAGGGAGAATCACATTTGAGCTTTGGAAATTTCATTGTTTGCAGCTGTAAGGGGGAATCGGGTAGTGAGTTTCTATCAGAAAATATTGTGAGGAAAACATTACACCCTTGACTCTGGGGGAGGCCAGAATCAAAGCTGCAAATAGGGGTAAAATCCTAGTCCCCAAGCCAGAGGCGGAAGGCTCCAGGTGAAGGAGTCAACCCTGTGCTAGCACAGCCCAACAGACCCTGACTGCAAAAGCCAATGAGTCAAAAGAGGCAGAGAGGATAGGCCGTAGGCAAGGGCTGCAGGTGGAGTGTTCTTTTCCTACTCTTTTCCTTTCTTAAATTTTCTTCTCTCTTTTCCTCCTTGTATAAATTTATCTGTCTCTAACTATGTCTCTGTCTATCATCTTTCTCCCATCTATCAGTGTATTTTAAACTTTTGGAGTTCAAACCTATTCTAGAGTAGAAAAGCATGTGCTGTCAAATCTTCATGTCTGTGTTGCTCAACATCAACAAGATGAGTAATTTACCATGGACAACATGCTTCCACATGACTGCCTTGAAGATACAGGCTTTTACACCTGCTATAGCCGTGCATGGATGTCAGACCTATAAAGCCAGCACTGGTTCTTTCCTAAGCCTCTCTTCACCCAGTTTCAGGTATTCTTTTACAGCAATAGAAAGCAGACCAAGATACATTGTAAAAATTGAATTGATTCAATTAGCTACTTGACTATATTTGGCTAACGTGTATCTATTAAACACAGGAATAGTTCACCGGTATAGAACATGTGTTTACTGAGCAGAGTGCTTTCTAAACAAGTATTTGGGCCCCTGTTGCACACAGAGGAGTCCAAGATGGAATTCCTGGCTCGTGGTTTTAGCTTGGTCCAGTTATAGCCATTTTGGAAGTGAACCAGTAGATGACCAACCTCTGCCCCCTACTCTCTCTTACTCTGCATGTGTGTTTTTCTCCCTGTCTCCCTTTCAAATAAAAACCAGGTTTTTATTTTTTAGAAAACTAAGGGTTAAATAAGAAGTAATGTAGTTTTAACTTTTTATTTTTAATGGGTATATAGTAATTAGACACTTTTATGGGGTGTAGTGTGACATTTTCATAATCATACACAATGTATAAAAATCACCTCAGAGTAATTGCCCTATTATCTCGAGCATGTATCATTTTATGGTGTGGGGAATATTCAAAACCTTCCCCAGTAGCTATTTGGAATTTTCCATTGATCGTTGTTCCACACAGTTACGCTCCTGTGCCGTAGATACTCCGCAGTCCCTTCTCCATCCAAAGGACCCTGGTGGCCATTAGCTGGCCATTAGCTGGCCTCTCCTCGTGTCTCCCTCTCCTCCAGCCACGGCCCGTCTAGGTTCTAGTAACCAGTGTTTGACGCTGTAGTTCTTTGAGATTAACTTTTTTAAAAAAGATTTTTTTTTTTTAATCGCCAAGTCAGATATACAGAGAGGAGGAGAGACAGAGAAGAAGATGTTCCATCCGATGATTCACTCCCCAAGTGACCACAAAGGCCAGTGCTGTGCTGATCTGAAGCCAGGAGCTAGGAACTTCCTCCAGGTCACCCACACAGGCGCAGGGTCCCAAGGTTTTGGGCCGTCCACTACTGCTTTCCCAGCCACAAGCAGGGAGCTGGATGGAAAGTGGAACTGCCGGGATTAGAGGCAGTGCCCATATGGGACCCTGGGCACGTTCAAGACAAGGACTTTAGTCACTAGGCCACTGTGCCGGGCCTGAGATTAATGTTTGAACTTCCATAAATTCATGTAAGTAAGAACATGGGTATGTGTCTGTCTGTGCCTGGGGTATTTCACTTTACACAGTGTTGGCCAGGTTTACCGCGATGTTACAAAGTAAAGCATCTCCTTTTTCGAGGCTGGATGATATTTCATTGTGCAACTACATCACGTTTTCTTAATCTAATCAACCATCAATGAACTCTTCCATTAATTCCTTATCTTGGCTATCGTGAATAGCACTGCAATAAACACTCAAGTAGAGATGTCTAGCAAAAGTGAGATTGTTGAATCACTTGGTAGTTCCATTTCTAGGGGCACTTTTGGTTCTTGTTTTTGCCCACTGTTTTCCATAACAGCTGTACTAACTCACTTTTGCATCAACCGTGTAAGAGAGCTGCCTGTTCTCCATGTGCTTGCTGCTGTCTGTGTTTCTTCTTTAGCAACAGCCATTCTGAAGTGAGGTAATGACTCCTTGGTGTGTTGATTCGCCTTCCTCTGATGATCACTGATGCTGACCATTTTTTCATGGACTTATCTACTGACCAGTTTGAATAAAGTCTATCCTAGGCACACACACCTTTTGAAATTGGATTATTTGGGGTTTTTGTTTGTTTTGTTGCTGAGTCATTTGAATTCTTTATATGTTCTGGGAATAATCTCACTTCAGATGAATAGTCAGCAAATATTTTCTCTCATTCTGTAAGTTGTCTCTTTGTTGATTGTTTCTATTACTGTGAAGAAAAGTTTGCCTGATGTAATCACATCCTTCAATCACATTCACCTGTAACTTGGAGATCATATCCAAAAAGCCATTTCTCCAAACCAATGTTTTCTCCAAGCACTTTTGCAGGCTTGGATTTTGTGATCCCTTGTGGTGAGAGCTAGAGATGGACAGTTTCCGTGTTCTGCATGGAGGTGCCCAATTCTCCCAGCATCATTCACGGAAGACAGTTGCCTTTCTCCAAGGAGCGATGATCCTTACAGGAACTGATTAAGAGCTTGTCCCATAGAGAGCAGGCATAGAGGGCCTGCTGCGTTGAGTCAGTCTATGCCCATCTGTGTGACATCCCCTACCCCTGTCCTTCCCTGGTACTGGAGAAGAGAGAGCTGTGAACATCACTAGTGTCCTCCCTTGGTAGGCATCGGGAGATGTAACACAGGGCTTTGCACTGTGTGAGCATCACAAGACCCAAGTGAAGGCACACATTCTAGGGCAGTCAACAGATCCACAACAAGTAGCCTAAGACAATGCTAGGGGGTAGTGGTTTGCAAGCTTTGGTCCACAGGTGCCATGGAATCATTAAAAAGGATGCAAGATTGGGGTCTGTGCCATGGTATGACAGGTAAAAGTGTTGCCTGCAATTCCAGCATTTCATATTGGTGCTTGTTTATATCCTGGCTGCTCCATTTCCAATCTGGCTCCCTGTGAATGGACTGGGAAATGCAGTAGAGGATGGCCCAGGTTATTGGGCCTCTGCCATCCAAAAGAGAAAGATTCAGATGAAGCTGCTGACTCCTACCTGGCCCATCCCTGGTAGGGTTAGGGTTAGGGTTAGGGTTAGGGTTAGGGTTAGGGTTAGGGTTAGGGTTAGGGCAGCCATCTGGGGAATGAATCAGCAGGTAAGACATCTATTTCCTCTGTGTCTACATCTATAGCTGTCTGTAAATCTAATTTCAAATAAATGAATGTTTAAAAATGGGCTGGGGTTGGGAGAGCTGGAAAGGCAGAGGAGAAATTGGGAAGTCTACACATAACCAACAACTCCTCTATTTACTATACTGGGCTACTAGAACAATCTACCCTGAAAACATGTTCTGTGCCAGAATGAAGACCTCCATGGAAGAGATTCCCCTATGGTCCAGGAGACATCTTGGCAAAGATACAGGGAGGAAGAAGAGCAAGAAGCATGAACCCTGCAACCCAGCCCCCTAACTGCACCTGACTGACGTGTGGCCATTATTCCCACATACATCAGCAATAAAGTGAGGGCAGCACAGATCTTGGCAAGGAGTAAGTGAAATGAGGGCATGCAGAGACAACTCATACACAGAGATTTCAAAAACCATACGGAAAATGGAATTGAAAGATAAGTTGGGGTAGATATTGTGGAGTACCAGTGTGGCACCCACCCCTATGTCAGAGGGCCCGTTTGAGTCCAACTGTTATTTTTAAACTTCCTGTTAATGCATCCTAGAGGACAGCAAATTACAGCTCAAATTGCTTGGACCTCTGCAATCCCTGTGGAGGTGGGAAATTTGGTTGGAATTCTACTTTCCTGTCTTCCACCTGGCCCAGCCCTGCCTATCTGAAGTGAGTGAGGGCATTTGGGGAGTGAACCAAGTGAATCAGTGGATGAAAGATCTCCCTGCACCCTTCTCTCTTATTCTACTCTCAAATAAATGAAAACAAATACACATTTTCTCAATAGATAAGTTTATTTCTGCTCAAAACTGTTTTGAACTCCATGCAAGCCTCTCATAACATGCCTTTTGCATAGACTTTTAGAAGGCCCCATCATATATTATATGTTTAATTGCACATGATCTAAATATGTCTGCCAAACTGATGAACCGCTTTTATGAGAAGTTTAGGATGTGTTCTTTCTTCAGGAAATTTTGAAACCTATACTGTCACAATTCTGCATATTTGTGCATGCTCATTTTCATAAATTACCATGTAGCCTTCCCAATGACCCAATTCTAAGCCTATGAAATCAGCTGTGGCAGATGAATTCCGGCATAGCGTCCATGGTCCTTGGACTAGCGGGGGAGAGCGGGGGGTGGGGGCGTTGAAGGCAGAAGTTGGGACGGGGGGTTGGCAAGGAAGGCACATCTGCTGAGGAATTGTCCTCCTGTGCAGGATGTGGCCAGAGGTGAAGACAGAACAACACGTATTCCAGATGAGGAGGAGCACCGGGTGGCCCTAAGGGTGGATTTTCCCCCCAAGTCCGGCGCTTCTGTGTTGTGCTGTCCTGATGAAATCAGACTCGGCCAGAAATGTTTTGAAGCCTGACTTAGGATAACTTTATCTGCATAAAATCCAGGCACAGGGCTTTTCCTTCTCAGGTGAAACATTCCAAGACAGAACTGGCTTCTCTGCTGCATATCAAACAGAAGAGATGGATGGTGAAAGGCCCTGCTCTGTTTTGCTTTTCTGTCCTTTTTTTTTTCTGGTTTGGGCAGCAAGCACTCCCCCTGCGCGTGTGAGGGCAGCGTCTGGGGTCAGTGGGTGGGCAGCAGCAGCAATGTAGTCCTGAAGGGAGAGTGTGTCCTTGGCTGAAGCCCAGCTGAGCTCGGCTGGGACGAGCCATTCCCCTTAATGGATCTAGGTTTCAATTGCCCTCAGCTTCCTCAGGCTGAGAGAGCTTAGGATACAGATTTCTGGATCTTGCTGTGGCCGCCAGCACAGTGGACCATTTTCCACTCCCCCAAGGTAGGGGTAGAATGGGATAATGGGATGTGATTTAGGGTCTGACGAGATGGTCCCGGCTTCCGCCCTCCGTGGAACACAGAATCTGGCTCTGTACAGCAGCTGCCACTCCCAGCACTTGTTACAGAAGTGAGAGTGACATGTTTGCCTGGCACTTGTCAGAGCCAGCGTTCTGATTGAGAGAACGTCTTCTACCCTCTCTGTCATACCCTCCCCTCAGGGCAGGCAGAGGTGAACCTGCAAAGCTGGAGCGGTGGCTGAAGGAGATGCTTTCCTCCAGCGCCTCTGACATAAAGATTCAGAGCAGAAGGGCTCCCGTGGCAGATTCGGTCTCCATAGAGATCACAAGCCACGTCGGTCCCAGATGGGTCAAGACTTCACTGATGTGCTCGCCAGCCCAGCGCAGGCCCAGCCTACGCAGGCACCGACCCTTCCTTCTCTTCCTCTCAAACACACTCCACTGCACCTGACGGGCTTTCATAAAGGGTTTTCCCCCTGAAGAGCTACAGGCCTCTGATGTTAACAGAACTCTGGTTTTCCTAACCTTTTCTCAATAAGAGACAAAGAGAATTCCAAACTCTGTTATAGAACTGTCCTCTTTGGAAAATCAAAATAGTTAAGTGGCTAAGGACAAGTGGTGGCTGGAGATTTTTATCTTGCAGGAGAAAGGGGACGGTTTAGCACTGCTTGGGGCCTATTTTCTCATGGTCCTCCATAGCCATAATGTTGCTGTTGGAAAAAAAAAAAGCAGTGCAAATGCTTTCAATGTCCCAATGGAGACCAGACCACGGAGTATGAAGACAGTGAACGCTGGGGCTGGCACAAAATTCGGTGGCTAAATTCTTACTTTGCATATGCCGGGTTTCTATATAGGTGCTGGTTCATGTCCCAGCTGCTCCACTTTCCATCCAGCTCCCTGCTTATGGCCTGGGAAAGCTGTAGTGGACGGCCCAAAGCCTTGGGACCCGGCACCCACATGAGAGACTGAGAAGAAGCTCCTGGCTTCGGAGCGGCTCAGCTCAGACTGTTGCAGCCACTTGATGAGTGAACCAGCAGACGAAACATCTTTCTGTCTTTCCTTCTCTCTGTAAACCTGCCTTTCCAATAAACATAAATAACTTTTAAAAATTAAAAAAGTACAGTAGAATCCACAGCCTACGAGAGCTGGGACATGCTGGCTGGGGCTAGCAGCGGGAAGGTGGCCCATGGCCGGGATGAGAAATGCTGCATTCCTTGTGGGTAGACGATCCAACAACAGGAGCAGGAGTGGAAGGCAGCCCTCTGATTCTCCATCCCAAGTCCTGCTGAAATGAGACATAACTTTACTCTTCTTGGCTGCACAAGGTCATAGCTGACATCCCACAGGTGGGATGGCCAATCTCCCAGCATTCCTGTGGCACTCCCAGCACTCAGTAACGTGAGTTCATGAGGCCATGCTCCTGAGGTTGCCAGTGACATAAGGAAGAGAAGACTCGAGCTACAAGCTTCCTCTGGGAGGTTATAGCTTCACACATGAGAAGGGCACTCCGCTCCCGTAGGCATGTGCCCTGAAAGAGGATATTGTTAGGGGTGCTTGCATGGGCATCTGCTCTGTCCACGCTCAATGTCATTCTCCCTTTTTTATATAATAAATTTATTTTATTGTTGGTGATGTTTACATAGTAGAGAAGGATGTATGCTCATGTGGACCACTGATTAAGACAGGAAGGGTTGAAGAATGAGGAAAAGTGGATAAAACAATTGCTCCCACTTTTTGGAAGTGGGGAAGGATGGGGAGGGGCTGCTTCCAGCCATCTAACCACATCAGTACCCAGGAACGAATGACAGCCATTCAATATCATCCTTGGGTCCCTGATATGGAACATGCTCCTAGGGTACCCCTTAAGTGATTTAGATAGCTCTGAGATGCTAAAGGTTGAGGAATTCTGTCTGAATTCCATTGGCAGACATAGTCCACCTTAGACTCTATACTTTCCCGGATACTTGCTGTCCAAGCTTGGTTGGAGAGTTGTCCAACCGAGTCCTCTGTGGTACTAGATGTCCTCTGCAGGTCTCAATGATCTTGTCCCCCATGTGCATCTGGGCACACCTTTCACTGCACAGGCCATCCACTGAGGAGGCCCAGTTATGACATATGTACTCCACAGTCAGACCACGGATCTTGTGATGTTTCCCTGTGTTTGTAATTTTGAGTCCAGTTGTCCCATTGGTGGGGGTTCCCCAAAGAAAGTTCACCAGAGGTGACCCCAGATCTAACTCCTGTATGTGCCAGCCAGTGTAGGGTTTGGCTCAATCCATCACCTACATCAGCACACTGGTGGTTGCAATTGCTGTGTCAGTTCTGTCCCCAGCCACATCTCATACACAAAATGTTGAAGTCCACCCACTCCTGCCCACCACATACTTGGGCAGTGGGAACTGCAGCCTAATTGGAGTGATCCCCAATAACCTTCACTAGATCTGCCTCCAGCCCCAGTTTCTGCATATGCCAGTATGTGCAGTAGACTAGTCCAGTTGGTCCCACATCCCATTTGGCTCTTGTATACATCAATGGGTGTTATAGCTTAGCTCAGCTCCACTGACCCCACTATCCAGCCCACACTCAGGCCAGCAAGTGCTACTGCCTGTCTAGCCAGTCCCACTCCAAGCCCTGATTCTCATGATCATTGATGGAAGCTGCAGCCCACCAGAAAGGTGCCCACAGTTTCCCTACTGGACAACTTCCAGTCCTGGATATTGTACATTCCAGGTGGTTCTGTAGTCTTGCCTGACAGGTCTTTTCCCCCCATTCCCAGCACTTATCAGCTGATGTTCCAGTGAAGCCCAAAGAGCCTGCAGTTACTCTAGCTCAGGCATGCACCACTAGATACAGTCACAGATACAGTTAGCCCAATCTGGCTCTCCCCTTGACCTAGCTCACATGTAGGCCAATGGGTTTTATAGCGCTGCCCAGCCTGGTCTACCCCAAGTCAGCTCCCATGTACACCGATGGGAACAGTGGCCTAGCATGAGAGCTCCTGTAGCCCCCTACCAGGCTCACAACCCCTTCTGACCGGGTCTTATGTGTGCAGGTGGGTGCTGCAGCTGAGTCTGGCATGCCCCTCCTCACCTTGGCGTTCGCTGGCAGGTGCTGCAGCCTGGCTCTGCCTGGCCTAACCCAGTTCCAGTTAATACCGGTGAGTTCTGCAGCCTAGCCCGACCTAGATAGGCCAAATCCTGGCCCTAATGTGATCTGGCTGGTGTTGTGGCCCAACCTGATCTGTCTGCACCCCGTCCCAACTCTCACATATGCCAATGAGTGCTATAAACTAATCCAGCATGGCCTGCCCCCAGACCTGACCCACACATATGCCAGCAGGTGCCATAACCTGGCCTGGTCTGGGATGCTCCCAGCCTCAGTTCTTGTGTTTACCAGCAGTTACTAGATCCTGACAGAGGAGCTCCCCGAGTTCCTCAGTACAGCCAACAAATTTGACACTCTCTTCACTGAGTATCCCAAAGTGCTCATGACTCCACATCCATTCCCAACCAGCAACCAACCATTCCTGAATGAATTTCTTCTCAGTCTACCTTCCTGATGCTATTCCCCCTTCAGGGCTGAGGAAGAGCCAAACCACAGCACTTAACAAACTTACAAAATCATCTGGTTTGCCTTCCGCCTGCCAAGGCAACCACAGGCAGGAACAGAAGTCCAATAAATCTATATACAGGTAAATCTATATAAACAAATCTGTAATTTTAAAGTTGGCGATTTTATACTTTCCAATGGCTGTGGCCAAAAAAAAAAGAAAAAGAAAAAAAAATCCCCACCCCTAACTTAAAGGTATCAAGCATTTACACTTTCATTTTGCTAAAGCAGTAGTCTTCCCTTCTCCCCGTATCTTACTGGATGTTTCACATGGTGGCCTTGCATTCAGCATCAGTGATGGACCCCGCTTGGAAGGCACCCCATTCACCTGGCGCCTCAGACACCCCTGCTTTTTGGTTTCCTGCCACTTCTCTGCTCCCTTCTCTTTCTTTTTAAAGATGTATTTAATTCTTTCAGAAATCAGAGTCACTTGGGGCAGGGAACAGAGAGAGGCAGAGAGCCATCTTCCATCCGCTGGTTCATTCCCCAAATGGCTACAGCATCCAGCACTAAGCCAGGCCACAACCAGGAGTCAGGAGTTCCATCTGGGTCACCCACATGGGTAGCAAGGGCCCAGTCATCCTGGACATCCTTCACTCCTTGCCCACGCACATTAGCAGGGCTCTGGGTCAGAAGTGGATGCTAATCAACACCCCGATGGGATGTTGGCATTGTAGGCGGTGTTTTGCTCGCTTCCCCACTGTGCCAGCCCCTCTGTCCTCTGCTCAAGAACAGCCGTTATGGGTCTGTCTTCTTCGGCTTGTTTCTTAAATACGAGTATCTAGACAGCCTCATTTTTTACTTTTGCTTCTTATGCTCTTACCTATGTTCCCCGCGTGCTATTTCTGAGCCCAAATTCAAATCGACATTTACTGCCGGACTGCTGTGAGTTCTGATGACTTCTGCGTGATCAGCACCTTTCACCTACTTGTGTATCTTCGTGATCATCCCACATACACCCCCACTCATCCCGCACCAAGTTAAAACTGTCTCCCTTGCTCTCTCCGTGTCCCCTCCTTTGCTGTGTTCTCTTGGAAATCATTCCAAAGACCTTTCATTCACTCCCTCCCCCATAACTAATACTTACTCATCCCAGGAAGCTTTTCTCATACATAGCTCCTCTGAGCAATCGCATGTCCTCCTCCTCACCCTGAGCTTCCCACCCAGTGGTTATTCAAACATTAATGTTGGTGCCTCTAAGAAGAACATTGCAGAGAGGATGAAGGTTCCCAAGCTATTGATCTGAAGGTACCAGGATGGATCCTCCCTTATTCACATGAGCCTCTTAAACCAGAAGATTGCTTTTTCCAGCTGCTAGAAACTAAAAGAAAGTAGAACGGATTTGAAGAATGGGAAGGACTACATGTAGGGCTGGTTTCAGAGAGAAGGGGGTTGCTGTAGGATGAGGAATGTTGGCAGACTTTATATGCTGGGAGTGCCCCAGGCCAATAGCCAGCAAGGAACTGTGGCTTTGGTCCTATAACCCAAAGGAGCTGTCAACAAACACACTGACAGGGCTGAACAGAACACCCAGAGCCCTGGTGAATCCTGCAACCATAGCCGATAGCTCCATTTTCCCCAGTGCCATACTGGGTTAGCAACTCACAGGCTGTGACTCTTACCTGTGGAAACCATGAGAGGATAGTGGCGCATTTATCACTAGGTCTGCAGTGTGTAGATATTTGTTAAGTAACAGCAGGAGACAAAAACACAGCTTCTTAGAATTAGATTTTCTCCTTTTGCAATCTGGACAATCAGAAGGATTTCTCAGCAGTGGAATTCCTTCCAAGCTCACCACAGCCAGAGCTGATTTTTCTGCAGTTCAAATTCAGTGCTATCTTTCTGCTTGACAGGTGAGATCTACACCCCAATCCCTTAGCTGCTGTTTCTGGGCCCTGCAGAGCTGGACTTCTGCCAGCCAGCCTCTCTGGCTTGCCTCTTGCCCTTCTCTCCTGTGCCATGAAACAGACGTCATTTCTGAGGGTCAGAACCCTGCTTTTCACGTGTGCTGTTCCCTCTGCCTGAAGATCCTCCTGTCCTCCTTGTTATACAGGAAATAAGACTCTCACCCTTCAAACGCCAGCTTTCTATTCCTGTCCCCTGAAAAGCATCTCTTGACACACCTGATCTTGATGCTTCTCTTTGTTATTCTCTTTGCCTCCATGCTGACGTCTGTCATAAGAACTGACACTTAATATGCGAGACTGTTCTAAGCCCTTCAATCTGTGAGCTTGCGTGCAGTTCAAAAGGAAGACTTTTCAACTTACAATAGCCCCATCAGTCAGTTCCTCTCCACTTGATGTATGAGGAAGCAAAGCCAATTTCTAAAGTTCTCACACACGGTAAGTAGAAGAGTCGGTCTCTGAACCCTGGCAGTCCCTCAATCACATTCCTACAATACGTCTACACTGTACTTAACCCTATACTCAGTAGGCTCCTTCTTGACAACAAAATCTTCCTCTTTTGAAAGCCAAGATAAAGTTTTCTTCACCTTTCTGTCCCCAACACCTAGAAAAGTATCTTGCTACCTCGTCCCTCATAAATGTGTCTTGAATATGTGAGGGCCTCAAGCTTCTAGACTGGCTCATCTTGGAAGGTAGTTTTTGAAGGCAGTTTTTAAAGCCAGTCTCTAAAATCACGATTAGTTCTAAATAACCATGATAGTAGGAAAGAAATTTGGATAGGCTTGTTTCTTTTCAGTTTGATCTCATCCATTTCTATGCCATGTAGCCAAATTGCTGGTGCCTGGTATAAGTGTATTTCAAAAATAAAAAAAATGTAATGAAAACGTAAGTGTATTTTGGTGCAAAAAAATGTTTGAAATTCGTGCATATGAAAAATGTTCAGAAAGTACATGGAGATGTATAATATAAGAAAAAACACTCTAGGAATAAACTTGAAAATTCTATTTCAGCAGAAATGAAACCACATTTTAACTTCATTTCCCTGTGAGCTTTTTGAATACCCTCATATTAACAAATAGGTGTCTAATTAGTTTAGTGGGTAATGCATTCTTTCCTACCAGGCCTACGACCTGCACCATCACAAAAGGAAGATTATTACTAATTATAATCACAGAGAGTTAAGGGGAATAGCAGGAGTGAGATGACACAGCTGCTCCCAAAAGGGTGAGCACTGAATCAAAGTTCCAACAGTGAAGTGGGATTGAGGAGAAAGTGGCCCAGAGATGAGTTTTGTGTCAATCTTGAGACAGACACTGGGCCATGCAAGGCTTGACTGAGGAAGGAGAAATGCCGAGACAAGAGAGAAGTGCTGTGCAAAACGGATGAGGATAAGGAGCATTCAGGTTAGACTGGAACAAGCGGAAAGGTGAGGAGGGCAGGTTGGAAGCACCAGTGAGGCCTTCGAGGTCATGCAGTGGGCAATGATGGTGTCAGAAGCTGTGTGTCCTGAGGCAAGGTTCTCAAAGAAGGGAGAACAGGAGGGTGCTGGGTGTCATGGAGTGGGCACTGGTCCCTCATTCCTGGTCATACCTTTGTCCTTGCTGTCTCTCTCTGTCTCAAGATCCTATGAAACACTCAGTGTGACTTCCTGCCCCTGTGGTTTTGCACAGTCTTGCCTCCTGGCTGTACACACGTTGCTGCTCCCAGAAACCTTTGTTGCCCTGGGTCAAGTTAGCATCACGTCTGGTGGGGTGTGCAAAGATGTAAAGGATCTGTAAGAACCATGAGTCAAGGAAGAGTGAAGATAAAACCTTCCCTTGTGCATTAAAGAAAGTTCATGGATGAAAAGCTATTTGCTTCATTCAAAGGCTCTAGAAGGTTTGAGCATGTGCAAGAGGCCCCTCAATTGGAAGGCTTTGTGGTTTTTATTAGGCATCCTCATTTGATACACTTTGGCATCAATGAATGCACCCAATTTTAATTACACTTTAAAAAAAATAAAGCTACACTGAAGAAAACAATAAAAAAAAATGTAGAACCTTCCATCAGAGTAAGTCTTGAGTCCGCCGGAATACAGATCTCACACCACAGGCTGTGTCAAGCAGTCATGACTGTGCTCACAGCTCTGATGAGAAAGGCCTCTGGTGTGGACTTACCAAGCTCCTCAAAATGGACGAAAAGAAATCCAAATCAAACACTACTGAGGAGAGCCACTCCGAGGAAGCCAAGCAGATTGCCATAGCTGACCAACCACTCCCCCAAGAGGATTATCTTGGGTAAGAATTGTCACTTCTGTGGTCTTGGTCCACTCACCTGGGATTCCAGGCAGGGGAAATGTCATGAAATGTGTGGTTCTAAGGACAGCAACCATAAACTCGGTGAATCAAAAACAGCAAGGTTCTGTCTTAGGGGGAGAATGATATGAGAAATCAGTACTGTGGCTCAGCTGCCAGTTCCCAAGTGACACAGGGAAGGATCAAGGTCTTTTTCTTTTTTTTTGGATGCCTGTGAAGGATTTTTATTATTATTATTATCATTTATTTTATTACAAAGTCAGATATACAGAGAGGAGGAGAGACAGAGAGGAAGATCTTCCTCCCCAAGTGAGCGCAATGGCCGGTGCCAAGCAGATCCGAAGCCAGGATCCAGGAACCTCTTCCGGGTCTCCCAGGCGGGTGCAGGGTCCCAAGGCTTTGGGCCATCCTCAACTGCTTTCCCAGGCCACAAGCAGGGAGCTGGATCGGAAGTGGAGCTGCCAGGATTAGAACCGGCGCCCATATGGGATCCCGGGCCCAGTCAAGACGAGGACTTTAGCTGAAGGCCACATTTAAACATTAATTTTGGACCTGAAAAACAGCTCTTTTGATACATTCCCTTAGGTGGTCCTGAATCCTCTTTTCAAGCGCACAAGAAAAATATAATGAATGACTCAGATGAGCTCCTGGATGTATTTCATCTAATTTCACCATTTCTTTACATTTGGTGAGTCCTGATAGTGTAGCATTTGAATATGCATGTATAAGTTGATTATTTTAACACACGTTAGCACAAGTATTCAATGGATGCACCCCAACCCGTACATCCATCCAGTGGGGAATGGAGACAGAAAACAAGTTAATAAATTATGACAGAAGCACAGTATAACTGGAGATAGCATGAGAACTTAGTGGATTTGTTGCAGGATGCGAGCGAGATCACACCAGACATGTCTAAGGTTTATTAAGGAGTCTTTATTAATCAAGCTTGAAGACAACAGAGCACAATAGCGAATTACAAGTCCATACAGCAGTCCACCTAATCATAATCCAACCAATCATAATCCCAAAAGAAACAAATGGTCATCATCCTTAAGTCCATCCATTAAGCTGAAGACCTATGTCCCAGCTTCTCCAACAATGTATGTTATCCTAAAAGACATGCAACAAATAACCTGGACACACTTACAAAGAACCTGGACACACTTATAAAGCTGCAGACATTCACCTTTCCCTGGCTTCTCTGCCCACATTCTACTACTGCTAGGCCTCACCTCTCCTGGAACTCCTGATAGCACACAAACCAGTAACAACATTATTATAACCGTTGTCCCATCTAAGCAGCACACAGGGACCATGCTCAGGGGATTACCTGTCCTGGATCAGCCAAGAGTCAAGGTGCCAGAGTAATGGAAGCACCTGGCCAGAAAGAGAGTGAGTGCCCCTGCTTCATGGGCCTTTTAAAGGGGCTTGCGAGGGGAGTGGTTACACAACAATGCAATACCGTCCCCTCTTAGTTGATAGGTGAGTCACAGGTGGGCAGGAGCAAATATCGAAGTGTTGTGGGCCAAAGAGTTGATTAGTGCTCGTTAGGATGGGCAGGAACAGGAACTGGGCTTGTAGCTAAAAACACCTAGACTAATTGGACTTCCAATATCATGGCTCATTTAGGATGTGGGGGAAGTGGTTGAGGATGCAATTACCATCCCATTGCTGTTAGGACCCACCTTCAGGACAGAGGTTGGGAGACACACCCAAATTTCCTTTGCCCACTGTCAATGGGTGCTGGCTATCACAAGCTGCACCCCATAACAGATTCTTTCGTGAACTCTAGCAAACAAATTTCAGCTTAGCTGTGAAAGTCGACCACATTCATCAAGTCACCTTGGGAAGGCCAGGTTCCAAGCAGCACTGGGCAGCACGGCTGGCCAGCAAATCGTGCTGAGACGACTCCTGGCCAGGTCACCATCAGCATCTCCTTCCAGAAGCTTGCCTGAGAAGCAGCCAGAATGCTGGGCTTGCAGCTAAAGGCAGCCCCTGACAGACTTAAAGTCAGTTTTAAACACAATGGGACCAGCAGCAATGGAGAGAGAAAAGCCAGGGCAGGACAGGAGAGTGGGGAGTGGGAGCCACCGGGCCCTGGGCCGCTAAGAAAGCTACAAGAGTGGGGCGGGGAAAGAAGCAGTAGAGTTAGGTAGGGAAGTCAGCCTAGGCAAAAAATGCATGTCCTCCCTTGAAGAGAGAAGGAGCAAGGCTGCAAGCTGGTGAGAGCTGTCTGGCATGGGGAAGCATTCCCAACTGTTTATTCCAGGGACTCTGGAGTCCCCAAGTGAACCCATCCAGTGACAATGAGATAAAACGAAGGAAGCAGGACAGAGGAGGGTGGAGGAAGTTCTGAGTGTTTATTCACTGTGAGAATTTGGAGTAAAGTGGCAACCATTGCTGTGGCTTCTGAAGCTCGCACTTGACTGAGTCTGCAGGGGTCACCCTGGAAACTCTCACCTGCCGCTGAACACAAGGGACTGAAAATAGAAAACCTGGTCCCAGCCCTGACTCTCACCTGTCTCCAGCCTCCCTCCAGGGGAAGTTGAAATGCAAGAGGTACTGGTTCTCTTTAGAATTACACGTGGCTGGTTTAGCACCCATGTACTGTCCTTCAGTGCTCTCTCCCTGTCCCACCCTGCAGGAATCCAGTGTGTGCCCAGGCAGGAAGGGAACAGGTAAGTGCTGGCTCCTAATGAGGGGTCAAGCATGAATTAGCATCTGTTTTCAGCCTGAACAATGTGGTCCCAGGAGCCATCTTCCCTGCAGCCATGAAAGTCAAAGCTCATTAGACAAGAAGAGACCTGAATGAATATTGAGCAGGTCTGTGTAAACGCTTAATTAGAGTGAGCTTTAAACATTCATAAGGTGGCTCCTTGATTTAAAAGTATGAGAAAAGGCTGTATTTATCATTCACCCCGGTCCCAGGTAGCTCATTAAGAAGAAAATGAAAGGTTCTAAATTTTAACAACCTTTTTCCTTCAGCAAAGTTCTCTGTAGACTGCTGGTGAAGGGCCTTGTTGGTTAATTTATAGGAAAGCGTTTCCCAGGAGTAAGGGAGTAAGGGAGGGGGTGCTGGACATTGACAAATGGCCTTTGTGAATTAGGAAGGCAGAAAGGGAAGGAAACTAGACTCTTTTTACAACCTGTGATGGATAGGCACTTTATTTCCCTATTTCACTTTGATATAAGCTAGGCAGGAAGTTGGTGAGGGACAAGCAGCTAGAAGGATTCCAGTTAACTGTGCCAAAGCCGGGCACCACTGAAATCCTGCCCTCTCTGCAAGTTTGGCACACCTGCTTTCCCATGATGCAAGTGAGCCTCCTCTAACACAGTGAATGCCACAATGAACAGCTGCATGCTGAGTTCCATATGGGGATGCCATGAAATCTTCCCAGAGATCATCCTGCACCTTGAACCCCACCCAAATTCACCTTATATATGTACTCATTGAGGACATGTCTACCTGACAAGAGCACAATCCAACTGGGATGTCCATGACTGTCCCCATGTGGTTGCCCTCATTCTCCTCACAGCATACGCTTTCGTCTATTCAACAAATCCTGTCCCCATTCATACACTTCCTCTTCTATGTCTGTGCTCGGAATTCATCCGTTACGCTGAGACAAGAACCTAGACTAAATCCAGCTGGGACCCCCCAGACAACCCCCAGCACAACTTTACCTTCGTGACTATCACATGCAATAGGAAACCCTATCCTACTCTTCTCCTTCCCCAGATTCCCTGGAAATGACCTACTTGGGATGAAGCTCAGAAGTTTTTGTGAGATGCTTAAAGCTCCAGAGACAACAAGAGAAGAAGCTTGGTACGCACAGTTAGTTAGCTTTCCACTCACTCGACCAGATGGGTTCTCAGATTTTGAAAGATGATTGTAGGAAAAACCAAGGATGTCTGACATTCTAGCTTGAACGGACAGCAAATTCTGTCAGACATCCATCAGATCCTACTCTATCCAGGCATTTGACTCAAGTTGTTGGTAATTCAAGGTGAATGCATAAGGAGCCATGGGAGGCTCTGGCTCTAATAGTCTCTCTGTGGAGTGAGTACTATGCTGTGGAGGAACCAGAAAAAAATATATATGGGAATCCTTGACTGTGAGCCCCAGAAGCTTCCCTAGGAATGAAAGATGTATGGACAGAAAGGTCACCGAGCAAGGCAACACCGAGGTACACCTAGTACACCTGTCTGTTAATGAAGGTGATGGAGCACATGGGGGAGGTATATAGCCACAGGGTAATGCAGGAAGAGGGAGATGAGGAATTGAGATGGAGAGATTGCAAAAAACATGTCATGAGTATGCTATATATCTAGTGGAGCCATGAAGGATCCCTGCTACAGGAGTTTCCTCTATGGGGAAGTTATGGGCACTCTATGCTTAAAAATGGATGACTTGGATTCAAATTTATCATGTTTTCTCTTGTAAAACGAAGAAGTGGGACATGAGGAGTTATCGGCCTTCTTAATACCAGTTTGGCCTATAGACTCATGCTCCAGAGATCTGGGAAGACACCAAGCTCACTTTATTGGATTTGATTTGATAATTATGTCTGACACAAATTCGAGAAAGTGTCCCACAATATAAGCAGAAAGAGAAATATGTGGATGGGTCCAGATAGTCCAGCATCTTTTTATTCTCATTTATACTAGAGAAAATGGAAGTGAGGAAATGGACCAGTAAGCAAGAAAAAAAACTACCCTCAACTGAACAGGACCTTTCATATTGAAAAGATCCACTGAGGGGTTATCACTGTGGCTTATCAGGGTAAATCCTCTGCCTGTAATGCTGGAATGTCACAAGAAAGGCACCAGCTGTAGTCCCAGATGCTTCACTTCAGATCTAGCTCCCTGCTTATGGTCTGGGAAGGCAGTAGAGGATGGCTCAAGGCTGTGTGCACCTGCACTCCCATGGAACATCGAGAAGAAGCTCCTGACTCCCAGCTTCAGAGCAACCTAACTCTGACCATTATGGCCATTTGGAGAGAGAATCAGTGGATAAAAATTTTCTATCTCTCTTAAATAAAAAATAGAAAAACCTTTTTAAAAAAGATCCACTGGGGGTCAAGCTATTTTGATTAAGAAAGTCCACATCTAACTTCATCCTGATAAAACTACAAAGAGTGAGTTCTGGAACCACTCAGTGAGATGAAGAAAGTGACTTCTGTGGAAACAAAAATAAAGTTGCCCATAGTCATCTTGTCAGTGATAAGAGTGCTCACAAGGCCAGGCACCGTAGCCTAGTGGCTAAATCCTCTTCTTGCACACACTTGGATCCCATATGGGCACCAGTTCATGTCCCAATTCCTCCACTTCCCATCCAACTCCCTATTTGTGACCTGGGAAAGCAATTGAGGATGACCCAAAGCTTTGGGACCCTGCACCTGTGTGGGAGACCCAGAAGAAGCTTCTGGCTCCTGGATTCGCATCAGCTCACAGAAGACCTTTCTTTTTATCTCTCCTCCCTGTAAATCTGCCTATCCAATAAAAATAAGTACATCTTTTTAAAAAAAGTATTTACAGCAGACTGTGTTAGGCCAAATTTAACAACAATCTCAATATCCATCCACAGAAGCACAGATAAACTCACCCATCCACCTGAAAAGCACACACAAGGTGATTTTTTCTTGAGAAGCAACATTCCAATGACAGTAAACACATCCTTCTCTAGAGGTCCGATGACACTACTTGGGCAATGACTTGTCTAACATAATATTATCCAACTATTCATGCAGTGCCATAGTTAAAGTCAACATTAAGTCATGCTGAGTCACAAAATGGAGTATGACGTTTACATGCCTGAACAGTGTGAAACTGATATAATGAATAGGAATTAGGGGTAGAGGAGAGTATGCCCACTTCCTAATCTTCACGTTGGAATCCATAGTTATAATTTAAGGCAGAAATTGAAAAAGTTGAAGTGGATACATATGCTTTAAATCACATTGTAAGAGAGGCCAGCATTGGGACATGGCTGGCAAAGCCACAACCTGCAACTCTATCCTTCCAACAAGGTGCTGGTTCACGACCCAGCTGGTCTGTTTCCTATCCAGCTCCCTGCTAGGTAAAACAGTGGAAGATGACCAAGGGGTTTCAGCTCCCGCCACCCATGTGGAAGACTCGGATGAAGCTCCTGGCTTCTGACTGGCCTGATCCAGTGGTAGTCATTTTAACCATCTGGAAAGTATAACAGCTGATGGAAGACCTCTCTCTCTCCATCTATCTTTATAATTTGAACAGTCAAATAAATAGATATATCATTTTGAAAACCACACTATAATAAAAACTAGAAATTGCAGGTAGCTGATGGTAAGAGGTGCAAAGCTTAAGTCCTTATCTTCCAGAGCAGACTTCCCACAGACACTGTCTGCTGATCTATGGACAGTCTGCTCTGAAAGGTAAGAAACAGATCCAAAAGTAAACTCCATGGTGTTATGAAGCCATAATGAGTCCATTGCCTGCACACATCAGAAGGCCAAAGTAATGGTACCACAACATCTATCGAATGGGTGGTCAACAATGGAGTTAGGGCAATGGTTAACTTTGACTCCTTGCACAGGGCTTGGAAACATCCTTATACATTAGGCAGGGGAAGCAAATGTGCCTTAAGGTTGGCAATTGGAGTTCTGGTGGGAAGGGCTTGGAATGAGGCCAGCATAGTGCTATCACGTTTTCAGTATCTGTCCCAAGAGAGGAGGAGCAGAGATAGTGCTGACTGGCATCCCATATAGACGCCAGTTCAAGTCCTGCTCCACTTCCCATCCAGTTCCCTGTTAATGTGCCTGGAAAGCCGCAGAGGATGGCCCAAATCCTTGGTTCACTGAATTCACTTTGGAGACCCAGATGAAGCTCTGGGTTCCTGGCTTGGGCCTGGCCCAGCCCAGCCTTTGCAGTTGTTTGGGGTATGAATCAGTAGACAGAGAATCTCTTTCTCTCTCTGTGTCTCTGTCTCTGTCTCTCTCTCTTTCTATTTTGCTAACTCATTCTCTTGCTCTCTTTCTCTGTAATGCTGTCTCCAGATAAAATAGACCTTTAAAAAACAAAAAAGAGAGGAGCTTAAAACCATATATGATTACATCTTTCTTCTAATGGTTGCTTGTTAAAGCACAGGACAAAGAAAATATGTTCTTAAGATTCATTTTATTTATTTATTTATTTGAAGGACACATGAGGTAGGGGGATCTCCCATCTGCTGGTTCACTCCCCAAATGATCACAGCAGCTGTGCTGGGAAGTCTATCCAGGTCTCTCACATGAGTGGTCAAAAACTTGGGCTATTTTCTGCTCTTTGTCTGACTCATTAGCAGGAAACTGGATCGAAGTGGAGCAGACAGAACTCTAACTGGGGACTCCAATATGAGATGCTGGTATTGCAGGCAGCTGCTTAACATATATTGCACTACCATGACTTCTGAAAAAGAATGAGAAAAAAGTACTGAGAAGTTTTGAGTTTGGAGCACTGGGGTGAAACCCAGGAGAAGGAGCACTCAGACCCAATGAGGAGGCAGTCTGTTAGCAAGAACAGCTTGATAAAACAAAATAAAGGAAGAGAGGGCTGCCAGCTTAGGGAATGAGTCCAGGAATTTTTATTTTGATTATGCCTGCCCACCTGTTTATCTTAAATTAATCCATGGATTACTTTGAAGTGGAAGGAAGTGAATGATGGGAGGCAAAAAAAAGATGGAGCGAAAAAAAAAAAAGTAAGCAAATGAGAAGAGAAGGACCGGAGAGGCTGACCCCTGGTTTCCTGGCTGTGAAGGCAGCCTGGACGGAGTGCTACTAAGGTGGCAGAAGTGGATTAGCTAAGCTGGAAATGAAAGTTTCTTAGAAATGTAGTTAATCCTCTTGGTGGAAAGACAGAAGCGCGCTCTTTTGCCCATAAAGATCCCTGATGGAGATAGAAGGTGCTGTTGAGGTGTGGCAAGTGTGGGGATGGAGAAGCCACAAAAAACAAACTCTGCAGCTAGAAAACCCCAGGCCTGTGCCCAAGCCCTGCACCACCTATCTGTCTGGACACAGTTCTCTGTAAATGAGGGGGAGCTCAGTGGACCCCTTAGGCTCAGCTCATCATGCTGAGAAATTAGACTCTGTCTCACAAAAATCACATCCATTCTACAAAGCTCTACAAGGCCCATCTGTACCAGGCAACAGACTGAACAGGCCAGGGACCATCCACAGAGCCTTCCCCCTAAGCCCACCATGCCAGTGAGACAGGTCCAGACAATATGGGGAAAACAGGCAGGGAGTGAGATGAGGATTGATGAGCTGAAATTTCTGCTGGCACTGCATTGGAACTTTACACCCTCACCTGTCAGTTTGATATTCCTGCCTTCTCATAACGCGTGATGGGGAGAGAAGATGCCATCATGGCCACATGGAGTTAAACTCCATTTGGAAGCACTATGAAACTTCCAGAAAGATTCACACACTCACAACTCCACCAGGCTCCACCCCTATCTCATAAGAAGGACAACAGCATGGGAGAGGCCGTTTTTCCCACTTTTACCATATGTGAGGATCCTGCTTGAGCCTTGTCGCCCCACCCCCACCCAACTGTCCTCTTAGGCACGACAGGTATCCTTCTATGTTGGGTGGCCAATACTCACACTGTAGTGTGAGTTCGCACTGGTTGCAGCCTGTTCATGCTGCCTTAAAAATAAATCCTGACCTCACCTGTACACTTGTGTGTATGTGTGTGTGCCGCTTCTTCAAATCCTTAGCTCTGTGGTGGGGGAGAACCTGGGGCAAAAGCCAAGACACCTAGGTCGATAAAACAGATGTGAACCAGTATAGTGTCATGAAGACATGGGAAACGTGAGAGGGATATGCCAGCAGTACTTGTTGAGGTCAATTATTTTTTTGTAAGATTCATTTACTTTTGCTGGAAACATAGATTTACAAAGAGAAGGAAAGACAGACAGAAAGATCTTTCACCTGCTGGTTCACTCCCCAAGTAGCAGCAATGGCCAAAGTTAAGCCAATCCAAAGCCAGGACCCAGAAGCTTCTTTCAGGTCTCCCATGCAGTTGCAGGATCCTGAGGCTTTGGGTCATCTTCTGCTGCCATCCCAGGCCACAAGCAGAGAGCTGGACAGGATGTGGAGCAGACAAGACAGGAACCAACACCCATATGGAATCCTGACACATGCAATGCGAGGATTTTAGCCACTCTGCTATCACAGCAGGTCCTATTGAGGTCAGTTTAAGAATATTGCCCGATAGGAGACAGAGCATGTGCATGAGAGCTGGGTAAGGCCTGGGTTCAAAGCCTGACTCAGTCACTTCTTGGCCATCTGACCTCAGCTTCCTGTATAAAACAGAGGCAATCGTGATGATTAACTAATGCCAAGATAAAGCTAGGTCCAGAGTAAGTCCTTCAAGGAGTGAAGACAAATATATAAGGTTACACAGGACCACTAACCAGGACTGCAAAATGGGTATTAGCCACAAAACTCAGAAACTGACCCAAGGCCCCAGGGCAGTATCCTAGTGACTAAAGTCCTTGCCTTGCATGCGCTGAAATCCCATATGGGCACCAATTTATGTCCCAGCTGCTCCACTTCCATTCCAGCTCCCTGCTTGTGACCTGGGAAAGCAGCAGGGGATGGGCCAAAGCTTTGAGACCCTACACCCGTGTGGGAGACCTGGAAGAAGCTCCTGGCTCCTGGATTTGGCCTGATTCAATCCTGGTTTTGTAGACACTTGGCGAGTGAACCAACAGGTGGAAGATCTATCTGTCTCTGTTTCTCTTTGTCATCCTTTCAAAAATAAATAAATAAGTAAATAAAATCTTACAGATTCCTTTGGAAGGTTACTCAGAGTATCTGTCCAATCACATCAGCGTGTCCTCTTAGAGCTACATCAATGCAGTAGCAACTGTGACAGAGTCCTTCCTTTGGAAGAAATTGGGCAAATATGATGTGATCTTGCCCCCATTGTGTTTGCTGGATTGGCCAAATTCATCACAGGATGATTCAGCTCTGTGCATGCCTCCTCCTAAGGGTAATGGAGGCTGAAAAAAAAAGTGCGAATGTATCCTGGCCAAGGAGTATCGCAGCAAGCGTCCCAAGTCTGGCTTCTGTGACACTGGGCATCGACTGGGCTCTGCAAATGGATTATATGGTCCTGACCCCCCCAGAACAGTCGGATACTATGAATAGTTAGGAAGTTATGTCAGACAAGAGTATAGTGGCAGGTCTAGGCCCAAGTGGGTGACAGGATCCAAGTACTTGGGCCAGCACTCACTGCCTCCACAGGCACATTAGCAGAAAACTAGATCAGGTGGAACAGTGAGAACTCAAACTAGGCATTCTGATATAGGATGCAGAGTCCCATACGACAGCTTACTGTGCTGTCCCACAACATTTGTCCCAGAAGAACTTAAGACAAGGCTATTTAAAGGATAAGGAAGCAGTTTTGTAAACTGATCAAAGTCAACAGTTACCCACTTGTATAATACTGTAAAAATTAAAATTATTATAGAACATGAAAATTAAAACCTTTGGCATTGTGGTATAACTCAGTTCACCTAGAATTCCAATTTCTTCTGTCCCAGGAAGAAGTATATTCCTGCCACAGTTTCCAAACCTGTTAATTCTTCCAATAAGGAACCTGAAGATGAGGCATCTCTGACATCAAGGATGGAGCTTGGAACCAGGGTCAATGATCTTAGCTTTCCAAATAGGAGCGGCTGGTTAATTTGCTGTCTCATACCCTTAAAGTAGTCATACACTGACCCCTTCAATGCAGCAAGTTCTGCAGACAGTTTGTAAAAACTAACAGTGTGACCTGAATTGGAAGAGCAGGACAGACTGTGCCTGGAATATTGAGCACACAGAATGCTGGTGCCAGAGACAAAGGTCAAGCTCTGCAGGCAATGGTCCACAAATGGGCCAAAACCAAAGTTAAGGTCTGTGGGCAAGGGTCCACAGCTGAGCAGCGGTCCAAGGCCACAGTACTGTGTACTTTAAGATGTCCTTGAGAAAGTCAGTCACATACTGACCTCCATACTTGGGCCATACTGTTGCTTCCTGATCATCCAGCATGGGCTGGTTAACACTCATATGGGACATAGCTATCAATGTTCGTGTCACATCAATTCCTATCATTTGACTTCCAAAGCAGTTCAATGAAAGATCGAGGCAGTGAGTGCCCGGCGCAGTGGCCTAGTGGCTAAATCCATGCATTGCATCCCATGTGGGCACCAGTTCATGTCCTGGTTCATCCACTTCCCATCCAGCTCCCTGCTTGTGGCCTGGGAAAGCAGTAGAAGATGGCCCAAAGCCTTTGGGGACCCTGTACTCACATGGGAGACCCAGAAGAAGCTCCTGGCTCCTGACTTCAGATTGGCTCAGCTGGCTGCTGTGGCCATTTGGGGAGTGAATGGAAGATCTTTTCTTTCCATTTCTTTTTCTCTCTGTAAATCTTCCTTTCCAATAAAAATAAGTAAATATTAAAAAAAAAAAGACTGAGCAGCAAGCCTTCTAGGTTGACCTCTTTCCTCAGAGAAGGGGGCTTCCTTCAAGTTGCCCACTCTTGCAGTGTTTATCTTGTATCTGTCTCGTTTCTTAATTTTCCAATTGCAAGTTGTCTCTTTTCCAACCCTGTTTGTGCTGTGTTGGTTGTGGCAGAACTGGCTCATGGGGGATTAAGTTATGCCTTTCCCCAGGAATTTGTTGGCATGTGGGAGAGAGAGAGGAACAGCAGAAATGCAGTCTAAAATTAATTGTACACTTGGGCACTACTTGTCTTCTTGCAGCAGCCACCTGGACCATTGATCAGCATCTGGTCAGAGTGACCCAGAGGCGTTTCTGACATTTCTGTCATTTTTATGGGCTGACACATGGCATTTGTGTTCCTTGCTGCCATTTGAGTATGGACAGTCAAGGGCCTTTAATCAACCCAGCTTCTCTTCAGTTTCTAATCCTGCTGCCCCTGGCTTGCTTATCTGCAGACACCTGCAGGCTTAGGGTTGTCCAGGTCCTTGATCACTTTGCTGCTTGTGGATGTATGTGTCGACCACATGACCCATACAGACCGACTGTGCTGTGCTGTGGCTCCTCCGTGCTCCTCAAAGGACCCATACCAGAGATTAAGTTGTATCCCCTACACCAGCCTTGCTTGGTTCATCTCCTTTGCCTATTAATTCCTTAGGATACAGTCACCCCAGGAACCTGCTGCTGCTTCTCCTGGCCCCAGTCAAGTCTCTCACTCATTTCTTGGAAGTTCAGGGACAGAACATGGCAGGCTTAGGATCATGTCATTGGAAGAGAGAGTAAAGTTAACCTTCACTGGTTGACCTCTGTGCCAAGCACACACAGGACAGAGGAATCTATCTCACCGCCGAGATTGGCTTTTGTTGTAATTCCCAAGGGTCTTATACATAAAATCATAAAATGTCCCTGTCACTCTTTGCCCTTGTTGGGTCATGCTATTAAGACCTCCCTAACTATGCAGACTGCGATCAGTCAGTATTTACCTCTGGATGGAGGATTGTTCTGTGCTGGGCCTCAGGAAGCAGACAGGAGCACAGGGTACGCCACATGGCTCCACCACATCCATTGGCCCCCTGTTGCATTTCCTGAGATCTCCACTGTAGCACCCCTGTCCAGGCCATGGGGAATTCTGAACAAATAGAATCTATACTGCCTCCACCACCCAAAATGACACCCAGCTGACCCATGCAGCCCCTTTGTCTTCCTCCAATTTATTTTCAGCAGACACCTAAATCATCACTTGCAGTATAGGTGTGCCGTGAACATGGGCAGCTTCCTGATGCTTGGAGAACGTGGTGATAAGGCTCTACATGCCTGGCCTTGTTGGCCAAGGAGATACCCTCCTACTCAGGGAAATGATGGCTGTTTTTCAGTCCTAGATATCAGCATGTCAACACTCTCCCCCACAACATGCCAATGTTGCAGCTCCCGAACCCTTCATCTAACGAGCAATTGTCCTCCGTCTGTACCAAGGGAGTGGCTTGAGGCATCCATTGCCTATGGATAGCAACCTCTTTTGTATAATATAATGTAGTGTTACATTGAACCTATTTGCATCTTTCTGTACATTGTAAATCACCTCTAAATGACTTATACTACCTAATATAGTATAAATGCAGTCTACGTTGGAATAATGCTGCATAGTTTAGGGAATAAGAATCCAAAAAATTTGAAGATGGTCAGTGCAGATGTAATTTATTTTTTGAGAGTTTTTTTTTTTTTTTTTTTTACTCCTAGTAGGCTGAAGTGGTGGATGTAAAACCAATGGATGCACAGGCCACCTGTGTATATCTCTCAGGATTCCTTACTTCCTCCATCAAAGTCCTCAGGCATACACACATCACACTGGTGTCTTACATAGATCGGTGTGCTTACTTGTCCCCCTCCTTACATCACAATCAACTTTGAGGACAGGAACTGAATCTGTTTTGTTCATCTTGGTCTCTTCAGCCCATTTGTGGGATGTTTTGCATACAGTAGGTGCCCAGTAAAACTGTTAGTGAGTGTAAGATTTGACCTAGGTCCATTCCTTTGCCCAATGTAGCACTCCCATCTTGTCTACTTGGTGGAAACCCTGACTGCTAGCTAAGCTTTTGTCATTCCTTTCCCAGAAAACAAAATCCTGTCCCTTGCCCCTAGGGTTCCTGGGGCCCCAATGGCTCAGAAGCTCTGTGTGGAGTACACATGGTTTCTTAATGCTGCATGCAGGATTCTGCTGAGGCACCAATGCATACAGCTCTCTCCTGTCACCACTTCAGGTCCTGGCCAAGCAGCTAATCCGACCCATCCGGTCACTGCAGATGAGGACATGTTCTTGGTGACTGCAACTTTGGAGTTTGACTCGAACAATGACAGCTGCATGGGATGGTTATGTCCAGACAGAAAGCAAGGTTGAAGAACACAACTGTTGGTGTATCAACCTGTTGCAAAAGCAGCAAGAGTCAAATAGACATGGTTGGCAGGGTTGCAAAATGCCAGGGCTGGTTTTGCCTTAAGAGTCCCAGGCAAATCCAGCTCCCTGCTTGTGGCCTGGGAAAGCAGTTGAGGACGGCCCAATGCATTGGGACCCTGCACCCGCGTGGGAGACCTGGAAGAGGTTCCTGGTCCCGGCATCGGATCGGCGCGTACCGGCCGTTGCGGCTCACTTGGGGAGTGAAACATCGGATGGAAGATCTTCCTCTCTGTCTCTCCTCCTCTCTGTATATCCGGCTTTCCAATAACAATAAAAAAAAATCTTTAAAAAAAAAAAAAAAAGAGTCCCAGGCAAGGAGGAGGTGATGAATGGTGTGTTGCAACAGATGGGGCAGAATAAAGAAGCAGAAAGGGGAAGGGCTGAAGATCTATGAAGAATGGAGAACATAATCTCCCCCACCACCCCAGTGCAATGGTTTCAACTTTGGCTGTGTATCAAAGTCACTTGAGGGGCTTTTAAAATGCAGTTGCTGGGTTGGCATTGTCAGTTATGCAAGCATCCTATATGGATGCCACTTGGAGTTCCAGCTGTTCTACTTCCATTCTAGATCCCCGATGATGTGCCTGAGAAAGCCACAGAAGATGGTCCAAGTACTTCAGCTCCTGTGTTCATGTGGGGGACCTGGAGGAAGCTCCTGGCTCCCAGCTTTGGAGCAGCCCAGCTCCAGCCATTGCAGCCATTTGGGGAGTGAACCAGAAGATGGAAGATTCTCTCTGTTTTTCCCGGTCTCTCACCCTCTCTGACTCTCCTCCTCTCTGCCGCTATAACTTTCAAATCAATAACAAATGAATATTTTTTAAATGCTGTTGTTCCTCAGTATCCACGAGGAAAAGGATCTTTGCAGATATCAATCTTTGCGTGTTCAAGTCTCTTCTTTAAAAGGGAGTGGAATTTGCATAGAACCTACACACTATTTTTATAGACTTTGAATCATCTCTAAATGATTGGCAGTAAGTATTACAGTATAAATATGTAGATTGTTTTTAGACTCTATTGTTTAAGGATTAAAAACAAGGGGGAAGCCTGTATATGTTCAGTGTAGATGGAAATTTCTTGCGAGATTTGTTTATTTGAAAGGCAGAGTGGTGGGGGTAGAGGGTATGCAGAATGGGGAAGGGAGACACACAGAGAGAAATCTTCCATCCACTAGTTCACTCCCCAAATGGCCATAACTGGGGTGGAGCTAGGCTAAAGCCAAGGACCTGGGATTATATCAGGTTCTTCATTTGGGTGGTAGGGATCAAACATTTGGTCTGTCTGCCTCTGGTTTCCCAGGCACATGTGCAGGGAGCTGGACTGGAAGCGTAGCAGCCAGGACTCAAACCAAATCAGGGTCCTGAAATGGGATGCCAAGAAGAGCAAATGAGGCCAGGAGCAATTTTTTTGAAATATTTCCCATCTGCAGTGGGTTGAATCCACAGGTATGGGACTCACAGAAACAAAGAGTTGACTATACTGGTATTTCAGTCCCACCTCCAGAAATCCAAATGTAGTCTGCCCGGGTTGTGACTCAGCATTTTTTTAAACTAATGTATTTATGAAGTAGAAAAACAGAAGACAACAGAGAGAGCACTCCAACTTCTTGCTTCATTCTCCAAATGCCTGTAGCATAGTCCAGGCTGGGCTAAACCAAAGCCAAGAGCCAGGAATTCCGTCCAGGTCTCCCACGGGGGACAAGAGCCCAATAACCCAAGGCACCATCTGCTGCCTCCCAAATGTAACTTAATAAGAAACTGGAATCAGGAGTGAAGCTGTGAGCTGCAGTTTGAATGCGGATGTCTTAACCCACATCTAACCACAAGGCTAAAAGCCTAACCCAGTGTTGGAATTTTAAAAAACTCCCTTGGGGATGCTGATGTGCAGCCCAGGTTGAGAAGCAAGAGCTGCAAGGCAGAAGACAGTGGCCCAGGCTGGGGGAGGAAAGTGAAAGAGGGAAGCTGGCTATGCTGACAAGCTTGGATGTCCCTGATGCGTTCTGTGAGTTTTAAAACATGAGTCAGGTTTTGTAAACAAAATCCTAGCCAAATCTATCAAAAGCAGCCCTGTGGTAGGGAACAAAAAAAAGGGAACCATCTTTCTTTTGTCTTCTTTAGTAGCTGAGGCTTGCATTAATTAATCACTCTTTTCCTGAGGACAGTCAGAAAGTGATGGACAGTTTAATCCCCTAGGATTTCGACTAATGAAATCAGATTTCAGCTTAGCTCTCATGATTCTTAAAGTCCTCTGCAGAGTACTGTGTGTTTTAAAGGCAGCTTCTCACCCACCCTTTCATGCCTAAGTATTTGGAGGGCAGATCGGAAGTGTGAGTGGGGGCCTGGCCCAAGCAGAGCTCACAAACTTCCCAGGAAATGAGATGAGGCCGTTGGTGGATACACTTTGAGAAACGCTGATTTAAGGACTACAGATGAAGGCTTAATGTGTTTGGTTTGCTTAAGAGCCCGCTAGCCCACCACATCAGCATCCAGTGTAGAGCAGCTATAGTTTAGTAGAAGTTGGAAGGAGGAAAAGCAGTTCCTAGGGTTCCCATCTGAGCATGTGTCTACAGCAAGCATAGAGGGTGGCCCACTAGCTAAGGCCTCACACATTACAAAAAAGTGCCTGTGTGCATGGCTTGGACTTCTGTGACTGCAGGTTGCCTTCCAATCTGCGGCACCATTAAATGCTGACTGTACTGACAGCCTTCCTCAATGGACAGCACCTTCACCACCTATACTGGTTACTCTCGGTGGCTGAGGACACTGTGCAAATGGGATTCTGTTTCATTACCCTGATAGACAGAGGAAAGTATACTATCCTGTGTTCTATCGTGAAACCACTAATAAATCTGAGACCAGCTCCACCTGTGGTGCTGGCTCCAGTCCCAGTGGCTGCAGTTCTGATCCAGCTCCCTGCTAATGACCTAGGAAAAGCCCAGAAGATGGCTCAAGTATTTGGACCCCTGCACCTAGGTGGGAGACCTGGATGAAGTTCCTGGTTCCTGGCTTCCACATGGGCCAGGTCCTGGCTTGGGGAATGGCCCAGGAGATGGAAGATCTTCATGTGTGTTTCCCTCTCTCATTAACTCTGACTTTCAAAATAAATCAGTCTTTCAAAAAACAAAAACAAAACCAAAAAACTGTGGGGCATTGAGGCTGGGAGGAGGAATTTCCCCTACCCAAGTCCAGCAGTTTGGGTGGCTTGGATGCCAATGGCACTAGGTTAAACCCTTGGGCCACCAGGCGGTGCACTCTGGGGACTTAAGGTTGTGTATTTTCAGGGGACTGGCGGATCGCAAAGATGAGGGTGAATGATGACCTGTGGATTCATACTCAGGTGAGTAATTATTGCTGAGGAACATTCTTAGATAAGGCCACTCACTGGTGAGCACCCAGCAATAAGAACTGAAAAGAATGAGGGCCAGTCAGGAAAAGTCATTGCTCTTGTTATGACGGAAGGTAGATTAAGTAGGGCTGGCCCATGGACCTACCAGTGTGCGCGAGATCTGGCAGTGAGAGAGGTTCTGATGGAGGAGCTTGGCAAGTTTTCTGTTGAGGCACAGTTCCTGCAGATGAGCGCAAGAACCAAGACAGGGAGCAGCCCAGATCAGGCCAGGTAACGGTATCCACCAGCATACAATTTGCTCAGGTCTGGGGCGAGCCAGGCTAGGCCAGTTCATATTACCCTCTGGTAAATCCAAGAACCAGAATGGCGTGTGGGTTGTGCCAGGTTGAGCCGCAATACTAGTCAATTTACATTAGGGTCAGGGTTAGGGGCTAGCTGGGCTGGGCTGGGCTAGACTGTAACCCCTACCAGCATGAGCTAGAACCGGGAGAGGGGGGTGGGCCAGGCTACAGCACCCACTGGCAAATGCCGAGGTAAGGCAGGCCATGCCAGACTGGGCTGCAGCACTCAACCAGCACACATGAGACCCGGGGCAAGAGGTGAGCCTGTTAGGGGTGTTGTGTGCGGTTCCCCTGCAGGGCAGCAATTCCCTTGGTGAGAGGGAGAGCTGGGATCGGGGGCAGACCAGGCTGGACAGGGCTACAATCTATTGGCCCACATGTAAACTGGATCGGGGAAAGCCAGGCTGGGCTGACTGTACCTACTGCACCTTAGGGTGCATGCATAAGCCAGAGTGGATATGGGTTAGTTGGGCTTTGCTACAGCATCAGCTAGTACATGCTGGCACTGAGTGCTAATTGTATTCATCTAAACTGTAGAACCACCTGGACAGTGCAAGATCTGGCAGTGGGCCCATCAGAGAAACTGTGGACACCATCCCTTTTGAGTTGCTACTCCCGCTGGTGATCACGAGGATCAGGGCTGTGGGCAGGCATGGCTAGACAGAGAGCAGCACCCATCGGCGCCCATCAGCACCTGCTAGCACTAGTGTGGAGTGGATAGTGGGGCTGATTGGACTGAACTAGGTTTCAATGCCCACTGACATGCATGAAAGCCAAATTGGATGTGGGACAGACAGGACAAGCAATGGGAACCCAGGTAGGGGGTGGGCCTGGTGGGGTTATTGCTGGGTCAAGTATGTGGTGGGCAGGATTGGGATGGTCTCCAACACCCACTGGTTTGTGTAGAAGATGGAGCAGGAGACAGAACTGACCCAGCAATTGCAACTACCACTGTGTGCGTAGGCTAAGTTGGGTAACAGACTATGCCGGACCCTGTATCAGCATGCATACACAAGAATCAGGTCTGGAATCACCTCAAATGAGGTTTCCTGGGGATCTCCCCAGCTGAACTGGTGGACTCAGAACTCTAACCATGGAGATAATTGAAGGATCCATGGTCTGACCATCTAGTCAGTGGCTTAGACGAAGCAATGGACAGCATATCCACATGTACATGAAGGATATGACAGTACATTAGAACCTGCAGAGGACATCTGATACTATAATAGAGGACAGAGGACAGAACAAATCCACCAACTACCCTAGCCTCATGTTGGCAGTGAAGATCTGGGCAAATGAAGATTCTAAGATGGACTATGTCAGCCAATGGATTCTGGAAAGACTTCATTGTGCTTGAAAAGGTAAAATTGCAGCAATTCAGAATTGGTGAACTATAAAAACCACTTGAGCAGGACCCTCAGTCATGCCCATAATAGGGACCCTAGAAAGGTTGGGAGGCTGGGTGTGGCTACTCCCTTTATTTCACTCCTTCCCCCAGATACAGGAAGGAAAAAAGAGAATGTGGAAACAGTGGTCTCACCGACTTTCCCCTAGCCCTTGATCCTTCGCACCCTGATCAACTATATAAAAATCATCAAAAATAAAAATAAAATAATTTTTTTAAAAAAGGGAAGAACCTTTGAAAATTTTTCGTCTTCTGATCTTTTGGACTTTGTGTTGGATTTCATCTGGGCCTAGCCTTGTGCTATAGAGAGCCTCTTTAGAGTGGACATGCTTCAGTCCTTGGCGGTTGGTCATAGACTATCGTGGCACACAGGTGGCACAACCCAGAAGGCTAAAGTGCAGCTGTTTCACTTTTCTTCTCCAGACACTGTGATCTTTGGTAGTAGGCTTTTTCACTGCCAGGATGAAATGTCTTTCCTTTGAAATGCATTGGCCCCAAACATCAACAGGAGTGAGCTCAAAAGCTCAGGGGAGGTTAAGGGAAAGTCTACTTCATGAACTGGGGCAGGAGTGCCTGGCACACAGCAGAGCCTGGGATCATCTGTTCTTTCCTGGGTGATAATAAAGCAAGACTTGCAGTATCGAGGGTGTAAATGGATTGGATTTGCAGCAGTCACAGTGAAACCCCACTGGGAGGTGTTGACTGCTGTCTTGCACTCTGCGATGGTAGCTATGTAGTCACAGACCTCCGTCTGCTGGAGCTCCACTGCGGTATCAGTGGGGAATGCAGTCTTGCCAGGGAGCTGCAGACCTTTTGACATTCACAGAGCTGAGTGGGCTGCTGTCCGCCAGAGTTACAAGAAAAAGGGCATCCTACTATGGTAGAAATTTTAATACCCTTTCAGGCACCAACCATTGCCTGAATCAACTTCTTTTGAATGTCCCACCTTGGCTTTCCTACAACGTGTAGTTATATAGGAGGGACCAGAATAGTCAGTGAACAGTGAGCAAGTTCTAGGTGCTGCGACACCGCTGGTCACGGGGTCCTAAAAGATGAGCAGGGGAGTAGAAAGTACCAGTGCCTTCCTCTAACACAGTGACCCTATAGACAAGGATGACTGCAGAACGTAAGTTGAGGCAGAGATGAGAGTAGTCAAGACAGAGGCCAAGGTGGGGTATAAAATACTCTTGGGAAGAGAAGAACTCATGTGTATTGAGATTCCCAAGTGGCTTATTTGTGTAGAATACCTGGTTAAATTTTCACTGGGTGTATTCATAACCTCAACATAGAAAGGACCTGAGGCTGCCAGAGGCCAGGTTAATCGGCCAAGGTACAAACTGGCTCCGTTCCGACCACTCAAGTCCAAAACCTGCATCCTCTTCCCCACAGTGCCTCCAGTACTTTGCTCAGGCCCCCACTTGCTGTGCCTTGTCTCTCCATGAGCTCCCAGAAAGCAGAAAGCCAGAGAGCTTCACACTGTAGGTGAGTCCTCTCTGAGCATGCAGGCTGCAAGTTAAGCTTCCACAATGAAGTAGAAAAGCCACACCCTGGCCCAAGGTCATGGCCACAGAGGCAAAACCTGCTTAGTTGGTATTAGTTAGGTTTGTTGTTGTTTGCTACTTTAACTGAAATTCCCGATGTGGCTTCTGGTTGAAATTCAGAGGTTCACAGTCTGAGATCAGACAGACCAGACAACTGGTATGTGGCACAGGTGTGTGCATGTGGTGATCCAGCTGTCAGAAAGACATGGGGCATGCTCAGATTATGCAGCCTTGCCTCTCCTGGGAGCACCTGTCACCCTCAGGCCTACTATTCTGTTAGGTCCACAATTAGATCAGATCTTCACCCTTCCTCCACCCACCCACCATTAATACTTGTCCACCACCTGTTACCATCAGATTTCAAACACCCTCGTGAGTCTGGGAATACAATTCCTGCTGGACTGCTACTCGGTCCTTCCTTCCTGATGGGACACACTCCTGGCCCAGAAATTTGGCAAACTTCTCCCACACCTGCCATGCCAGAGAGTGGTCTTCAGGTTCCAGGCTCCCGCCACCACCACTGCATCCTGTGAGCCATTGATATTTTTTAATTTCTCTTTTCCATGCCCTTTTTATCTGACAGGTGAAGAATTGCTGTCATTTCAGCGCTGAGTCACATTCATTATTCATCATCTGTGATGAAAGTCCCTATTCGCTACTTGGATGCTCCCTCCCAAGCTTGGGCTGAGGCGACCTTTTCCGTCTCAGGACAGGAGCAAGCCTGTTTTCCGCATATATGAAAGGTAGGTTCCCATAATGAGGGGAAAGGCAGGGGCTCAGCTGGAGCCGTTTAGAAGCTGCCCTGAGGGCCCCAAGTCAGTGCAGATGAAAGACATCACTTTGTAACCTGTCACAAACTGGGCATCTTGAACACAGTCTCCCAGTGTAAGCAGCAACTTCAGAATCTAAAAGTGAGTTCCATGAGGAAAGTTTGGTAACAGGCTTCTACAGAAGAACTGCACATTCCTGTGAGGTCTTCAAGTATTGGAGCAGTTATTTTTCTCTTCCCTGTTGCTAACACAGTTGTGAGCTGGTGAGCGAGAGCTTTAAGGACTTCTGTGGGCAGGACAACAGGGAAGAAGCCCAATGGGGACACCAACAGGTTTTCCTGGGCAGTGTAGGTAGCACTGGCTGCAGTCACCTTAGAGTGCTGATTGTAACCTAAGATCCCCCTTTCAATGGCAGGGGTATGACCAGGGGTCTTCACTGCCCCCACTCTCTCCTTTCCTGCCTGGGACTCACTCTCACTCAGAAGCAGTTGACATCAGCTTTCATCCAGCCCAGAGCCCTGAGACATATGCCTGGTACTTTGAGGAGCAACCTGCACTTTCCTGTGTACCCCCAGGCATGGTGGCACAGCAGGTACAGCAAGTACTGGCACTCCAAAGCTGCAGCAGCTCTCTTGTCTTGGGGAAAAGTCAAGCTGTGGATGAGGCTGTGACCAAGAGGACAATAGTTCTCAGGACCCAAACTGGGACTGTGCTAACCCCGCCTCTTCTCTTCCGCCTGGTCTTGAATCTCAAAATAGCAATTTCATCTGCTTCCCAGGTTTTGACGGAACACTACAGACACATATTTGAATTTCACACACTGTGCTTTTGTGTTTGCCAGCTTCAGAAACAGGGCAGGCAGGAAAGATCTGGCATAAAGAAAGGAATTCCTTCTCCTGGAGTGTGTGCTTGGTCTCAGCTGCCATCCTGGCTCCTTGCTGACATGCCCATGTCTTTGCCTTAGTCCTCATAGGGCCAAGGGTTATGTCCAGTGCCACAGGCAGGTAACACCATTAGGGAGCAAGGTGCTTCCCACTCAGTCCAGCAAAAAATAGGGAGGGCAGTGAGGTCGCTGCCCCAAGAGTACCCATAGAATCCTGGAGCAGGGTAAGGACGTACAGTTCACCCAATGTAGAACAACCAGTATAATGACAAACACACAGGCAGAGGGGCAGGTGGCAGGAAGAGGCAACCTCAACATGTTACACACAATGCACATTTCCAGCCTTCTAGCTGCTGCTGACGGATAGGATATGTGGATCCATCCTCGCACTATGAAAGCTGAGTCTATGGGTGTTGAACCTGAGGGGTCAGCAAGCATACCAGTGATCACACATCACATTCAAGTTCGTTCTGAACCTGCCACTTATTACTTTCTGTAGTTGTCATTTTTGCAAGGACTGGACCACAATCTAGAGCGAAGCATAAAGCTTCATTCAGCATCTGTCATTTCTTACAGCTGCCGTAGTCTTCTACCAAGGCTGCAAATGTCACTTACATGGGGGGGCCACTCCACAGAGCCCACTGTCACTCAGTTTTGCCCAGAGTGACACAAGGACTTGGATGATACTGTCAACTGGCCATTAAGCAGTTCCATGGGGTCTGCCCTTCCCCTCATAATTGGGACATACCATGTTGAGAATAGGGTCATGAATATACAGCCTAATTAAAATCTAGAGAAATGATTTTGTGTTGCGATTGTAACATTATCTGCAAACGCAGTTAACAACCTATGCTTGCTGTCTTCCTGCTTTTCAAAACCTAAAAATATAAGCATGAAATTGTGAGGGTGCCCATGGCTGGGAAGGCAGGGGGATTTCACCTGCACACCAGGTCTGAGGTTCAGCGATGGTTGCCTGGAGCTCTCACAACAGCCAGGCTGAGTCCCAGCTCCCACAGGCAAGAGCTCAAGATTTATAAGTCATGCCTGCCACAGGAGCAGGGGTGGGACAGGAGAGTTGATAATTCTTTGCACCACTGTGGTTGATAATACAGATTCTAACACACACTCTGCAATGGCAATGACCTCTTCTGCCCTGCGTAGAATGGGTCCAAAGACTCTTCACTGGATAAGGTGAAATCTTACCAGTTAAGGAGTGGCTCAAGAAGAGGTCATGCATGTACGAGAGCCAAATGGGGTGTGGGACAGACTGGACTACTGCTACACATACTGACAAACCAGGGTAGGGGGCGGGCCTGGTGGGAGTTATTGTGGGTCGCTCCAACTAGGCTGCAGATTCCACTGTTTTATGCAAGGGCCGAGTATGTGCTGGGCAGAACCAGGCTGGACTGCAACACCCACTGCTTCCAGTGGAAGTCGGGGCTGAAAACAGAACCAACCCAGCGATCCCAACCACCAGCTGATCAGGGCTATGGACTGTGCCGAGCCCTGTACTTGCTAGTACATACAAGAATCTGGTCTGGGCCCAGCGGCGTGGCCTAGCAGCTAAAGTCCTCGCCTTGAACACGCCCGGGATCCCATATGGGCACCAGTTCTAATCCCAGCAGCTCCACTTTCCATCCAGCTCCCTGCTTGTAGCCTGGGAAAGCAGCAGGGGATGGGCCTAAGCTTTGGGACCCTGCACCCATGTGGGAGACCCGGAAGAGGTTCCTGGTTTCCGGCTTTGGATCGGATCGGCACTGGCTGTTGCACTCACTTGGGGAGTGAATCATCAGACGGAAGATCTTCCTCTCTGTCTCTCCTCCTCTCTGTATATCTGACTTCGTAATAAAATAAATAAATCTTAAAAAAAAAAAAAAGAATCTGGTCTGAGAACACCTCAGACAAAGTTTCTTTGGAGATATCCCCCATCGAAATGCTGGACTCAGAACCCTAACCAAGAAAAGACAGAAGACAGAACAGGTCAATCAACCATCTCAGCTATATGTTGGCAGCGAAATACGGGGCAAATGGAGACTCTATGATGGACTATGTCAATCAGTAGATTCTTCAAAGACTTCATCGTGCTTGGAGTGGCAAGATTGGCAGTGGTTCATAACTGGTGAACCGTCAAAACCACTTGAGCAAGCACCTCAGGGTATGCCCCACATCCAGGACCTGGGGAGGGTGGGAAATTGGGTGGGCCTTCTTCCTTAATACCCCCCTTTAAACATGAAGGAAACAAATGGAAATAATAGTCTTACCCACTTTCCTATAGCCCTTGAACCTTTTTTACCTTTATTAACTATGTAAAGATTGTCAAAAATATAATAAAAAATTTCCTATGAAAAAGAAGAGGTCGTGGCTGTTGCGGCCACTTGGGAAGTGAATCAATGGACAGAAGATCTTCCTCTCTATATCTCCTTGGCTGTATATCTTTCCAATAAAATAAATAAATCTTTCAGAAAAGAAGAAGAAGCCATGGAATTATGGGTGCTGTGAATTGGATCTGCTCTCCAAGAGTCAAGATTGAATGCTGAGCCTCGGTGTTGGGAATTAGAAGGATGAAAATGGATCCTGACTGCGGGGTTTCCGGAGCGGCCTTTGGGACGGGACTGGGGTTGGATAAGCTCCTCAGAGAACAGCCTTCACGCTTTAAATCTTAGTGGACTTAGAAATGGGACAGAGACCACAGACCCAGACACTGGTTCCCAGGCTCTTGCCATTTGATGTCCCACATCACCTTGAGACTCCACCAGAAAGAAGGTCATCCTTGGATAAGACTCCTTGACCTCAAATCCTTAAAACCATGAACCAGAATAAACCTTTCCTATTTGTAGCTCACCTAGTCTGTAGCATTGTGATGTCAACATCAGAAAATGGACAAGCAGAGTGGCCACCTCTGTGAGTTCGTGAAGTTCCCAACAGCGCCAGGTTGGCCAATTAAAGGGCAATCAACCACAGCAAAGAAAATAGAAGTTTTGTGTGTGGGTCCCCTCTCGGCACCAGCAGGCTACTCTACCTCCCTGAGGCTCCATCTCTCTGTGTCTGGCATGGAGCAACCCATTTCTATGTTCCCAGGGGAACTTCCTGACAATGGTTTCAGCTAACCGAGACCTCAATCTGGGCTGTTCACTGGGCATGCAGTGAGAGCAGTGGGCTTGGACAAGCTGTGCTGGGACTTCCTTGATAAGCAACTCTAAGAAGTCAAATGGGCCCACAGCCTATCTGCCTGCCACATGTGGTCAATGTGACATATGACATAGCTTCCAACCTGTATGCGAAACGGGACCTGTGATTACATAGACATGGCTTCTAGCCAGTTACAGTGTCATTGCTGGGTAGGAGGACTGTCAGGGAACACCCTTGTGCCTTGCCCTTTCCTAGTCTGTGTAAGCTGCGCTTGCTTTACCATAAATGGACATACTCCATCAGACTGTCCCTATTGGTTCTTGAGGCCAACAAATACCGTCACCTCACCCCCTCAGTGGTCTCAGGGACCTGATGGCAGGAAAAAGCTCTGAGAAAGCATGGCCTGTGAGCCTCTAAGCAGCAAGTCTCCACTGGACTCTTCTCTGACGAGAGTGGGCAGCAGTACACAGGTCAAGGTTCCGGATGAATGTCACCGAGCCATCCATTCACCTCCTTGACATATAAGTGCTTCGACGTTTAACCTCCAGCCCCAACTGGGTGAACATACAATCAATTAAAATGCATGTTATCCACAGCTACTATTTCACCTCCCACCATTTGGTTGCTCAAGGCACCAAAAGAGATCCTGATTCCAGCCTTCAAACACTTCATTTGAATGGGATTCTGATGAAACAAACTGTGCGTGTCAGCTTATCACCTCAGATATTCACACCAGAGACATGCCATGCCTTAGACTGATCTGGGCTGCTACGATGAATTACCGTAGCCTGGGTCATTTATAAGAAATAGAAATACATTTGTCTCAGGGTGCCAGAAGCTGGGAAATCCAAGAGCTGGCATCTGGGGAGGACCATTTTGCTGTGTGCCCTAACATGGTAGAAGGGCAACAGAGCACCAGGGCCTCACATGAATAACAAGCCCACTGTCATCATAAGGAGCCCACTCCCCCAGCAGCGATATCCCAGAGCCCTCAGAGCCCCATCATCTCTTATTGGACCCTCTCCCCTTACATGGCTGCATTGAGGATTAGCTTTCCAACTCAGAAACTTGAGAGAAACATTCAGACCATAGCAGCCACCAGGACTTGCTTTCTGTTCCAGCTCCCCTGGTGATGGGCCAATGTGCTTATTTGTCCCATAGGTAAGCCATCACACAACACAGACCTGCACCTTAGCCAGTTCAGATGGTGGTCTCCAAAGCAGCCCATGTCCAGCTGGCCTCCTTCCTTTGTACCCTGCAGACAAGGCTACTTGAACCCCATCCAGCAGGTGATTTGTACCCTCAGTGCTATAGCCATTCAATACCTAGCATTTGGAGCTGCCCTATGCAATGTTGTTGTCGTTGCTGGCTGGAGGCTGAAGGATGTCACTGCCATGTCCTGGGCCCTCCAACCCTGCAGAGTGATGTGGGTCCTGCTGGTTTAGCTGCAAATGTGGCCCCGGAGGTTTGTGCGGCAGCCTGCCCCCACTGGACTCTACAGAGGAGGTGGGATGGAGGGATTTGCCAGATTAGAGTGACCCACATGTGGGAGCATGTTGCACACTCAGAATCTCTACACTTCTCTGCATCCCAACATTTTGTTTCAAAGGGAAGTCACGCTTGACTTAAGAATGTATCTCACACATGCATACACAGCTGGCTCCAGCTCCCAATAGGCTCACAACACAAGTTCTTGAACTGATATTTTGAGACAAGGAGGAGAAAGCCAGCCAGGCCCCCAGCACAGATGTGTTTAACCACTCTGCCTCTCCCTGTAGGCTCTGGTATTGCCATCTGCTCCTAAGAGGCAGCAATGAGGACGCAATCAGTCGCATGAACCGCAGCACCCACGTTAGCCATGCACCTGCTAAGGAGGTCCTTAGGTCATGCCTCATTCTGTGCACCTGCAGAGCTAGCCCTGGACTGTGGCTTCTGCTGCTTCTGCTCTCTCTCCAGCCACTGGCTATTGGGTGGGGCTCCCAGTTCTGTGCCCACTGCTTGACCTTGGCATGCTCTGCAAGTCACTTGAGAGCTGGCTTCCTCATTTGAGATGTGTACTGAGGCAGAGCTGCTGCAAATATCGCCCATGTCATGGTTCAAGCGCAGAAATAGCAGTGTCGAGCGAGGAACACCTGCTACATCATGCACACCTACAGCCTCACGCTGCGACTATTAATACTCCCTGACTCAGTGCCGAGAGGCACAGCTCCTGCTCCGACAGCATGCCAGGATGCTCCTATAAAGAAGAATGTTTAGGGAAGGCACTCCATTCCTGTGCCCTGCTGGTTTCTCCTCTCTGTCTCACCTGAGCCTCAGGCCATACCCGGCAATCTCTCACACTCCCCTCAACAGTATACTTTGTTACTTTGAGCACAATCAGCAGGAGGGCTCCACCTGCCTGGACCTCACAGAGTGCGCTCCCAATGTGAGGGGAATGAGCAGTGGCCATGCCCTGACTCGGAGTCGGACCTGGTGGCTTCCTCATATGGGCTTGTTTCTGAGTCACTGCAGCTCTGTGCCTCCTGCCAAGGGGCCAACTTGGAACTGATCCACATACGGACTAGAACCAAAAACCAAAAACCAGAAGCTTCCTTCAGGTTTCCCATAAGTGTGCAGGGGCCCAAGTAGTCAGGCCATCCCCCACTGTTTTCCCAGGTGCATTAGCAGGGAGCTGGTTTGGAAGTAAAGCACCCAGGGCTGAAACCAGTGCCTATATGGGATGCCAACCCATAGAAAGTGGCATAACTTGCTAACCCACAGCATCTCTGCCTATTATTCATTTTTTAAGAAAGGATTGATTGATGATTAAGATTTTGAAAGGTAAAATGACAGAGAGAAGTGGGAGAAGAGAGAGATGTCTTTCATTTCTTGTTTCTGTTTTCAAATGTCTGCAACAGCGACAGCTGAGCCAGGCCCAAGCCGGGAGCTAGGGATTCCATCCAGGTCTCCCACATGGGTGGCAGAGGCCCAAGCACTTGAGTCATCATTCACTGCTCTCCTAGACACATGTGCAGGGAACTGGATCACAAGTGGATCAGGCAGGACTTGAGCCAGCATTGCAATACAGGATGCCAGACCTTCAAGCAGCCATTGAAGTGACTGTACCACAATGCCCGACCCAGGTCTCCTGTTCTTGAACCAGGGGACAACCTACTGCTACATCCCAAGCAGAGCCACTTCTCAGGTCCCAGACACTGAGTTGTTGATTTGGAGCTTGGGTTTGGTATTTTCTTTCCACCGTGTTGCATCTAAGCCTCAGGGCTCCCATTTGACTCATTTACACCTATTCCTGCCAGCAGTGCCCCCCCCCTTGCCACCCTGCCTGGCACTCTGTGGCCAACTGAGCTGAGTGAAGGGGCACAGAGGAGACTGTCAAAGGCAGAACACGGAGACCCTGTGAGCTGGAAGAGCCACCACACCATCACAAGGTCAACATTCGGACGTATGTGGCAGACACATCCCCCACTGCAGGCCACCCAGGGGAGCAGCTGCCAACAGGAGGAGCCTCATCAATAGAAGGTGTGTGGAGTGCCACCTGCCCTCCTCTGACAAGGCAAGGCTAGCTTCCTTGAGATTCCGTGCACTTTAATGCACTCTGTGTACCAGTAAACATGTACTTAGAGGATTTTGTCGCTGTCCAGCACGGAACAGCTGAAACTAGCTCATTCACAAAACGAAAAGCTTTATCTTGGACCCTGAAGCTGGGAAGTCTTGAGTCAGGAGGCCGCTTCGGGTAGGGGTTTCCTCCAACCCGGGATGAAAGGCGAGTGGGCACATGCAGCTAATGATGGGCAGGTGCTCACTATAACAGCTTGTCCCCTGGCCTATGGAGAGATGGAATCCACTCAGGCGACAAAGGCATTGATGAGGGTTCCACCCCACAGCCCTAACACCTCCTCCCAGGCCTCAACTTCCATCTCTGCCCCATTGAAGAATAAAAGTCCCAATGGAGGAAGATTTGGGGTAACACACCCAAACCACAGCAGATTTAGACCAGAGGGGTGTCAGGACCCCCACAGGGTCTGAGATGTCTCCTTGTTTTCCAACTAATGGGGTAGCTGCCCTGGCTTCACAGATGTTGGCCAAAGACATGCAACTCTTAAATCAGAGACAACAGTGGCAGCACAGCAAGAAGTCTGAACTCAAGATGCAAATCAGTTTCCCTTGTCCAAGTTCATGGAGGTGGTACAGGTGGGGCAGGAGTATGCATGCAAGCGTGACCTTGTCACACCTTAGAAACCCCATGCTTAGGAGACTCTCCCTGACCCATCTTCTAAAGAGACTGTTGGCAACCCTGCCTAATGTATGCCCAGAAATGAGACACTCCTATTACCATACAAATCAAGAAACAAAGCTGCCTTCAGCCCTAGACATAGACCTCCCTCTTCTTTCAGATTCCTTCACTGTCAGCCTTGACAATAGATCCCAAGAAACCCATGCAGAATTGCTGACTTGGGATCGCAGGTCAGAGAATTGCACCATTGGTCCTCGAGGACGTGGAAGGTCTGTGAACCAGATGTGGTACATGGATAAGGATTCTACTTAACTAAAGAACCCTGGGTGGGGGTTGCATTTCCTGGGGACTGAGAGAATTGTGCCTGGCACCTGCCATGTCTGTGGCTCTGTAGCAGGTCATTCATCTGCTCTGTGAGGAAGACCTGTCCCAAGGGACACTGAGTGCAGGAGGGTGATCAGCTGGGAGGAGGGTGTCATTGGGTGTGGGGGATAGAGAGCCCACACTGGAAGCCTGCTGGGCAGAGCCCATGGAAGCACTGAGGCCCCTCCAACAGACTTGCTCCCCAGGGCAGAGGGGATGGGAGAGGACAGGGTTATACAGGGATGGAAACTGCCCCCTGTTCCTTGGAAGCCTTGACAGAATGTTAAGGGACTCAGCCGCCAGCTGTCTGCACCAACAGAGGTGTGAAATCCCGCTGAGAACACGGCCTGTGAGTTGAATCTGCTTCTCTTGTTTTGAGAACATTTGGAGGCTCCCGGGCGGCTCTGTGTTTTCCAGAAGGAGAGGAACAGGCAGAGCAGTGTGTTCCCTCCACATTCACAGACCACGACTGTCTGGGGTCTGTGTTCCCAGGACTGTGCCAGCCAGTGCCAGATGCCACAGAATGAAAACAGTGCATGCCCCTGGGGCAGCCGCTCTGCACTCATTCACTCCTTGCTCAAGACTGGATTTGTTCAACTAGGAGTAGCTCAACCAGCCATATGCTGAAATCATGATAATTTTAAGTAAACCAACATAACTCTTTCTGAGTAGGATGCAAGATTCCCATTAAGGTTTTTTTTTTCAAAACACACCTATATACATTTATTTCCTTAGCATAAATTTCCCAAGCATGGTACTAGACATCCAAATAAATGAGCAGATAATTTTAGCAAGGCAGAAATGTTGCAGAAGGAAACAAAAGAGGAAATATTGCTACCCTAGTTGGGCTTGTGAGAGGAGAGATGACATTTGCATTTGAAATGTGAGGGGTGCCATTCCAGACATGGGTTAACAACATGCCAGAATCCTGAAAGCCAAGCAGGAACACTACCCCGTGAGGTGCAGGAGCCACCAGCCAAGACTTCTCCCTCTAGGGCCAGTGTCGTGGCCCATCAGGCTAAGTTGCACGTCAGCAGGCCATGTGGGCACTGGTTCAAGTCCCCACTGCTCCACTTGCAATCTAGCTCCTTGTTAATGTGTCTGGGAAAGTAGCTGGAAGATGCCACATGTCCTCGGGCCGCTGCACCCATGGGGAAGAGCCAGATAGAATCCCAGGCTCTGTCAGCCTGGTCCGATCAATCCCGGCCACTATAGCTATTCGAGAAGTGAACCAGCAGACAGAAACTTTTCTCTCTTGTCACTCCCTCTCTCTTTGTAATTCTGCTTTCCAAATAATTAAGTCTTAAAAAAAAAAAAAAAAAAAAAAGAAAGAAAGAAGGAATGACTCAGCGTTCAAAAAGAGCAAAGGCAAGATTTAGCCATCAGCCTGCTGAGTCCTCCTCTCCCTCTTGCTGTAGCCTCAGAGCTCCAGGGGGAAGCCCCTCTCTGCTCCCACATGTGTCTTTTCACTGAATTCACCGCCAGACTTGGCAGTTTGAGGTGAGGCTGACAGCAGCAGGGAGGCGTGTCCCTCTCAGAACTTGGGGTCCAACCGAGAAGCAGAACAGAGGTGTCCTGGAGTCCTGCACTCTGCAGGCATTGGAGACCAAGTTCATCACCTTTCAGGGAATCCTCGAGCTAAAGTAGTGTAGGCTAGAACTGAGGATCAAACCGAAGCACTTCAATACAGAATGTGTCTCTCCCACGAGGCTCATGGCTCACTTCCCTCCAAGTGGACAGTGGACTTAACACACACACACACACACACACACAGAGGGAGAGAGAGAGATGGGACCTTCTTCCTCAATGCAAGGGTGAAGATGGTTTAAAAGCCGAAAGATGCAAGTGACAGACACCTGAACGACAGACATTGAGGGGTGAAGGTGGCTGTAAGGAAGGTCTTCCTAGCATGAAGACAAGACCGAGGAACAAGCTCCTGTGGGGACTTCCTTGGGTGTATCTGAGAACAGAGTCTCTGGCAGAGTCAGGGACAGACTTGACCTTGTGGACAACTAAGTGTGCAGGTGACAGATGGGTCTTCAGCAGGGGAGGCAGCCGGGCAAGGAGGATGGTGCCAGATGGAAGGAGACCTCAGCGGCACAGCTCACAGTGGGTCTGCACCAACTGCACGAGACGTGATCAGAGCAAGTGGCAAATGGGCACCAGGCGATGTTAGAGAAACACGATGTCTTTCCCTCATTATACTAATGGCACTGTGATTAGATGGGAAATGGGCCCTTCTAGAGATACCTACTGCGGGATGACCATGCTGTAAAACATTTTAGCATGGGCTACTATGGTGGTACAGCAAATTAAACCATCACCTGGGATGCTGGCACCCCATATCAGAGCATTGCTCTGCTTCCAATCCAGCTTCCTACTAAGGCGCCTTGGAAGGCAACAGCAGAAGACCCAAGTGCTTGGGCTCCTGGATCCCAGCTCCGGCCAGGCCCAGCCCAGACAGTCACTGTGGGAATGAGCCAGTGGATGGAAAACTCTTCTCTTTCTCTCTCTCTCTTTCTCTTTGCCTTTCAATCTGTGTATCTTTCTGCTTTTAAAACAAATTTTTTAAAGAATTGGTTAACAAAAGCCACAGCAAGCAGTAAATGCAATGGCTAATTCTCTACTTCCCAGCACCAGCACTCCATATGGGCTCAGGTTCATGTCCCGGCTGCTCTGCTTCCCATTCAGGTCCCTGCATGAGATCTGGGAAAGCAGTAGAGGGCAGCCCAAACTCTTGGGATCCTACATGTGCTTGGGAGACCCAGAAAAGAAGCTCCTGACTTGGGATCAGCTCAGCTCCAGCCACTGCAGCCATTTTGGTGAGTGAACCAAGATCTTTTCCTCTGTCATCCCTTTTCTGTGTAAATCTGCCTTTTAAAAATGAAAAGAAGGAAAGAGAGAGAGGGAGGTGGGAAGAGAGGGAGGGAGGTGGGAAGGGAGGGGGGAGGGAAGGAGGAAAGAAGGCCGGAGGGAAGGGAGAAAAGACACAGCAATGGGTTAGAAGGTTAGCAGTGACTAAATGCAGGCAGTGACTCTGAAGGTGTCCTTTACACTCTGTGAATTCACACCCTCTTCAGTAGAAAAAGCGTTTGGGGGAAGAACAAGCAAAAGAGCCCAGAGCACAGCCCTGCCAACATCAGGTTCAGGACAAGCAGGCTCCCGTGGCTATCCGGGGGGCGGGGGGGTGTCACTAATTACCGTCAGAAATCCTTGTTTCCCACCTGGTTTTCCAACACTTTCACTGCGGAGTGCAGCCAGAATGTTGAAGGGGAGGGATCACCAGGTTGCAGGCTGTTAAGATTGCAACTGTGTTAACTGGCAGAGGTGTGCTGGTGCACACTGCTGATCCTCCATGGCCTGCAGATCCCACATGGTCACATCGGAACATCCTCAAATCAAGAACATTCCGGAAGCAAAATGTGTGCCCACTCTGAGTCTTTGGCTCACATAGCGTTTACATCGTGTTAGATATCCAGGTTGCCTAGGAATGATTGGAAAGTCCAGGGAAGGTGGTATGTTGGTTTTACGTTCTATGCAAATAGTCTACCACTAGCTACGAAAGCCTTGCGCTTCCTTGGAGTTTGGTATTTGTGGGGGGTCCTGGCACCGACCCTGAGATACAGAGAAACTGACGACCACATTTAATATCCTCTGAGCAAACAGGTGGAAACGGGTCTCCTTCTCAGCCACCGTGTGAGCTGCTGAGCAGGAGTCTGGCGCCCTCTCGTGGTTATACCTGGTAAGTGTTCGCTCCTCCAAGCAGGCAGAGCCTTTGAAAACAAATGATTCACATATACCTTACTAGGTAGGACACAAATGGTTACTCCTCACTAGGGTATTGAAGATTTCTCCGCACGCCCTTCCTAAAACAGTTCTACACGTCAACTGTTGACATATGCCTTGCTAGAGTTATAAGCCAGCTTGGACTATCCTAAAATCTGCCAAGTTCAGTAGAATTACGCTTCAATGCTATAGACTGCTAAACACTAAAATGACGATAGACACGAGACAGCTGAATAGTACCTTATAAGCCATTTTAAGGTGTATGGAAGCTGGTTGTATATAAACTAAAATTGAAATGTCAATGAAGTACTCACAGGATGTGGTTAAGAACTTGCATTTTTTAACATATTGGTTACTCAAAACCATGACAATTAATTCCATAACATTATAACTGTTGTTGGTGTTATGTTGGGGCTTATAATTGACCAGGACAATATTCTGCCAGCTCAGCCTTCATACCACAGATGGTCTCCCCAAGAAACCGTTGAATGTATCTGGGCAATAAGATGCTGGACTCTTTGCTTGGTATATGCTTGCAATGAAAGAATCTCAACTGAATTTGATCTGTAATACTGCAACAAGGTGGAGGAATCCACCATGGGGGAGGGCATGGGGAGGGGTTGGGGGAATCCCAGAGCCTATGAAACTCTGTCACATAATGCAATGTAATAAATAAATTTTTTTTGTAATAAATACATTTTAAAAAAACAGAACAAATGTCCACGGATACCATTCGAGGAAAGTCCATGGATACCATCCAAAGCAAGTCCATGGATACCATCCAAGGAAAGTCCACAGATATCATCCAAGGAAAGTCCACGGATGCCATTTAAGGAATGTCCATGGAAACCATTTTCAGAATTGGGGATAAAGCTTTGTGGCTTGATGGACCCGTCCAACACACCACAAGCAGTTCTCCAGCCTCGTTATGACCACCATTTTGTAAAAGAACAGCAGATATTGGAGTTTAAGGTGAGGACTTTAGCCTAATAACTGGGACCCAGCATGATGGTTCAGTGGCTAAATCCTCACCTTGTATGTACTAGGATCCTATATGAGTGCTGGCTCTAATCCTGGTGGCCCCATTTCCCATCAAGTTCCCTGTTTGTGGCTTAGAAAGAAGTTGAGGTTGGCTCAAAGCCTTGGGATCCTGCACCTGCATGGGAGACCTAGAAGAGGCTCCTGGCTCCTGGCTTTGGGGCGGCTCAGCTTCAGCTGTTGCAGTCACTTGGGGAGTGAACCAGTGGATGGAAGATCTTTCAATAGCCAGTTGAGACACACAGCTTTGAGAGTAACCGCTGATGAGGGCTGGGGTGGCAGGAGGCAGGAGGCCTCTGAGCTGTCTGGCAAATTAGGTGGCCTCACCCAGTCCCACAGCCGTCATGTCTACCACCTTGCTCCCTCACTCTGGCAGCTGCCTGTGTCACATCACAGGTGGCCAAAGCAGCCAGAGCAGGAAAGCCAGAGAAGCTCCCAAAACACGTGGGCTTGGCAGGAGCCAGATCATCAGGGACCGTGCATGCAGGGCCAGCTTCCAGGCAGCAGGAGCTGTGTGACTGTCCGCGACCAGGGCAGAGCCAGCACTGGTGTGGCCTGTACAGTTCAGAGCACTGAAGCCAGCTGCTGCTATTCGTGGGTTGTTTTTGCTGTCACCAGCATCGTTGCCCAAGAGAACATCTTTGACAGAAGCCCACCTGGTCCCCAGGAAGTTATTCCTTCAAAGTTGCAGCCAACTTAACTTCTGTGGTGACATGGTTTGGAGCTAAAGCCACTGCTGTGCCAGGTTTGACCAGAGCAGGAGCCATGTCAGCATCACCAATTCTGCAAGCTTCCTGCAGGGGGCAGAGGCGGAGACGGCCAGCTGCGTGAGCAGGTAGGAGGGTTCCACTGGCAGGGCCACCTTGGCGGTGATTCTATCTCTTGAGCCACAATGTGTGGGTACCGGACACATTGTTACCATGGCAACCAGAAGTGGGCACGGTGCTGCGGTGGCAGGGCAGTAGGTGGGGCTGACTTCCTGGATTCCCCTGTGTCTCCTCCACTGTGGAGTGACTTGGTGGAATCTACGTGCTTGGCATCCATGATGAGTCACTTCCCTCCCAGGGTGTGAGCCAGAAGCGCATGTCCAGGGTCTGCCTGTTCCTGGGGACACCAGCTTCAAATCCCCCAGTCCAACTGTCAGCCCGAGATGTGCCTGGAAACACGGTGTTGTTAACCATCTCCCTGTCCTGGGCCACATAGCATTTGCCAGTCCCAAACCTCCGCCAGGTGATGCCGATCGTATTGTCACTCTCACGCTCAGCTTTCAGCTATCCAATACTCATTCCTTTCCCACCTCAGCAGCTTCCTGCTCCTGTTTCTCACTGGCTCCCTCATCCACGCCACCACGTCTGTAGACCAGATGGCCAGGATCTGTGTGGCCAAGGATGGTGATGTTCATGGAGTCTTCACAGTCCCCAGTGTGACTGGTTCAGCAGTGGTGTTCAGGTAGCAAAAAGCTCGGCTGCTTTTTCAATTTCGATGTAGTTGCAGAGACCCAGAGAGAGATCTTCCACCCACTGATTTATTCCCAAATGAGTGCAACAATTACAACTAGACCAGGAGACAAAGCCAAGATTCAGAGGCTCAACCCAGGTCTCCCACATGAGTGCAGGGGCCCAAGCACCTGGACCATCCCTCTCTGCTTTCCCAGGCACATCAGCAGGGAACTTGATGGAAAGTGGAGTAGTGTGGACTAACGCTGGTCCCACACAGGACGCAGGCTCTTTCGATGGTGGACCAACCCATTATTCCACAAAGCGGTCTGGCAGGTGCTTTTTTGAAGTCCAATTTGCTTATTTATAAAAAGGGATGACAGACCAGGTTAAAGTCCTCACCTCATACATTCCAGGATCCCATATGGGCACTGGTTCATATCCCAGCAGCCCCACTTTCCATCCAGCTTCCTGCTTGTAGCCTGGGAAACAGTTGAGGACGGCCCAAAGCCTTGGGACCCTGCACCCATGCAAGAGACCAGGAAGAGGTTCCAGGCTCCTGGCTTCAGATTGGCGCAGCTCCAGCCATTGTAGTTGCTTGGAGAGTGAATCATGGGATGAAAGATCTTCCTCTCTGTCTCTCCTCCTCTCTGTATATCTGACTGCTCAACAAAAATGAATCTTAAAAAAAAAAACTTTTAAAGGGATGCCAAGGTGAGTGTGGAGGCATGTCCGCTGGATCCTCTGCCTGCAGTGGCAGCATCCCACATGGGGCCCAGCTTGTGTCCTAGCCGCTCCATTTCCCGTCCAGTTCCCTGCTAATGGCCCAAGAAAGCAGCAGAGAATGGCCCAAAATCTTGGCACCCTGCACCTGTGTGGGAGACCCAGAAGATGTTCCTGGCTTTGGATTGGCTCAGTTCTGGCCTTTGCAGCCATTTGGGGAGTGAACAAGCAAATGGAAGGTCACTCTCCCTGTCTTTCCCTCTCTGTAAAATCTGTCTTTCAAATAAAAATAAATAGATCTCTGCCTCACTCTCTCTTCTCAGTTTTTGAAGGGGGGAGGGGATGGTGCTACCTGCCTCCAGGATGGTGGGAGGAGTCACCGTGTCCCCATGTGGTGCTCTCAGCACTTGAAAAGCCATGCCCTGCGCCAGCGCCACCAAGCAGATGGGGAAAGCTCCACCCAGGGAGGAGGGCAGGACAAGGGTACTTCCTGGGGTGGCCCTGTGCACAGAGGCCCTGAGGTGCAGTCACAGCTGCCCCAGCGTCAGCAGGCACAGCCCAAGAGCTGAGGCCCAGAGCAGGGCTGTGGCAATGGAAATGCCAGGTCCCGGGCCTGCAAAAGCAGTGGCTTGCAGTGGCTTTTCAGGACTTTCAGGCACAGCTGTTTCGTCTGCGCACTGAGCAAGCCAGCCAGCTGAGAGGGGACACAAGGCTAACATTTGACACAAGCCCTTAACGCTCCAGGACCATGACGCCGGCAGGAAGACAGAAAACCCTGCAGGAGCAGCAGCGCCTACAGAGCTGGCCACAGCTGGGCAGGGCAGGGCCGTACACAGGACCACAGGCTGAGCAGCTTGGAGGGGAAAAGCACAACAGATGTGGGTAACCACAACAAACTGCCAGTCAGGGAAAAGGAAGAGGATGACCCCAGGGGCCTGGGCCCAGGCCTGCAGGACCCCAATCCACCAGAGGTGTACTTCCCCAACTGGGTGGGACACTTAGAGCAGGTCAGGGCAAGGCCACGCCCACTGCGGGTCCTGCCACCACCCTGGGGGTGCGCACTAGAGCCAGTGCTTGGGCCCTTGTCAAGCACATAGGGGACACAGGCTCCCAACTTCAGGCTGGCCCAACCTCGGCTGTTTGGGAAATGAATCAGCAGATGGAAGAGCGCTCTTTCTCTCTCTCTCTCTCTCTCTCTTAGTTCTGTGTCACTGTGAGTTTCCTGGAGGCGGGTTTTTTTTCTGGAGGTCGAGCCCTTCTCCATCTGCTAGATCACTTCACAGAGGGCCACAAAGACCAAGGCTGGGCTAGCCGGAAGTCAAGGACTTCGGATGAGTCTTCCACGTGGATGGCAGAGGTCCGAGGGCTTGGACCATCTTCTGCTTTTTCAAGGGCATCAGCAGAAATGGTGGATCAAAAGTGGAGGTGCTGGAATTTGAACCAGTGCCTGTCAGGATTGCAGGCAGGGGCTGTACCACAGAACTGGTTCCCCTAATGCTGTCCTAAAAGAGATTCTAGAGAGTTCCCTGCTCCTTCCCACCACGTGAGGATGTAGCTAGAGGGGCCATGTGCAGGCAGTAGAGCAGATACCCCATCAGCCTGCACCTTGACCTTGGACTCCCAGCCTGAGGATCCAGGCACAGCAAACACTTCTGTGATCGCGCAACCCACAGCATTTTGTGACAGCAGCCCTAAGATGTTATCCTTCTGAGGCAAAGCAACTGGGAATGTTGGACATGGCATTGAACACAAAGGCAGACAGCCGCTCTTCACCTGAGGATGCCAGAGCAGGTGCCTCAGAAGGCTGAGGCGCTGGAGGGGGTTTCTCGGCACTGAGAGTAAGCTGCCTAGGGGATTCGGCAGGGACCTGACTCACATGGTGTTCTCTTCCCTTGAGCCTTGCAATGCCAAGTGGCACGCGCATAGCCCTGAGAACCAAGAGAGGCCATCAGGTCAGGAGTGTGGGGAGTGAGACCCAGGTCAGAACTTCAAGCGAGTGTGAGGCCCTTGGGGTGAGGAAGGGCTATGCAGCGGTTAAGACAGGCTGGGAGGAACCCTGGCCAACATGTTAATCCCCTCCTCACGGTGTTGCTCTCAGCCTGGTGACCATGGCCATGACTTCCATGGCAATCAGACAAAGGCATAGGTCGACTGAGCCCAGGTGAGAGTACAGAAGCAGGTGAGGCCAGGGATGTAGGGGTGTGGGAGACCGTGTAGGCTGGCAGGCTTCCAGCCACAGCCACCTCTGCCTCCACTTACAGAAGGGGTCATGGCAATGCCTGTGGCCCCTGCAAGGCTGCAGACCTTCACTTAGCGGATCCCCTTCTCCAGCAGTTCAATATGCCAACAACGGGTTTAAGCAGATGGCCCAGGCCCTCCATGGCCCTTGGTGTCATCCATGAAGCCATCCCAACAGTCTGCATCGGGTTGGGTCTCCCACCAACAGCTCCCCAGGGCCCTGCCTGTGGTGCTGAGCCTGCTCACTCCGAGGGGTACACACTGGGGCCAGATAACTACATGCGCCCCCCTTCCACTGGTCTGGCTGACAGTGGGACACTCAGGAGCACATAGACACCCACATGTCCACTTGCATTTCAGCATGAACTTCCTGTCCAAAGCTGGTATTGACCAGCTCTGGGAGAGGCCACGGTCATGGCTGCGATTTGTCTCCTTGATTGTTCTGTGCCATGGCAGGGATCCTACATCCACCAAGCTCTCTTCTTCTCCTCCTCCTCCTCCTTCTTCTTCTTTTTCTAAAGATTTATTAATTTTGGGGGGGAAGGCAGATTTACAGAGAGAAAGATTTCCATCCACTGCTCCACTCCCCAAGTGGCTGCAACATCTGAAACTGAGCCAGTCTGAAACAGAAACCAGGAGCTTCTTCCAGGTCTTCCTTGCAGGCGCAGGGTCCCAAGGCTTTGGGCTGTCCTCTACTGCTTCCCCAGGCCATAAGCAGGGAGCTGGGTGGGGAGTGGAGCAGCCAGGACAGGAACCAGCGCCCATAGGAGATCCTGGCACATGCAAGGCAAGGATTTTAGCTAGGCTACTGTGCCGGGTCCACCAAGACTTCTTGTCTTTGTCTCAGAACTGGGCGAGCTTTGCAACCTTCCTCCTGCTCAGCTATGGTCTTGTGACTGGGCTGCAGCCAACAAGATGGAACAGAGAGGCATGCCTCCTGAGCCTGTCCATCAGACCCTCTTGTGGGCCTCTGGGCTGTTTGCCCTTCCAACCAGCAGATGTGGAAGGGCAGTCAGATGTTGCTAGGAGCAGGCATTGGGCCTAATGGCTAACATGCCCACATTCCACACCAGAACACCTGGGTCCGATTGCTGCCATGGCTTCTGACTCCAGGTTCCTGGGGTGCGCCCTAGGAGGTAGCCAGGATAGCTCAAGCACTTCAGCCTGGTTCCAGCCCGGCTGTTGCAGGTGCTTGAGGGAATGAATGAAAAGATGGGGAAGCCGTTAACTGGATCAATACTAGGACCTCGAATCACAGCCTGGAGTAGAACTCTTGCATGAGCTGGAGCTCCAGTTGTGAAGCCGGTCACCTAGGCACTGGCCACCGGCCTTGTGTGAGCCCACGGAAGCAGAGCGCTCTCACACACAAGAAGCTACAGGAAGTGAATAATCATGTATATCATGTACGTCGAACAGGCAGCAGAGACACCGAAAGAGCAGCTCTGTTGTGGGCGGGGCCCTGGAGACAACCAGGGTGGGTGGAGTCTCTGTGCGTGTGCTCCTCTTCAGCAGCGGGGGTCCCACCCAGAACCGCGAGTTGTGTTCCTCTGGGCAGGAGACTCACCGGGCTAAAAAGTCCGGCTTTTGGGGAGGAGACGGTGGCACGGAGTCCAGGCTGATCCCAGAAGTCCCTCCCTGTCTCTGGATGCCGGCTTCCCGGTATTCCCTCTGGTTATTCTGAGAAGTGCAAGGGGGAAGCCAGGCTGCTTGGTGAACTACCCTGCACCAGTCTCAAGCCTTGATGAGTCAGAAATAAACACCCCACCTCCTGTACTGGGCCCCTACTCCCAGGGCAGTCGCTTGCACTGACAGCCGGCCTGGCTCTTCCTTGTAGATTTCACCCAGACAGCAGACGTTGGCTGATCTTAATGCATATGTCAGGCCCCTGGGGCTGAGCACATAATCCTTGTGCTTGAAAAGTTTAGTCTAACTGGGAGCACGGACGAGCCAGCCGCCAACCATGTTGACATGTCTGCTACGCCGACCCAGCGGAGCCAAGGCTGCACACGCAGAAAGAAGCATGGTCGTGGAATGGGGGTCCCCAAGGGCCAAGCCCCGGCTACCCCACTCCCCGCTGTCAGAGCTACAGACTCCGCGTAACACATTCGTGCCTTCTCATAGCAGAGGACCAATTCCAGAATCCTGAGCACTGATTTTCAGGAATCCATTTTCAGGACCTATTTGCCTGCCTGTGCGCCCCAGGTGGGACCTGGAGCCTTCTAGGTGCTTGAGCCCTGAGTGAGCCAAGATCAGACCATCCCCCATCTCCACCACCAAGTCTACCTCTTGTGGATATTGAGAGCTGCCTGAGACTTCTGGCATTTCCTTAGAGCCCTTGTTCCTGTAGCATTAAGCCCAGCTCCTTCTGTCTGCACACCATGTCCACTACCTCCTACTCCTGTAGATAAACCTCTCAAGCCATCCGCATTGGGAGTGGAGAGGTTAATTAAGGATCACTCCCTGGGGAATATCAAATATCCACTTTAGAGTCTGCCAGGCCTGGGACAGGCCCAACAGCCACTGTTTTGATCAAGATTGATGAACTAATTTGAAAGAGTTACAAAGAGAGAAAGGAGAGACACAAGAGAGAGATATCTTCCATCTGCTGGTTCACTCCCCAGATACCCACAATAGCTGGGGCTGGGCCTGGCAAAAACCAAGAGCCAGGAGCTTCAGGTAGGTCTTCCGTATGAGTGGCAGGGTCCACTCTGCCTTCCCAGACACATTAACAGAGAGGTGGGTCAGAAGTGGAGCAGCTGGGACACAAACTGGGCCCCCATGGGATGCTGGGTAGCTTAACATACAACTCCACAGCACCAGCCCCCCGCCAATGGTTGTACTACAGGGACCCTGAGCTCTGCACCTTCCTGGCCAGGTGTGTGCTCCAAACCTTCCTGCATTGGCACAGCACAGGAACCCCTAGGACTATAGGTGGGGCCTTGAACTCCAAGTCCGGAAAGTGCATCTCTGCTTCTCTTTCTGCTGTACCATCCATAGACCCTGACACAGCTGAGCACAGGAAACCTACACAACACGCTCGGCAGAGTCCTGGGCTCCAGATCCTGCCCATACCTGCAGCCCTGGGTCCTCTACCTACCCTGCACTAAATAGCAAGGCTCTTCCTGGGTAGAAGGCCGGGTGCAGACCTCCGACCAGGGAGAATCTCCTGAGTGACTGGGGTACGGCGGCGATGCACCGCCTGAGTCCTCAAGCCAAGCTAGGGACTTTTCCAACTCTGACAGTGAGGAGTCGGGCAGCTGGGGCTTGGCCCCTGAGACCCTCATTCCACGATGTCAGGATGTCAGAGAACAGAAGCAGGACAGGCCATGGATGACAGTCCTCCCCCACCCACTGTGGCTGCAAGATGGCCACGTGCACAGCACCAGAAGGGAACTCAAGCAGCTGTGGGGACCAGCAAGAAGACAGAGACCTGGGTCTGCAACCACAAGAGACTGGATATGTCTCCAAGTCTTTAAGTCCAAGGCTCTGTCCCTAAGAGCCCAGAGACAGATCCCTTCCCCCGAAACCTTAGAAAGAAATGCAGCCTTTTCCAGGCCTTGGCTTCAGCCTCACGCAAACAAAGGGGGTGCCCGCCAATCCAGCTGTGCCCAGATGTCTAACACACAGAAACCGGGACACAACAAAAGGGCCCCCTTCTAAGCTGTTAGAGTGGTAGTGGTGTCGTAGCTACAACAGAAAATCACATTCGGGTGCAGCGGGGTAGATCCGCCTCTGAGCTGGGTTAGCGCCCCCTGCTGCCTGCTGTGATGCACTCTAATGACAACGTGAACCTGTGGGCTTTCCACAAACCAGGACTCAGCCTGCTGCTCTGCTGTGTCTAGGACATCATGTTAAATGGACATCATGTTAAGAGGGATCAGGAAATTCAAGTTACTCTGAGAGGAATCCTCTGTAAGATAAAGATATACCACAGGGTCAATGACGTTCTGACAATACTCCCAACTGTGTTTTCTTGGTGAATCCCAGGGCGCAGTGGGTTAGGCTTTCTTCTGCAAAGGAAAAAAAAAAAATGAGTAGTTTGATCACAGGACTAGAGCAGAGATGGAGACTGACTGCCGATGGCCTGGACAGTGCATCCCGTGCCTGGGGACAGCTCCCTGGGTCACTCAGGAGGCTGCCAGCTCTGGGCGGGACTCAGAGACCAGGCGGTGGTGCAGGCAGCCCTCCATGCCTGCTGCATGGCTACAAGGATTCCTCATGTTGGAGGCTCCCAGGAAGACACGGACTCAGGTTACAAGAGGAGTTGGCCACACAAGCTCCGCGTGCCCTTTAGGGGAGGGCCAGAGACGCAAACCCCTACCCTGCAGTGGGCCCACAGGCCCCAAACACCAGCCTTGGGTGAGGCAGGAGCCAGGCCCAGCAGTTGTCACATGTATTCATTTAGGAAAATATGACTTACTGAGCATGGTGCACTAGGTACCTCTGGCACAAACAGCACAGGCCCCAGCCCCTCTTCCTCCTTCTGCCAAGTTTACCTCTGTCTCCATTTCTGGTTTCAATCCTGCCTCCCCGCCCACTCCCAACGCCCTCTCTCCCTAGGCCTCACTCTCCCAGGAAATGTTCTTTGCCTAAGCACCTTTTGGACAGCCCGCCCTGCCTGGGCCCTGGGGCGCAACAGGCAGCAGGTGGGTGAGCCACCATCCTTCCAAGGGTCGCAGGCAATGGGCGGAAGATGTGAGTCAGGTCTCACGGGGAGCCACACGGACACAAAGACCTTTCCCTCCATGTTCCCGTTGCTTTAGATACAATACAAACCAGCTTCGGGTTGAAGAAAGTGTCGGTGTATGTGTGCCTGTGTGTGTGTGTACGTGTGTGTGTGTTCATGTGCTATGTGGGGGTCTGTTTGTATGTCTCCCTGTGGGTGTGTGTGTGTGTGTGTATGTCACCCTGCGGGTGTATATGTCTGTGTGGGTCTGTGTGTGTATCTCCCTGTGGGCGTAAGTTTGTGTGTGTGTCTGTGGGTCTGTATGTCTCTGTGTGTGTCCCTGTGAGTGCATATGTGTGTTTTTCTCCCTGAGGGTGTATGTGTGGTGAGAGCCTGCACCAAGTCACTGGACTCAGACCAGCGCGCGCGCGCACACACACACACACACACAACATATGGCGAGATGTCACGCAGAGGGTGTGGTCACAAAGAAGGCTTTCAGCTTGAAACACGATGTGGGTGAAGGCGTGAGTAACATATCCAAAGACTGTTGGTTAAAGGACGAATGTCTTTCCATGAGAAATACAACGTGTGGTCACTGAACCCTGTTTTGCCCCATTCACTGTCAAAGATGTCGGGGAAGCCAGTTCACAAAGCGGGGACCCCCAGGCGCAGGGGCATTTCGCAGGCCTCAGGGGAGGTGGCAGGACCATGACTGCCCCACCCCAAGCTACATGCTCTTGTCAGGACACTGGGGGTGAGAATGTGACAACAGAGTAAGCCACATGGCAGAGAAGAAGCCAAACGCTTTCCAGGCACAGGGGCCACGCTCTTCCTTCATGGAGCAGCCTAAGAAACCAACTGAGGACCACAAGATTGAATAGGCCACGTCACCACAGCTGCGGGTATAAAGCCAATGTGCAAGAACAAACTCTACCTCTATGTGCCAATGACCAGTCACACTGAAACAACCATTGTTTGCAGCAGGAAAGAGAACAAGACGATATTTAGGGATGAATTTGGCAAAGGAAGGTCAAACTCATTGTTTGAGAAACACGGACCTTGTTGAAAACAATTAGAAGTCTAAATATATGGGAAGACCCGTTGTTATCTGTAGATGAGGTTATTTAATTGTATAATGATGGAAGTGTTCCTCTAACCCATCTACAGAGTCCGTGTGATCCCAGCTGCCTTCTTTGCAGAAATGGCCAAGTGTATCCTCAAGTGTCCACAGAAATGCCAGGGGTGCACCGTGACCCAAACACTGGTGAAAAGGCAAAACAGTTGCAAGATCCACACCTCTCTCTGTAAAGACTTACTACAAATAGATAGTCAACAAACGAACGTGGTGTTGCCCTTGGCTAGAAGACCAGCTGACAGTCCACACATAGACCCTGCTGATGACTTATTTCAAAGGGACTGAAATCATTCAGTAATAGAAACAGTAGTGACTTCAGCAAGTTGTGTTTGAACCACTGGGTGTTCTGCAAAAATGTGAAGCCAGATTCCCTACCTCACACTGAACACAGCAAATAGCTCCAAAGGCTCGAAGACTTTCATGTGGGAGACAGAAATCTAAGGCTCTCAGAAGCAAGCACAGGACTAAATCTTCACAACTTTGAACTTGGCAAAACTGTCTTAGATGGAAACTAAAGTAAAAGCAATAGGAGGCGGAAAAAGCCCAATAAGCTGGACTTAATCAAAATGAAACACTTCTGTCCATCAAAGAAAAAACCAGAAAGCAGGGAGACAATTCACTGACAGAGAAATGTTGCAGTCATAGATCTGATGGTGGAATTGTACCTAGGATATGTAAAAAACAAAAAAGAAAGGAAAAAAAGTTACAACTCAGTAACAAACAGGCAGGGCTGGTGTGGTCCTGCAGTGCGTTAGGCCACCACTTGCAATGCTGTCACTCCACATTTGAGTGCTGCCCCCCTTCCCATCCGCTTTCCTGCAAATGCACCCAGACAGGCAGCAGAAGCTGAAAAAGTGCTGGGGCCCCTGCCACCCACACGGGAGAGCCTGACGAAGTTCCAGGCACCTGTCCACCTGGGGCTGGACCAGGCTGAAGCCTGGAAGAACACTTGAAGAAATCAGTGGATGACAGATCTCTGTCTCTCTCTGCCTTTCACATAAATGGATACATACTTTTAAAGATACCAAGAAGACAGCTAACTTGTTAAAATGGGTGAAACACTTGCTCCATTGGGAGATATGCAAATTGCCAACAAGTACATGAGAAAATCCCCAACACCAAAGTCACTACACACCCACTGGAAAGGCCAGACCAAACAGGCGGGACACAGCCAGCGCTCCCGAGAGCATGGCAGACCTGAGGGGCTCTCACACACTCGGTGGGGGTGTGAAGAGGCCCCTTCAGCCTTGAAAAGCAGGTGATACCCCGCAAATGCCGAGCGCATGCGCCATATGCCCCAGCAGGTCACCTTGGACGAACCACATCCGAGAAATAAAAACGTGTCCCTGACTTCCCATGAGGGGCATTATTCAGAATTGCCAGAAACTGAAAGGAGCTGAAACTCCAACAGCTAACACATGTATGAACAACGAGCAGCATGACTAGCACATGGAGTGTGTCCTGCAATAGGAGTAAGGTACTTTATAATGTTACGAGGTGTTTCCAAAAAAAAAAATCTTGGGAAGCTAATTAGAAAGTATGCTTATTTGGGTGCAAAAAATTCTCAGAGCAGTGCATAGCTTTTTCTTAATATACATTTTCCCTTAGTACATGCCAAAATATGGATGAATCATGAAATTTATGCAAATGCAAGTCCATTGGGATGGCTTCCCAGCTCTGTGAGTCGTACAACGCAAGCCCCTCCGCTGTATGCCACAGTGGTCAGATTCTGTAGCTTATGAATGCTACTTCAGTAAAGAAGCAATTACCACGAGGAAGAATGAGAAGCAGATGAAGGAAGGGCAGGAGGGAGGGAAGGAGAAGGTGGAGACGTGAGAAGGACGGAGGGGGCAGGCATGAGGAGGGCAGGAGAGATGTATCTGAAACTAAAGGCCGTGGGGCCACACGTGCTGGGCTGGAGGTGTCCCCGCTGCCTGTGGAGTGAATGTCATTAGCCAGTTATCAACACGCCAAAGCCTGGATTCCAACTTCCGCTGAGCAGGGCAATCTGGGAGTGGCAAGGGGCACAGGAATTCTACCTGCCATGCCTTCTGTCACTCCAGGGCCTGATTGTAACTTCTCCTCTGGTGAAACGAACTATTTTTGATGGAGCGTGGCTTTAAAAAAAAAAAAAATATATATATATATATATATATATATATAAAATTTAAAATAAATGGGCTAAATATATATATTGTTTTTAAACATATGTAAATAAGTATAAATATGTACTTGCTGATTGATTGATTTGGAAGACAGAGTCACGGGGGTGGGGGAGAGACAGAGGAAAAGCTTCCACTCCATGGTTCACTCCCCAGAGGACCATAACAGCCAGCTCTGGGCCAGGCTGGAGCCAGGAACCTGGAGCTCCACTGGGGGCTCCCACATGGGAGCAGAGGCCCAGATACTGGGGCTGTCTTCTGCTGCTTTTCTCGAGCTGTTACCAGGGAGCTGGAGCAGAAACGGAGCAGCCACAGCACGAACCAGCACCCTTGACTGTGGCTTTTGGCTGGTTCTGGATTGGATACATTTAAGTCCCGTGTGTAGGAACTCTGTTTCCTAAGGCTGCCACTGTGGCATAGGGCATTAAGCTCCCACCTGTGACACTGACATCTTGTCCAGCTGCTCCACTTCCGATCCAGCTCCCTGCTAACGCACCTGGGAAAGCAGCAGAGCATGTCCGTGCTTTGGCCCCTGCACCAGAGTGAAAGATCTGGATGAAGCTCTGGTTTTGGCCTGGCCCGGCCCTGGCTGTTGCAGCCATTTGCAGAGAGAGTCAACCAATGGAAGATCTCTCTATGTTTCTCCCTCTCTCTGTGCGATTGGGCCTTTCAAATAAGTAAATAAATCGTTAAAGGCACTCCTACTTTTAGGGTTACATGGCTGTAAGTGCGATTGTCCTCTAGATGGCAGTATTGTCACACTAAAATTTCAACTTAAAGGCTTGCGTTTCATTGGAACCAATTATTATAAAACGACCTTAAAACTACTATTTTTAAAGCAAGTAAGAATAATTATGTGTCTTTAAGCAACACCTTTCAAATAAAATATCTCATATGAAATGTGCTGTGGGCGTGGGCTCTGTAATGCAGTTTTTGTTTGGAGCAGGGGTAACTCCCGGCTGCTCCTGCTGACCTAGCTTTGTTAGCACAGACCCTGGGAAGCAGTACGCAATGGCTCGAGTGTGTGGCCTCCTAAGGCCTACCTGGGCCGCCTGGATGGAGGTCCTGGCTCCTGGCTGCGGCGTGGCCCAGCCCTGCCTGTTTGGGGCATTTGGGATATGGACCAATGGATGGGAGATCTTCCTTTCTGTCTCTCCTCCTCTCTGTATATCTGCCTTTCCAATAAAAAATAAAGTGACCCAATCCCCAATGCAAACCCAGACCACAGTGAAATGGGATTTCATGCCCATTAGATCAAGCATGATTAAGACAAGACCACCCAGCAAGGGACTGGTGTTGGAGAGCCATCTTGGAGACTGCAACTGCAGAATACAGGTGTTGGCCCCTCAGGGAGTCTGACGGCATTGCCAAAGCTCCGGCCATTCCATTGCATAGGTAGACATGCATAGGAAAGTCAGGGAAAGGACTGTGCGCGTTGTCTATCCATGTGGGAAGCCCACCTGCCCATCAGCAACTGGATGGACAAGCCGAGGGCTGTGCACACATGGGAATAGGGCTTGGAGTTCAAGAGGACAGCAAGTTTGACGCATGATACTGCATGGACGGACCTTGGAGCCATGACGCTGATCCGAACAAGGCACGCCGCCTCGGAGCAGTCACACTCCCAGAGCAGGCTGCGGCAGGACGCAGGGTGCAGGGGGTGGGGCACAGTTAATGTTTAATGAGAACCAGCAGTTTCAGTTTTGCCAGAGGAAGCGCCCAGAACCCGGAAGGTGGTGTCTAGGGCAGGGTAGCTTCCGTGTCCCAGAACAAATGGTCACCGGCAAGTTCTGTGTCGTGTGTGTTTCACCATAGTCTTTAAAAACAACTTATAAACGGTCCAACTTGTAGTTGGGGTGGGAGGCTGAGGTGAACTTTGCAAGCTGTTGGGGGGAGGGTCACCCCAGAAGGTGGCAGACCAGGGCACTCCAATGATCTTTAAGAGGGGCTGGTGCGAGGTCATCCCTAAGAGACGTCACTGGGCTCTCTGCAGGCCTCTGGGCCTCCCCCTGACCTAGTGTGTAGGCGCTCCAATGTGGCTAAGGGTTTGGAGCTCCAGGATGAAGAAACAGCTCCCACTGGACCTGCACCCTGGAATCTAGCCACTCGCCAGGCTGCTGTGTGCAGACCGGCCCTTCTGGTGTGTGGGAGGTCATTCCTTCCTGGCGATCTCCGATCTCCAGGGTCCTGCCGACAATGACACTTCTCTTGATGCGCTTTGGATCTCCCCTGGGGAAAATCCCCAAGGATTCATTCCCTGTGCCCCCGCAACTGGTGAGAGGCAGGGGTGGACCCCAAGAGAGGAGAAGCTACTGCGGAGTTCCATCCCCCACTGGCCCACACATCAGCACACAAGTGTATGCACCCACAGGAACGCGCACACGTGCGTGCACGCCACCTCTGTCTAGTACCTCGTGATTAAAATGTGACTGAAGGGATGGACGCTGTGCGACAAGTTGAGCCACAGCCTGCAGTCCATGTAAGTGTGACTCGAAGTCCCAGCTGCTCCACTTCCAATCCAGAGCTCTGCTAATGCATCTGGGAAAGCAGCAGAAGATGGTGCAATGCCTCAGGCTCCTGCTCCTCATGTGGAAAGGGCTCCTGGCTCAGGTCTGCCCCACCTCAGCTTGTTGTTGCCATTTGGGGAGTGAGCCAATGAATGGAAGTTCTCTCTCTGTGTCTCTCTCTGTGTCTTTCCATCTCCTTGTATTTGTAACTGCTTTTCAAGTAAAGAAATGCATTGTTTTAAAAATGCATTTTTGTATTAATTTGCTTAATCTAAAAACCAGCGTTACAGAAACAGAAAAAAAAATCTTCCATCCTGCGGTTCACTGTGCAAGTGGCTGCAGTGGCCGGAGCTGGAGCAGGCTGAAGGCAGGGCCAGGAGTTCCATCCAGGTCTCTCTGGTCCAAGTGTAGGGACCCCAAGCACTTGGGCTGTGTTCCTGTGCCTTCCCAGGTGCGTTAGCAGAGAACGGATCAGAAGTGGAGCAGACACGACTGGGCCCCAACATTCACAGGACGCGGGCAGCCGGAAGACAACTTAGCTACTATGACCTTCACTGGCCCCAGTAATTGTGCGTTTAGGTGTGCATGGACAGTATATTTAACCCCGGAGAACGAGGTGTTTGTGGCTTCTGTGGAGTTGTTCAAACCCAACTCTGATAAACTGTGCTAACTCCCTCAGGGAACGGAAATGTCAAAACTGCACAGAAACACCCACACAGTGGCAGGGGCGGGGAGCCGCCCCACACCGCCAGGGCGAAATGCTCTTCTGAGGGTGCCCTGCACTGGGCCAGCGCTGCTCTGCCAACCCTAGTGCTGGTTCCCAGGAGGCCAAGGAGAAGCCAGCTCATTAGCTAAGCCCTGATGCTTATAACCTCATTAGTTAATTAGATTATCACTTTACCTTGCCCACAGCCAACCACGAGCCTAATCCAAGTGCTAGCAGCTTTATGGGGTCGCCCGGCCCTTTACAAGCTTCCTCTGCTCGCAAGTGTCAGATTGGGGCTGTATTGATAGATAAAAGAAAAAAATGGAGCTGCTGTGATTGCAGCCTGCCCCTTTGATATCTTTATACTGTGCTATAAAAGCCTATTATGCTTAATTTAAAGAGTGAAAAGTGTTGACATCTCTTTCAATTGCTAATCTTTAGGAAACAATGAACAGAATATTATTTGAAAGGAATAAAGTGCTCGCTTTATTGGAGAGTAGTAAAAATCTAATAGTTGGCAAAACAATATGATGTTTACTCTGGTAGATAGTTGAGTTTATTAGCTGCAACCACCCGGGCTGGCCACCGGCAGCCCCAACCCGTGCCTTCCCAGGGTGGAGTTGGATCTAGAGCCTGCGTCTTGATTGAGTGTTGTCGTTGTTGTTGCTGTTGTTGTTTCCCTTTGCTTTTTCTTTCTGTGCTTCTCCCATCTGGGAAAGAACCCCAAGTGACACTTTGAAGGCACGTAGGAGGAAATGCAGCATGAAGATTCAGTGAACTGAAAAAATCTCGTGCAAGAGAAAAGCACCTTTTATGCAATGCTAAATCCTCATCGGTGGAATCTTCCAATAGGGCAAGAACTTTCCAGAGCGCGAGGCTGGGAATACAGAAGCAAGTCCAGGTCTGGCGGCCGACCCGTGGGCCTGCAGCTCCGTGTGGCCCTCACTCTCACACCCCTGCCCATACTGTACCTGGACATACAGATGCACACACAGACACACAAGCACATGGGCTTCATAGTGGGATAGGAGTGGGAACAGAGGCCTCATTCCCAGGCTGTCCCATCAGCCCCTGAGGGGGCCCTGCACTGTCATTGTCACCGCATTCAGGAGCTGGACCCTGTTTCCTGCACCTCCTGGGAGCTCCAGGATCGTTGGAAAGTTCAAGAGAAATGCCTATGATGAAACTATCAGACACACATTTTCAAATTTGGGGTACCAAAACAAACTTTTGGATTCCATTTTTTTCCACCAACTTCCTGACATTCCCCGAGTATGTCCTCCCGGTGAAGGACAGAAAGCCCAAAAAGTGAGTCTTCACTCTGAAACCATCTACCCAAAGGGGCCAGAGGATCAAAGCTTGAATCCACATCCAGTCCCAGGGCGAGCTCCACTGCACTAGGAGGCCCAGCAACCACCCCAGGACATAGTCCCCGTGGCAAGGGCTCTGGCTGTCTCATGCTCACTGCACTGCCTCCTTCTCCCACCACCCGGAACCCTGGAAACAAACATGATTGTCAAGGTTGCTGTTCAGGTGGGTCTGAGGCAGCAGGGCCCTCAACCTTTGCTCCCAGATCCTCTCTCAGCCCCACTCAGCCCAGAATCAGGACTAGGAATCCCACGACCCCTTGCGCATCCCCTCCTGGGGCATGACGCTGGAGCCAAGGTGACAAGTCCCGCCAAGCCCTCAGCTCAGGCTCCAGCTGCTGGGGACTGAGCAACAGGCCCATGGAGGGCCTCCACTCTTCCTCCCCTCCACCCCCACCCCAGCCCGCTGAGCTGTCTGCAAGTTCAAAAGGTGAAAGAGGCCCTACCAGGGCCTCCCAACAGGCAGTACCCCCTCCCCCCCTGATCCTCACTCCAGGAGAAGCTGCTTATCTCTTGAACTTTGAGCCTGCTAATTCCAACCCAGGTACATATCGCTTAGCTTCAAGCAATAAAAAAGGGAAAAAAAAGTGTTTATCTGCTGGAGCCAAATCCTGGCCCTGGCAGATGACTCCTCCACAGAACTGTTTCCTTGTTCTCCATGTTCCAGTCTCAAGGCCAGCCAAAGAGCACAGCTCGCCCAGTGGCCTGAGAACTTGGCTCGGGCCAGGCCAGGCCAGGCCGGCCCCAAGGGCCCAAGGTAAGATGGCAGCCAAGGTCAGGAGCAAGTGTAGAGATGAGTACCACCCCCACTCTCCTCACCCAGGCCCTCTGGCCCATAAATAGAGGTTTCTGCTGGTTTTCTGGCACTCAAAGTCATTTTAGTAAATCCCTTCCTGGGGTCAAATTGGTCCTTGGGCAGGTTCAGGTTCAAGGAGACTTAGCACCTATCACTGTTGCTGGACTGTGGGTGGGACCCAAGCCTCAAGGTTGGGCCCAGAGTTTGCCCCCAGACAGGAAGTCCACTCCTGCCACTGCTGACTCTACCTTGTCCTTGCTGCCCACAGCTGGTGACTGTCTGTCAGCACTGCATCTGGTGGGCATTCATAGCAGATATCGCTTCTGCCCAGTGGTGCTGGAAAGAAAGGACCAGCTGGAGGAGGAACCTGCTTCAGACATGCTTATCAGTGTCTGGGGGCTCTGCCCTTGGTCTGCCCTTGTCCTCAGCCTCCCTCTGGGACGCTGCTCTGGGGGCTCATCACCAGCTTAGGCTTGGATGAGACTGGCAAACATGTGGGAAGGGCAAGATGGGCATGGGAGCTTTGGACCAGCTTTTCCTTAGCACGGTAGTCCCAGAGCCATGCCCTCAGAGTAGAACAGGACCCTAGCCTTCCACCCAGGGTCAACCTGCTGTCAGCCATTGCCTTTGCCAAGGCAGAAGGGGTTTCATCTGACGCGCGTGTGTGCAGGGACAGGGCTACGCTGGCACCCAGGGAGCCCCCCTCTCTGCATGGCACCCACCATTGCTGATGCCTGACTGTGTCGAATCCAAGCCTGTCATTCTGTTTTCCCCCAGAGGTGGCGCTATTAGAGCCACATCTACCTCTACAGACAACAGACATGCTTAGGGTCTGCTAGAAGGGTTGAACTCAAAAACACTAGCAAGTGGTGATGGACCCCTTGAAGGGAGCTGAATTGGAAGAATGGTTTGGGATCTCCCACTCCCTGGATCACCTGCACCTGCAGGTAATCAGGCAGTCCCAGGGACTGGCTTGGCACTCCTGCCGAGGAGAAGACAAGGGCCTTTCTGGGTGAGTAGCACATCTCACGTCTCGCTCGGCAGCGGCTGCAGCATCCACTCAAGGCACGGAGAATGCCAGAGCATTAATGATGCTGTAAAATAATAAGGGAGAGACTGCTCGTGTGAGAGCAAGCACTTGATAAAAGGGAGATTTACAGCCACATCCATCAACTTAATTATCTTTTACTAGGGTTTAAACTTAGTAGTAATACTAATCTCTATTCAGTACGGTTTACAGGACCTGCGGACACTTTACAATCTTCCTCTATTCGCAAGTGTCAAATTATGGCAATATTGATAAAACAGTGGAGTAAATGAGAGGTGAGACAACCCCAGGACCAGCTCACACACTTTTTACTGCACCGTAAAAGGCTGTTGCACTCTGATTTCGGATGAAAATTTGCAGCCAATAATCTGAGCTGATAATATTTCGGAAACAATTCCACAGACAATAAAATCTGCTTTTCGGCTGCCTGCAACACAGCCCCTGGTCCCAGCTCCAGTCCAGCCGCCGTGAACTTGACCATGAGAAGAGAGGCTTAACAAGCAAGGCTCCCCTCCTGGGAGCTGCCTTGCCAGAGACCAGGACAGATCTTGGGAGCCCTGATGCTGCCCCATCCACTGCTTCCCACTGCCTGCCTGTGCCGCCTGCATAACACTGACATTCTAGAGCTGCTAACAGGCCCTGAGCTCCTCAGTGTAGGAAGGAAAGCAGCTACTGGGTCACGTTTCCTCTGGAAACAGCCTTGTGGGGACCTCTGGGCCAGAGCTGGCATGTTTGAGCCCAGCACTGTGAAGCGGCAGGTGTCCTCACTGTCCAGGCCCATTTTCCTTCTCACCCACTCCTCTTTCACTGCCTTTTTGGTATCAGTTTTTCTCAATGCCCTTGAAGCAGTGGTCAGTTTAGGGTTCTATCTGGTACGTGGTGACAACATCTGTGTTACCTACAGATTTGCATTGTTGAGGACTAAGGGCCGCGGTGTTTTCCAAGGCGAGGAAGTAGCCGTTTTCAAACCCTAGGCTCCTTGTGGCTAGCTCTCAGCAGAGACCTTCACTCACTGGTTGTTCTGGAAGCACATGCATGATATGGCCAGTATCCATATTTCAGCTCCAGCCGTCTCCTCTGGAGCTTGGCTGGTACCCAGAGGCTCTTGGGATGAGCTGGACTCACATAGCCTTGGCAAACCACCCCCGCCCCATGTAGCTGCCTCAGTCCTTATGATGCTTTTGTCATTCTGGAAGAAGACCCCTGTTTCTAAGGGCAGCTGCAGTCCTCTGCCTTCTGCGGGCTCTCACCACCTAAGATGGGGCCCAGACACAGTTTCCCAGGGTCAAGAGGTTGACCTGGGAGTTGATACCAGAAGTCCCAACTGACCCAGAGCTCCCTGGGTCTTCTCGTTTGCCTGCCTCCTAATCCCAGCAGGGAGTGATGACATGGGAGTTGGAGACAGAGTGAGGGAGGGAAGGTGACATCCTATCCACACAGCCATCCCAGGGAGAAGCCTGTGGGGGACATGGCCTGGGTGACAATCTCTCCCACTATTACTACCACTTGGGAGCCCAATCTTATATGCTCATGAGTTGGCTCAAAACAGGAGCTGACACCAGCACGCTGGTGGGGTAGTGTCCTTGTGAATCAGAGATCCTTCAGGGCTTGGAACCCAAAAAATTCAAGCCGCAGGTAACTTGTAAGTCACAGGGTTTATTTTTGTCCCCCCTCCCCAACACACACACACACACACATGCACACACACTTTGCCCAATGGATTCTTTTCCCCTCTTCCCTCCAAGAATCTTTGCAAAATGTCACGTGACTAGGCAACATAGGTGGAAGTTGTTGGTAAACTCTAACGTGCTGTGACAATACCCACCTGTGCATCAGCTGGTCACTCCGTTTTCTATAACAATTGGCAGTGTTAAATGGCATCAAAAAGCTCCCCCCAAAACAGAATGAGAAACTAAGCTTATTTTGCTGCAAGAAGCTTTTGAAATCCATGCACTGTTTTTTCATGATGAGCATTTTCCATGACCTTTTTTTAAATTTATTTATTTTTATTGGAAAGTCAGATATACAGAGAGGAGAGACAGAGAGAAAAATCTTCCGTCCAATGATTCACTCCCCAAGTGAGCATAATGGCCGGTGCTATGCTGATCCGAAGCCAGGATCCAGGAACTCTTCCAGGTCTCCCACGCGGGTGCAGAGTCCCAAGGCTTTGGGCCGTCCTCGACTGCCCTCCCAGGCCACAAGCAGGGAGCTGGATGGGAAGCAGAGCTGCCGGGATTAGAACCGGTGCCCATATGGGATCCCAGCATGTTCAAGGCGAGGATTTTAGCCACTAGGCCACTGTGCTGGGCCCTATTTTCCATGAACTTTTTGAAGATTCCTCAGACTACTTCCGGAAATCATAGAAGGGATCTAGAGCCTGCGTCTTAAGAGAAGTGACTGGCCGTGGATAGTGAATTAAATCTGTCTGCCAAACATACATAGCTGCCTCTGAACTTCCATATGAATCTTTTAAAACCGCTTTTCTCTTTTTATCCACTCCCCCCACAAAAAAAAAATGTTTCCTCAGAAGTCTTTCCCTCTCTAAAGCTTTCTTTGCCTGATTTGGTCCCAAGCTCAGCTTTCAGTCCCAGGAGCAATCCCACAGCACCACTCCTGGGACACACTGACACCACACAGAGATCTTATATCCTCCTCCCCAGGATTTAAAAGTGAAAAATATTGGAATAGAGGATCCTGCCCGCAGCCTACTCTGAGGTCACTACCTCCCGCAAGCCCAAGGAGCAAATGCGGGAGGACAAAGAGTGTGGGTCCTGCTGCATGCCCAGGTGGGAAGCATGTGGCATGATCCCTAACTCATGGCTAAAATGCCACTGCCTGATTCACTGAGAAATTAAACTTTGAGTGAAAAAAGGAGAGTGCATTCCATCGGAGTGCTTGCTGTCTGCCATCTGCGTCTCCATGGGGACTAAGTTCTCAATTGACTTTCCCAGCAGCTTAGGACGCACACAGCAGCTACATTCCAGAAGGAGACGAATGGAGAGGAAGAAGCATGCTCCCCCAAGGTGGGAGAACATCCCAGCAGAAAAAAAAACTCAGGGAACTCAGAGAAGGGAGGACCCCCAGCCTGCCTCCCAAGTGGAGAGAGCAGAAATGATGGCCTAGAAGAGCAGAGCTGCTTTCCTAGAAAGAAATGTCCTTTCCTGGGACAATACGGGCAATCAAGTACACCCTTCATCTGTTGCTGTGGACACACTCTAGCACATTTGTGTTATCTATTGCCGTGTGTTATCCGGGTGGAGGCATTTTACCATTACCAGCACATTTCTGCTGGTCTCAAAGTCAATTCCAAAATTGGCCTCAGGGTTGCCCCTGCCCTTCACCACCACCACCACTGGCACAGCACCAACGTGAGCCACAAGCAGAGATGGCCATGTGAGGGCTTGCTGGGAAGTCAGAGGAACTCCTGATGACCCTGGAGAGACTCTTTAAAAAGGGACAGAGAGAGAAAGAGCTTTCTCATAATAAAAGAAAGTTTCTGATTCCAGTAATAGTGAAACAAATTAAAGGGACATTCTGAAAGCTTGACAAGGCAATTGAAGGAGAAAGTCAACACTGACTGGAAATAAAGTCAATACAATTTCTCTACCTGAAAATATAAATGTTCTGGAGATGATTTATTTGGCCATAAATTATGTCGTGCATCAAATTTTCCTTTTGATTCATGTATATATTTTTAAATGACCATCATTTATCTGGACAGAGAGAGAATGAAAGTGTCCAGATATCTTTTTTTTTTTTTAATTTACCATCTTTGTATCTTTAAAGACATAAGCAATGCCTATATCCTGATAGCAGGCATTTTTAAAGCTTCTACCACTGTTCGCACGGAGACTTAGCCATTGGCTTTTGGAGGGCAGGAACTGGTTCTACAAATGATGGAAGACGCAAAGACCGCCCACGTTGTTTGCCCCCTTGTGTGCGTGGAGGCCAGCGGTCGGTTTGGGATTCTGCCCTATCTTATCCACCCCATCTTATCAGGTGGTAAATCTGTCCTTTGATCTTGTCAACAATGTGGAAAGTTGGAGACAGCTGCCACCACCCCGAGTCAGCAGTGCCTCGCCAGTCCCTCATAAAACATTTATGAAACCTGTAATAAACGGGTCTGATAAGGAAGAGGGCTCAAGATTTCAAAACTCAGCAGCTCCACACAGAATGCCCTTCTCTGCCTCCAAGGTTCTTTTATTTGGAAAGCAAACACAAACCATCCATTCCCACTGGTCATAAAGTCTCCAAGCAAAGAGTTTCCCCAAACCCTGAGATTAGCAGAATTGGTTTGGAGTCTTACCTGTGATCAGAAAGCACCTCCCCTCCCCCTGACCCAAAATCTCTGCTGTGAGACAGGCACAGGGAGGGACCCCAGCCGGACAAAGAGCCAGGACAAGGGTGACCATAAAAGCTCACTTAGGGAGAAGTTCAGAATCACAGGATGCCCCCAGAGTAAACCACTACTCCATGGTTGAGTTCAGAAAGGAGAAGCAGCCATCCTATTTTAGTAGCACATTGTAAAATATAACTTCAGAAATATTTATTTTAACTTCTGTGTCATTTTCTGGGGAAATCCATGAGCACTTTGAGTTCAGCAGAAATGGGCAGAGACGTAAACAGACGTCCACACTTGGCTGTGCCCTCAGGGTTGAACTGCCTCAATCAGAGAGCTCTTAGAAGAATGGAGAAACAAAGTCTGGAGAATGAAAAAGGGAACACAGGTGAAAAGTCTTCAGGAGGGTGCTTAATGTGCCTGGGTAGGCAGCGCTGTTGGCTCCCAGGCCACAGAAGGCGGAAGGCGCTCTGAGCACGGAATGATGAAGAGCTGAATGATGGAATGTGCTACAGGTACTCAGGCAGAAATGAATACACACAGAGAAACACACACCATACAAGTACATTTTCTTCTAGTTGTTCCTTATACACAAGATGGTAAAAGACCACAACATACCCCACCCCCCAAAAAAGGAGAAGGAGAGGAAGAAGAGGAAGAAGAAGGAGAAGAAGGGAAAGAAATTCCAGATCTTTCTGTCCCAGCCAACCATCTCAACTACAAAAAAAAAAAAAAAAATACCATGTAGGCTGACCTTGTGAATAAAGCCCCCAGGCTCCCTTGCTAAGGATTTCTCTGCCCTGCCAGCAAATCCCTAGGCTAGCAGTGCTTTCCTCAAGAGATCCACTCCACTTTCTCTGTATCTTCCACCCATTCCTCATCTCTGACCACAAAGTAAATCTTCCAAATCCATACATATCCACTCTGAGTCCTGTGAGTTGTCAGGAGACAACAGATCACTACTGTTCAACCAACCCTGGCCAGCACCTGCTCTAGTCTTCACTGGACACCCGCAGCCAAGGCTAGTGGTGGCTCAGGAAGCAGTGTTAAAGGTGGAAATGTTCTGGCCCTGTTACCCACCACGATCAGTTCAAGGACCTAGCCAGTACAAAACCCCAATGTGTGAACTCCATGGGCAGGTGGATGCCATGGGCTGATGGAGCGGGCTGCATGGACAAAGAAGATCCAGTGGGCTGGACAAGCAGAATAGGCAGACATGGGACAGGGCTGTCACTGGGACCAAGGATGTGCAGGTCGCCACATAGAACTGTCACAAAGTGCTGGTCATTAACATTGGTTCAATGGGGGAATCTCAACTGAACTTGAACTGTGGTTATGCAACAAGGTGGAGGAATCCACCATGGTGGGAGGGCTTGGGGAGGGGTGGGGAGAATCCCAGTACCTATGAAACTGTGTCACATAATACAATGTAATTAATGAATTTAAAATAAAATTAAAAAAAAAAAGAGTAGTTTACACAAAAGCTATCAAGGTCAGTAGAGATGCACAAACTCATTCTATAGGGCGTAAGACTCCTCAAGTTAATAGACCATGTTCTTTGGGTTCATATTTGGAGTGTACGCTGAGATTCTGGAGCAGGGGACTGAGCTCTGTTTCCATGGAACTTCAGCCTAAGGAAGCAGCTGTCCTTCAGGATTCTCCATCAGATGAGCCATAACTGACTGGGACAGTCACTTCCTGTCTCCAGCCCAGAAAGCAGCTGTGCCTTGAACTGCAATCCAGTAAGAGGGTGAGCTGGAGGGAAGGCTGTGTGGGGGACAGTGATGGAGACGGGAGCCCATGTGGGCTCCTGCTCACCCAGAACAAGAGGTCGGTTGCTTGATGTTTGCTACAAGGCAGGAGGTAATGCAGCTCAGGGATGGAGCACAAACCTTGACCAGCAGCCGGATTCTACACCCAGTTCTCACACTTACCACTTTCAGCATCAAATGCTCATCTATTCGTGGAGGATTGTAATCCATGGGATTAGAGGAGATACTGTATGTACCAAGGTTAGGATTCCAGTTATCAGCCCCCAGAGTGATTATCAGGAGACATCATGAACATTTTGCTTACATGAGGCCAGTTCAAAGCCAGGAGGCAGGAGCTTCATCAAGGTCCCTACGTGGGTGGCCGGGGCCTAAGCACTCGGTTCGGCTTCTGCTCCAACGACGCAGGAGCTGAACCGAAATGCTAACATGGAGTGAAAACAACACAAATGGTGGCTTTACCCACTGTGCCACGCACAGACCCCTAAATTTATCTTTCAATTTCACTTGCCATAAGCATTTCGAAATTGCCTCCTACAGAAGCCCTCTTTCCCATGGTCTTGCGTGTGTCATGATCACAGAGTACATGTGGGGACAGTTGTCACCCCCGTTTGCTGGGAAAACAGCCGAGGCTGGAATGTCTGTTTAGGGCATGGATTGGGCTTCAAGCCTCATCTCCAAGACTCCAAGGGACCTGACTGAATAATACAAAGGGAGAAAAGGCTGAATAACGGGAGGCCAAAGGCAGGAACAGATGCTGTGGGAGAACAGGTGCCATTGCAGTGAACATCAGCTGAAACTGCCCCAGAGAAACAAGTGTGTTGGAACATCATAGTTAGTGATAACAAGATCCTGCCCAGGCCAAGGCCAAAGCTGGTAAAACTGACATGAAATTACAACTTGTTCCTCTTTGTAGATGGGTTGCTGACTGCCGAGGGCTGGCCAGTGTTAGCTTCCAAGGGTCACACACCCACTGGTTTGTGCCCACAGTTCTTAACTTAGCCCAGCACCTAGGGGTCTTGCATCCCCGCTTCTCCCTTCCATGCCAGCATCTAAGGTAAAACTCCAGCCAACTTTGTGGGCTTCCCAATGGCTCCAAAGTCTACATTCATGCACTTATGTTTTCAGCAGTGTTCCCCCACGTAAGTCAAGGGCTAGAAGCAACCTGAATGCCTGCTGATGATGAAGTAAATCAAGTGCAGTACACACAATGCAGTGGTACATTCCATCTTACAAAGGAAGGTTATGTGGATGCATGCCACAGCCTTGACTACAGTCAAATGATACGGACAGTTGTAGCAAAATGTGACTATAGACAGTTCCACCTAGCAGAGGCTCCTGGGATAGTCTGCTTCACATAGGCAGAAAGCAGAGTGGCAGCTGGCAGCAGCTGGAGAGGAGAGAGGAAGAAGGGTCAAGGTTTCACAGGTACTGAGTTCCCGTTTGGGAAGGCGAAAAATCAGCAGATGGATGGTGGTGATGGTTACAAGAATACAGAGTGTACTTAATGCCGCTGCCCTGTACACTTCAGCATGGTTATGGGTGTAAATGTCACATTGTGTGTATGTTGTCACAGCAGGTGTAGATGTTGAGGCCTGTCACCTGGAGACACTATGGGAAGAAGACAGCAGGTTCTTTGTGGTTTATCTTCTCTGACACCGCTCCCTGAACCTAGAGTCCTGATGGAAGGGCATCTTTTTCTAGTTGGTGCCAAGATGGCACTTGCTCCCCCAGCTCTATACCCAATTCCTGTGTCTTACCTGACTCCTACAGGCACCTGCAGGGGTCAGGGCAGACCCTTGCTACTCAGTTGACAGCTGCCTAGCAACAGGAAATATGTCTGTCTGCTATTCTATGTATTTTCAGGTATTCCTGCAAAGCCTTGTACAGAGTTGGTGTTTAGTAGGCGTTTTTGGAAGGGAGGGCAGGGGATAAGTGAGCAAAGAGTGTGAATAAGGGAGGGGTGCAGGAGACAGGCAACAAAATCCTTGGGTACCAGTCTCTTCTCCATATGACTTTATGTGGCCTGAAAACAGATTGGCCACAGATGTCAGGGTTTTTATTTTAGGACTGAATGTTATCTTCCTTATCCTTCTGTTCAGAATCTGGGCTGGGAAGGGTGCCCAGGTCCTCAGGCACCTGTGTTGGTATGGGCAGCCTTAGGGCTAGACTGCCCTCTGTGGCCAGTGTCCATGGCAACTGCCCAAGCCATTGTAGAGACTCACACTCCATCTAGCCTTGTCCCTTCCATGTATCCATCACCTATTGGGCCCCTAAAGACAGCTGCTCTTGCCTCACTTTTCAGCATCTCAGGGCAAGAAACAAAGATGGTCTGTGATTTTGGAGGCTGCAGTGGACTAAGGTACGGATGATGTTTTCAAAAAGTTCATGCAGATGAGCATGACGGACAAACTTCATGTGGATCTCAAAACCTCGTGTGGGCTCATCTTTCCATTGTTTTCCCATGAGCTTTTGGAACTGCCCTCCTATTTCCTCTCACCTGCTGCCCCTCCTCAGTCCCTCTGGGCTCCCTCATCTGACCAGCCTGCCCTTGGAGGCACCCCATTATCTGCACAGAGGGTCTGCTTGCAGAGCAGGGAGTTTCCTTGCTGGTTACCCTGCTATTTGCTCACCTGTCACTTCAGGTCTGAGGCAAGGTTGACATGAAAAAGGGAAGAGGGCACATTTTTGGCAGGGGAGGTAATTTATTGGAAGGCTTGCTGGCTATAAACATGCCCGTTCCGTTTTCAATTGCAGCCCCAGGCCTGCCACGAAGCCAGTCCCCTGTTAATGCATAACTCAGTGAGTACCACTCTCAGGGCAGGTGCAGGTTGCACCCCGGAGCCTGACTTCCCACTACCCCTGATCAGACCACGTCATCCTTGGCTCAGTCACAAACACACTGCCAAGTGGGTAGCGGGAGCTGAAGTGCCAGAGAGGGTCCGCCCACTGCAGCCCTGCCCTGGGAGTGGTCACGGAAACAGGTGTGGTTCCACACACAACCTCTGACCCCAGAGGATGACAGAGCATCAGGGTCAGGCGTGACAGCTCTAAGCTGCAGAGATGGAAATGGAGCTCTAAGATTCAGGGGTGATGTGTGAGCGCTGACCACCATGGACTTACAGCACCTCTTCATATGCCTCCTGGTGGGAGAGGTTTTCCAAAAGTTCGTGGAGAAAGAGTGCTATAAGAAAACTATGTGTGAATTTCAATTTTCCTTTCTACAAAAATAAACTTAACTTTTTTTTTGATGATCTTTACATAATTGATTAGGGCACAAAGGGTCAAGGGCTACAGGAAAGTGGGTAAGATCATTGTTTCCACATTCTTTTTTTCCTACCTGTATCTGGAGGAAAGGAGGAGATAAAGGGAGGAGCCCCACCCAGCCTCCCAACCATCCCAGGTCCCCAATGTGGAGCATGCTCTAAGGGCACTGCTCAGGTGGTTTCAATGGTTCAACTGTTCTGAATTGCTGCCTATGTCGCCATTCCAAGCTCAATGAAATCTCTTCAGAATCCACTTGCTTACATAGTCCACCTTAGCATCTACACTTGCTCAGATTTTTACTGCCAACATTTGGCTGGGGTTGATCGATTTGTTCTGTCCTCTTTTGTGGAATTAGGTGTCCTCTGCAGGCTCCAATGTACTACCAAACTCTCCATGTGCACATGGATATGCTGTCCACTGCTCTGTCTGAGCCTCTAAGGAGGTTCAGCTTTGACACACGCACTCCACGGTCAGATCATGGAACCTGCACTTCTCTTCATGGTTGGGGTTCTGAGTCTGGCAGTTTGATTGGGGACATCCCCAAAGAAACTTTTCCTGAAGTGATATCAGACCAGATTCTTGGGTGTGCTTGCTGGTACAAGGTCCAGCACAGTCCATCATCCCATCAGCCTATGTATATTCTGATGGTTGCAATTGCTGGGTCAGTTCTGCCTCCAGCCCCATCTTCTACACAAACCAATTGGTGTTGGAGCCCATCCCAATCCTGCCCACCACACACTTGGCCATGTGAATCAGTGGGAGCTGCAGCCTAGTTGGGGCAACTCCCAAGAACCCTCACCAGGCCCACCCCCTGCCCTGGTTTTTAAGCTTGCCAATATGTGCAGCAGACTAGTCCAGTCTGTCCCATATCCCATTCAGCTCTCATACTTGTCAATGGGCATTGAAGCCTAGTTCAAACCAGCCCCACTATCCAGCCCACACACCTGCTGACGGGTGCCACTCTCTGTCTAGCCATGCCTGCCCAAGTGCTGGTTCTCATGCTCACCAGACAAAGTGGCATCCCAGGAGGGAGGTACCTGCTGCTTCCCTCCTGAGTCCACTCTCACTCCTGCATCATTCACTCTCCAGATGTTTCTGCAGTTTATCTTGACAGAATTAGCCTCCCTGTGCCAGCATCTGCTAGCTGATGCTGTGGCAAAGCCCAATCAACCCATACCCACCCTGACCTATGCTTGCACCAGTATTAACAGTCAACCCAGCCTGACTTTTCCCTGGTCCAGCTCACATGAGGTGGACAGGTGTTGTAGCCCTGCCTGGTCTGGCCTGCCCCCTTCCAAACTCACACTCTCCAGTGGGAGTGGTGATTCAACAGGGGAGCCCCCCACATTCCTCCCACTAGCTTTGCCCCTTCCCCCACTGGATCTTACGTGTGCTGGTTGGGCTCCACGGCCCGGTCTGGCATGGTCTGCCTCACCTCAGGTTTTGCCAGTGGGTGCTGAAGTCTGGCCTGGCCTAGCCCAACCAATTCCAGCTCAGGTCGGTGGGGGCTAAAGCTTAGTCTAGACCAGCTGGCACCCAGTCCAAGCCCTCATGTGTACTGGTATGTGTTGCGACTGGACCCGGCCTGGCCCACACTCCATGCTGGTGCTCGGATTTGCCAGCAGGTGATGTGGACTTCCTTGTTTGCCACTGATCTGTGCCAAACATATGACACTGGGTACTGTTGCCCTGGCCTGGTCTGGGCTGCTCCCTATCTTGGTTCTTGCGCTAACCTGCTTGGAATGTATCCTGACAGAAGTTTCCCAGGCTCTTCCATCAGAATCTCTCCCAATACCAAATCTCGCACACACGACTGGGTGCATGGGCCAGCCCTACTCAGTCCACCTCCTGACCTAGTAGCATAATGGCCTTTCCTGACCGGCCTTCAACCCATTCCAGTTATTATTGTGGAGTGTTACAGCCCAGTCCAGCCTGGTCCACATGCAGACACAGCTCACACCCAGTTCATCAGGGGCAAAAACCTAGCTTAGCCCATCCTTCATCTACTCTGGTCCTCATGAGCACTAGTGGGTGTTGGGGTCTAGCCCAGTCCAGCACACTCAGCCCCAGTCCACACTGTGCAAAGGTATAGTACAGCCATATCCAGACCAGAACACAGCTCCCATTCTAGCCCTGTGCTTATAAGTGGCAACCACAACCCAACCAGGGTGTCCCCTTAGTTCCCCAACTGGGTGTGTTCCCAGCTATAGATCTTGCACATGGCAGTGGTTGCTCTGACCGAGCTTGGCCAAGTCCCTTACCTGTCATGACCTTGCCAGTGAGGTAAGGTTGGCTTGGCCCTGCCCAGTCACCCCCCTCCAAAACCAACCCACACATTAGCCAACAGTTGGAGTTACACTGCTCAGGCTGCCCAACACCAGTGGGAACTGTGACCCTCAAAAGGTTTCCCAAGTTCCCAGGTTCCCCCATCGGCCTGCTCCCTGACCCAGAGCTTACATGTTCCAGCAGGTGCCAGGTCCTTTCCCGGCATAGCCTGCCACTCCATCTTGACCTTTGTATGAGCTGGAGGATGTTGTGGTCCGACCCACCTCACACCCTGCAGTAGGATGCACATGCAGGTGCTACAACCTGGATCTGCCCAGCCTGTTTCAGGTCTAACACCTATGCTGGTGGGTTCCATGGTCATTCCTAACTCAATCCATCACCACCCCATCTCCTAAGCTAACCAGCAGGACTTGTGTTTCCACAGGGTTGAGTCCATTTATCCCCTGCAGAATCTACCCCTGGACCTGGTTCTCTCATGTGCTGGTTAGTGTCATGACCCTGCCTAATGTGACCTACCCCCTGTTCTGACATTCGGTCAGGTACTGGGATCTAGCCACACCAGATAAGCCCTCAGTCATAGCTTTCGTTGTGGACTGCCATGTGGCAGTTAACAATGTTCTATGCTAACAGCCCATCTTACTACTCCCATGTAGGTTGGTGAATCAATCTGACCCAAACAGATATTTTTTTTTTAAAGATTTATTTTTATTACAAAGTCAGATATACAGAGAGAGGAGGAGAGACAGAGAGGAAGATCTTCCGTCCGATGATTCACTCCCCAAGTGAGCCGCAATGGCCGGTGTGCGCCGATCCGAAGCCGGGAACCAGGAACCTCTTCCAGGTCTCCCATGCGGGTGCAGGGTCCCAAGGCTTTGGGCCGTCCTCAACTGCTTTCCCAGGCCACAAGCAGGGAGCTGGATGGGAAGTGGAACTGCCGGGATTAGAACCGGCGCCCATATGGGATCCCGGGCCCAGTCAAGGCGAGGACTTTAGCCGCTAGGCCACGCCGCCGGGCCCAACCCAAACAGATCTTATGAACTCTCCTCTCCAAACCACCAGGTCTCAGTCCCGATGCTTGCCAGCAAGTTCAGTGACCCCATCGCTGGGAGTCACACAGGATTCATCCCTCACCTACACTCACATTGACCTTATCTGTTGATGTCTTTAGGCAGCAGTTGCATAACCAAAAAACCCCTAGAGCTTGCCACTGGGCGGCCAGCAGGCAAGCCTGGTGCCACTTGGCGAGCTGGCTGCCCAAAAGCCCAGGACTCGCTCACCATGTGGTGATGTTATCCATGGCCAGAGTCCCCAGCATTGGGTCTGACCTGGCTCAGGTATCCCCTGCAGACACCATGCTGCTTAGGGATCCTTTCACCCAAGCCCCGTTGCCAAACCTAAACTTAACTTTCAATTATATTTTCTCAGGAGTTATTTTTTAAATGCCTGCACACGCTGAATTTTTCCAGCTGTCAAAGGTGGGGTGGTATAGCTAGCACCTGGTCTCAGAAGAGCCCAACACATCCTCACGCGGAACCCAGTGGTAGGCAATAAAGGAATAAGGGAAAAGGATCATTTATCCCATTGATCAAGTCCCTAGAAGGTCAAACGTGCTTCAGAGAAGAAGTAGATGCTAAGGGGAGGTTAAAAATCAGGTGAGGGACATCCTCTGAGGTTGCAAGCAGCCCTGAGGACTGGCTAAACCAAGTCCTGGTTTGGGGAATGGATTGAAATAACAAGTTTCTAAATCATGCCAGAGCCACAGTTTGGTTGGTGGCAGACTCCCCTTACAACCTTGATTGGAAATTTAAAAAAAAAAAAAAAAAAGCCCTCACATTGCAAACACACACCTTGATGAATTCCCAGCCTGCCTCTGTAGCCTGTGCCCAGCTTCCTGACCAAGACATCAGAAGAGCTTTGCCTGCTATGGAACTTACCCTGAAGAGAATGACATAGGAACTTCTCTTTGTGTCTGGTTCCTCCCTCCACCCGTCTTCACAGCAGTATGTGGCTGTAGCTCATTTGTTCCTGTGATCAGTATTCCGTTGTTTGGCTGCTCCAGTCTATCTCCCCGTTCTGCTACTGACAGATATGTGGCCTGATTACAGCTCTGTCTATTGTAAGTTAAATACATGTGTCTGTAGTTTTAATATCTACAGGCTCCACATCTGTGAGTGTTTTCAGCCTATCATGTACAGATAATATTCAGAATAGAAATTACTATTCTATTATTACTACTAACCACGTGCGTACATTTTTCCTTATCATTATTCCATAAACAATACAGTACAATAACTATTTACATAGCACTTTCATTACACTAGGTATTATAAATCATCTCAAGATGAGTGAGCATATACAGGAGGGTGTGCACAGGCTATAAGCAGATAATACACCGTTTATATAGGGGACTTGAGCATCTACAGATTTCGTTATCCCCAGGATCCTGCAATCAATGGCCCAGATATCGATGCATGATGGCACATGTCCAGATCTCATTTAGCAAAGACAGGGGAGGGTCTTTACAAAACTATTCACAGGAAAGGAAATTCATAAGCCATGGCACTGTTTGTCAAGCAACCATCGCCTCTGGAGTCCCCAGGATCACACTCCCTGGTCCTCATGCTTAGAGGCTGAGTTAACAGCAAGGGCCAGCCAGACCCTGACTAATGGGGAAGCTGTAATGGAAGCATACCTGTCGGGGTGGCACTGAAGGATGAGGAATGAACTGGACACACCTAGGTGAATCCTCTCTGACTTAGGTGAGCCATGCAGAAAGAAAGGGGCATTTTGCACTTAATAAATTTTACTTAATGCAAGCGAGGAATAAACACAGAGAGAAAGGGATAGCATACTACTGAAATGTAAGCTGGTGACTTAAAAATATCACAGCTCCCATCAGTTGGATCACACACAGGGCCCTGTTAAAGAGACGCTGTGTGTAAGGGAGCTTGTGGAATATGGTGGTATGGGAAGAGACTCTGGGCTGGCAGAAACAACTGGAGAAAGATGGAGGGTAGGGGGGCCATGAGGCTGAGGTTGAGTCACTCCTTCCCCTTCGCCCCCACACCCAGGAGCACGAGATGCCAGGTGCAATGTGTTCAAGAAATGGAGGTGAATGACAACAGCATCACCCATGGCTCCCGCATCCCCCCCATCAGGACAGTGTCACAGGGCACCCATGCTGGCCTGTCCATCTTATCTGTGGCACCTTCTTTGCCTTTCTAGGCAGCAAGCAGAGTGACTTCCCCCTTCTCTGTGCTTACTAAAGTGAATGATCACGCTAATGGAGTATGCAGGCTCCCCAGGAAGAACACCTGATGGACATGCTGTCTCTCCATTTTCCTGGGCTGCCTTGGGCATGACTGATGGAGCATTCCTCCAGCTGCAATGGCCCAGCTTCTTGGCAGGCACATAGGACTCTCAGCATCTCTATGGATGTCTCTTCTCTGGCTCCTTCCACAGCAGCTGCTTCTGCGTGGGAACTGCTGGACTGCCGAGTACATGGTCACAGAAAAGCCTTTTCTCAGCTCCCATCACCGCACAGCAGCGCGATCATCTGTCCTCAACATCCCAGGCAACGCCGACAGGGTGATGAGCCGTCCTGCACCTCCTTACTCCTGGGAGCAGAAGAGACCTCAACCAGCGCATCCAAAGCAGCCTCCCAGCAACAGGTCATCCAGTTACATTTTTATGAGATCATTATCACTGACAGTCACAGGATTAATAAAAATGGAAGGTAATAAAAGAAATCACAGAGGAACTAATGCTATCAGCCATGCAATAAAAGGGAGGAAGCAAGCATCATTTGTAATGACAAATTCTCCTTATCTCATACAGCTCGCAGGGAAAGCCCAGGAGGAAGCACAGAGGAGGGGGCTACAGACGCGCCACCCGCTTGGGACCTCCAGGAAACGCTCTCTCAGAGCCATTGCCTGCTCTGTGTATGTCAGCGAGCATCCCTGCATGCGGACTTGGGCGTGGAAGGAGGGAGAGGTCTTTGGTCCAGTGTGTGTCCAAACCTTCTCACCCAACCGGGAGGAGGATGCCACTTCACTCTGTTTTGCTAACTATAGTTCTAATCAAGGCCCTGGAAGTGCCAACCTGAGCACCATGGTCGGGGTGTGGCTGCTGGAGGTTGGCCCCTGGAAACCTGCATCTGGTCCTTTCCACACTTGACCCAGCTGCCCTTGCTCTTGTCTCCTAAGAAAGTCTACTGGGGGCCTGCCACACTCAAGTCTACAAGGCCAACTTGGAAGCAATGCCCCTGGATCTGTCCTGTATTCAGGAACCTACGCGCCTCCCCAAGTGCCTGCCCTCTCCCTGCGATGGATTCTCTCTGAGTCTTCCCATGTTGGTCCTAGGCACTGGCTGAGGGCATAGGGCAATGGGCATAGTTTGAATTGGAATGAAAAGAAAGTGGGGGAGGCAGTTATGCCAAAGAGAACCATACCTGACTTTTGTCTCCTACACCCATAAGGTGAGCACAGAGCCCAAATGTATACCCAAAACGGCTTGCTCTTGACCAAAGGACTGTGAGGGTCACTGGAGAGCTATGAGCCTCTGCACTAGGCAGAACCACCGCATCCCCCTCGATGAGCATGGGATGCAGGCAGCAGCAGGTGCAGTGTAGACTCCTCCTCTCATGTTCTGCAAAGATGAACCTTGGTCCTAACCTGATTTTCCCAGAAACCAATGTGAAGATGGATGTCTCAAGCTCAGCACCATCCCTGTGCTGGAACAGACATCCTGTGATTCCTGGGATATATAAAAGAAAGCAGAGTCTGGGAAGAGGGGAGCCCCAACCTGAGGGTGCTAACCCCAGAGAAGACAAAGAGTCAACTTGGATCCCAACTGCATGTAGACACTGGCATGGTGCAGCCCCCACTCGACCCTTAAGCCCTGGGAACAGTTTTGCTGCTGGCGGTATTCCTCCAGCATAGACACTTCGCTGTGGTCTGGATTAGCTGCAAAGGTAAGGTCAAGGAAATGGTCAGCTGGGAAAGCAGGCAGTGAGTGGGGCCAGGGTCTCCATGGGAATGGATACAAAGGGAAGCGATGGGCATGTGGTTATCACTGCATATTTCACCCACAGTGACATTGTTAAGGCCAGGGCTTTCCCATGAGACCTGGGTGGTTTGGCAGCAGGACGGGGAGTGTCATGAGGACCAGAATCTAGTGCCCATTGCTAAGTGCTCTCCTCTGAAAACTCACTGCTACGTCTGGGAGAAGGCACCACAGGCTTCACCCACATGTGCACTGAGCGTCTCCAGCTTATCTCTGCACCTGGATGGACATGCAAAGAGTCCATGAAGAAGAGAGAATTTCAGAACAGGATTTTCAGTACAACCAGGCCCCAGCCTCCAGGACCAGGGCACCGGGTCCCTGGGAATATGGCAGTGACTCATCCTAGCCTTTTTGTCCTTCCAATTCTGAGGGCTGCTGCTGAGGGGGGGGAAGCTCCCACACCCCAGCTTCATGCCAGGTGTCTCTCCTGGCAGAGACTTGGGGTGCTTAGTGCCAGGGCTTCTTGGCAATGAGTAGGGCAGGGTGGGGAGTTTGGCGGGAATAATCCAGACCCTCCAGTTTCCCAAGAGGAGCCTGACTGCTGTATCAGTGAGGGCTGAATTGGAGCCAAGGGGCGCCTATCAGTGAGCAATCCAAACACCAGCCAAGGCCCCTTGGCCAGTAATAAATGCAGCGGCTGCAAAAGCAGGCCAGAGAGCTGTGGGATACAGCTCTGCCCAGGTAATGATTAACCTGCCAGCAGGGGCCCTGGAGGTCAGAGTGATAATGAGAAAGTTTCCCTGAACTATCTCAAGTGCAGAGGCCTGGGGAGGAGCCCAGCGGTGGCGCCGGACTCCTGGGCAAACGCTTCCTGCTTCATTGGGGCACGCTCTCCCCAATGACCCTGCAGCTCCAGCCTCCCTCCCTCGTGGGAACAGAGGAACTGACATCACAGGGAGTGGGGTCTGGTACAGGCCACGGGGAAGATGCCCAAGGGGGTGCCCTTTCTCCTCTTGGGGGGCTTTGTCTCCCCTCTCCCCACCTCCAAGACCTGCTAGATAAGCCTTTCCAAGAAGAGCCAGGCTTAGGGTTTATCTTTATGGCCTGGCACGTCCTGAGACACGGACGGCCACTCTGCTGGACCTGAACTTGGGAAAGGATTTTCGGTGGGACTCTGCTCTGTGATTTTTTTAAAGTAACTTTTTCTCCCGCAACTTTCTTCTGAAATCCCAACACCATTTCTAATGCAGAACTTACACTTCTGTATAAATTCACAAATGTTGCCAAGTGCCAGCTTTGTGTGTTATTGTGGTGCCTAATAGGTAGCCAGAATTCTCTCTTGCTGGGAGGCAAGGCCAACCCAGAAAGGGGAAAAAACCATAAATATTCTAGATGAAACATCTCTAAACCCATCTATATTCTAGGAAACCACGATGTCAACTGGGGATTAATGAGGTCTCCACAAGTAGTAGATAAAAGTGAAGGCGCAAAGAAGTGACTCAATCAAGGGTGGCTGGTTGATGAGGACCAAGTTGCAAGCACCATCATGGACCAAGATGGCACCATCTTGACCCTGGTTCCCGCCCTTTGTGTTGAATTCCATTATGTCTTTCCCTCCTCCAACAGCCCCAGCCCACGAGTACCCTCGCACTGTCAGCTACTCCAGCATCCTCTACCCCATTCTGGCTGACTATTGAAAGCCACGGTCAGAAGTACCATGTGGACCCGATGCCAAAGCCAGAGCTCTTTCAACACTTCCCCCATGCTTCTCAGAGAAAAGGAGCAAGGATACGTCCTTGAGAAACGTGGATCCTGAAGGCCATGATGAGCGACTCACAACAGCCCCAGATGTCACCAAATCCCAGGCCCCATCTCGGGTGAGTTGGCATCTTCCCCTAGGACAGCCATCGCTAGGCTGTGTGCTTCCTCTTCCTTTCATTTGCTAATTCATCAACTCTTTTTAGTCAAGAGGCAAACCCTCACGATTCCAGGTATCTGCAGGGCAAATCGATTTTCCCATTCCAGACTCAAATGACAGCACTGACCTGCTTTACGATGTCTATAAGTTTATGTACGTCTGATGGGAATAATACCACCACCTGTTGAGCGAGAATCCTGGACAAGGAAAAAGAAAATCAAACCCAACCACACTGCTAGACGCACTCACAGGAACTGCAGGAGTAGGGCCACAGCTGGCAGACTCCAGAGCGTGGAAGAAAGTGCACCAGCTGGTGACTGGCAGAGTTGAGTACTGGAAGACCCATTGCATCGTTTCCTCTGCTTTTAGAGAAAAAAAATTTAACAACAAAGGGCTCAAAATATCAGATCTTGTAACACACTTTATACTAATCCAAAGTCACATTGCATGAGAACCGCTGTCGTCACGACAGAAAACAGAGGCTCCCTTGCCTTGGAGTTCGGCCTGCCTTGATAGTAGAGCCCCCGCCCGGGCTGTGAATCTGTTGGGTGCTCCTGGTGAAGGCCCCTCAGAGCCCCCGCTTGAGCGAGGACTTGAAGAGCAGGCAGGGCCCAGGTGTGGAACTGGACCCTTTCCTGGAAGGGTCCTTCTCTGGCTGCTCTTCCTTCTGCCAGGGTCCTGCCAGCATGGCTGGGGTGACAGGTGTATGCTTCTGTGCCCACATGTGTTCACTCTCTGACATGAAGGGGTCCAGCCCTAGGCTGTGGCACAGCCTGAAAACCACTTCCCACCCAGGTGGCCCTCTGGCAAGTGAACAAGCTGATAGAAGATGTCTCTCTCTGTGTCTGTAACTTTCAAGTCAATACACAAAATCTTAAAAAAAAAAAAACACTCCATGAGTTATTTAAAAATGTTCCTTTTCTGGTAGTGGTGAGACATGGTAGAGGAATTACTCCTTAAATGGACAGCTGTCTACTCTTCTTTCTCTCTTTTTAACTGTTTACATTTCTGTTTGAAGGGCAGAGAGAGAGAGAGAAGAAGAAAGAGATGTTGTAGCTACTGATTCACTTCCCCTGGGCCGAGCCAGGCAGCAGCCAGCAGCCCAAAACTCCACCTAGATCTGCCCCCTGGGTGGCTGGGGCCCAGCTCTTCACTACTTGCTGCCCCCTATGGCCTGCGTGCGCAGGGAGCTGCAGTCAGAACTGGAGCTGGAAATTCAATCACGGCTCTCCAATAACATACAGTGTTCCAAGAAGCACCTTTTTTTCTCTAACATTTATTTTATTTTTATTGGAAAGTCAGATACACAGAGAAAAGGAGGCAGAGAGGAACATCTTCTGTCTGCTGATTCACTCTCCAAGTGACTGCAATGGCCAGAGCTGCGCCCATTTGAAGCCAGGAGCCCGGAGCCTCTTCCGGGTCTCCCACGCGGGTGCAGGGTCCCAAGGCTTTGGGCCATCCTTGACTGCTTTCCCAGGCCACAGGCAGGGAGCTGGATGGGAAGTGGAGCTGCTGGGATTAGAACCAGCAGCTATATGGGATCCTGGAGTGTGTAAGGCTGCTACACTACCGCGCCAGATCCCCCGCCCCCCCAAGTAGCATCTTAAATCCCTTGATTCTTTGGATAAAACTGTGGATTGAGCTTCTCTGACCAAGCAGGCAGGATCCATAGGGTCTTTTGGTAGGTAAATGAAGAGTTAAGGCATTTGCTTGCAGTCCCATGCTGACCAACCCCCTGAGATCCCAAAGTCGGGCTCTGGATGCCATTGCATCTTTTTCAATGCGTCAGGACATGGGGAAAGCTGACATGTACCTGCAGTGTGTAGCACCCTTCCTTCTTGGTCCCAATAAAACCCCCCTGCAACATTTCATTAGTTGATAGACCTTGTGATCACTGGGGCCAAGAAGTTGCAAAACGTGGTCATGACAGCAGTGCTTACCAGACCTGCTCTGCAGGAGGCAGCAAAGACACAGAGCAGCAGGGACCCCTTTCTGCTGAGCTCCTGTACCTGGAGGTGCCAAGTGGCTCACCTTCTGCCTGGACCTGCACCTGGGCCTAGCTGCACCAGGGAGTGTTTAGAAATATCAGTGGAAGGCCATTGCTGAGTCTAAGTATACTGCGGAGTGTGTTTAGTATTCTGAAGCCAGATTCATGGCTTGATCCCTAAGGACCTCCCCACCTCCCCCCGCCCCAAGTCCCCTGTCCTTAGCGCTCACACTGTGCTGGCTCACAGCTGCTGCTAGATGCGCACAGCTGCTCCCATGCAGCTGCTGCTCGGAGCCACGCCTCTCTGTTTGAAAGGCTTTATGGGAACTAGTGCAGCATGAACAAGGTTGGAGAGGAAGGTGACACACAACTGAGAAAATAACAAACGAGACAGACACAAAACAAAAACTACAAAAACAGGCAGCCAGAGAGAATCCCGCTTTCTCCAAGGAAGAAATCTATCTAGAAGGCTCATTGTCTCAATTTTTATTGAACTGCTCAGAAGTCAAATTACAGTATTGATGTGGCACAGCTCCAGTCATTTTAGGCACTTGGGGAATGAACCAGCAGGTGGGAGGGCTGTATTTTTTTCTTCCTGCCTTTCAAATGATTTTTTTAAATTATCTTCAAACTAAACATATATAAAAATTATATGGGGCCTGACACTATAGCTCAATTGGCTAATCCTCCTTTTGCAAGCACTGGAATCCCATATGGGTGCCAGTTCATGTCCTGGCCGCTCCATTGCCCATCCAGCTCCCTGCTTGTGGCCTGGGAAAGCAGTTGAGGACGGCCCAAAGCCTTGGGACCCTGCACCTTCATGGGAGACTCAGAATAAGCTCCTGTTTTCTGGTTTCAGATTAGCTCAGCTCTAGCTGTTGCAGTCATTTGGGGAGTGAGCCAGCAGATGGACGCTCTTTCTTTCTGCCTCTCCTTCTCCCTTTAAAACTGCCTTTCCAGTAAAAATAAATCTTAAGAAAAATTATATGAAGCATAAATGAATCCTATGCTTAGATGTGGGTCCCATCTGAAAGAGCTCACATATGCACAAATCTGGGGGAAAAAACATCCAGAAGTAAAAAATTCTAATTCCAATTACTTTGGATTGGGGGTACTCGCCTGTACTACACATTTCACAGGGTTTATTTCATCTACTTATGGCCCCCAGACCCACAAAATAGATGTTCTGCCATTATGTTATGGTTAGTGGACATGTTAACTGTGGCGCAGGCAGAGCTATCATCGGCCGTCCACAGTGCTTGAATTTAACAGTAACTCCTTACGACTGACCTGTGGGCTGAGACAAGGCAAGTAGCCATGGACATCCGCTCTAGCACCAGTCCTGCCCCAGGAAGGTCATGCTCACGTCACCTGGGAGGAAGCTGGCATTCAGGGAAGTGGCTGGATCAAGGCCATGCAGCCAGGAGGGGGCAGTGCCAGCGTCCACACCCACCCATTCGTGGCTGTTTCCTGGAGAGACCATGACCTCCGAGGGCTCCCTGCATTTGCACATTACCTGGACCACCTGTTCTTTCCCCACCGTCCCCAGAACTCATCATCGAAGGCTTAGATGAAGCCTCAGGAAAAGGCCACAACCTTCTTAAGACATTGCGGTCTGTGAGCCCCGGACAGAAGGCCTAGCCGAGCCGGGAAGGTGCTCCTGCCATTTCGAGGCTCTTGGGCTGGATAGGGCTGGCCCGTCTCTACAGAATTCCTGCAGGCTGCGCTGGGAGCAAGCGTTTAAAGCGTTTTACAAGCTCTCCAGGTGATTCTTACGAGCACTAAAGTTTGCAAACCATTCCACAATTGTTTAAATCGCCTTTCTGAACGGCCCAGAATGCCAATTTTTCCTGCTTCTTCACTCACCACCAAACATAAAAAGATGTGTGCTCTTTGGGAAAAGGAGGGGAAGGGGCAGAGAGAATGGGAGCAGGGTTACCGCCGCAGTGGCAGGTGACAAACAACTTTTATTTTCATGCTACTATTCGTTTCATCTGACACAATGTTTGGCATCTGGATACCTCAAGCGGAGCCTGCGTCTTTATGACCTCCGGTTTGTTGGGGATGAAAGAAACAGCTAGAATGTCCCATTGAATAGCAAACATTAGGCAAGGGGTGACAGCCAGCAGAGACCAACACATTTCTTCCTGCGCTGTTTCTCGAGTGAGAAGATCGCAGGAATGCGCAAGCAAATAGCTCTCGCATCACCCACACGAGGCTGTGGGAAACTCTGGCTCACAGTCAAGTATGTTGGGGCTCACTCTGCCCATCTGAATTTTTCAGCAATAAAGGGCCAGCTTTTTTATTTTTAAGAAAAAGTGTTTCAATGAAAAAAAAACAGACTGATAGCTTGCATCGGCTAGTTCATTCCTCGTATGCCTGCAATAGCTTAGCCTGGAACTCCAGCAACTGTTCCACATAGATGGCCTGGCTCCAGTTACTTGAGCTGCTTCCCAGGGTCTCCATCTGGAGCCAGATCTGGAAATCAAAGCCCAGCTCTCTCATACAGAAGGCAGGTAGCCTGTCCCAGGGCCACATGGGGAGATGGAAGACCAAGTTTGCAACAGCAGATTCCTGGCCTCTCCTTAGTGAGTTGGAAAAGAATCTTGGATCTACAATGGCTTAAAGATACTTAAAGATACTTCAAGTCTCTTCCCAGGGTCAAGGCCAGCTTTGCCCACACTGTGGCCCATCCTGGGGCAGGAAGCTAGCCCACGACCAAGGCAATCTCCCAGTGGGACTATGACATGACACCCCTAGCCCTCACCCTCTCATAGCAGAGGAAGCTCCTTCCAAGTGGCCAGCCACAGGCAAGGGCAATGTCTCCTTGGACAAACAGGGTTGATATACAGGGCAAGGGATTAACAGAATCCGAATGATGCTGGCTCATCCACACAGGGCAAGCCTGGCCTGTGGCTCCATCTGCCTCACAGCATTAAGAGAAATCCCCTGCCCTACTTTTCCTCTTTAGGACTCACCAGCCACGATCCAGCACTTACTCCACATTGGCAGTGGGAACAGAGTGCAATACTTCTAGGACGACAGCTCCTGGAGGCACTCAGGGATTGTCCACCATAGGGTGACCGAGTCAGCCCAGGTACCCCAGGCACCGTACTCCCAGTCCAGCTGATCAGGAGAGGGACCATCCAACTGCCTCTGCCAAGCTCTGCTCAAGGTCAAACGTGGTCATTGTTGTATATTCTCTAGAAGGAGCCACATTCCATCAACCCTATGCCCAAAGCCTGCTGCCAGCAGCCAGTGTCCAGTTAAGAAGGCAATTTAACAGTATTTTCCTGGTTACCTCCCACTCTCTTCCATTCCTTTTTATATTTAAGTTTTTAAGAGTATTTATTTGAAAGGTAGGGTGACTTAGATGAGATCTTCCATCTGTTGGCTGGAGCTGGGCCAGGAACTCCATCTAGGTCACCCACATGAGTGACAGAGCCCCAAGCACCTGGGCCAGCCACCTTCTGTTGTTTTCCAAGGCGTGCCAGCAGCGAACTGGATCAGAGGTGGGGTAGCTGGGACTAGAACCAGCGCTTCAACAAGGGATAAGAGGCATCGTCAAGGGGGCGGCTGAACCCACTGTGGTATTCTCTTCCATCAGTGACCCCATGCCATGCCTTACTCCAGGCACGTAGGGGAGGGAGAGAAAAAAGAGCAAAAGCAGATTATTCCAAGCCCCTCACTAGACTTCCTATTTTCTTGCTGGAAGTCAAGTGCAGCTGCACTTCCTTGTTGAGAAATCCAAGGCAGGAACAGTTGATGAACTGAGAACAGGCGACCAGAAGGGCTGAGCACGGCTCGGCCCTTGCTGCTTGCTGATGCCAGCATCTTGAAGCCAGGCAGCTACTGGCTTTCTTGGGAGGACTGTACACAGGCCCCTCCATGACAACAATGGCAACTCCCGCAGTGGCGATAGTTGACAATTTATCTCTAAGGACTGCTATTTTCTGCAAAATTTCCTCCCTGTCCAGCTTGCTGTGTAAATTATGCCCAAAGAGCTGCACATTTTCAAACCCAAAGACAGTCATAAAATTGAACCAGATAAAAGTGTGGAGACAAAGTGGTTTCCCTGCTGTGTTTTTCACTTCACAAACTGTTAGATAAACAGAGCCGTGTCTCCTCCAGCAGTGTTTTATTGTACCTCCTGGCCTTATTTCCTGAAGATGTCTCTCTGCATAGCTCAGCCTCCACAATTTAACAAAAGCTGCAGAGGAAAGTGCAGCTCCGCCATCTGTCCCCATGCCCACCTGGGAGCCACATGGCTGCCTTACCTGTTCCGTGTACTTGCAAGCCCTTGGAGTCAGCAGGTGGCTGTCACACAAGCGGCTCTTGCATCTGGCGGGCCACTGGCCAGCCTTGTTGCGACAAGTGAGACGCCATTGTTCCTGCTTTGTGTTTGTTGGTTTGTATAAAAACCTATTCCGTCAGCCTTGCAGCCTCGCACTGAGCATTTTAGATGAGTCTGTTGGTTTCGCTGCCTTTTTGGGGAAGGGGGAGGTAAATAGTTCTGATCAAATTGGAGGCACCATGAGGCAATGTCAAGCTAGACCTTAGAGTCTAGGATGGCTTCCCTTCACCAACTTGAATTTAAAAAATTAAAAGTGTGCCAAGTGTTCAGATCTCTCACAGTGCTGGGAAGACGGCTGTGGAATCTGCTTTGCCAGGAGGTCCCAAAGTGGCAGGGCAGTATCGAGAAAGGCATGCAAGTATGTATGTCGCGTGTGCCGCTCGCACTGCCCCCCAGACATGCTTGATGCCTTCAGACAAGAGTTCTGACCTGGAGCCTCACACACTCTCGTTCATCTGGTGAATGAAGGAAGAGGTTTTCAGATAAATTCTTTGGGTGGGCTGAAGAGAAAGGGACAAGACTTTAGAGACCTGATGGGTCCTGTTGGCGACATCCAACTTCCCATTTCCCAAACACTCGTCCAGCACAGCAAGTCCTCCTTGAAGCCAGGCCGTCCCCATCTGAAGCCACACTGCATATGGATTTCCCTTGTGGGGGAAACTTATTAAAATGAAGATGAGCTGTGTGTGGGATCTCTACACATGGAGCTGGGGGACGGCAGAATTCTGATCTGGGCACAGCTGGGGAGTGGCCATTTTCCTATGCCAGTTCCAAGGTTTAGGTAGGAGATGTCCTTCCCACAGAGCTCAATGCCCATCACCTCAAACTTACAGATTTAGACGAATTTGTCTGTAGAATTGTTTATGGTGGATGTAAGGGAATTTCAAAGGTGATCTTCTCAGGACACAATTCTTTTCACCTTTACACGGCTTCCTACCTCAGGCTGCGCGTTGACGCCCCCCTATGGCATAGTTGGGAAACGGAGGTATGCAATGAGTGTGCACAGTAATTTTTTTTTTCCTCTCCAGGGCACAAGTCTTTCCCCAACGTGGATTATCCATTTTAACATTTTGGGGAAATCTCTAAGGTCCTCAGATGCAGAAAAGAAAAAAAAAAAAAAAAGAACAGTCTATGAATAGATTTCCCTTGCTTTTAGATTTAGAGGATTCTTTTTTTCTCTTTTCTGTACCTTGTCCAAAAACATTACAATTAAAAAAGAAGAAAGAAAGAAACTAAGAGAAAATCCACCAAGCATGAAACGCGTTCCCGGCGCCACTCAGTCTGAAGTGGGCCCAAGTTTATCTCTGACTGTCCACTGGCGGTTTGAAACATTACAGCTCACTGATAACCAGAAATGAGTAAGCACACGCCGTTCAGAATGTCACCCCGCAGCGCCAATAAAAAGCTCATAACTTGTGCGCGGGCAGAGCTCTGCGCCAGCCCCCTTCCCCCACGAAGGAACGCATACATTACTGTCTGCAGTTACAAACGACTGTGTGGTCAGCCTCCGCCTCGCCTAACTCAGCCCTCCTCTGTCTCCCCCCACCGCCCTCTCCGGTCCTCCCTCCTCCACATTCCACGGCCACAGCTCCGGTCCCCAGCAAACGGGACCAAGCAAATTCAAAATGCCTGGATCTGGTTCTCTAGAAGCCGAGTTCAATTCACAACACTCAACCAGAAGCTGAGTTGTTCATGTTCCCTGGGGGATCTAGGATTTCTGAGTGGGGTCGTCCTCTCTGCTGCTGCTATGGGGAGGGAAGATGGGGGGGAGGGGTTCCTGGCAGAGAAAGCTCCCCTCAACACACACCCTCTTCCCATCTCTGAGTCAGAAAACCCCAGATCCACCAAGACAGCCACGCGCTGACTACTGGAGGCAGGCATGTTGGAACGTCATGACAGTGGAGCTGGCCTGGAGGTGCAGCGAGCTTAGCTGCAACCTGTAACACCAGCATCCCATAGAGCAGTGGCTGTTCCAGTCCTGGCTGCTCTGCTTCCAGTCCAGCCCCGGTGAAGGCGTCTGGGAAGGCAACGGGAGATGGCTCCAGGGCTTGGGCTCCTTCCACCAGTGAGGGAGAAACGGATGGATTTCCTGGTTCTCGGCTTTAGCCTGGCCCAGCTCCAGCCATGGCTGCCATGTGGGGAACCAACCAACAGACAGAAGATCTCTGTCCACACCCTTCCACAGCACTTTGGCTTTCAAATTAATGCATAAACTGAAAGAGTAGTGATTATAAAAAGAAATGTAATTAATTTTAAAACTAAAGGTCAAGAATGAGACCTCTTGATAACACGCTTCTCCCCTCCTCCTACCCACCCAACAGAAGCCCAGCTCCTCTGCCCCATGACCTGCCCAGCTGACTTCGCCAGCACAGGTCAGGAATTGAGCCTCAAGACCACCTTGTCCAGGCCCACAACCCATGGTCAGTCAGGGATGTTTTAAGGTGAGCATAAGGCTGGTTTTTATTTTAACTTTAACATTTGGTGTAGGGGCAGGCATGGTGGTGCAGTGGGTGAAGCTGCTGCTTGAGACATTTCAGGTCACACAGATGTATGCAGATACTGAAATTCTCTTGGGATTTCTGTACTTCATTATCTGAAAACACCGACTTAAAAATATTTATTTACTTATTTATTAAAAAGGCAAAATGACAGAAAGCAAGAAGCAGAGACACACAGGGAAAAAGAGGTCTTGCATACTCTGGGTCTTCCTCCCAACGCACACACAGTAGTCAAGGTTGGACCAAAGTGAAGCCAGATGACAAAACAGACCATTTCCAGGCCTCCTTTTCATAAGCCTCCTACCCACCAGGCTTCAAGCACCAGAGATTTGAATTACACACCAGTTACACACTGGGCATTCATAATTGATATTTTGTATTCCACCTTATCTCTGTGACATTCACTTGAGAGTTTAAAGCTATGATTTATGGTTTTTTTCATTAGTGACTAATGCTTTTCTTCTTATCTACACACAGAGATAATGTTTCTATCCGCTGGCTCACTCCCCCAACGCCTGCAACAGCCAGGGCTGAACCAGGCTGGAGCTGGCAATGCATCTGGCACTCCAAGTGGATAGCAGGGACCCAACTACTTTGACCATCACTTCATCGCCCAGAATTTGCACTGGCAAGAAGCTGTAATCAACAGCCAGAGATGGGGGCAGGAGCCAGGCACCCGGATACGGGGTGGGGCTTCCTGCTAGACCAAGCACCTGCACCTGATGATGCTACTGTTACGAAGCCATGATGGCTGGTCCTTGGGCAGCGCTCACACTACCTCCCCTGCTGTCTTCCTCTCTGTTCAAATCAATATATGAATCTGTCCTCATGAAGCTACTCAGCAAAGCTGTAGCTATCAGTCCCGAGTGCTTAAGAAGAAATGTGTCCAACTGGTCTGAAAGGGAAGTTCAAAAAACGGGGGCTTACCCCCCGAGTCCAGGATCGTGAGACCCCACAGGAGGGCCCCAGAAGCCTTTCTGGAAATGTCTTTCTTGACAGAGTTTAATGGTTGATGAGAAACTGAGCTTGCTCTGGGGGTCTGGAAGAATGTCTGCATTCAGGATTGAGACCATCCTGTGTGGTGGAAGGTGGAGCTCGCAGAGAGAAGTGCCACCATCTGACGTGGCTGTGTGTTGAATTGGAACGGCACTGAGAGGTAAAGCAATGGAAAACCAAGAAACTAAACAACAGAAACTGTGAAAAGATGCCCCTGTGAAAGGCTGCAAAGACCAGCGACACCAGTAAGGAAAGAATGCGTCTTCCTGGTCTCCAGAGCAGGGGTAAGAGATGACTAAATGCAGGTGTGGAATGTTCCATGTCTTACACTTTTCAGTCGTAATCACTTCTCGAATCGTAAGCACTTACGTGTGTGCAAGCTTGGCCATAACTAGCAGGATAGTTCAAAAACTTTGTGGAAAATGGAATTAAAGATAAATTTGTTTTGGTCACCCAAATCGTCTCGATCCATACATTACTCTAACATATCTTGGGGATTTTTCCTCACCTCACTGATGTGACCAACCTGTAACTACTAGACTGGCCAGTAGATGGCAGAGGAAGACAATGTATTTTCTGAGACGCCTTGCCAGCTAGGGGAGCAAAGCCTGCCTGAGCTCAAATTGGGAAAACAGAGATTCAGCGAGGATGAGGCTTGATGGTCAATTAAGGCAAGTTTCTACGTTGCTCCAACATTCAAGTGAGTAAGTAGCCTGCAGGATTGATCACTTCTTTTCCCAACTTTTTTCTTTTCTGTCACAATGCCAGTTCTGCTTAAAGATAATGGTTATCAGGGAAACGTTGCTAAATGAGAAAACTATGGTTAATAAATTGGTGCTTTTGAGAGCTTAAAAAAGAAGAAGGGAGAGAAAAGGAAAGAAGGAAGGAAGGAAGGAAGGAAACAAAAACTAAGACGTTAGGTTGGTGCTGACACTGGGGCACAGTGAGTTAAGCCATCACTTGTAACAACAGCAGCCCTGGTATTTCAGCTGCTAGCTCTGAACTCCTCACTCACCTGTAATTCCCAAGACCAAGCCTTATTCATGATCAGGCCACCTTCACCGAGCACTGGGCTTGACACACAGGAGGATTTCAACAACACACACTGCTTCTGTTCCGTTCTGTACATCTCGAGCTATCGTGCAGGGGTGCCGTCCGTAACCTGAGCGTAGACAGTCAGCTGTCAGCTGTGCTCTGACTCTCTGAGAGGCACCATATGCACTCTGTGGTTTTAACCTTCACAACAGGCAGATATTGACACTGCTCCCATTTTAGAGATTAAAAAAGAGAAGCTTGGGGTGGGTATTGTGGCACAGCGCATGAAGCTGCTCCTTGAGGTGACCTCGTCCTATCCTGGAATGTTAATTGAGTGCTCACTACTCCACTTCTGATCTAAGATCTGGTTGAAGTTCTTGGGAATGCAGCGGCTTTGACTCAAGTGCTTGGGCCCCTGTCACTCATGTGGGAGACCCAAGTGGGGTTCTGAACTCTCGGCTTCCACCTGGTCCACCGCTGCGTGCTGTGAAGAGTCAAGGAGTGAACTTATGGTGGGTGGAAGATCTTTCTCTCTTCCCCTCCTTCTCTCTCTTCCTCTTCCTCTCATATACATACATATCTATCTATCTATCTATCTATCTATCTATCTATCTTTCTATCTATGTTTATATATATTACATATATATATATATATATATAGAGAGAGAGAGAGAGAGAGAGAGAGAGCTCTGTGTCACTCTCTGCCTTTCAACCACATAAATAAACCTTTTTTTAAAAAATCTTGAGACTTGTGGCCAACATTGTGACACAGGGGTTGAATCTCTGCCTGCAATACCAACATCCCTTATCAATACCAGTTCTAGTCCTGGCTGTTCTATTTCCAATCCAGCTACAAATACACCTGGAAAAAAGTGGAAGACGCTGCAGCACCTGGCCCCCTGTACCTACATAACAGACGAATTTCCAAGCCATAGCTTCAGCCCTGTCCAGTCCTAGCCACTGCAACTATTTAGGGAATGAGCAGGCAGGTATAGTATTTCTCCATTTCGCTTTTTCTCTCCTCTCCTCTCCCTTCTCCTCTCTCAAATAAATAAATAAATAAATCCTAAAAAAGAAAACCTTAAGGCTTATAGAAGATCAATTTACTCACAGTCACAGAACAATTGAGCATGCTGTGTCACAAACAGAATGGCAACATGTTGACCTAACACTGCACAAAGTACAGTGGTCAGTGACAGTTTGTGACCCCACATTCAGCACCGCGGCTTGTCTGTGTTTTGGATGGAAATGGGTGAGAAGTTGGGCAGGCAGGTGCAGTCAGCTGCAATTACAGGTGGCAGCTGTAGGGAGCGTGCCTCAGTTGGCAGTTCCTGCCAGAGCCAGGGGTACCGCCGTTCCTGTGGCTGTGAGAAGCAGCCATCTACTTCTGAACTGATAGTGCACTGGTTCCACCTCACGGACTTTCAGAGAGGACTACGAAGAGGGATGCTATGGAGACAAAATGCTGATCAAACGCTCTGATGATGGTTCCAGACAGATCCTGTCCAACAAAGGCTCTGGCACGTGGGGCGTCTCTCCAGGCTCCCACGGTGTGCTCAGCCTGCCCGCGGCTCCTCCCACCCCCTGCTCCTCTCTTCCCGTCCTCTCTGCCTCTTTGCAGCCAAGCTTAGCAAACCTCTGGATGCCATGGGCAGTGACACAGACCACCCCCAGATTCCTGAGAAAGGAAGAGAAGAGCAGAGAAAGAGGCAGTCTGGGTTGGGTGACTCAGTCAACCTCTCCATGTGCTTCGGCTTTCTCTGTGAAATGGAAAGATAGTGATGATGAAAGGACTGAAAAGTGAGCTAGCCTTTATAAGAACCTTAGCACGAGACACACCCACCCCTCTCATTCAGCCAGCAGCAAACCTTACGAAACCCAGCGAGAGCCTCTCCATCTCGGCTCTCAGTTCTAAGCTCAGGACAGTGCCCCTCACCCCCAGGCACTAATGGAAATGCAGACATCAGAGCACAGATAGAATGTTGATCTGAAGCACACTTCATAAAGCCCTGAAGGCTTCCTCTCCCTGACTCCCCTCCCAGGGCTTGTTCCCTATCCTTTTGGGACCCTGTCGGTTCTCTGAGCCTGATCTTGGCTCCTCTCGCAGCTCATCAGATCATGTCAGGGTTGTTCACCATGCTCGCCCCCCTCCTGAGGGACTTTGGACTCTAGCAGCAACTTCTCCCAGGAGAAAGTTTAGTCAAGGTCAATGAGCAGTGTATTAAGCATGTACCAGCCGAAAGTGCTAAAAAGACGCAAAGATGCTGCCACCTTCGCTCTCGGGTGAGATGAACGCACGGCCCCTTAGGCTGGCCTAGAGTGGGACATGCACTCTGTTTGAGATCCGGCATGGTGTGGACAAAGTCACGTGCAGGGGCAGCATGGGAGGTAGCCTCACCAAGGAGGTGACCTTTGAGTTCAGCCTTAAAGGAGAGTGCAGGGCCTGATGCGATGGCTCAGTGGCTAAATCTTCACCTTGCGAATGCCAGGACCCCCATATGGGTGCTGGTTCACGTCCCGGCTGTTCCACTTCCCATTCAGCTCTCCGCTTCTGACCTGGAAAACAGTGGAGAAACTCTGTACCCCCGTGGGAGACCCGGAAGAAGCTCCTGGCTCCTAGCTTTGGATAGGCTTAGCTCCAGCTTGGGGAGTTAACCATCATAGGAAGATCTTTCTGTCTCCCCTTCTCTCTGTAAATCTAATCTTTCTAATAAAAATAAATAAATCTTAAGGGAAAAAAAGGAGAGTGCAACAAGGATAGGAGCAGGCATCAAGATCTAAAAGTGTATGGTATTTATTTGATTCATTTCTTCATTCAACAAACTTTCCAGGCCTGGGGCTACAATTCCTGCTCAGCCACTTGTCTGCTATGTCATCTTGAACACTTTAGCTCCCCTTTGTGTGTCTAGCCTTCTCAAGTATAAGGTAAGGGCACCTAACCCCCGTTATACCACAGATTCAAGTCCATTTAAAACAATGACTGCTACATACATAGGAGATGCTCCATAGAGTCTTACCAATACCGTCGCTGTTGTTGTTATAAATAATCACACACTAAATATACTGCCAGCCATCAAGACATTCACAAATACAGCTGGATCCATTGACATAGAAACAAATCGTAACACTTCTGTGTACCTTCTGGGCCATCTATCCAGTGATTTTTTTTAACAGCTGCCCTTGCCCCACTTTTCTGCCAATGTCAACGCCTGCATGAGTCCCTGGCTTTCTCATAAGTCATATTCACCGCATCTGTGCTCTGGGCAGAGTTTCACACCACTGACTGAGATAGGTTTGTTCTGTTGGGCCCTTCTGAATCATGATTGCTTCTGGCATGCACCTCGCTCACTCCCTGTTCTTTCACTTCTTTTACACATATGGCAGGCATGCTTGTTAGGGGCTGGGCCGCCCTGTGTCTGGGGAGGGAATGAGCCAATGAAGCGAATAACTCAGAGAGGAGTCTACAGTGGGGTCAGCTACCTCCTGGGTACTCAGCAGGAGAAAGGCACAGGGTGATCTGACTGGAGCCTGGGAGCTAGAGCAGAGAGGAGGCCCTGAGGGAGGAAGGAGCCGAGTGCTGAGAGGCCTTCCACGTCTGCCCACGAAGCCTGAGCTCTAGCCTGCACATCTCGGGAACTCACTGACTCTCTGGAACAGGAGAAACATCAGCAAGATGCCACCTGTTTGCAGAGGATGAAGCGGAAGCAACGGAGGCCTGGGTTGACGCGACTGCGCGTGAAGGAGAGTCTGGGGAGGGAGAATGTGATGTCACAGGGTCTGGAACAGTGGCTATTGTTCGCCTATCCCTGATGACATTCAAAAATGGTTAGAAACATATTTGGTTGTCTTCTCGGTCCACTTTATGTTTCTCTAACCAGATGCTCGAGACCGAGAGGTTTACAAAAGAAAAGAACGTGATTTCTTACAGTCCTGGAAGTTCAAGAACACGAGGCTGACACCTGCTTGGCATCTGCAAGGTCTCCTTGTTATATCTCAATGAGGCGGAGGGCATCACGTGATCACACAGAGGCTGTGCACCTGCTCCGGCCTCTGCCTTCCTTACAGAGCCACTCACACCACAAGGAGGACCTCATCTTTGGGACCCCCCCTAGTCTGCATCCACTCCACATCTAGTCCATGTTGGTCTTTCAGGGCTACATCCCCAATACGTGAACTTGGGGGACACTTTCAAGCCACAGCATTTATTACAGCTGCAGAGTGCTTTCTGGCATCCGGTGGCCGAACCCTACTGGATGTCCCACGGTACTTAGGGTCACTCCACATGCAACATTCAGCCTCCAGAGTGCATGGCTGCGAATTTTGCCTCTGAGCATCTCAACAGCGACTTGCTCCCAGGACCAACTCTCCAGCTTACACACACACATGCACGCACAGGTCATCATTCCATGCCCCTGCTTGGGAGCAAACTACAAATCAGAGGATTGCTGCACCCGTGTCACCCTAACTGCCTCCCTCTGTGCCCCCACCCTACCTTTGAAATAAACATGCAATGCGCACAATGCTCAAACAGTCAGCCCCGCAGGGAACAGTTGGGACTTCTGAGACCCAAGATTCACATTTTGTTGCCAGCCAGAGTTAACAAGCAAAACACAGAGCAACAGGCTTCCTCTGGTCCTAATGTGTGACTCCCTAGACCCCATCATTACTGCTGGAAACCCCACTAAGCAAGAAGGGGCATCACAGGGACAGAATGGACCTGAGTTCCACTCCCATGCAGTGTTGATAAACCACAGCCACTTTCTGAACCCTTCCAGCTCCCACAGTGGTCCTCAGATGGGTGGCCTCTAACCCAGAACAACCTGCCAGGCCCTCCTCGGCCCCCACTGAGCTCCTGTGAGTACCTGCTCGTGTCACTCCGATTCTCAATGACCAAACTGCACGGCTCCAGTCCAAATCCTGCTGCTAAGCTGTGAGGTTCTCCTGCAGTCTCCATGGAAACATCACGGTCACCTCAGACTCTGCACGTCGCAGAGGAGTTCACGGTTTTGCTCTGGGCCTGGGCTCCTGCTCCGCTGTGATCAGCTGCCTGGCTGCCGTAGCCTGAGCTCTAAGCGCCTTCCTGTCTCCTGCAGCACCTGCTTCCCCCAACCATGCCAAGTCCCCTTGGTCCTGTCTCTCCTACATCTCAGATTCTTCTCCCTTTTCACCCCCCACCGTGCTCCTAGACCACCACTACCGGTATCAAGGCTCCACCTGCTCCTCTACATTAAAAAAAAATGTTTATTTATTTGAGAGGTAGACACAGAAGGAGAGAAAGAATTGCTGCCTCTCAGAGTCTGCGATAGTAGGAAGCTGCCATCAAGATCTGGACAAGGAATTGGACCTAGAAACTCCTATTGGGATGCAGGTATCTTAGTCACCAAGCCAAATACCTATCTCCCACCTTACATTTTTTTCACATAATCCTACCCATGTTTCCCTCTCCAGTTTTCTAACTTACTTCCTTTATGTCCTGCTGTGTACATGTCTACCAGCTCCTCTGGGAATGGTATGAGCCTGTCAGAGAATCCCTATAGACCCATTGTGGCCCTTGGCGTTGGACATCCTGTGAGATGGCATTAGCACCATTTTACAGATGCAGAAACTGAGGCAGGATGGTAGAGTAACCTGCTGGCTGATGGTCCAATCACTGAGCAACACCAAGGACCCAGACTGTCTGACGTGTCACATCCCAGGGACCCCCAGAACCTTGACCCACCACCATCTGCCCTGCACTTTCTAGGGGAAAGGTCCCCTCCTGCCCTCAGGCTTACAATGCGTTGGGTCAAAGATGGGAGACTGTCACCATTGTCTCTTTTATTGCAGATGAGGCCAGAGTAGAAGAGGCTAAATTAGGCTAAACTAAATTGCAAAGAGCTCTGGCCGGGAAGCACATCTGCCCAGACAACCTTCACCACCCAGTTCCTTCAAAACACTGTGATATTGACTTGACTGATCACTCCCCCAGCCTTCGGGTCTGTTTTCCACATTTCCCTCAAGTGATTGCTTGGGGAGGACAGCCAACTGCAAGGGAAGACATAAGTGTCAATGGGTTTCACTAAACTTGCCCAGCACAGCCTGGGCATCCATGCACTGTTACCCAAACCACATCAACAAGTTAACAAGGAGGGTCTTCACCAGGCCACCTCTCCGCAGTCCCACCCCCAGGCCCAGCCCTGAACACAGAGAGGCAGCCCCAGCCCTGACCACAGTTCTTCAGCAACTAGGCACATAGAGGTCAGAGCTCCGGGTGAGTCTTTCTGCCTTCCCCCACAAGCCCACTTTGTAGACTGCAGCAATGGCTGAACCCTTCGAAGACCAGAATTTGATGAGAGCTGACTCCTCACCTGTACTCTCAGGGCCCTGGCCAGCATCTCCTGCCCTATCCAGCCTCCCTGCAGCTCCTGTCTTCTCTTTGCATGCCCAGTACCAGGTCCCTGGTACCAGCATGGGTTCACACCTAGCACAGTGTGAACAAACTCACACTTCAGCTACCATCTCGTTCCCCTTTCCCTCCCAAACCCCAGTCAGAACTGTCTATCTCTGCCATCCCTATTTATTTCCCTCCTACTCATGTGCCAACCCTCATCTGTGGACTTTTTGCCACTTCACCTTGACCCATACCCCAGAACTCTCACAGGGGCCGATGACTCCCTTCCAGCTCCCTGGATGGGTACCCTTCAATCTCTCCCTCCCAGTCTCTCCAGGCATTAGCTTACGCAACTGGTCTCAGTGGAGACTGTCTCCTCAACCAACAGAGGCTGTGCTGCCCAGGTGTACCTGAGAAGGTGTGCATGTGTGGTTGGGGCCACAGGTGTGGAACAGAAAGGGGAATCAAAATCCAGTCCAGGGCTTTCCATCTAAAACCTCCTGGATGCAAGTGGTTTTCCCAATGAACTACTTACTGTTCATTCTACTTCTTTTTGCTGTTGGCATCACCAAGACTTGTGCCAGCAGCCTTTGTACTAACCGTCACCTTGACCTTAAGGCTCCTGCTGGTTCTGGTTCTGGTTCTGCATGTTCTATGTGCTCCAGGGGCCACTGGCTTTGCCCAGAAGCCCAGGTGAACCTTCTCCTCATGCACCTGTGCTCCCTGGCTAATGGCTGCACATCTTTGCAGATCTGCCCAGTTCCCCCCTGCCTTCCGTTGAGACCAGCAAAGATAGTTGCCCGTTGGACTGTGCTCCATGCCTCTGTCCACCTGATTCAGTACACTGAGGAAGCAGAAAGCAGGAAGGACCAACTTGGGTCTCCAAAAGACCTGGAGTCAAATTCTGCTACTGTCATTTGGTAGCTCAAGACATATCATTTATCAGAGCCTCAGTTTCATCTCTAACCAAAGATGTGCAGTTAGAAATAAACAAGTCCCATCTGAATTGGCTTAAAGCTAAGAAAATCATTGGTGAGGGAATTCAGCTATGTCATAGACTCCAAGGCAGGTCCAGAAGTCTGCAGTATCTGTAAGGAAGTGGAGGATTTGATAAAGCACAGCAACATGCTCACGCTTGCCCCTGGTATGCATACTCAGTGCTTGTCAGCTGTGATTGCTAAGCCGCTGGTGCCCAGCCTCAGAGTTTTAAATGCAGATTTCACCACTCTCTGAAGCTTTGTCTGCTCTATTTCTAGTTAGCCCATGGAATTTTCCAGATACACGGACAGATTCCTCTATTAATTTTTCCTAATTTCTTTCTGACTTGCTCTGCAACAGGCACCAAGACATGTGGCTGGGCAACAGGGTGCAGCCCACAGTGGGGAGTGCCCTCTCCCTGCCCCACGCTACAGCCGTGAAGAATCCTCAGGACATAGGATGCATCAGAAAGTCGTCCCTTGTAAAGTTAAAGGAGGACAAGCACACCATTGGATGGAGGTATCCCATTTTGTGCATCCATTCATCTGTTGGCAGACACTTGAGTTGCTTTTCCATGGGGCTATTCTGAAGAAGGCTGCTAGGAACACGGGGATACACATATCTCTCTCTTCATGATTCTGCGCTCCATTCCTTTGCTACAGACCCAGAAGCAAGACTGCTGGGCTGCGGTGATTCTATGCCCAACTCTTCAAGGAACTGTCGTGTCATATTCCACAGCAGCTGCACGGTTAACACACCAAGACACAGTGAGCAGAAATTGAATTGCCGAGTATCTTTGCCAGCAGTTGTTGGCTCCTGGTTTTCTTATTTTCACCAGAGCCATCCCCGGGGGTGTATGGTGATATCCCATTACAGTTTCGATTTTCCTTTCCTTAATGTTGAGTTGTATCATGCTTCTTTTCATGTGCCTCTGGTCACTTTTGCATTTTCTTTACAAAAATATTTATTCAACTCCCTCACCCATTTTGAATCAGGTTTTTAGGGTTTTGTTGTTGCTGTTGCTGTTGGGGCTTGGGAGTGCTCACTGTAGTTTTGGACGGTACTCCTTATCATACACATGATTTGCAAAGATTTTGCCTCAGTCTATGGATTGCCTTTTTCTCCTTTCCACTGTGTCTTTTGTTATAAATTATTTTTAAATTTTTATGAAGTCCAATTTGTTGCCTTTGTATGCCTCTGGGGTCAATTCTGACACATCAGTCACCAAAATTGAACCAAATCTAACACCACAGAACTTTTCTGTATGTTTCCTTTTCAGATTTTAGAATATTAGCTCTCACATAGACATTTGTCTTTGAATTAATTTTTTTATTGGATAGTCAGATATACAGACAGGAGGAGAGACAGAGAGAAAGATCTTTCATCCACTGCTTCACTCTCCAAGTGGCCGCAAAGGTAGAAACTGAGCCAATCTGAAGCCAGGAGCCAGGAGCTTCCTCTAGGTCTCCCATTCATGTACAGGGTCCCAAGACTTTGGGCCGTCCTCGACTGCTTTCCCAGGCCACAGACAGGGAGCTGGATGGGAAGTGGGACCACTGGGATATGAACCAGCACCCATAAGGGATCCCAGCACATGCAAGGCAAAAACTGCAGCTGCTAGTTTACCTTGCTGGGCCCAAATTAATAATTACATGTGGATCTAGGTGAGGGTCCGACTTCTCTTGTTTGCATATGGCTATCCTGCTATCCCATTTTCCAACATCATTTGTCAAAAAAGACTGTCCTTTCCTGTTGAACATCTTTGACACCTTTGATGAAATCCTTTCCCCATATATTATGCATAGGTTTATTTCTGGGATTTCTATTCTGTCCCATTGATCTCTAGGCCTGGCAGTATGCCAGGAACACAGTGTTTTGATTTCTACGGCTCTGTAACTATTTTGAAATCAGGAAGAGTTTATCCTCCAACTTTGTTCTTTTTTGAGATTGTCTTGGCTGTGTAGCATCCTAAGTCTTAATTTCCTACCTGTAAAATGAGAATGGGGGCAGGCATCATGGCCCGGGGCCGAGCTGTTGCTTAGGACACCCACATGATATGTCAAGTGTCAGTCCAAGTCGTGTGTGTTTGTGTATTAGATAAGGTGATATAGGTAAGGCACTTAGCTCTTTGCCTGGGCTATAAGTTATGTATTTAAAATATTTAAATTTTTCATTGACATAACAAGATATAAAATTCTTCAATGAATTATTGTTGCTCTAAAACTAATAGCTCTGATGTGTTTTTCATGAAACCCACGTCTTCAGAGAGCTGCATTTGGCCTCCCTGCGTTTATAGTTCATGTCTTAGCATAAACAACTGGAGATTGGTGAGAACAAGTCAGCGTTCCAACCACTGCTCTGTCACATCATAACTTGTGCCTGGGGTGAGATGCTTATTCTCTGTGCTTTTGGCGCTTTGAATTCAAAACGGATGTAATCATATCTAGCGAGGAATTTGGGGGGGTGGGGATGAGGGAAGACTCAGACACATTTAAACAACCTGTCGGGGAAGGCCTTGCACTCAGTGAGCACTAACGCAGGCCAGCCTGGATTGCCTCGCGCCCTTTGCTCTTGCTGTTGCCATCTCGTCTTCTGGCTTTCCTGCTTCTCCCGCGGAAAACGCCCTCACCTCGTCTCTGATACATGAGAGTTCACTACCCCTTTAACAAGACTGGTTTCCAAAAACAGAGGCAAAACTGTGCCAGCTTCCGTTCTGGAAGAAGTACCTGATTCATAAGGGAGGATCTGACAGCGGTGCCCAGGGACTGCCACGTGGCCGCTTAGCCTGGTTTCCAAAGACTGCGGGGCTCAGCAGGCAGACACGGTTCTACCCCGAAGGTGGGTATGCAAATGTTTTTATGCCCTCACTCATCTGTGAATACACTGAGGGTCTGCAGCCCAGGGTAGCGTCACCAGCGCTCCGGATCTCAGAGGAAACACAGACACGCGCAGAAACACGGCTTAGGGCAATACACACTAGAGCAGGACCTCTAAGAAGTTACCATGTGAATGGGGCCCAAGCGACGTAGTAACCCACAGGTCTGCCAGGCACTCACTTCTCAGACTGGGGACCCCCAGCTGAGTGGCAAATAATTCAGAAAAGCACAGAACACCTTCTCCCATCAGGAGCTGACATGGGGCCCCCTGTGGGGTGGGCTCTTGTGGGGTGATCTGGAGGCCTAAGGCAAAAGTTGCTTCCTCTCTGCAACCCAGAGGTTGGCCGGGAAAATGACATCCTGGTACACCAAGGACAGTTCATGCTCAAGGCTTCAAGCTCCTGGTCCCCTAGTTTTCCTCCTCAGCTGTTCCATCTGAGTCTTCGTTTGTGTGAGAACCGCGCAGTTCGTGTTTCCAGCAACGAATCTCCTGGCTCTGCCATGAAATGACGCACTTTCACGTTGCTCGTTTCTAAGGAGAGAGCACGCTACAGAAAGAACCCATGCGGCTGTGGGTGGCGATCGCCTGAGTCGCGGGGTCCTGGTGGCTGGCAGGTCCCTTCGCTGTGCCTCGTGGTGAGGGAATAGGAACAGCACTGCTAAACTGACTCGTGCGGCAGGAAGCAATCGACCCTTTATTTACCTGCTAGCAGACTCAGTCCCCTTCATGGAGGACAGAGTTGTTACTCCCTGCGAGCGGACACCAGCTGCGTCACACACGGCCCTTTTCCGGGGAGATAAGGAGGGAGAGAAAGAACAAGAAAGCAAGCAGTTTCACCTGGAAGAAAGAGGTTCCTGAAACACTTGTCAAAACCCAGGCTTCAGGGTGTTCCAAATTTGGGGGAGCAGAGGATGTTTATGCGCCCTAGAGTTACTTCCATTTTCATCAGCTGCCTTGGAGGACAATTTTACTCTCCCTCGGTACTGATGCATCGGATTTTAAAGTATAACATTTTTAATTTACTTCGTTTATTTGAAAGGCAGGGTGTCAGAGAAAGAAAGAGGAAGAGACAGAGGAGGATCTCCTATTAGATGGTTCATCGCAAATGACCGTGGCAACTGGAGATGAGTCAGACTAAAGCCAAGAGAAGCCCAGCTTCCAATGGGGGCTTGCCTGTGGGCTGCAGGGCCCCAAGAATCTGGGCCACATTCCATTGCTTTCCCAGGCACAGTATTAGGGAGTTGGATCAGAAGTAGAGCACCTGGTCTCAAACTTACACTCTGCACTACAGTGACAACCCCAAAGATACAATATTTGTATTCACCAAACAGAAAATGTGCACTAATAACTCAGAAATTGGAGGGCCCTCCCCAAACGCACATTGAAGAAAAGCAAAGATATGCAAAAAAGATTTCTTCAAACAACTTTCACATGGCAAAGGAAATAACAGTGTGAAGAGACAACCTCCAGAATGGGAGAACATGCTGGAAAGCCATTCATACAACAAGGAGTTAATATCCAGAATACATAAGGAACTCAATTCTAAAAAGTTTCATTTAAAATGGACAGGAGATCCGAAGCAATATTTCTCAAAGGAAAGATCTACAAATAGCCAACAGAGACATAAAAACGTACTCAACATCACCAGTCAGAGGAAAAACGCAAATCAGAACCTCAATGAGACTCAAGAGAAAGACAAGGCTGTGGAGGGAAGGACACATTTTCTCACTGGTAATGGTACAAGCAAGGTGAAAACCACATAGAGGTTCCCCAAAACACTACAAACCACACTCCCATAGAGCCCAGCAAGCGCACGTGAATCCGTATGTCAAGGGAAATGAAATTCCTCTCTTGAAGAGCCATCCTGTCCCCTGGGATCATCACCACACTGTTCACAACAGCCCAGAAATCACAGCCTCGGTCTGCTGCCCTGGACGAATGGATACAGCAAATGTCGTGCCTGTATGCACGTGTACATTGGAATGCTACTCAGTCATGAAAGGGGATGAAATCTTACCATTCGCAACATGGATCTAACTGGGATCATTAGGTTAAGTGACGTAAGCCAGGCCCAGAAAGGCAAGGTCACGTGATCGTACTGCTATGTGGAGACGAGAGTGAGAGGCAAGAGACCTCGCAGAATTTCAAAGTACAGCGGTAATCCTCAGAGGCTGGGACAAAGGGGCTGAGAAAAAAAGTTAAATAACAAGTACTAGACGATAGCTAGGCAGAAATGGAAAGTTCCGACATTTTATTGCACAGGGTGCAGTAAATGTTATGCTATTTATTTTTGCTATTTTTAAAAACGTGGAAATAGGATTTTTTCATGCTTTCATTATAAAGAAATGTAAAATGTTTTAATGGATGCTGATCCATTTTTCCTAATTGGACATTTTGCGGTGCGTGCAGGCATGGACTCACACAGCTTGTAGTATCCTACCAATATGTACAATTTAAAAAAAACGTTGAACGCCATTTGAAAACATTTTCAGAGCTCACAAAGACTGAATTTACAACAACGAATGGTTATAAAAATCTACTGAATTTTCATTAAAGCACATGATCTCACACACGAAACATCAGATCCCATACCAACCCCATCATACTTTGAGAAGCAAGCAGAGCCCAGTGCGAGAGCCTAGTGGCTAAATTTTCACCTTGCACATGCAGGATCCCATATGGGTGCTGGTTCATGTTGCAGCTGTTCCACTTCCCATCCTGATCCCTGCTTGTGGCCTGGGAAAGCAGTTGAGAACAGCCCAAAGCCTTGGGACCCTGTACATGAATGGGAGACCCAGAGGAAGCTCCTGGCTCCTGGCTTCAGGTTGGCTCAGTTTCTACCTTTGCGGCCACTTGGAGAGTGAAGCAGTGGATGAAAGATCTTTCTCTCTGTCTCTCCTTCTTTCTATATTTCTGACTTTACAATAAAAATAAAATCTTAAAAAGGGGGAAAAAAGAAGCACATAGTCCATATTCTTGCTGTACTACATGGTAGCTTTGAATGATGCTGCAAGAACTCCACACCCCTTTGTGAGCTGTAGAGACCTCTGCAGCAGAGTGATGGAACTGTACCCCGCTAAGCACAGAACAGCCCCAACTCTCTTCTTTGGCTGCACAGATTGTCCCTCCAAATACACCAGTGCCGGTGAATAATGAACTTGATCTCCATGACAGAGGAAGGCAATGAACCAGAGACTGAGAAAGGCCCAGACCAGGAAGCTACTCTCTGCTCCTTCTGCCCTTGGAAAGCAAGCAGCCCCCTCCTGTGCCATGGTGATTTCCCTCATGGCCTACATCGCCCAGTGTGGGCCTGAGTTGCTGCCAGGACTGAAATGAACGGAAGAGGTGCTTGGAGCAAACATGGAACAACAACAAGAAATGGTTAGCACACCGTCATGAGGTGCGCGTTCATGCCTGCACGCTATGTGAATGTTTACCTATGTGCATACTTGGAGTGGATCCTGGAGGATATAACTAAAATATAATAAGTGATTATCCCTTTGAGGCATGATTTTAAGATGCCAACAATTTCTTGTTTTGATTCCTTTTGAAATATGTAGTTATGTATTTATTTGAAAGGCAGAGTTACAGAGAGGGAGAAGGAGGCAAAGAGAGAGAGAGAGTGTCCATGAGTTTATGCACACCCCAAACGCCCAGCATGGCCAGGGCTGAGCTAGACCCAAGTCAGGGACTGAGAGCTTGGGGTCCCCCCCATGGGTGCAGGGACCCAAACACTTGGGCCGTCTCCTGCTTCTTTTCCAAGACCATTAGCCAGGAGCTGGGCTGAAAGGGGAACAGCTGAGACACAAATTACTGCCCATACATGTTGCTGGCATTGCAGTGGCGGCTTAACACACTGTATCACAATGCCAGCCCCTACTATAATTTTTTTTTTATAATGAGCATGCATTAGGACTAAAATCAGTTTTAAAGAACAAGCATCCAAAATAAGAACGCCAAACACAAATCCGTTTTACAAATGACCACCTGTAGCTTCACTAACAATGGGATAAGTGTCCAAAGATTCCATCACAGGGCTTAGCCCACATAAACGCATGCAAGGGCAAGTATATTTTGTCACATCTCTATCTTTTATTTCAGAAAGAATCTGGCAGTCCATGGGATCCTAATTGTTAAAGGTGCTAGTTGTTCTTAATCCTGTGTTAAAGGCGCTGAGCTACTGACTTAGAAAACTAAAGTAAATCCAGGATGAAGAGGCACAGACTTGATGAACACTGTAATAGGATTTTCAGTTATAGTGAATTTCAATGCTAGATTATGTCTCATTCTTCTGTTTCGTGGAGTGTTCCATTCTGCCATGTCCTGCGATGTCAAATCGTGAACATTTCCTCGCTTTGTTGAAATCCTTCGGAAACGTATTTCACCAGCTTTGTCATTAATAACTGTCGGTTTGGTGGCTTCCTACTGATGCTCTTTTAGGTGCTGCTTTAGCTATTATACAGAATCATGATTTAGTCTTCAGATCATTGAATATCTTTGGGGACTTGCTGAAATGCCTTGGGCCTGTGTTAGGCACTGAGGAAACCATTCTCCTCATTGAGTGGAAGCCGAGGTCTGGGGAACAAGCTGGTACCCCTGGAGGCCATGCTGTCCCACACTGTGCTGCCTGCTTTGAGGAAGAGGAGGCATGTGTTATAGTTTGGAAACCTGATTACTGCAGGAAGTCTTAGTCCCCTGTAGTCACTCAGAGGATGTAGTCACTGGTTAAAATGAGGCCTTCAGGGTGGACTCTAATTCGAAATAGTGCTACCCTTGTAGAAAGTTGGGCTTTGAACAGGTGCACTGGGATTGTATGTGTGGACCTGAAAATTGCCTTCTACAGCCCTGATGAGGAAGTACCCCTCTAACATTTATATCTCTTCAGCCTCCAAAACTGTAAGACAGAAAATGCCTTCTATTGGTGCCACTCGGTCTGTAGTCCTGCCTTTGGGGCAGCCACAAATGGAGGCTCCTCCAGGGCAGTGAAGGGAAATGACCACAAGAGAGTGGCTTGTACCCACATGCAGAAGATGAGAAGATCCCAGTCGTCTCAGACAGCATGTGTATGCATGCTGAGGATGTCAAGTTTATAAGCGTAGTGTGGTTGATGAGCAAAGACACAACCTGATCAGGCAGACCTTTCACAGGCAGAGTTCAAAGAGGATCACAGAAACCACTGTCGCCTTTGAGGCAGAGAGGCATCTACCACAGGGAGCAGTGGCTTACAGGCTGTTGGGCAGACAGAGGGCAGGATGTGAGCTGAGTTCTGTGAGGGAGGGAAGTCACAGATCACCACATGGACAAGAGAACCGTCACTGCTGCTTCTGTCAACAACTGGGGACTCCGGAAGAAAAACTACCTGGGATGGCCTCAGAATGCATCATGGAGGCAGCGACCCACCATCTTCAGACCATTGCTGCCAACAAGAGCTGAAGCACTGCCCTGCACCTGCTAGCCTCACATCAGCCTGGACCACACCTGCTGGAGTGACACCTGCTAGATCCTCATCTCTGCTGCAACTGCTAGAACTATACCTGCTAGTCCCATACCTGTAGATTCACACTGGCTAAAAACACACTTGTTTGAATTACACCTGCTGGACCCACATCTGGTATACCCACACTTGCCCAAGCCACACCTACTATATCCACACCCACCTGACACACCAGGCCCCTACCTGCTACTCCCATACTTGCCAGATACATGTCTGCTTGACTCATATGTGCTAGACCTGTGCTTGAAGAGGTGAATTCTCTGCCCATTTTTTTTCACTAACTCACATTCCTCCACAAGTACATCTGACTTCCAACAGAGCCTAAGTGGGAACTCAAGTCACACACAGTCTAGGAAATATAATTGTTAGCTTTCCAACTTCTGTAGGAGAGAGAGGTGTGCTGGGAGAAGGTGGAAACAGATGGTGAAGATGCCAAATTACTGCATCCTGTTTGAAAAATCACTTTGGTTTTCATGTGGAAAATAACTCAGGGACAGCTAGGGCATAGGAAGGACCATGTGAAGACAATGGCAACTGCCCAGGTAAGAGATGGTGGCTGGCCAAATTACCAGGGCAAGGCTGAGATGCAAATGAGAAATCCAAGCTGGCCTTTTGAAGGTCACTTTCAAAGTCTTTGCTCGAATCTTCTGGGATTTCAAACACTCAGCTCTTAGCTTCTCTGGACTTGACTGCCTCTCGCTCAGAACCTCTCTGCTGCAGCCACAGGCTGCTTTCTTTCTGGGATTTGAACAGCATAAGCTTGTTTCTATCTTAGGGCATCTGCCCAGGCCGTTTGTCCCACGAGAACAGCACTGCCATAAGACATGTGCATCATTGCTTGATTCTTATCAAATCCCAGATTAAACATCATGTTCTCCGAGAGGCCTCCTCTGACTAGCCAGTTAGAACTACTTTCTAGTCAGTCTTGCCTCTTTTTATTCACAGCCTTGATAGCTAAGGGATTCTTTCTGCGTGTTTGCCCTCCATGCAGAGATCCCCTAGTTCTGCTTCTGTCTGTATGTTGTGCACCCGTACAGACCTCAGCAAATGCCCTCAGATGGTGCCAGCCTGCAGGAGGGGAAGCGGGAGGAGCCAGCGGGACACTCAGATTGCTAGGCTGGGCAACTGTATGGTGATGAGGCCACAGCAATGTGGAAGAACTCAGGGAGAACAATCTTTGGAAAGAGAAGAAAGAATTCAAGTTTTTGACAAAGTTAAGTTTTAAATATGCATGAAGCAGTCAGAAGAATGTTTCCCCAAAGATGTCTCCCGCTATTCCCCAGAAACTGTGAATATTTTTGCCTTAAATGGCAAAAGGGGCTTTCAGACATTAATAAGATCTTCGATGCAGACATGCTGTGCTTGGAGGTGATTTGGGCCTCTGAATTCTTGCAGGAATTGAATCCCCAAAGTCATGTGTTAGTAACAGTAAGAGGGTGAGGAAACTTAATCATGCTATGGGGTTTAGAGGTAGAGCCACCGGAGTATAACTACATTAAATTGGACTGTTAAGGTATAGCCCACATGGTCAAGCTCTGGTGATTTATAAGGGAGAGAGCCCATAGACAGACATGTTCACACCCCTCTCTTGCCATGTGATACTCCATGCCAACTTGGGACACTGCCAGCAAGAAAACCATCATCAGATGACATCCCTAGACCCTGCAACTCCAGAGCCATGGGCCAAAATAAACCTCTTTCCTTTATAAGACAGCTTGTCATCGTAACACAAAGCTGACTACTACAAGAAATTATCCAGGCAAACCCTAGGTAACACAGGTCTTAAGAGGGAGCAAGAACTCAGGGAGAGAGCAAGAGAAATGATGTGGGCCCAGCACAGTAGCCTAGTAGCTTAAGTCCTCGCTTTGCATGTGCCAGGATCATATGGGCGCCGGTTCACATGCTGGCTACTCCACTCCCCTTCCAGCCTTCTGCCTGTGGCCTGGGAAGGCAATAAAGGATGGGCCAAAGCCTTGGGACCCTATACCAGCATAGGAAACCCAGAAGTTCCTGGCTCCTAGCTTTGGATCAGCTCAGCTTTAGCCATTGCAGCCACTTGGGGAGTGCACCAGTGGATGGAAGATCTGTCTCTCTGTCTCTCTGTCTCTTCTTTCTGTATGTCTGACTTCCAATAAAAAAATCTTAAAAAAAAAAAAAAGAAGAAGAAGAGAGAACTAACGGGAGTAGAGTTTGGAGTGTTGTGGGGCTGGGGCCATGGACCAAGGCATGCAGGCAATTTCTGGGACATCTAACCCCTGGGAGTGTAAGGTAATAAGTTGTGCTTTTAAGCCACTGATGCTGTGTCACAGCAGCAGGAAGCTAACACCGCTCATGAGGTAGGCCATGGCAAGATGTCAAGAAACAGCATGCAAATCTGCGCCTGCATCTCTCAGTGGTAGAAGTGGGATAGCAAAAATCCACTTACAAGAGCACTGCAAAAAGCTCACGGAAAAGGAGCGTTGGAAGACAAGACTATTTTGGCACAAAAAGAATAATTGTTGAAACCCATGCACGGCTTTTTCATAATGTATATTCTGTGAACTTTTTAAAAAGGAATTTTAAGTATCATGTATGTATTTGAAAAGCAGAGAGAGGCACAGCCACCTGAATACCCTTAGATTCTGGGACTGAGCCAGGCCAGACCCTGGAACTGGAAACTCAGTCCAGCTCTCCCACATGAGTAGCAAGGATCCAGCTACTTGGGCCATCCTCTGCTGCCTCCTGGGACCTGTATCAGCAGGAAACTAGAATCAGGAGGCAAGATGGGGAGCAGGGGATTGTAACCCCTAAATTAAATGTCCCCCCGTGAATTTTTTTGAGCACCCTTTCATATGCATGGATTTCAAAATTATTTTCTAGGATCCGGCAATGTGGCCTAGTGGCTTAAGTCCTCACCTTGAACGTGCCCGGGATCCCATATGGGCGCCGGTTCTAGTCCTGGCAGCACCACTTCCCATCCAGCTCCCTGCTTGTGGCCTGGGAAAGCAGTTGAGGACGGCCCAAAGCTTTGGGACCCTGCACCCACGTGGGAGACCCGGAAGAGGTTCCTGGTTCCCGGCTTCGGATCGGCGCAGCACCAGCCATTGCGGCTCACTTGGGGAGTGAATCATCGGACGAAAGATCTTCCTCTCTGTCTTTCCTCTCTGTTATCTGACTTTGTAAAAAAAAAAAAAATTATTTTCTACCAAAATAAATTTATTTCTTAACTGCCTTTTACATGGATTTGTTGAAATATCCTCATATATCCATTAAATGTTGTTTTTTTTTTTTTTTTTTTGAAGTTTTTGTCTGATGATGTTTACATAGTAGATCAGGGTGGGAAGGATCAAGGATTAGGGGAAAGTGGGTGAGACTATTGTTTCCAAACTTCTGTTTTCTTCTTCCTATTTCTAGGGGAAGTGGGAAGAGAAGAGGAAAAGCCAAACCAGCCTCCAAACTGCCCCAGTACCCAATGATGGGGAAAGGCCACCCGACATCAACCCAGGGTCCCCAGTGTGCAACGTGCTCCAAGGGTTCTGCTTAAGTGGTTTCGGTAGTTCTGAATTGCTGTCGATCTCACCAATCCAAGGATGAGGAAATCTTTCCAAGGTCCTTTGGCTGACACAAGTTGACCTTAGAGTCTCAAGTCGCCCAGATATTTGCTGTCATCACTTGGTGGGGTAATTGTCAGATTTGTTCTGCCCTCCATCCTCTGTTCTGCTATGGTACCAGATGTCCTCTGCAGGCCCCAGTGGGCTGCCATATCCTCCGTGTGCATCTGGGCCTGCCATCCACTACTCCATCTTTTCCACTGAGGAGGGAGTCCCAGGCCGCCTGACCATGGCCCCGCTGGATCCCCCACTCCCAGGATTCACGTACCTGACACCCACTGTGTAGGCAGGCCTAAGGACCCAGGCGAGGCGACCCAGGCCTCACTGGACCCCACATCCCTAGGGCTCATGGACCCAGCACCCCCCCACACACACTTATCTTTAGAGATAAGAATAAAAAATAAAATTAGTTAGATGACTATATTGGCACAATGGTAGAGTTAACACAGATTTGGCATTAACGAGGTCCAGGACGCTTGCCAACTATTAGCTGCTTTTCACCCAGCAGTGTAACACTTGCCTAATGCACCCTAAGCCATTGCCCACAGCTGGGACATTAAGTGGTTTTATAAGCATATTATACTTGTGAACTCTTCTGTAAGATATAAACAAGAGGGACACCTTATCATACATTTATCAAGATTAGTTATTCATGGATTTTATGTTTGCAAATCTGATAAACAACCATTGCTCTACTTTTCTTTGTTTAACTACTAGGCAGACAAATGTTACTTGCATATTTATTGTTTATTATTTTCTCTTGTGTAAATTGCCCGTTTCACCTTGTATCAGTCTTCCAAGTACAGAATACCCAAATCAAAGTTACTTTAGCGAAAGAATCCAGGGGTAGGTCATTCAAGGTTTGGTTCAGCACAGCAATGATTTTGAGGTGCTGGCCAAGTTGTTTGTGATTTTGTCAGCGTCTCCCTCTTGGTCAGAGCCCGCTGTGATCCTCTGAGTGTTAGATTCACACGGCCCTCTGCACAGGCACAAAGGCGAAAGAGATTGCCTAGTGTGTGGATCTCTCCAGTCTTTGTCATGACAGCAGGGATGCAAATCTAGAAACACATGCCCATGTCGTAGCCCCAAGGGAAGCTGGAAATGCAAACTCCTGCCACTTCTCCACCTCTCCCAGGCAGGAGGAGGAATCCACATACATCTACTGCATCTTGACAACTTTGTTTCCGCAATTCCCATGAGCCTTAAGTAGTGAGGATGGCAATCCTCCATCTGGCATGGAGTGGTAAGCATTGTTCCATTGTTTGCTTTTTCATTTTGTTCATGGTCATTTTTATCTTTTGTTTTTAAAGGTGTGGGAGGGACTCGGTGGTGTGCTTGCTCTTCCTCTGAGAAAGCTCTAAGAACCCATTTCAGTTGGGCAGTAGGACAGGCACCTGCTCTACGCCATACTTTCCCATGCAAGCACATAGCCCTAGAGCAAAGTCCTTACCCTTCAGGGTAGGAGAACTCACCTGTGCTTTGGAGACCCTGTCCAGGCCAGTTCTCACTGTGAGGGTCATGAGTGGAATGGAAGAGACCAGAGCACTCTGCTTTGACACCTGCCTCTTCCCATGCTCCTTCTCTGCGCCCTCATGTGCATCTGCCCTTGATTCCAATGGCTTTGGCCTTGGCAGCCAAGGCATGGATCATTCCTAGTGCTGACTTTGTCTAGGTGCCTGTATCTGGGCACCTTCTACCTCCATGAGCCTGAAACCTCTAGGGAATGAGATGACATCATCTTGCATGATGATACACTTCTGCCGCAGTGTCTTTTGCAATTGTAATAAATCTCAGCATCCCTCTGTCAGCACACACCACACACACACAAACAAACACACACACACACACGCGCGCGTTTTTAACCTTTTGAAGCCAATGTACAGCTGCCCTCACTGCTCATGTTGGGCAGTCTTGGGTTCTCAGGACCCCACTTCACACTCACCTCCAAGCTGGCCTACGCTCCACAGCTCATTGAGAGCTGGGCTGAAGGAAAAGTGCAGCTTTCGCTGCTCAAATTTCCGCACTGATCCTCAGCTAGCACACAATGATTTACTAGTTTGCATCAGTCATTCAAGGCCTGGCTAAACTTGGAATGTTTGCAATTTCAGAATGTTGGACACCTGCCCCAGTGAGCTGCATTTCAAACCAGAGCTCATTTCACACATCTTGTACAGCTGTTTCCCTTCCAAACACAGGCTTACCCAGGTACCAGGACATGGCTAGAGATGATATTTTTAAAGGAGGCCAACACACAGCTTCTCAGAGGTTCCAGCTGAAGCTTCCACCCATGGAAGTCACCTGTTCACTATGGCATGGTTGTTGGCAGAATGTTTAACAGTGGATACGAAAGATAAATGAGTCTAATACTGGAACCTCATCGGGCATACCTTTCATTCTATTGCCAAGCTTTCATTAGCTCTCTGAGCTCTGCACCCGAGGACCAACAGTGCAATGGCTACATCCACCCAGACATTTACAGTCCTCAGCCCAGTTAGCATGCCTGCTGTTAACACATGTCTCTGCCCAAACCGCTTCCCATTCTTCACTGCACCCCCTCATCACAGTGGTCACCCAGTTCCCACTGTTACATCCACTCAGTGTCCTCAAGGTCTCAGCCCTCTGCCACATTCCCACCCACACTGCCTCAGTTCAGTCTCTCTCCTTGTCACGCTAGGATTATAACCAAGGATCCCTCTGGTTCATGCACTCTCTCTCTCTTTCTCTCAATTTTCTTAGCAGTAGCTGCAGGATGGAGTGTGCACTGTCACAAATGTTCACAGCCACAAAAGCCTTCTTGGTGCCTCCAAGATGCAAGCCCCCCCAACTCCCCACTCAGCCCCACAAATAGCTTCAAGGATATGCACAGCTCCCTCCCATTGGGTCCTATACACCCTCTCAGTGTTTTAAAGTGCAGGTTTTATTACAATTCAGGCATAGTGAGGCCAATAGACCTGGAGACAAATCATTGAAAAGATCGTTACTGGAGCAGGTTAGGCTGTAACTTGTGGTACGGGCATCCGACATCAGCATTGATTCACTTCCAATCCAGCTCCCTACTAATGCACCTAGAAAGCAGTGAAAGATGGCTCAAGTGCTTGCCTTTGCCTCGGGTGCAGCGCTTAGACTGCACCACACTAGACTGGATTTGTTTAACTCCACTGCTGGACACGGGCACCTGTACTGGGGGCTGATCCTCCACCTCTCAGGACCGAGCACTGATAGTGTTAGTATACTACCTATTTTTCTACTAAAGAGAAGCTTAAAAAATAGGATTCCAGATGTTAATTACTTGAAGAGATGGACTAGACAATGCACAATGTATACATCTGTTGAAATATCACATAGAACCCCAAAATAGGCATAATTTATCTGCCTATTAACATTTAACAGGATGCTTAAATTTCATTCAATACAAGTGAATAGAACACTTTAATCAAAGGCAAATTAAATTGGGTGAAGAAAAAGATTCCACTATCCATTTATCTGCTAGTTACAAAACATTTAGAACCAAAAACATGCACATGCTGAAAGCAAACGGATGGAAAAAGTCATTCCGTGCAAACAACTTGATATTAATAACAAAAATAGACATTGAGACAAGAAACTTTTATAAGAGAAATTTATTTGTTTTAAAGCTAGAATGGCAGTGAAAGAGGGAGAAAGAGTGAAAGAGGTCTACCATTTGCTGGTTCACTCTTCAAATAGCCACAACAGCCAGGACTGGGCCAAACTGAACTCATCCAGGCCTCTCACATGGATGAGAGGGGCCCAAGTGGCTGGGCTGTTAACTGCTACATTCCCAGAACCAACAGGAAGCTGAATTAGAGGCACAGCAGCTAAAACCACACCAGTACCAGATTGGGATGCCATTGTCACAAATGATAGCTTAACCCACTGAGCCACAACAACACCATCTCCAGGATAAAATATTACTAAAAAAAAAAAAAAAAGCACAACTTTGATCATGCCAATGACAAAAATGAAAGCACAGCATCTTAAACTTCATAAGATGCAGAGAATACCATGTTTAGAGAAAACAAAATTTGAACATGTATGTTAGGAAAATGAAGATCTAAAAAACCAACAACAGAAAGCATGTTGATGTCAAACTAAGTAGAAGAAATCAAAGATCAACCACAAAGGAGAAAACAAACTCCATCCATAGGAAAGATCAGTGCATCCCATGTTTCGTTCATCCTGTATTTTCATTGTTAGTGTGAATGGAATTCCCATTTTCTGTTGTTACTTCTTTTGTAAAAGGACGAATTGGTTGCTTAATCTTGAAGGCTGACTGGTAGAGAGAGGGGCAGACAGACAGATATGGGATGCTGGCATACAAGCCACAGCTTAAACCGCTGAACCACAATGATGATCCTGGAATTGTTCTCTTAACATCATCTTCAGGTCGATAACATATAGAACCACAATGGAGTTTTGTATATTGGTTTGTCATCCTGAAATCCTGGTCAACTTCTTCATGAATTGTAATAATTTATTTTGAGCAGTATTTTCTACGTTCAGAATCATGCTGAGTGGGCGGTTCTCAGGTTATGCCCCTGCTTGTCACATCAACACCTCACATCAGAATTCCTGGTTTAAGGAAGGGAGGGGGCAGAGCCGGCGGGGGGATTAAGGGGCTGGTCCCCTCGCCAGACAGCTACTCCCACTGGAGAGCATGGGCTGGGATGGGGACAGAGCAGACTAAGCAGGGCTACAACACCTGTGCGCTGCACGTGGACTAGATCAGGGAAAAGCCAGGCTAGGCGGATTATTCCTACTGGTGCAAGCATAAATTAGAGTGGGTGAGGGTTGTTTGGGCTTAGCCGCAGCATCAGCTGGCAGAAGCTGGCACTGGGGGCTAATTCTGTCAAGTCAAACCACAGAACCACTCGAAGAGTGCATAAACCGGGATTGAGAGAGACCTGGGAGGGAAATAGTGGGCTCCTCCCTCTTGGGTTACTACTCCCGCAGGAGGGCATGAAAACTAAGACGGGGGCTGGGGTGGCTAGACAGAGAGGCACTCAACAACATCCGTGAGAGCTGGATAGTTGAACTGGTTAGATGGAACTAGGCTTCGATGCCCATTGACATGTACGAGAGCCAAATGGGATGTGGGACAGACTGGACTAATCTACTACACATAGTGGCAAACCAGGGTAGGGGGCGGGCCTGGTGGGGGTTATTGTGGGTCGCTCCCACTAGGCTGCAGCTCTCACTGGTTGATGCAAGGGCCGAGTATGTGCTGGGCAGAATCAGGCTAGACTGCAACACCCATTGGTTCTAGTGGAAGTCAGGACTGAAAACAACCAACCCAGCAATTGCAACCACCAGCTGATCGTGGTGACGGACTGTGCCGGGCCCTGTGCTTGCTAGAACATACAAGAATCTGGTCTGGGAATACCTCAAAGTTTCTTTGGGGATCTCCCCAATCGAAATGGTGGACTCAGAACCCTAGCCAAGAAAAGACAGAGGACAGAGCAAGTCAATCAACCACTTCAGCTATATGTTGGCAGCGAAATACTGGGCAAATGGAGACTCTATGATGGACTATGTCAATCAGTGGATTCTGCAACGACCTCATCGTGCTTGGAGTGGCGAGACTGGCAGCGATTCATAACTGGCGAACTATCAAAACCACTTGAGCAAGTATCTCAAAGCATGCCCCACATTCAGGACTTGGGGTGGGTGGGAAACTGGGTGGGGCTTCTCCCTTAATATCTCCCTTTACCTCAGATACATGAAGGAAACAATACAGAAATAATAGTCTTACCCACTTCCCTATAGCCCTTGAACCTTTTTACCGTAATTAACTATGTAAAGATTGTAAAAAATATAATAATATTAATAATAAGAAGAATTCCTGGTTTAAATCTCGGCTCCTCAGCTTTCAACTCATCTCCCTGATAATATTCCTGACACTCAGGTGGAACATCTCTTGTGAGAAAGGTAACAGCATCAGGAGAAACAGAACAAGGGAATAGAGTAGTTTCAAGAAACGGATCCACACACGTACAGGCAACTGACCCTGAAATAAAGGTGTGGAGGGCACTCTGAAAAAATGCAATCTTTTCAGTAAATATTGCTGGAAGAATTCTATATCCACATGCAAAAATATATTTTTTAAAAGTCACACTTGTGGCCAGTATTGTATTGTAGCAGGAAAAGCCATCACGTGTAATGCCAGCATAAGCATCATTTCATGTCTCAGCTGTTCCACTTCTGATCCAGGTCCCTGCTAATGAGCCTGAGAAGACAGGGGCAGATGGCCCAAGTGCTTGGGTCACTGCTACCCACGTGAGAAACCAAGAGGAAGTTCCTGGCACAGAGTTGGCTATTGCAGCTTTCTGGGGAGTAAATCAGCAATGGAATTTCTCTCTCTCTCTCTCTCTCTCTCTAATTCTGACTTTCAAATAAGTAAATAAACCTTTCAGAATAAAAATCACTCTGATCCAAACCTCATATCATATATATCCTATACAAAAATTAACTCAAAATAAATAATAGACCAAAGTGCAGAACCTACAACTTCAAAGCTTTTTGAGGAAAACAAAGGAAAATCTTTCATATCTAAGATATCTTAGACATAATACAGACACTATCGTGTGTAAGAAAAAACAAAAACGACAAATCAGACTTGCTCCAAATTAAAGCTTCTGCTTTTTGAAAAACAGTATTAAGAAAATTAAAGGACAAACTACAGAGTGGGAGAAAATATTTGAAAACAATATGCAGATGCAAAACTTGTATCCAGAGTATGTGCAGCTTCTTTTTAAATGGGTAAAAGATCAACACAAACTCTTAACTATCAAGAAGAGATACCAATGGCAAAGGGAGACTTGAGAATGATGTTCAGTGTGATCAATCACTAGGGAAAGGGAAAGGCTAGGCAAACCTACAACTAGCACCAACACTTGTCAGAATGGTTGACATCTTTAAAAAGGTTGCCAATACTAAGTGTGACAAGGATAGGGAGAAACTGGAACTCTGATATCACACGTGGGAAAGCAATGGAGGACTGACCAAGTCCTTGGGGCCCTGCACCCACATGGGAGACCCAGATGAAACTCCTGGCTTCCAGCTTCAGTTCAGCTCAGCTCTGGTCACTGTGGCCATTTGGGGAGTAAATCAGCGAATGGAAGACCTCTCTTTGTGTTTCTCCCTCTCTCTCTTTAGAATCTCCTTTTCAAATAAAAATAAGTAAATCTTTTTTTGAAAAACATAAATATGAACAATTCATAAGAAGCAACAATTCTACTCCTGAATATCCACCAAAGCGAAACAAAAGCATTCACCTGTAGAAAGCACCTCTGTTTGTGATAGCTTCAAATTAGAAACAACCAGATCATTAATCAAGCTGAAAATGGAAATCAGATTTCAGCATATCTATACAACAGAATTCTACGGAGGAATAAACTCCTGTTACACACAACATGGTTGAGTTTCAAAATAATCATGCTGAGTGAAGGAAGGGAGACCTGGGTGGGGAAGATGGGGAGGTACACATTTGATTCCATTTTGTGCTCGGGCCAGGTGACTTAAGAAACAGAACTTAACTGCATATGATGCTCGGGACTGGGAAGTCCTAACTGAGAGTGCCAGCTTGGTTAGGTTTTGGTGAGGGCTCTCTTGCGAAGTGGCAGGGGGCTGCCTTCTCACCGTGTCCTTGTATGGCTGAAAATAGAAAACAGGAAGGAAACTCTTCTTATGGCACTAACCTCAACCATGAGTCCCTACACCTTTTTTTTTAAGATTTGTTTATTTTTCTTGATTTTACAGAGAGAAGAAGAGAGAGAGAAAGATCTTCCATACACTGGTTCACCCCCGAAATGCCCACAATGGCCAGAGCTGAGTGGATCTGAAGCCAAGAGCCAGGAGCTTCTTCTGGTCTTCCACATGGATGCAGGGCCCCAAGATTTTGAACCATCCTTCACAGCTTCCCCAGGCCACAAGCAGCGCCTACAGGTCCCTCCATCTTTACAGCTTAATTATCTCTCCAAATCCCACCTCTTAGTGTTATCACATTGAATGTCAGGATTACAATAAACACATCGGTGGCACACACAAATATCCAGCACATAATACATTGACTTAAAATTCTGCAACAGAGAAATCAACTTCTAGTGATAGAAGGTAAGTCAGTAAGGCAGAGAGGGAGGAAGAAACAGAAGGGTGACACAGTGAAACTTTTGGGATTAATGGACATATTCATGACCTTGTGGTAATGGTTTCACAAGCCTATGGCCTATTAAGTTCACCTCAATAAAACTTTTCAAGTTTTCAGGTTAAGCATGTTTGGCATGGTGCATATTGCCTCACCTCAGCTGGTACCTGGTATCAGGTTGTCCTTCCCCAGTGATGTTGTTTCAGTAACTTAGTCAAGTGGAGACATGAATCTTTACATTATAAAGGTGTACTCTCTTTTTATAATTGACGAGTGATTTATAAGGTGGCACATGGGTACCATGCAAATATCCCCTTCTCCAGCTTCCTCTCACCAAATGATCTATGGGGTAAGGGTTGATACTATTTTGGGGGCATTCCAGATGCTCAATAATTTGGGCTTTGCAATCTACACTGTCTCTTGCTCCATTACTCAAGGCTGCCATTGTAGCACAAATGTAGTTACAGACAACATGCAAATGGATGAGCATGGCTACATTCCAATAAAATATTCTTTATGGACATTGAAATCTGAATTGCATATAAAGTGCACATGTCATGGAATAGAGGTCTTTTGAAATTTTCAATGAAGCAAATGAAAAAAAAATGTAAGAGGACGATGTTACCACACAGTGGATAACTCTGCCTCCTGTGCCACCAGCATCCCAGATGGGTGCCACTGCTCCAGTTCTGATCCAACTCCTTGCTAATGGCCTGGGAAAATCACCTGCCACCCTGTGTAGATGAAGTTCCTGGCTCCTAGCTTTGTCCTGGCCCTTTATGGCTCTCTGGGGAGTAAACCACTGAATAGAAGATTCTCCCTTTTTCTCTCTCTCTCTCTCTTTCTCTCTCTCTCTCTCTTCCCTCCTACCCCTCTCTTGGTCACTCTGTCTTTCAAATAAATAAAATAAACCCTTCTTTTTAAAAATATGTTTATATCAAAAATCCATATGTAACATAACCTTCAAAATATTCACTACCAGACAAGCCTTGGGCTGGAACTGAAAGCAATGCCCAGCAGGAAGGCAAGAGCTGCAAAGAGTGGGGAAAGCCTGAAGGAGCTGCAGGGAAAGGAGAGTCAATATTCCCTTCCTCTCTGTTAGGTCGCCAGGTCCTCATGGGGACATGGGAGTGGCTTGGTGGGTGGATCCAGGCAGCTTTCTCCGTAAATCACCCAGGGTGTGGGGCAGGAGACCAAGGCTGCATCCCCAAGCTCTGCTTCTCTTGTTGGTTACCTGCCTGTCATTGCTTCACTTTGAGTCTTAGCTGGTCCCTAAGAAGAAAGGCCATGGTTAACCAAGTGGACTTCCCAAGACCTGTGTACCTGGACAGAGCCAAGCCCTGGAGGCTGGGAGCATCACAGAGCCTATTGTTCTTGCATGGGTGTAGCTGGGCTCCTCATTCACATGCCTGTGCCTTTGAACAAGGTCTCCCTGTGATCCTAACTCCCACCCCTCACTTCTCCCCCAAGGCCACCTCTATCAGTGCTGGCTCACACATCAGGCCAAGCCTGACTGCAGTGCCAGCCTGCAGTGCCAGCATCGAGCTCCGGTTCAGGTCCTGGCTACTCCACTTCCCTGTTTGTGGTCTGAGACAGCAGCGGGGGGTGGCTCCAATCCTTGGGACCCTGCATTTATGTGGGAGACCCAAAAGAAGCTCCTGCCTCCCGCTTTGGACCAAACCAACTCAAGCTGTTGCAGCCACTGGGGGAGTGACCCAAAGGGTAGAAGATTCTTTCTCTCTCTTTCCCTTTCTCTCCCTCTCTCTCTTTTGTTTCCTTCTCTCTGTGTAACTCTGCCTTTTCAACAAAAATAAATAAATCTAAAAAATTGCAATGGAACAGAACTGTTATATGATGCTGTTTTCTGTCTTTTCCAGTGAACAGCACCATCTTCATGTCTTAATATACAATATATTATTTATTTACCTTATATACTGTAAAAAAAAAATACTAATTTGAATGGCAGAGTTACAGAAAGGGGAAGGAGAGAGATTTTCTACCTGCTGATTCACTCCCCAAATGGATACCATGGCCGGGGCATGGATTCGTTTTAAAACAGTTGCTGTAAAGTGGAATGATTTGAGTATAGCATGAATTTCATTTTAGCCCATGTTCACTAAATTGCACCACTGAAATGAGCTGGGTAGGAATACACAATATGCAGCACATACACATTACACTTCAAATTCCACATAGCTATGCCAATTCACCACCTACATTAGGCAAGAATATGGAGCTCTTGTGTGTTCACACGACACTCATTCGATATCCCCGACATGGCTAATCCCTCCTGGCTCCGTATGCCAAAGAGCATGTCCCAAGAAAAGCATGATCTGTATGCAGCACAGACCCTTAGTACCGGCCGCAGCAGGCGTAGTGGTTTTAAGCGTTGCTATGGTTTCCAAAGTCATGAGTACAGATGAGAAATCGCAAAGGAATTTCAAGCAGTGACACAGGTGTCAACTGAAGGAGTTTATAGGATGGATTAGACACCAGCGTTTTTTTGGTCCATATGTGCCTTAAAGGGCCTACATCTCAAACACAGGGTGGCAGGCTGTGAAACACTCCTTCCAGGCAGTACCGGAGGCGGAGCTGCAGACACCCACAGGAGTGTTACAACTTGCTGTGTGGTTTCATACAGCTTTCCTTCTATCAGTAACAATACGCACAGAGGCCGCAAGTCTTTCCAACCCGACTCTAACAGCGTACCACAGCCTTTTCCGGGGGCGGGGAAATAGACTGTCTGCTGTAGTGTTTGCACATTTCTTGACCATTTCACCAGAGAGAAAGAGAGAGAGAGAGAGAGAGCGCATACAAGAGCAAGAGTGTTCCCTTCTGTGCGTCCCTTTCACAAATGCCCAAAGTGGCCAGGACTGGGTCAGAATGAAACCAAATGCCAGGAACACAATCCAGGTCTCCCCTTGTGAGTGGCAGGGACCCAACAATGGAGCCATCACTGCTGCCTCCCTGGGTGCCCGACAGCAGAAGCTGGAGTCAGGAGTTTGATGTTGAGCCGAGCTACTCCGATGGGGTCATCTTTACCACTCTGCCAAACACCTGCCCCAGAGTGCCACTGTTTTTGTGAGGATCCCCTCTTGATTTTAAAGGTGTCTGATTCTGTTTAGTGTTCGACCCCATTTACTCTCCAGAGCCCGTAGTGTGTGTCGAGTGACTTTTATTCATGTGGTGATTTTTTTGACATAGGTCACAGCTGTATTTAGAAATGGTTTATCAACATCATGACTTAATTAGGCTTGATAATCTTGCCACAGGGTCTGTGTGACTCGTCATGGGGGGAGGTGGACATTCTGAGGCAGTCACAGTATTTTGAGAAGCCTTACACTTAAGTTTGTTCATTTACCTTTTTATTATGTAAATTAAGTTTTAAAAAAATCATTAAATTTTATTTTGAAAGGCAAAGAGATAAGAGATCTGCCAACCATGAGTCCATTCGCTAAGCACTCACAGCTGCCAGGAGGAGGTCAGGCTGAGGCCAGGACCCGGGAACTCATCCAATCCGAGCTCCCAGGTGGGCGCCAGAGACCCAGGGACTCGCGCCATGACCACTTGTCTCCCAGTGTACACATTAGCAGAAAGCTGGAGCTGGAAGAGGAGAAGCCGGGACTCTGATATGCCATGTGGCCATTCCAAGCATTGGTTTAACTGCGGTGCCAAATGCCCACCCCTTAATTTACGGAGTTAAGGTATATAACATGATATTTTCATATATGTAGACAAATGGAAGCAACTGTTACAGTAAAACAAATGAAAATATCCATCACATGGTTAATTTTGGTGGGGAAGAAAGAGCGCACCTACAATCGTCTCTCTGCAGATGTGCAGTATACAACACAAGCCAAGTGTTAGTAGCCATAGTCTCCGCGTTATGCATTATGTCTTTAGGCTTGTAGTTGTCCAGAACTGCAGCCTTGGACCCTGTTCTGTCCCTGCCTTTCAAAAAAGTAAAATCTCTTTTTTAAAAAAATCATTTTACCAGCAATGGAATGTATGTGTAATGGCATCTTGATTGCGTTCTTTTTTTTTTTTTTTTTAATCGGGCTAGGGGTTCTTCTAAAGTCTTGTTTGAGTTCAGCTCTGAAGTTACTGTTTCCACAATGCGAGGAAGTGAAAACAAAACCGAAGAGGCTCTGGATAAATGGCCACCCAACAGGACACGTCGCCCCATTTAGGAAAAGCGCTGGTGTGTACGGAGGCACAACTGGAAGCCGTGAGCTGCACTGGTTCTGGGAACCCTGCGCCCCTCGCTGCTTCAGGGGCGACGCGGGCATTCCGGCCACACCTGCTGCAGCGCAGCGCGAGGGCTGCAATGACACGCCTTCCACAGCCAGCCCCTCTAATTAGCAGGCCCGGTGGGGGGCGCCAGAGAGTTGGACGGAGCAGGGCGAGGAGGATTTGCGAGTTTGGAAAGGGGCTGCAGAGCCACAGCAAGCTCGCACGCACACCCTGAGCTCCCACCGCATGGCCGACTCAAGCTGAGCACTGCAGACCCAAGGGCCAGAGAGCCTGCCGTCCTCTCCTCTCAGCCGGCAGTGCACCTGGCCTCTCGGGCTTGAATAGGTGAAAACTTCGTAAGTCAAGATGGGCCAGGCCAGGACTGGCCGAATCTTCTCGCCGTAGCTACCTACCTTCTGAGACCCCTAGTCTCCAAACCCAGGAATTTCTGCAGCTCCCTGCCTTGGTATGGTGGCCCAAAGCTCCAGGCTGGGCTGAAAGAAAGCAGGCCTGGGAGGGGGGTGGGGCTGGGGGGCCGCAGAGCAGGACACCCATCTCCACCCACAGAGACTTTGAAGAGGTTTCCTAACCAGGGAAACCCATGCGACAATACTGAGTCAGAGCTCCAGACATAACATCCTATTATAGTCACAACAGGAATAAATAAATACGTAGAGATACAGGAAAGCCGGCTTTTCTCTGTGTGGCAACTTAAAAAAAAAAAAATGTGCCGAAAGTAACATCTGATGTTCAGACAATTAAGTAATGAAAGTTGTAAGCTCTCTGTAAGTATGAACTGAATGTGCCCATCAATGCTGCTACACTATATACTTGAGGCTGGCATTGGGCTCAGGAGTTAAGAAGACAGTTAAGATGTCTGAACTGAGTGTCCGGGTTCGAGAGGAGGCTCCACCCCCAATTCCTGCTTCCTGGTAACGGGGCACCAGGGAAGCAGCTTAACTGTGCAGGTCCCTGCCAGCCATGTGGGAGACCCGGATCGCGTTCCTGGCACCTGGCTTCTGCCCCAGTCCAGCCCTGGCCCTGATGGACATTTGAAAAGTGAGACATCGTATCAGCAGATCTACATGTCAATCTCCGTCTGTTGTGTTTCTCAATTCAATCAGTTAAAAAAAAAATGCATGGACACCTCAAAATTACTAAAGAGAAATATATAAAGATGTAAACTGTAGCGGCCAACAGCTGCTAAGATTTATTTCATTCTATGTACTCTCCATTTTCCACTGTTCTAAAATGCTGTTAGCAACAACAGCCGTAACTTCCTGTGGGTACCACCATCTGAGCTCGCCTTAACCTCATAGTTGCCCTGAAAGGTAGGGACAGTGAGGGCCCTATCTCCATCTTCCAACGCAGGAAACAAACACATGCAAAGTGAAGTCATTGCCCAATGTCACCGCCTAAGAGGTGGCTGAGAGTATTCAGAACAGGCCATGGGGGCAGGAGCCAGTCCGGGCACTGCCTCAGCCGCCAGGCCTCCACATGTGGTCCTGAGCAGGTCCCTGAACCACGCAGGGCTCTGATTCATAACCTGCCCTGATCACAGTGACACCTGGGAAGACAAAATGGGACATGATCAACATGTTCCACAAGTTCATGACAGGCAACAGTTAAGATGCCCCTTTGGGAAGCCTGTCTCCCCTACTTGACTCCACTTATAATCCAGTGTCCTGCTAATGTGCGTCCTGGGAGGCAGCAGGGGATGGTTGAAGTGGAGGGGTACTGCCACCTACCCAAGGTAACCTGTGTGACGTTCCAGGCCTCAGCCCAGCCAGCCCCTGCTGTTGCAGGCATTTGGCTAATGAGCCGGCAGATGCAAGACCCCTTTCTCTGCCTTTCAAATAAATATGAATAAATACGTTTAATGCTCTATATGAATGTAAAAGTTTTTAATATAAAATAAAATTCTCATTTCATTTTCCATGAATTTTTTTTTGAAGTCCTCTTCTATAAAGGGCTTGTGGAGTGAGTGATGCTCCGAGTAGGATTGCCGTTTTCCTCCTACTACTGTGACTTCGTTGTGCTGATGGGGTGCGGCAGGCCATGCTGTACCGCAGGAGAGTTGGGCAGCCAGCAGGCAGAGAGCAGCTTACACCAAGCCCCTGGCCATGGCTTGCCTTGTCGGTCCTGTTTCCTAGGCCATGGTTGCACCATCTGCGCATGCACACATCCTCTGTGGCTGCTTTCCCCTACACAGCCCAGTTGAGTGTTGAGAAATCTTCACTGTCTGACCATTTATGGCACAAGTGGGGGAAACTTTTATCTCCAGAGGCCATTGGGATATTTATAGCATCATTCAAGGGCCACACAAAATCCCCCACTTAGAACTTAACCTCCTGTGGATTTAGTGAATTTCAAGTCTGGCCTGTGTGTGATTGTCTTGCAGGGCCAGACCAAACAAAGGATTTCACGGATCTTTTGCAGAGATGTCTCCTCTTTAATTGACGGAGAGGTGGACCTTGCAAACAGAGAGCATGAAGAGTGGCCCTGCCCTGAAATGGGAATGAGGTTAGGAGATAAACACACCACAGACCATGCCAGAGAAGGACCATCTCCCTCCATCCAGAGAACCACTGTCCGCTACACAGGCCCCTTCATGGCTCCCCTGCCTGTGTAGGGGGCACCAGAACCCTTCGCTTCAATAGATCTTGACTTAAGATCCTCTGCCTTCCATAGATTTCCCAAGAACCCCTCAAATCCCACTTCCTCCTGTCTGTCCCATTCTCTGAATTTTCTAGATGCACCTTCCACTTCTGCAACAGACACATTCACTGTCTCACAGACACCCCAAACCTGAATGCTCCAAAGAAAAACTGCCCAGGTAAGCAGTGGCAAGACACCTGTGCACTTCAGTGCATACTTGTCCACACCTGTGCAGACCTGAAGGCTGTGGGGATGATGCGAGGACCCAGGGCAAACTGCCAAGTGGAAAATGACTGTGACTGTCCAAGGTGAGCTTGCTGGCATGAAGATCATCTAGTATAGTGAAGGTTAAAAAAAGAAAGTAGAGAAAAAAACAGAGGGAAACAGGGTTCTGATCAGAGGGAGCCAGAGAGTACAGTGCCTGGCAGCAACAGCAGGGAGCCAAAGCAAAGCTGAGTCAGCGTGGAGTGGCAACTTCCTGTGGACAGAAATGGATGTACACGGAAATGATGATGGACCGGGGGAGATGTCGGAGAACTCAGTGCAGGCCAACCAGTCCAACCACTGACACCCAGGGACTCATGGAGAGGAAACCATGGATGACATTTTAAATTGATTTTAGAATAGCATTGAACGTGCATCCTAAGAAAGCATTTCCTCTCGGACTTTCCTGGGTCTGCCTGAGGATAGCTGGCTTAGGATTCCCCCAGAAACACCCCTAATACCCTTCCAAGCGGAGCTGGACTCCAACATGGTACAGACCTCTCTTGCTACAATGCTTCGCTGCTGTGTTTCTCTCTGTGCTTTGATGAGCGGCTGCCTAGCTGAGACGCCAACAGCTGCAGCCTGCTTCTCACGGCCCTGCCAAGTAAGACTGCAACAGCTGTCTGTCCCTTTGCTGCTGCTGTAATAACATACACGAAGCTAGGAACTTTATAAGGAGAAGAGATTTGTTTGACTCAAATTCTTGGAAGCTGAGGGTCCATGAGGTAGCTCTGACAAGGGCCTCTGACAGGTGGCATCACCGCAGTGGGGGGAGGTGCAGAGAGATCACAAGGAGAGGCAGGAAGGCAGGCAGAGGGGCTGAGACCACGATTGCTCTTTTCTTGGAACAACCTGTTCTCAGAGAACTCACCACGGTGCCACGGAAAAACATGAATCCCTCTCAAGGACAGCGCTTCGTGACCTAACTGCCTCCCACTGCACCCTCCCTCAACAGTGTTCCATCATCTCAATGTTGTGGTAGGTGCCATGCCCCCAGCATATGGGCCTTCATATGGGACAGACTCAATCCATTTCCCAACCTCAGCAATCCAAAAGAAACTAAGACTTGGGGGCAGGCATTGGGCAGGGTGGGTTAAGATAACAGGTAACATGCCTATATCACCTGGTGGCGTGGCTGGGTTGAGTACCAGTTCTGGCTCCTGGCTCCAGCTGACAGCTAAAACAGACCATGTGAGGCCGCAGTGATGGGAACCCTGGATTGAGTTCCCAGACACCAGCGATAGCCTGATGCAGCCCAGCCACCACAGGCATTCAGTATTTAGGATGAACCAGCAAGGGAAGCACTCCAACTGCCAATTGATTTCTCTGTCTCTCAATAATAATAATAATAAAATAGAAAAGGAGAAAGAAAAGAAGGAGGGGAAAAAAGAAACGCAGTTGAGGCTCAGAGAGAGTGATACATTCGTCTAAGATCACCCGGCTAGGAATGAATGAGGCCTTAATGTGAACCCAGATATGTTGTAATTCAAGAGCTTAAGGTCTTGTGCTTTTGCCAAAAGGTGCTTAGCAATGTGAGTGTGAAATGAGTGCATGGGTGATGTGTAGCTGGGTGGGTGCAGGCTGAATGCTTGTAGTGGAAGGGACTCCATTGCAAGTTATGAGGCTGAATTCTTTGGTCTTGAACCAATTCTTCATTGGCAACGAAAGTGCTAACACCTGAATCAAAGGTTGGGGCTGAAGGTCATGCAATCGTTTAAAGCACAGATGTTCTGAGCATTATGAAGTATAAAATAAATGCGTGGTGGGCCAGGCATGGTGGCCTACCGGCTAAAGTCCTCACCTTGCATGTGCCAGGATCTCATATGGGCACCAGTGCATATGCTGCTGCTCCACTTCCCTTCTAGCTCCATGCTTGTGTCCTGGGAAAACAGTAGAGGATGACTCAAAGCCTTGGGACCCTGCACTCACGTGGGAGACCTGGAAGAAGCTCCCGGCTTTGGATCAGCTCAGCTCCGGCCATTGCGGCCACTTGGGGAATAATCTAGTGAACAGAAGGTCTTTCACTCTGCATTTCCTTCTGTGTGTAAATCTGAATTTCCAATAAAAATAAATATTTTTTAAAAAAAAATAAAGTAAGTGCATGGTCACATTCAGGTTAACTTTTATTGTGAATTCTTTCCATGACATCTGAGTCCTTGATTCTCGAGCATTGACTGAGCTCTCGGCACCAGGACACAATGCAATAGTGTCTGCCTTCACAAAGCTCCTGTGCTGATGGGAGAGATGGGAACAGTAACTGACAAGCAATTACAGTGTAACTGACACACTACTACCAGGGCTAAGACAGACTGAGTTCTTCAATTCAGATTTAGACAAATCCATGTCCCCATTTTGCCAACATCGGTTCTCTTCATTGTATTCCATCCGTCCCCCTGAGGCTGGACCAGGGTTCTGGGGTACTTGGACATCTGGAAGCTGTGAAAAGGACACTCCCCTAGCCAGATCTGCAAACAGCGTCCACATGGTGGTGAAGTAGCAGTCTGTGGGCAGAGCTGCTATGGAGGCTGGAACTGGCAACATCCAAGCTGCACCGCCCAGAACAGCAGCAGGTGGATGGAGCCCACCTGTCCATCAGAGCCCCAGCTGCAGAGGGCCCACCCACCTGTGCCAAGCGTGGATCACAGCCCCCAACATGGGGTCCTGGGTGTATGCCCAGCTGTTGTGCTGAACTGTGTTGTCTAGCCCTTGGTCTCAGAACACATTAGGAGGGGCGTGGGATGTTCAAATTACCCCAGACACCCTGGCAGCAACAAGCCCTTGCACGCTGCTTGTGATCTGCGCATTGGCAATAGCAACAGCACAAATGTTGCTGTTGTACGGCTTGCTGTTCTTGGTGATAATAATCATGCCATCATGTGTCACCTAACGACAGAGATATGTGGTAAGCAGTGTGTCATTAGCCAGTCCCATGAGTCTGTGAACATCATTGGGTGTTCTTATACAAACTGTGATGGTTCCAATGTCACTGGCTAATACCATCTTCTGGGACCACTGTCTGTGGGCAGGTCCACTACTGACTGAAATGTTGTTATTCAGTGTCTGATTATAGCAGCGACGACCACCTAGTCCAGGGCACAACCTATGTGTTATAGTTAGAAGTGAGGATGTTATGGATATTGTGTTTTTTACTTACCTAGAACCCCAAGTATTCTCATTACCCCAATCAACCAACAGACATAGACATGGAAAGATTAATTAAACCACTTGCCAAAGGCACACGAGTAATAGATGATTGAACTTAGATCTGATTCTGTAAGCATAGGGTTTAGTCCACTGTTTGGTCAGTTTTTCACCCCTACAATGGAGTACCTGCGAGAAGATAATGTTATAAGATAATGTTATAATGTAGCACATTTCGGCTCATGGTTCTAAAGGCCCATAACCCACAATCAAGCACCCCCTGCAATTGGGCCTCTGGTGGCGGTGGTCTTGCTTGCAGGATCCCAGGGTGACCTAAGACCCACATGGAGACTGGCAGCATATCCTTACAAAACCACTGTGATTCAGACAGGGGGCTCCTCTCTAAGGGTCTAATCCAATAGAATCATTCCCAAAAGCCCTACGCTGTAGCCTGAGGTGCCGGCATCCCACATCATCACCAGCCCAAGTGCTATGCAGTTCTGATTCAGTTCCAGGCTAATGTCCTGGTAAAGATAATGCAAGTACTTGGGTCCCTGCCACTCATGTGGGAGACCTGGATGGCGTTCCAGGCGTTTCAGTTTGAGCAAGCCCTGGCCATTTGGAGAATGAACCAGAAGAGAGAAAATGTGTGCGTGTGTCTGTGTGTGTGCGTGTCCCTCTCGCTCTGTAATTCTGCCTTTAAAATAAATAAAATGAATCTTTAAAAAAAATAATCACTCTCAAAAGCTCCACCTCCAGATGCCATAATGGCATAAGGTTTCCACCGTCTCAGTACAATTAACATAAGACTTTGGGGACCAAGCATTCAATACAAAGGCCTTTGACAGGCATTTAAAAATCCAATGTGATATCCAAGCCATGTGTCAGCATCAGGTTCAGTCCTTTGGGAACCAAAGGGTCACCAAGGCTTTCTCCAGTGTTTGCTGTTCCCTCTACCCAGGATATCACCCCACCTAAGTATCTACCTGACACCACTTCCCCATCTTTTCTTGTCCTTTCCCTGACATCTCATGGACCCAAGGTTCGCCTACTGTCAGCCTCCCCATTAGACCATGAAGCTCTAGGTGGGGGTTGGGAGGGGAGGAGAGGGGACTATCGGCCGTGGATGAACCCCCAGCATTTCCAACAGAATTTGGTCCACAGAAAGTGCTCCTAAGCAAATGGGTACTGAATAGGTATGTTTTGTGCTGAGGCGACGCTCAAATGGTGTCATACACCATACTACTAAAATCTTAATTGCTTTGCTAAATTTGCAAAGTGATTTGAATGTTTCCAATGTGTAAGCAGCAATCCATATTCACATGATTTCAAAGCTGGTGGACAGGGACACTCTACCCTGTGCTTCTGCTACTATCTGGGATGACCCTATTTCAGCTGAAAACTCAAGGCTCATTACCCTCTATGCCAGGCCATTCTTGAAGCTTGGAAATCCAATTGGTGACTTGGGTGCTATTCTGTTATTCACTAACATTATAATTTAAAGTATTTTTGGTGCCTATGAAAATGTCATCCAAGTATTCACCATGTGCAAGTGATGTAAGCTTTGCCTGGAAATCATTAACTTTGGGGCATAAATTAGATGTAGCCTAACACAGTATAAAGAAGAACAAATCTTACCCAGAGACATTTCTGAAAAATGGGAGACCCAGGGCTGAGAAAACTCACACAACTCTAAGGCAAAAATATCCAGTAGTGGTTAGAGGCTTTTGTGTATTAAGAAGAGATGCCGGGCCCGGCGGCGTGGCCTAGCAGCTAAAGTCCTCGCCTTGAACGCCCCAGGATCCCATATGGGCACCGGTTCTAGTCCCGGCAGCTCCACTTCCCATCCAGCTCCCTGCTTGTGGCCTGGGAAAGAGGTTGAGGACGGCCCAATGCATTGGGACACTGCACCCGCGTGGGAGACCCGGAAGAGGTTCCAGGTTCCCGGCTTCGGATCGGCGCGCATCGGCCCGTTGCGGCTCACCTGGGGAGTGAATCATCGGACGGAAGATCTTCCTCTCTGTCTCTCCTCCTCTGTGTATATCTGGCTGTAATAAAATGAATAAATCTTTAAAAAAAAAAAAAAAGAAGAGATGTCTTGGTGTTTTCTCTGGAGAGCAGAAAAAAGAATAGTCCAGAAAAAAAGACCACACAAGAGGCCAGGAAAAGAAGCCAGGAAGTGACCATCAGCCTTGGCATCAGAAACACCAGGATGCGGTGGCAGCCCTGGCACGTGGCAAGCTAGGAGGGCTGGGTAGAATCTTCAAGGCTCCAATTTCTTCTGCTACAAAGAGGACCTGGCTAAATGATGTGTGGCCCTACGCGTCAAGGGCCTGACTCCAAAAGACATGCATGAAAGTCCTGCAGATCCCCGAGTTCTGCTTCTGTACAGCTTTTAAAAAAGTGAAAACAGGAATCCACCAACTGCAAGTTCAAAAGGAACTGCTTTCCATTGCACCTTGGAGTTATTCCCAACGAGGCAGAGCTGAGCACACACAGCCACCTGGCCAACGACTCCAGAGAAATTGCGGCCAACAAGGCCAGTTTGCACAATGGGAATTTTCACTTCTATACCTGGAGGTGTTCTCGGATTAAGGGAGACTTTCAGTTTGATGCAGACCCTAAGGATACAGGTCACTCTGGTGGTATTGGTGGTCACCATTATTCACCAGCCAAACTCAAGACTGTGGATAGCACTTTGTCCTTCAGGCTTCATCTGTGTTTGGTGAAAAGGAACATTGTCCTCCACAACCTGAGCTTCCTTTATTTTTTATTTTATTTTATTTTTTATTAGGCAGATTTAGAGAGAGGACAGAGAGAGAGAGAGATTCCTTCTGCTAGTTCACTCCCCAAATGACTATAATGGCTGGAGCTGAGCCAATCAGAAGCCAGTAACCAGGAACTTCTGTTGTGGGTGTGGGGGTCCAAGGACTTGGGCCTTTCCCCTCTTCTTTCCCAGTGTACAAGCCGGGAGCTGGATGGGAAGTGGAGCAGCTGGGACATGAACTGGCACCCATATTGGATGCCAGTGCTGGCAGGATTACCTAGTACAAATGCAGGAACTTCTGCTGAACAGTGGAGACTCCAGGGAACCGTCCTGAAGGCACCTCGTCTCCAGCCCCTCACACCCT